>NC_091437.1:22244047-22884461 GCF_964237555.1 Oryctolagus cuniculus
GAACACCTGCACACAGTCCCCAGACCGATGGGTGTCACTCTGCCACCTTCACCACTCCTTCAAGGATTCCACATCCCAGACCAGCTGAAGGAGGACCACGGGCCTTAGACTCCTGGCTTTGGCCTTGAGGGCCACTTGAACTTGAAAGACATCCTCTGCTCCCCGGCTGGGGATCTGGTTGGTGTGGAGAAGGGACAAAAGGACAGAGAGGCCCCTTAGGTCCACCGTCCCTCTTCCTGCCAAGCCCACTGCCACCAGGCATCTAAGTGTGTGCTTAGAAGTGGAGGCACTTGCCGGTGCTGTGGCTCCCTAGGCTAATCCTCCGCCTTGCGGCGCCGGCACACCGGGTTCTAGTCCCGGTCATGGCGCCGGATTCTGTCCCGGTTGCCCCTCTTCCAGGCCAGCTCTCTGCTGTGGCCAGGGAGTGCAGTGGAGGATGACCCAAGTGCTTGGGCCCTGCACCCCATGGGAGACCAGGAAAAGCACCTGGCTCCTGGCTCCTGCCATCGGATCAGCCCGGTGCGCCGGCCGCAGCACGCCAGCCGCGGTGGCCATTGGAGGGTGAACCAACGGCAAAGGAAGACCTTTCTCTCTGTCTCTCTCTCTCACTGTCCACTCTGCCTGTCAAAAAATAAAATAAATAAAATAAATAAATAAATAAAAAGAAGTGGAGGCACTGGAGTCAGAGATGCCTAAGCTCCCGGCCCAGCTGCCTGGCTGTGTGGCACCGAGAGCAGGGAAAGGCGGCCTGTCCTGCAGAGGGGCAGTGAGCACGACAGGGGCGTAGAGGTGTCTGGGAGCTGGCAGGGAGGCAGTGTGTGGGGAGCCCTTAGCGCTTCCTGCCGGCACCCGGTGGAGGCTGCTCCTGGGCCCACAGGGTACAGGAACGGGTAGCTGCTGGGCCCGCGGGGTCCGGCACTTCCAGGCCCAATCACCCTGTCTCCTTCTGGAATACCTGCAAGCACAGGCTCCCCACTGCCCTCTACAAAGAGCCCCTAAGACAGCAGTGGCAGCTGCCAGGATCCTTGGGGTCAGAGCCCAGAGCGCCCCCGCCCAGGTCAGGGCTGGGTTTGTGGGCTTTTAGGGCCTCTTTCTCATGGCCGGTGATGACTGGATAAACATGCTTGGCCAAGTGAGAAAATTCAGTACCGAGAAGGCAGGGGGAGGACTCAGGCCCCCGGCTTCCATCCAGAGAGCACATTTCAGCAGGAGCCTCTGAAGTCGCCATGGCCCTGGGGTCGGCGTTGTGGCGCAGTGGATGCACTCACCCAGATGGTGGGGTGGCAGCTAGAAACCCCAGTGAGCAGGGGACCCGTGCCGGCTGGAAGAAGGTCCTGGACACAGCCCAGGGTACAGCTGACCGGGCGCTGGCTGTGCTCAGACGTGGCTGTCCCAGTGGGTACAGAGAGACCACCGAGAGCAGTACCAGCACCCACCCAGAGGGCCCAAAGAGCCCAGCATTCCTGGCATCGGATGAGGAGGCAGGGCCTCCAGGGAGGGAAACCGGGGCCCGGCTCCAGGGGAGCCCAGCACTCTGAGAATCCATCACAGAGAGAACGAGAGCTTAGGGATCCGGCTCCCTCTGGAATTTGAGGACAAAACACAATCAGAGCCACGGCCAGGCTGGAGGACAAACATCATGGTCCCGGCAGGAAGGGACTTGGGCTCGAGGATGCTGGGGTGAGAAATGCAAAACACCCACAGCGCTAATCCCACGCTGTCCCAACTTCGCATCCCTGGGACTGGACCGGGGATGCCTCCATGTAAGCCTCTGGCTTCGAGAGATCAACACTCTGCACACACTGGCTGCAGACCCCACCACAGCCTGCAGGGCACGGCTTTCCCACATGAAGCCTTTCCTTCTCGTTGACTTCTCCAGCCTCCTTCCCTCCCGCTGCTCCTCTCCATGGCTGACCATCCAGTGCACAGAGTGGCAGTGCTCTGGCCTGCGTCAGAGCTGCACAAACCACAGACGGGCCCACGCTGCTCAACCCACAGCCCCCGCAGACCTGGACGCCAAGGCCCAGGAGGGCAAAGCCAGGAATGTGGCTCCATCTCAGTGTCTGTGGCACTGAACCCAGGCCTGGCCAACAGACCTGTGTCGTGAAGGACCCCTGACCAACTCCAGGGGGGACCTCTTAAAGGAAGTCAACACGTGTGTGTGCCCCGAAAACCCTTCTGAAAATTCCCAACCCGACACAGAAGCTAAACCTTTGCCCTGTAATGCATTGTCTGTGCAACAATAAACTAACAAGCAGGAGCAGGTTCCAAGACAACAGGTAATGTGGACTTGCTAGAAAGTGATACTATGAGACACACCAAGTTATAAAACAGCTTTTGGAAATGAAATGATAAGAGCAGGCCCACACAAATAGATGGCTCAGATCCCAAGGTCACGAAGAACAGACAAGAGACACAGACAGAAATGCCCCGAGCAGCACATTCTGAGTGACAGGTCAAGTAGGCTGAGCGTCCACGGAGAATCACAGACCGAGACCTACAACAAACACCACGCAACAGCTCAGCTGTGGAGGCTCCCGTGGCTGCCACGACCAAGCGTCTCGGGCTGCAGGGTTTCAAACAGAAGGGATTCCCTCCCCGTTCTCCAGGCCAAGCCAGAAAGGAAGGTGCGAGCGGGGCTGGGCTGTCGCCAAAACCCCGAGGAGAACCCGTCCTTCAGGGCTCCGTGCTGGTGTCCCCGGCCTGCCGCTGCCCCGCTCCACGCTCTGCCGTCGCCGCGTGGCCTTCTCCCCATCCGTGCTCAAGCTTCCCCATCCTTCCAACAGCTTCTGTCAATATCCGAGGGAGCTCGCAGTGGTGCCCACATTACATTCCCAAAGCGTCTGTTTCCAAGCTAGGCTACATCCCTGGGGCTGGGTTCCGACGTCAGCAAGGGTGCAATTCCACCTGTAACAGAACCCAGTGGCAAAGCAAGGAGATACATTGTCTCTGCAAGTGTGAGAGTCGTGGAACCTAACCCCAGCCCTGACACCTTGAATGATTCGAGACTTTCTCAGGCCCCAGGGTTACTCTCTCGACCTGAATTTCTCTGTAAAGAGTGACCCATTCCGTCATGGGAGTGACATGAGAGCAAAGGCAGAGCCGACATCTCAAGGTCAACATCTCAAGGTCTGAGAGCTTTGCAGGGACTCCCAGGCCCTGAGCGAGCAAAGTAGCACCCAGACAGACCAGAGCCCACCTGGAACATTTTAAGAGACACACAGCCCCTTACCACCGACAAATCCAGGAAGGTCATCCACACCACAGACCACCCAGAGGCCCCCACACAAGCAGATCACCCACTGCTCAACCCTACCTGTAGTCTGCAGAATTCACCCAGGGTTGCAGCGTGGGACTCAGCCATAGCTGCCCAGATCCTGGCTCTGGCATTGCAACTCAACCACTTCCTCCGCCGCTGCCCCCGCCCCAGCCCCTCCTCCACATCTGGACTGCTTGTTTGGGAGGTTCCATAGCAATTCGCCCAGCCAGCTTGGGGTGCTCCTTAACAGTGGCATTAGGTACAAGATGTTGGCCTTCTGGCTCATGCACACCCACATCTCAATTGCATCAGTATTCTCCCCAGGTCCTGCAAATCTCTTTTATTCTGCTCACTGCAACTCATGATTCATTTCTGGTTTTATTTGTTTATGTACTTGCCCTTTCTTTGGTCAGCTGAACTAAGAGCTTTGCAGACTTTTTCAAAGTCCTAATTATTGATTTTGCCCATCGATACTCATTTCCTGTCTTATTTACTCAGCTCTATTATTGCTTGCTTCCTCAAATTTCTTGTCTTCCATCTTGTATCTCTAAGATTTTAACGTAGATGATACGGCCAGGCAGGTAGTGAGTGAGCCACAAGGAGCTGAGACACAGCCAGCAAGACCGTGTGCCAGAGCCCGCACGGCCTCAAACCCCACCCCTTCCACTGATCAGCGTTGCTGCAGCCTGGGCTCGCCCTTGCCCCGTCATGCCTCTGAGGCTCACCTCCCCTCACACAGGAAGTACCACGTGCACGACACGTGTGCTGCGCCCTCTGTGGAGACGCCATGACACCGTCCTGGAGACTACCACGCTCAATGAACCCTGCCCAAATTGCACCCTATTTGCATATTCAGTTAAGGCACCGCCCTCTGCCCAGTTTCAGTGGGGACAGCTGCTCCTTCTTCATGGACACGGGTTGCCCACAGGCATGTCTGAAGGTGCACTGCCCCTTTAAGTAAATCTCACCTTTCAGTACTCCTATCTACATCTCTGCTTTGAATTCCTCTTCCACTCAGAGACAAGAACTCGGAATAAACCCAGCAAGGGGACCCTGCCTCCCCACAACAGACATTTTGATTACTCTGTGTACGCGTGTGTGCACACGCATAGGTTTAATCTTTCACAGATCTAGAATAATGCAATTTTCCTAAATATCCTGTTTGGGCAACATCTCCTAAGTTTTGCTACATTGTACTCTTTTAAATGATTCCTGTTTTCGTTCTGCATTTTCTTCATGGCTCAGCCTTGCATGGTCAGCCTGAGGCACAGCTACAGTGGGAGGGCACTTGTCAGGCGCCCAGGTACAGTCTCTGGCGCCAGTGCTAATCCTAGATGCACAGTCAGGGATGCAGCCATGCTCACTCCGGCCACACGCCTTAGCCACATAAGCCACATGCAGCCTGCCTCGTGGGACACTCTGGCTATAACATTTCTCTTTTGAAAGTATTGGTTTAACAACCAGTGTATGGCACAGCAGGTTAAGCCTCTGCCTACAATGTCAGCATCCCATATGCACACCAGTTCAAGTCCCAGCTGCTCCACTTCCAATCCATCTTCCTGCTAAATACACCAAGCAGTTGGGCCCCTGACACCCACATGGGAGACCCAGGCAAAGCTCCTGGCTTTGGCCTGGCCCAGACCCAGCTGTTGCAGCCACCTGGGGAGTGAACTAACAGATGGAAGAGCTCTCCTCTCCAACTCTGCCTTTCAAATAAAGAAATCTCTTCTTAGGAAATATCAGCTTTGATTGCAAGCAAGCTAAACTTCCATCTCCAAAGAGAGACTGCATTCATAAAGCGGAAGTTCTTCAACTCTTTCTCCCCCTCTGCCGGCCTGCCGCCCTTAACAGCTCTCCCGTCCAGACACCATGCACCTGCTCCGCTCTCCTGCTTCCAGCTGCGGCTCTCTGGCCTCCCCACTGTAGCTGTGACTCAGGCTGACCATGCGAGGCTGGGTCCTGTCAGTCAGGAATGGGGGCGGGCCATGGAAGACGGGTCAGTGCTTCCGTCCGCATCACATCCGCTCCCCCATCAGAGGCCAGTGGCTGGTGGAGATCTGTGGCCTGGGAGCCTCTGATGGCCTTTGAGTACAAGACAGACAAGAATGCGGCCTGCCCTTGGCTCCCCGCCCTTCTCCAGTGCCTCCAGGAGGCCCAGCCACCCTCCGAGCATCACCCCCCCCAGCTCCCCCCTGTGGCTTCTTCAAAACACAGGGTCCGCCTCAGTGGGGCCGCAACACAGACCTATGGCTACACACACTGTCGTTTTTAAGCAAGGTGAGACTGTAACTGTGGTTAACTACTCCAACGGGGTTTTCCATGCAAGCCTCAGCCTGCATCCCAACCACGCCCCTTCCCGCACTGTCTGCCCAGCCACCATCCCAGACGATGCCCGAAAAGACTGTGACCCCCCAAAGCGCTTAGCAACAAGAACCTGGGGGGAGAGCTGCATCCCAGGAGGTGGAACGGTGCTCGGTTCCTGCCTTGGGTGTGCCTGCCTTCCGCCACCTGGCTGACGGCTGACATGGCAAACAAAGCCTTGCTTCTGCTACATTCATGTGCTGGAATCCCCCTTCGGTGGGTAGGCGGCCTGGAGTGGGCTTATTTCCCACCCTGTCTGCCCCAGGCCTTGGCTTCCTGAGATCTCTCAGCTCTGCACCCGCTCACTTGGCCCAGGGCAGTCTCCTCCCTTCCACCACCACTAGCCACTCCCAGGGGCTGGACAAGGAAGGAGCGCCTCTGGCCACCTCCGTGAGGGGCTCAGCCTCACAGCCAGAGATGCGAGTGAGGCTGAATCCCCGGCCCTGCGCTGAGCGCTTGACGTGCCTGCCTTGGTTCATTCAGCCCTCGCAGGAGACACAAAGGTTAGCTGGCTGCCCACAGTCCCGGCCTGCGGCCCCGGCTCCAGGCTGCTACTCTCAGGCTCCCAGCTCCCAGCCTTGACACCATGCATTCAGGAAGGGCGTCTCAGACCCGCCCCTCCACTGCTCCCAGCCCCGCCCAGGCCTGGGCCTCCTCTGGAACCCAGGGGTCACCGGTCCACCTCGACTGCTCATTAGTTGTTCATTTGCCACTAGACAAGGAGGCAGAAATGGATTTAGATCATTTGCTGCTCTATTCTCCCACTTAGAAAAGGACTGAAAATTCAGAGTGTTCAACAAGACCGGTGGGATCAATGGAGAGACAAGTGGGGGCGGGGAGGGACTGAAGGATGGGAGAACAAATGGACGGGTGGGTACGTGGATGGACAGACGGACACATGGACGGATGGATGCATGCACGGCTGGGTGGATGGATGCGTGGACGGACGGATGGATGCTACATTCGGGGACCGTGGGGACTGCTAAGACACTACACCTGCGGAGACGACAGCGGGCTAAGGATGAAGATGCTGGTGACGGGCTGTGGGTGGAGTGCGTGCGGCCAGCTCATTGGCCAGCAGCTGCTCGATGGACACTGCTCAGCGAAGCCTCCACGGACAGCAGCTCTCAGCGGAGGGGCTCGAGTTCTGCCAAAGGTTATGAAACCAATACCGCGGTGAGCCTCGTCCGCATCTGCCTCGTCCGGGCCTGCCACAGTCTTAAAGCTGAAATGTCACACTTACAGGCTGAGGCCACCTGCGCCAGCTCACCTTTCTGAAGCATCAAGTGCCATTGCGTTTGCTCCCGGGGGACTGTGGGCCCCTGATGAGAGAGATGTTGACCAGAGAGCAAATACGCCCCAGGGGAGGCACAGCCCAGCAACAGCACAGAGCGGTCATCGTCAGGGCTCAGGAAGCCTCGGGAAGTCCTGGGGGCCCCATCTGGCTGGGACTGGGCTAAAGAGGGCAGAGGCCATGTGGGGAGCTGCTTAGGTGCCAGGTGGGGATTCAAGCAAAAGGAGTGGGCGCGTGTTCTGCTCATAGGGAGGAGCCAGTGACATTGCTGCAACGGGAGCCACCTGCTTGGGGAGGGACAGCTCGACAGGAGGTGGGGCTCTGGCCAGAAGCTGCCCTTGACCTGACCTGCAGGGACCTGCACCGTGGAGGGTTAGCACCACCAAGAGTTCAATGCCCGAGGTGCTGCTGCCTTGGTCACAGGCTTCTGGGAGATGGAAGGGAGCGGGCACTGGCGTGGGCTGAAAATGACAATCTGCTGGCGAAGTTTTCTGCCTACTTACACTTTAGCGATCTGGATCTCCGACAGTAATTTGAATATTAATCATTTTGAAAAAAGCACACATGCAAATATTTTTCCTTCTAAACACCTGTCGTCAAGATCCTGATGAATGACCTGCTTTACCTGGGGAAGCTCAGCGGGATGAGCCCTGTTCCTCGCCCTGTAGCCTCCTGCCTTGCCGAGGGTGGCATGCGGAAGCGTGGAAGCCCCCTCCCGGGCAGGCCTGGGCTCTCCATGCCGTTCCCGAGGTCCAGCAGATAGAGGACAGCCCGGCCCCCCGGCTGCCTCCCCCAGCCTGGCCAGCACGCTCTCCCGAGGATGCAGACCGCCCCTCCCCCACTCCCTGATGCCTCCCAGCACAGAAGCTGGACCCGAGCATCTGACCCAGAGTGGAGAACAGGGAAGTGGGTGACGACGTGACTCCCAGGCAGCGGGGAGTGGGCAGCACAAGGCAGCACGCACCCCTGCCCTCCGCAGCCTCCGAGGAGGGAGTGAGAGGGTGGGCTGGGCACACATCCCCTACCCTAGCATCTCGGGGCCGTCTGGCTGGGACTCCAGGGAGAGCCCCCCCCCAATCAGGGCAGCCAAGAAGCTCCTGGACACGAAGGATGACCATTGCAGCGCCTACAGGGACGACGTCAACGGCCACAGTGGGAGGAAAGGTTAACGATCCCTGTGGGCCAGGCCCCATTGTCCCCCTGCTCCCACACCAGCACACCAGGGCTGTCATCACGGCGGGGAAACATGACGTCTAGAAAGGCCCGCCTCTCGCCCAGCAGTGGTGCCAGACTGACCCTCGGTCTGAGCCAATCGCCTGCAGCGTCGCTCTGCTACCCTGGACCCCTCCCCTTCCCCTCTCTCCCTGACACGCGGCTTGGTCCCTGCTCCCCGGCCTCTACTCTTCTGTCTGCCACTTCTGGTTGTCCTTCCTAGATCCTCCTCCCCCTGCTGCCCTGGGCAGACCCCCACCCCAGCCCAGCCAGCAGCCCTGCTCCGCATCCTCACCCTGACACTGAGGTCCTGCTGGACCTGACATGTATGTGGGGACGGCTTTATGCAAGCAGGATTGGAGGACTGTGTCATTCCTCCCCGGGGCCTGTGGTGAGTCCATGCCATGGCCAGCATCGTGCCAGGAAGAGACAAAAAGCCACCAGGCCACCCTCTCTGTCCCTGGTCTGAGATTCTCAGGTGCCCCCCCATGGGGCCTCTGCTCTCAGCTTCTCAGGCAGATGGCCACACCCCAACCAGCCCCTGGCCAAAAGTGACAGTCCCTGGGACAGGAGACCCTTCACCCAAGCCAGAGCTGCTCCTGGAGAAAGAGGCTCAGACAAGGGTTGGCCCACGTCTGGCTGCCCCAGGGCTGAGTTGGCTGCTCCTCTGAGCTGGGGGTCACTTCTGTTCCACCTGGGGTGGGCGAGGAGCCCTGTGCACCTCCAACCCAGCCCTGGGAGGACGGGCAGATGGTCCACTCAGCAGCAACAAAGCTCACCCCGACAAAGTCGGCACCCATCACCCCTCGGCCCCAGGGCAGACGCGGCCTCTTGGCATCAAGTTCTGGGTGCCACAGCAGCCTGTGCCAAGCCCCCTGCGGCATGGCCAGCACCTGCCTCCATGCCCCTCGGGATGGAGAAGCTGATTTATTCGGATGTGTGACAGCTAACTGGCTTATCTAACTACAGTAAAATAAGTTTCTGAATTATTCATGTGATATTTGAGATCATGATTGTGGGAACAAATTAGCTTCCAAAAAACTAGAAATGAAGGCAGCCTCGTTAATAAAGCATTTTAGGCAGGACAGGCAGGAGAGCAGGCATGTAGGGCTCCTGGCTTGGAGCAGACTGGTTGGGGAGCCCCATTCCCAGGGCCCCCCCAGTACAGGCGTCACGCACAAAGCCCCCGGCCCATGGCCCTGGCGTGGGCCAAGCCATGCAGGTGTCTCCTCTTTGAAGATGGCTCTGCTTGGGCCTCCCAGGTCCCTACTACTCCCCTGGGGTGTCTCCAAGACTGGCCTTCCACACCTGGCCAAGAGCATGCTTCCTGTGCCATGAACCAGCCACCTTCTCACAGGCTGGCAAGATCGACGCTGGCCTCCGGGTCGTCCTGGGCTGCAGGGTGTGAGGCCGGGAGACGCAGCAGCCTTGCTGTGCAGCTACTCAGTCCCTCCCCGGTCCTGAGGAATCTTTTCTCCGGGCAGGGTCACTGGAGACCCCACACATCGATCACACTGCAGGCCAAGCCTCAATAGGGCAGTGGTGGAGCAGGGTCAGGCCACCAGTCTGCGCGCCTCTCTCTCTCTCCCCCTCTCCCTCAGCCTCTCTGGCACACGGAGGGGATGACACGGTCCCTGTGCATGGAAGACTCAGTCCCCAGCTGGGAATGAGCACAGCTGGGCATGCACAGCCCTGCCTGGGAGTGGGGAGCAAACCCGGGCAGGGCAGGCAGCGTCCCCGGGCCCCGGCGTCCTCCTCTGGCAAATGGGCCAGGCAGTGCCGGACACCATGAGGCCCCCTTCCAGGACTGCGGTGAGCAGCCATCTGCAGGAGCTTGCAGGCGATGATCCCAGCAACACAGCAAGCCCGAGCTGCCCAATGCCCGCGGTCTCCTGACAGCACAGCCGGCAGGTGCGGTGTCTCACAACAAGGCTGGGTGCAGCCTTGGCCATGATTCCAGAGCTGACAAAGAAACCGCCAGGCCCCTGTTAGAAGCTGTGCTCACAGCTGCAGACCCGCGGTCCCTTCCAGCTAACAGCAGGGCCTGCCAGCTGCACCCCTAAACGGGCAGGCACAGTTACAATGTGGACGGAGGGGAGACCCAGGGTGCCGGCTGAGCCGTTCACATCCTCCAGGCGACAGCTGGCCTTGCAGAGGGATCCTAGGTGGGGTGGGGTCACCTCATCACTGCCCTCTCTGTCAAACACAGCTGGGGGTATTCAAGTGTCCCCTGACCCCTCCTGGAACCTCGGCGGGTCAGAGCCAGCCCCTGTGAGCACAGCATGTGGGACACCCACAGACCACCCACTGATGGGGGAGCAAGCCCAGTGCCCAGATGCGAAGGCACCCCCACTCTCAAAGTAAGCAAACGTGCTCTTTGAAAAGAAAGTATCGGGAGCACATGTGTCCCTGGGGAGGACAGGAGGGGGCATCTGCCTCCAAGGCGGTTCCCAGGCAGAACACACGCGCCCGCCAGCTCAGCTCACCCCACCACATAGGCAATGCCCAGCTGCCGCAGGACCTCCAAGCCACAGCACCCCGGGGGCCCCAACTCACCAGCACAGGCAAAAATCACTCCTCTGTCCTCACAGCAAGGGCACGCCCACTACACCCAGACACAAGCAGGCACAGGGATGTGAAAGGCTGGGGTTGGGGTTGGGCAGAGACCAGTCCCCACCCACACCACTGCAGGCTGTGGGGGAAGCTGGATCTGTCGGTGAATGGCTCCCACCCCACCTCACAGCCTGCTAGCTCCCTCATCACCTCCCCCAGGAAGCCTTCCCTGACTTTGGTCATGACAAGAAGGCTCATCAGGTACGGGAGGTCACTATGGGCAGTTACCACCATTTCAATGAACGCACGCTCATGAGGGCAGGTGCCCCACTGGGCTCACTGAGCATGCTCAGTTCACACTTGCGGAATGAGTAGGTGAACAATTACAGATGTCCCTGCATCCTCAGGCTCCCAGCGGGGGGTGGGGGGTGGTTTCAACGCCAACTGCAGACCCCGGGTAATGAGGACAAAGACGAGGGACCGCGACCTGCCAGGCCCCCAGTACCAGGCACAACGAAGACAGAGACAGCTCCACGGGTGGAGCCTGACGCCCTGATGGTGGAGGCAGGGAGCAGCCCGCGCAGTGTCCACACAGCACCCCGGGAGCCCATGCTACACAGGACAGAGCACAGCGCCCTGGTCCAAGGGAGAGCATGGTGGGGACCACAGATATTCAAGGCCACATTGTCAGGAGCCCGAAGCGGAACAAGAGCCTGCACCTGCCCACTGGGCCAGGGCAAGTCCAGGAGGGGCAAAGTAGGCCGCCAGCTCCCTGTGCCGAGGGGCTGTGTATTTCTGTAACTGGGTTTGAAGATCAGCAGGTGCAGAGCTTAGAGCACGGCTGTCCCCTAGGACATGGCCTTGATTGCTGAGCCTCATTTTTAAAAGGAGGGGATGGGGTGAGGCTAAGTCACAGGCTATGCAGGGTGTAGATCCCACAGCCCATGGTGCCAGACTCAGGGTCAGGGTGGACAGCCTGGCCATGCCCGCTGAGCCGGGCATGCTGGAGCCGACTGTGGCAGGAGCCAGCGGCCCTGCCTCCCACTGGGGCACTGCAGCTACGGCTCTGCCTCCCTTTGCTCCCCCTCTTTTCAGCACTCTGTCCTCTGGCTGCCTTCTTTTTTTTCTCCCCTGATGGCCCTGAGAGACAGGCGGCGCTCATCAGGTGCGGGAGGCCACAGGGGCCAGAGGTCTCACGCAGGGTCACCGAGTACATTCATGGGGGTAGGGCCTGGCCCTTCCCCTGGCTTCATTGCTCAGGGTCCTGGGTCCTACAGAGACACTGGGGCTCTCAGAAGGGGTCAGCCAGCCCAAGACTCAACCCTGAGCAGCAGGAGACATCACAGCTCACTGTCATCAGTCCCTCTCTCCATCCCGAGGTAGCCAGGCCATGAGCAATCAGGACGAGCACGCTGGAGTGCCCTTGCCAGGAGAAAGGAGACAACACCCGGAAGGATCAGGCCCTCTCTCACAGCACCTGCACAGGGGGCAGCAGCGCTGGAGGGCCCCGCCCTGGCCAGACAACTCAGCTCCAGGCCAGGCCCCCGCAGCTTACACACATCCGCAGCACTCAAGGGCAGGAGGGCCTGGGCGTGCAGGGAGAAGCACCAGCCCCTCCCGAAACTCCATTCCCCGTGCTACCCACCAAGGGGCCTCGCGTGCTGTCGGGGTCTCAGATCCCCCACCGAGCGGCCGAGAGGCCCCACAGCAGCTCACAGCATTGCCAGCAGGGCTGAGGGATAGCACTCAGGGGGCAAGGTGGGGCCCATCCCTCTGCCTTCTTCTGTCTTCCAAGCACCAGGACCGGCTACCGGAGCTGACCCATGGCCCAGAGAGAATGGCCGCCCAGCCCTGGGTCACAGCTCCCAGAGGCCATGCCCATTCCGGGCAGCAGCTGCCCTGGGACTGCCTGCCCCGGCTCCCCACAAGCCCAGCCTCCAGAGAGGGCCCAGGCACGGCCACAGCCCTGCTCTCCGCGAGGTTGGGTGCCCCACAGGGGAAAGCTACCAAGAGGCTGTCTGTGCCAAACGCCTGCAAGACAGATGCCTTGCACACACGTGCAGGGCCCAGAGGCCATCCCACTTCTCCCAGGGACCACGGGGCCACCAGCAGGAAGTTCAACAGACAGAGGCAGGCAGGAGGGCACAGACACATCTTCTGAGGCCAGCATGGAAGGGCCCGGTTCCCCAGAACCCCAACCTCATCAGCCCGGTGTGGGCTCACTGGGGGCCCACGGTGCTGGACCCAGTCACCGCTCAGATGCTGTGCTCCAGGGCTCTCGTTCACTGTGGACAGCATCCCTGGCTTGTGCAGAGCCTGGCCCGCCCCTCCACCTTTTCACACCTCACCCACCCTTCTCCCACCCTAGCTCAATGCAGGAAATGTTCCCTGGTGCCTATGATCAGGGGCCTTGTAAAGAGCTCTCCCCTCCGCCTGATGGATGAGACACTACAGTGAGCAGGAGGGGCCGGCGCCGTGGCATAGCGGGTAAAACCACGCCTGCAGTGCTGGCATCCCACATGGGCACTGGTTCAAATCCCGACTGCCCCACTTCTTATCCAGCTCTCTGTTATGGCCTGGGAAAGCAGTAGAAGATGGCTTGGGCCTCTGTACCCATGTGGGAGACCAGAGGAAGCTCCTGGATCCTGGCTTCAGATCAGTGCAGTGCCAGCCATTGTGGCCATCAGGGAGTGCAGATGGAAGACCTCTCTCTCTCTGACTCTGCTTCTCAATAACTGCCTTTCAAATAAATAAATAAATCTTAAAAAAAAAAAAAAAAAAAAAAAAAAAAAAAAAAAAACAGCATCACTGTGAAGCAGGAGGGACTAGGGACCGTGACCAGTGTCTAAGGACAAGTGACTATGCTCCACGTCACAGTCAGCTGGGCATGCTGCAGCCCCAGGGCAACAGAGAGAGGGAGGGAGAATGAACCTGTCACCAGGAGTGGCAGGGGGTGGGACAAGAGGCCAAGAGCAGTCAGGGGGTGCAGCAGCGTGGGGAACGGCATCCCCTGCAGATACCCGCGGGCTGCAGCGTCCCCCGAGCGTGTGCGAGAGCAGCCCAGGTTCCTAGTCAGAGCCGAGCTGCACTCCTGGCTTCGCCACTTTCAAGCGTGGGACACCAAGGAAGCTTCTCAGCCTCTCTGGGCCTCCATCCCCTCCTCTGCAAAATGAGGACCACCACACACCTGCTTCGTGGAGACAGAAATCAAGCAAGATCTCCCACCCAGAGCACGTCACCTAGTGCCTGGCCTCTGACGATGGTGGCCACCCTGGTGGTTGTAGGAACAGGCCGAGCTGTCGCTCAAGGCCTCACGGTGCAGCGGGCAGGTGGCGACAGTGAGACCATAGCAGCACAGGAGCAGGGCCCATGGGAAGGGTTGTGACACAGGGAAGCCGCAGGCAGGGGTGTGGTGGCAGGGGGCTGTGTCCTCTGCCTTCTTCCCTCTGAGAAGCGCAGGCACCTGAGCTGACCTTCCAGGGCTGATCCCCTGCAGGCTGGGACAGCTCTAGGTTGTGTGACTGAATAAGGGATGGACCTGCCTGGTGCCGATCCCAAGCCGTTCAGGAAACGCACCAACGGTGGTGCTGCTGCATACCCCAGGTCCGAGGCGGCTCAGAGCCGTGTGCACCAGCCTGGCTCGGCCTTCAGTGCTAACACACAGGCTGACAATTCGCACCGGGTCTCCTAGGGAACCAACCTCTGTGCCCACACCATCTACAGAGCCCCAGCCAGTACAGGTGGCCTAGGTCCAAGGCCTTCTGCTCAGGGTCAGGGGCTCCTGATCCAAGACCGCAGGTGCAGCCAGGACAGCCTTTTCCATAGAGGACGACTGAGCACACGGCTGGCCTCTCCAGACTGCACTGCGGGCCCCTGCAGCAGTGGCACGCGACCCGATGGGACAGCCGCTGCTTCAGTATACCCTCGTCTTCTGAGAAGTCACAGATCTGTAAGCACTGTCACCCGAGCTCCTGTGTGTCTCAGGGAGCAGGCGAGCTGACTCCAGCACGCTCCCCGGAGCGCTCTCCCTCTTTCGGCCTTTCTCTGCCTTTCTAGATGAGATCGTCAAATCAGGCCAGCACCGCCACCACTTTTAAATTTGTCTTTCACTGTGGATTCCAGTGACTGCTGGGCAGACAGGGTGCGCAATCTGAAAACAGTTCCAACTTCAAGGTTTCAAAGAATAACGAATTAAAACTGAATTAAAACTTGCAGTCGTGGAAACTTCAATTTAAAAATCCAAATCTCTAACTCAATTGAAGACCATGCAATTAAGCAAATGAATGGCTAATGAAATGATTATAAAGCACTTTGCAGAAATGTTATGTAAATGCAGGCGGAGAATAACAAAACGTGATGACAGTCGCTTTGCGAGCGCTTCTGTTCCCGGACACCGGGCCCTGGCATTCAGACACATCCCTGTCTTGAGGGCCCTGAGCTGCACCCACAGCGTCCTGCCCGGGAGGCAGCTGAGATGCAGAAGCTGAGCCACACGTCAGAAGGTGGCCCCTCAAAGCCGCCGTCCCCAGCAAAGCCCCCTGGAGCCACACGGCTCTGCCACCTCTTCCCAGGCCCAGGCAGGCGGGAGCAAGGACTCTGCTCCCCAAGACCCAGGAGGCCACGTACATGACACAAACAGCCACAACGTGCCACAACACTGGGGACCTGGAACTTCCCACAGGCAACTGGGCAGAGTGGTGGCCCCGGGAGAGTTGAGCCTTGTCTGCTCCAACCAGAGAATCCTTCTCGGGGATGGGAGGGGCCCAGGAGGGAACAGGAGAGCAGAGCCAGCCAGGCACCTCGAGGAGCACCCGTGGGGTTGGTGGGGCCAGAGAAGCCGCATGAGAACAGCGCAGCAACACCCTGCCCTCACTGCTGTGTCCAGGCCCCCAGGGTTAGGTCACGGCCCCCAGCTCTTGGGACCCTCCTGTCCCCACTCTGCAGCTCCAGCCTGCGGCTCCACCTCTGCCAGGTAAGCTGGAGGCTGTCTCCCCAATGGCCAGGTTTACATCAACTCAAGCCACTCCAAGTCAACTTGCAGAGCCGCCCCCACGGTTTATTTCCTTTTGCTCCCGAATGCCTGATGCTTGGAGCTACCTTGGAGCAGACATTTTGTCGGCAAGCAACGGGGAGCTGCACGTGGGCGATGCAACGTTCCGGCCCGCGGGCACCACTGGACTGTGAGCAGCACCTAACGGAAGCTGCTCTCCGAAGGGCAAGAAAACATCCAGGATGCAGGCTGCGTGGGCAGAAGCCACAAAGGCCCAGAAGCCCCTTGCTTGAGCACATGTCCACTGGAGGAGAGCCTGGCCTTGCTGTGGAGAACCTTGTAAATCCTTGGCAGGCGTGAAAGTGGAGAATGCCTCTGGCGAGGTCCGAGAAGAGCTAAGGAGAGGAAGGGAGGCCCAGAGGCCCCGTGGCCATGGGCTGCAGAGATCTCCATTCCACTGCCCACAGTCACTGTTCCCCTGGGTCACGGCTTTGACATGGCAGGGGCACAGAGGCAGCTGGCGGCGCACGCCACACTGGGACACCCAGAGCGGCTCCCAGGGCAGAGACTACCTGTACCCCAGCAGGAGCACAGGGGTGGGAAGGTGCAGACAGGTGCTGGCCCTCAAGGAGGATCCTGGGACCCCTCAAGGATTTTAGAGCCATGCATCCAAGAGGGACTCAGGCCAGCACCATGAGCGGAGGCCCTGGTGTGATCCCTAAGCAAAGCGCTTTCTATGCTGAATTGCACGCTGCGCTCACCACCCAGGAGGTGAATTTTACTATCCCCACAGGACAAGGAAGCTAAGGCAAGAGAGAGCTTAACGCATGACCAAGGCTAGTCCTGGGCTAGCCTTAGACAGTCCAGGCCTGCAGGAACCTCAGGCAAGCCTGAGTGTGGCACTTCTCCACAACTCTGTGACAGGAATCACCTCCTCCCGGGAGCCTGACCCACCCTGCCTTGATATTGCATCCCACCAGGAAGCTGAGCTTGGCCACCATGGCTACGGCTGACCCAGGTCAAAGCCAGGAGCTTCATCCAGGTCTCCCACAGGGGTGGTAGGGACCCAAGCGGCGGGGCCACCCTCTGCTGATTTCCCAGGCCATTAGCAGGGAGCTGGATAGGAAGTGGAGCAGCCAGACAAGAACCAGTGTCCATATGGGAGGCCAGTGCCACAGGCAGAAGCTTTATCCACCACATCACAGCACTGGTCCTCACGTTACCCATTTAACTCTTCTGTGTTTGAGCTTTTAACAACCAGTCCTCAACACTGCTCCTTCAGGCATCAGGCATCTGCATAACACAAGGCTCGTTCACCCAGAAAGGACTCACCTGGGCTTTGGGCACAACTCCTTAACACATTTAAAATGGGATGAGATTTAAGAGTAGATCCCCTTGTCCTAATGGGAACTGTTGGCCCCAGGCAATCAACCCTGGGCCTGGCAGCGCCTGGCAGTGCCATGGGGGCTGTGCCCCTCTCTGGTGGGATATCCAGGGGCATCTAGCCTCAGGCAGGGGGCCAGGAGTTAAGTGCAAGGCCCTGGTGCACCCTCAGACCCAGACTTCCACCTGGGAGGCCTCCAGCGACCTTGACTGGCAGCTCATCCCTTCCTGGGCCTCCACAGTGTGTCTGATCAGCCACATAAAGTGCTCACAGCATGAAGTTCTATGACGGAGCCCTGTGTGTCACGAGAGGCCACCCATGTTTGTTCTCAGTGATGAGAAGTTACCTTCCCAGAACATCAGCCAAATTTCACAGCCAAACAGCCACTCCCGCCCCAGGGCTGGCAGAGTCACTGCCCCAGGTGCTGGGCTGCTTCTCCAAAGGTCAAGGTCAACCAGTGCTAAAGGCAATGTCTGCCCATCTGGGTGCTGGTGCAAAGCCGTGCACCTGCTAGGCAAGTCTGCGGGGCTCTGAGCAGTGACGAGCAGTCACACACAGTAACAGCACCCCAGTGATGAATGGGTAATGTGTTAGAGGTGCATACTGAATGGGCTATTTCATCTGAAATAGTTCAGAAAAAAGACAAAGCAACCATGGAAAAAAGAACAGAGGTTCCATCCCGGTGACAGGCGTGTCGTTGTCTGGGACATCATTCGCTCTACTTTTCTATATATACTTATTTACATACATATACCATTAAGGTTTGAAACAACATTAACAGGCAAAGCATGGTGATTGCTGACACCTGCTCCGCCCAGTACACGAGTTCATCCCAGGCACAGGTGGGAGACAAGGACCTCGCTGAACCGGTGTATCCTGGCAGGCGCCAGAGCAGAGAGCCCATCCCGGCCCCAGGTGGGGAGCAGGCACCTGGACTCTGTGTCAGAGATGGCCCCCGTGGCCCACCCGGCCCTCCCATTCAAAATCTCCCCCAAGACTGGCAGTGTGACTTCTGCACACTTTCCCATTCTTGGTAACAGAAGGCAGTGACTCCGCCCTTCCTAGGGCCAATAACCTAAGCTACCGATCGACTGCCACCCATGCCTTCATTTATCACTGGTCACGGTTCAGTTAGTTGGGTGGTTGGGTGTTTCCCAAACTCTGAGCTAAATAATGGATGAGACTATTGCTACTCCTGTATCAGTTAGACCTGAACACCTGCGGAGACTCAACTGCTGTTGTTTGCTTGCTTCCATCACAGCGTAAATCCAGAGGGCCAGGTGTGGAGCGGGCAGCTTGGCCCCTCCCAGCAGCTCAGGGTCTTTCCCGCTGTTGTTCCACCATTACCCCAGGACCTGCTGGTCCTCTTCCTCGGGCTGCTGAAAGCGGGAGGCATCTCGGCCAGGAAGCAGCACCCATCACACCTGTTCCTTCTGGGGCTGCAAATGAGTGCCCCGCCCCCAGGCTTGGAGCAGAGGAGGATGGGGGGGCAGTCAGCCAACTCTGCCACACGAGGTGCAGGCCCCCAAGGTGCTCACAGGCTAGTGACAGAGTCCCTGCTGTATAGAACAAGGCAACGCGTGCCCTGGTGGGGCGGGGGGGGGGGGGTCAAGTCCAGTGGGAGCCCAGCTCTGGGAGGGGGTGCCCTATGCCCCCAGGAGCCTCCAGGAACCCAGACTGGCTAGGACTCTAACACACAAAGCCCACAGGAAGCAGCACGGGCAGGATGGCTAAATGCTGAACAGGGCCTAAAGCAAAGCAGAGGGAATACACCAGACAAGGGAGCTGGCTGTGTGCGCTACCCAGGGTCCTCAGCGCTCAGCAGGGCCTGGCACAGAGCCAGAGCTCCGAAGGTCTCCATCACTGGGATACGCTGTGCAGGCTGATGGGGTGCAGAGAGGGGTGGGTGGCCCTGAGGGTCCCAGGCCCTCCTTAAAACAACTGTGGTGGTGGAGTGTCCCTGGACTGCAGTAGAATGGATGACAGCAGAGGCCTGGGCTGAGAGGGACACAAATGGCCTCTGGGTCAGAGGGCAGCAAGGGGCTCCCGGGGACCGGGGAGCCGGCCCGTTCCTTGCCTTCGTGATGCTCATCCCTGGCGAGTTTGTCCTCATTCCCATGCTGCCTGCTCCAGTCTCTGGACTCCCAGGGGGGCAGGCCCTGCACCCCACCCCCACCCTGCCCAGGTGGTCAGTGCAGAAACACGGCCCGAGGCAGGCGGGCGGGCAGTGTGCAGAGTGGCAGGTGTCCCCTGTAGCTGGGGTGCGCTTGTTTCCAGCCTGAAATTTCCTCAATGCCTCACTCACTTCCCCCTCGCTGTGTCCTAGCCGAGCGCCCCAGAGGCTGGCTTCCTTCTGTATACGTCAATTGGCACCTGCCTTCAGTGGCTCCCTCGGCCTCCTGCTGCACCCTGACCTGGTGCCCCACACCCTCCCCATAACTCCCAGAACACCCTCCATGTCCCCACGAAACACAGGGACACCCCGCAGCGGCTGGAGGATGCAGGGTGGAGAGCAAGAGGACCCAGATACCGTCAGGAGCCTCCACAGCTGTGAGGTCCCCCGTAGGACACGCCAGGCCCCCGAGAGATGCCCCCTGCATCCCCCCCAACCCTGGGGAAACAAATGCAGGACCCTTGGGGGCTGGGAGTCACTTTTCATTCCAGTGAGCCCTCAAGCCCGCGTGCAGCCAGCCTGGCCTTGGACCCGTCCTGGCGGCCTTGGAGCCTGGCCAGGGACTCGCGGGCTCCCCCCCCCCCCCCCCCCCCCCGCCAACACCAGACTTCCTTGCTGTCCATTTACCCTCCTATCGATTTTGCTATAAACCCACACGCCACTCCCCCTGCAGGCCAGAGGGAGACGCCTCCATCGATTATATTGGAATAAGGTTTGTTGGGGAAAAGCGAAATGCCTAAACCATGGGAATGAAGCGAGCTCTGTGAGGGTTCATAAATCACCGGGGATAATGCTGCAAATGAACAGAGCTCCTTAAACACCCAGAAAATACTGCGCCACCAAGCAGTTCCGACAAGAAACCGCAACCCCATCAATAACGGTTACTGCTGTTTGGTGAGCGACAGAGGACGGCCACGTCTGTCTCCTTTGCAAAGTTCCCTCAAAGTCACTTTGCCCGCATGGTGCTGTGGCGGCCTCAGGTGCAGCAAATACAGCCCGGTTATGAGCAGTCGTGTCAGCTCCCACGGTTCACTAATCACAAACCGTGCTGTATGTCACCGCACCCCACGTCCACCCCTAATCGGAATGCATGGCTGTCAGCAGCCAGGGGAGATGAGCGGGGTCAGAGCAGCTCGGCTTCTCCAGAGCTGGAGGGCTTGCCCCTGCCCTGCTCCCACCTGCAGGTGCAGGCCCCAGGTGAGTGGGGGTGGAGGGCGGGGCTTCGGCAGCAAACCTCATTTGGCTGCCCTGGGAGGAAGGTTGAGCCCCTGGGAGCTGCCTGCTCAGGTCTCACCCGACAGACCAGAAAGGGCCGGCCCCATGGCTGCATCTCCAGCCTTCCCCCCAACACCCTGGCCAAGTCCCACCTCACGCCCTGGGCTGGGGCTGGCACTGGCACTGGCACTAGGCTCCCAGCCTAGTGGTTGCAACCAAAAGCCTGTCCCTGGGAGCCGCCCACCCGAGCCCAGCAGCATCCGGGTGAGGCAGGAAGGAGCAGCCGAGATGGCCGTGGCTCCAGACCCGCGCGTCGGCCTCCTCCAGGCCCCAGTCCTTCTCAGCGGCCTGTCCAGTCATGCACCCCGGGCAGAGCGCAGGGAACAACAGGGCGCCCTTCTGCTGGGGGGGTGGGGGGCAACCTCTGGGGGGCCCACACCGCAGACTGCTGTGTGCAGGGCCCCAGGCATGACTCTCAGAGGCCCACGGCAGACACCACGGCACCAGCTGTCAGGAGGTCAGAGGTGGAAGCAGTGATTGCCAAGAGAAGCAAGAGCCAGCTGCATGGTGAGCCCAAGATGGCCGAACACCCGCCAATCCCCCTGGAAGCGGCTCTGGCGCCTTCTAGACAATTCTCTTCCTGGTGCCTGACTTTGCTAGGCCGCCGTAATGAGGGAGCCCAAAGCAGGGGCTGCAAGCAGCAGAAATTTACCTCTCGTGGTGCTGAAGCTCCGCACTCCCTCCTCCCCCGATGGCTGCCGGGCCGGGACCGTGGCTGCACAGTGCTCCTCTCTGCTTCCGGCTTCACACGCCCTCTGCTCCCGTCAGCCTCCTCTCCGCTGGTTCCAATGAAGACACTTGGCCCTGAGTACAGGGCGCACCTGCTGGCCCAGGAGGCTTCCTCCCGAGACCCTTGACTGAAGGAACCTGCAGAGAGGGATCATTCTGCCCCAGTAAGGGCCCAGTCCCAGGTCCAGGATGCAGACCTATCTTCCCCAAGGGTGGGGGACCCTGCTCCGCTGGGGCCTGGCCCACGCTAACATTCGGGTGGGCAAGCTCATCTCTGCAGGACTGTGCCACCTCTAGATAACAGCCAGGACATCACATAGATAACAACCAGGACAGTACACATGATCTCGCTAAGGCACCCACTCCACGGGAAGCAGGTCGCTGTACTCTCAAAGCTCAGCCTGTGAGCAAACACACACCCAGAGCGGGGGCTTCCAGGAAGATCAGGGGGCCCAGGTCTAGAGCCAGGTGAGCATGAGGTGCACCTGGACTGTCTGGGCAGGAGGCAAAGGACCAGGACTAAGGAGTTGAGACTGGAAGACCCACGAGACAAGCTCCATGGGCCGACTCAGACTAATGTAGCACTGAGAAGAATGACGGTCCCGGACTCGAACACGTGGTGACACTCCACTGAGGACAGCAAGGAGAGAAGACGAACCCCGCCCCTCCCAGACAATGCCCGCTAAGAACCACGGCTGGACACTGAACGGTGAGGAGGAAGACTTTAGGGACAGGATGGTGACAGATCCCACGGCACCACCCCACGGAAGACTTGGGATTTGTGAGGGGGAAGGCGTGGTGTGAGGGTGCAGAGAGCTGGCTGTCACCACCTCAGGGCCAGAGCCCGGCGTGGGCGCGGAGTTGGGGCTCGGTCTCAGGTGCAGTGCAGGTAGGTGTCCGATGAGAGTTGAGGCTCACCCTGGGTCAGGGTCGGGACCCAGATACGTGCTGGGGCCAAGCCGGGGCTGCAGACTCCGCCTCCCCCGGCCCGGCCCGCACGGCTGCACCCACGTGGTGCGCTCCGAGCTCCTTGCAGTGCCCGGATCCCTTGATGAGCACTTCCTCCCCCGGTGCTGCCAGGGCTGGCCCAGGAGCTCTGTCTCCAGGCCAGAGAAGCGGCTCTTCATGGTCAGGTTTTCCTTTCAAAGCACAGGGTCGAGGCCTTGTGGCGAGGCAGGTTAAGGCACTGCCCGAGACGCCAGCATCCCATATCCGAGTGCTGGTTAGAGGCTTCTCTGCTCCCCTCCAGCTCCCTGTTAATGCTCCTGGGAAGGAAGCAGATGATGGCCCAGTACCTGAGCTCCCACCACCCACATGGGGGACCCAGAAGGTGCTCTCGGCTCCTGGCTTCCATCTGGCCCAGACCTAGCTGCTGTGGACATTTGTAGAGTGAACCCACTGATGGAAGATTGATCTGTCCCCACCATTCTCTGTGTCCCTCTGCCTTTCAAATACGTGCATAAATAAAGAAATGACTTTTATTTCAGGCATGGGGCATCCTGCTGTGGACCAGGAGAGCATCAGCGGAGGGGCTCGGGCAGCAGCCCTCGCACCAGCCCTTCCTGTGGGGAGCAACTGGGAGCAACTCGGACTAGACTAAGGTACTGGAATTAAGACTTATTCTATGCATCTGCTTTCCCACAATATGGCGCTGAGAAGGGAAACAGCTTCTACACAGCTGCCTCCAGTTCAACCAATAAACTGTGGGACCTGCTCCTGATTGGAGGAGAGCAGCGTGCTCGGCGTGTGGGTAGCAGAGTTGGGATTGGTGGAAGAGGACTATAAAGGAGGAGAAAGACAACATGCACCAGGAACATCTAAGGGGAACATCTGAGGGAACACCTGTGCAGCCCCCTGAGAGAGCCGGCCGGCGGTGTGCCGCTCCCCCGCGGAAGTGGGGAATGTGGCAGGGGGAACCGCCCTTCCACGGAGGTGGAAGGGTCGGTAGCCAACCCGGGAAGAACTAGCAGCAAACCCGGGGAGGGCCGAGCAGACGAAAGAACAGCGCAGGGTCCTGTGTCGTTCCTCCACGAAGACGGGGAGCGACACTTCCCTTCCCTGCCAGGGCTGGCCCGTGCCTTCTCGCTGGCCATCCTCCAGGGAAGACCTCCCCCCAGCATCTCTCCTGCTGTCCTCCTGGTCACAGACACGCCCCACCAAGCGTGGAAGTGGCTGTCTGTCCCTGAGCCTCTGGGAAGATGGGGTGCAGGCAGAAGCGGCAGGTTGTCAGCTCTGGGGTCCCTGCTCTGCTAACATCGCCTGGGGGCTCCAGACCAGCGGTGCCCCCTTCACCTCCCTGCCCTCGGCGATTGCCATGCCCTCCCACCCTCAGGGAACAGTGCTCTGAGAAATGGATCTGGAGAAGGCGAGGGACTTGCATTCAGGTTTACAGTAACTGTTTCATGCGGACATTTTTCTTTATTTTGTCACTGCAGGAACAGAATGCAAATTAACAACTGTAAAGGCTGTAACATAATGAAAAAGGACGTAAGTGATGAAGAACTAACGAATTAAGTGGCTTCCAAGCATGGAGGGGAAATGTCCCGCAAAAGCAAACATGGCAGAGGGAGACTCAGGAGCTGCCCCCGCAGCAGCTGGCGCCACCACTCCCCCAGTTATTTATCCAAACACACATGCACGGCTACATCCAAGTGCACATGTGTGTGATACATGCATGTACGTGTGCACCTGCACATGTTGCACACATGCTCACAACCATACACACATGCAAACAATCATGCATGCAAACACACATGCACCCATGTGCACGCACATGTATAGAAATACACAGGCACACATGCCAGCACTCCATCTTGGCCCTACTAGGGATGGGGAACCTTTTTCTGCTAAGGGTCATTTGCATATCTACATCATTCGTGGGCCATACAAAATTTTCAACTTAAACATTAGTTGCTATCAATTTGTTGAATTTCAAGTCCCACCTGCTGTTGCCTCAGCAGGCCCAGACCACATGATTTCCTGGGACTTCCACAGCCTGTGGACCGCATGTTCCCCACCCCTCCCCCAGCCCCCCAGATCAGCGTCTCAACCTGGAAGATTTCTATTTCTCTTGAATTCATCTTTCTGCCTTCCTGAGCTCAGAAGATCATTTTTCTTTGCGTTTGTTTATTCATCTACTTACTTAGGAGTAGAGAGAGAGCACTGCCGTCCTCTGGTTTATTCTCCGAACGCCTGCAACAGCCCTGGCCAAAGCTGGGATTCAGAACTCAAGCCAGGTTTCCTGCGTGGGTGGTGGGGACCCAGTGACCAGAGCTGTCACCATGGCCTCCCAAGGCAGGACACTGGAGCCAGGAAGCAAAGCCAGGTACTTGGATGTGAGATGAGGGGACCATGACCAGCATTTTAACTTCAAGGCTAAGCACCACCCCCTCAAATCCACCTCAACCCTACCCAGAGCCTCAGCAGCTCCAGCTCAGTCCTGGAGGTGGAAGGGACAGGCACAGTGCCACCATTCCACCGCTTTTCAACAAATACCCAAATAGCAAAATCGCAGCCACCAAACAGTGAGCTCTCCACTGCTGCCTCTGCCCCTCTCTGCTCAGCCTCAGCTGAAGGTGGCCATTTGAAGACGACCCTGTGGAAAGAGATCTCAGTGCCCCACGGAGCAGGTGTGTTGCTGAGGGGCGGGGGAGCGTTCTCCCCAGGTGGGTGATGTCAGAGCGGGGCTGCCTTCTGCCTCGGCTGGAACTCCTGTGCTTACCAACGACAGCAACCCAGCTCCAGGAGACTGAAGCAAAGCTGGGAAGTTGCCGGCGGGTGTCAGGAAAAGCCCATGGTTGCGGGCAGTGAGCTCCCCACGCCTCGGACTCTCACACTTTGCAGTTCTGCACTTTGGTCCCTGTGCTGGCTCTTCGGGCGGTGACATGGCTACAAACGGCCCCAGCCTCGTCACCACGACACAGGAGGAAGAAAGTCGGCTTCTCATGCTCTGTGGCTCCAGCTGGAGCCCGGCTGTGTTCAGGGTCACGTGCCTGAGCCTCGGGAAGCGCCATGGCCAGCCTGAAGAATGCCGCAGGCCTCCTCCGTGAAGCACCTGCGGAGTGCCACCCTCCCCGTCTTCCTTCCCCTCCCTAGCGGCTTCTTTTCAGAACCTTTGCCCCTTCCTCCTCCTCTCCTCCTCCCACCACGTGGCCTGGGGATCTCCTTTTCCCACCAGCAGTCATCCCCTTGGCTGTGGCCTGGGCCCCTGACTTTCACTGCCCGCCGCTGCTCAGCCCAGACCGGCCCAGGCCCACTGGCATCCTCCCTCCGCTTTCCAGGGAGCAACCCAGCGTCTCTGGGACGTCCATCCCGGCTTTCAGCAGCTGGCCCGTTACCCCCACCCCGGTCTGCCTCCCAGTTTGTGGAAATGCACCCTTCTGTTTGCTGCTGCCTTCCCTCTGTGTCTCACTCATGCCCACACGGCCAGCAAGCATTTCAACGCGCATGCGAACCTGCTCCTTAACCCTGCACTGCCTCTTCCCCACCCAGGCTGCCCCCACCGGCCCCCGCCAGCCCCCTGCTCCCACGCCCACTCCCACCTGCCCTGCCTAACACGGGGAGACGTCCCCACTTCTCTGCTGAAAACCCTCCAAGGAATCCCCATCCCCGGAGTCCCGCCCCAAGTCCCTGCCCCGGACCCAGCACTGGCCTTCAGCCCCACGCGCCCATGCTCCTGCCCCGGGGACTCAGCCCCCGCCCCTCTCCTGAGTTCTTCCCTGACCTGGTCACCTCCTCTCCAGTGCTCCGGACTTCCATGCCCAGCCCCTTCCCAGCTTGCTTCTCCCCCAACAGTTCATGGTCTTCTGGTGCAGGGGACACCCAATGCCAATTCTGCCATCTTTCTGCCTCCACTGGAAAGTAACCTGCAGGGCAGGGGTGGGGCAGGCCAGCTGCCCGGTTCACTGCTGTGCCCTGGCACCAACACAGGCTGACCACGATGGTGCTCAGTAGTCATGGTTGACTTGGCCAGGCCCCGCCCTGAACCACACAGACCCAGAGCCTTGGGCCTGCCCTGCAGGGAGAGTGTACCCCCGCCTTCAGACTGGGCCATTCCTGTCCCCCTCACCCCAGGGGCCCCTCCCCAGCCTGACCATGGATGCAAAGTGTGTGGAATTGGGGGCTGCAACACCAGCACTGTGTAGCCAGAAGCAAGAGAATTCTGGCTTCTCGCAGTCAGCACTGGCTGCTGGGACCCACGGCACAGCCTGGGTAGTCCACAAGAGCCACTATCCCTCACAAACCAGGGGCAGAAGTCCACAGTCAGGGTGCATACAGGGCAGGCTGTGGCAACCCCTCCTCCTGGGAGCAATCCGCTGCCAACTCCCCGTGTCTCCCTCAGCATCAGAGGGCTCCTCCGAGGTCACCTCCCTCGTGACCCTGTCTAACCCTAATCACCTCCCAAAGCCCCACCTCCCAAGACCATCAGAGTCTGGGTTACACTTGGCAGATGAACGTGGGGACACAGCCCCTTCCCTACTGCCTGCCTAGGAACAGGAGAGCAGAGTTGCACTCGGGCCTCGCTCAGGCCCTGTCCCTGACATCCTGATGTCCTTCCCACTGCTTGTCTGTGCCCTTGTCCACCTGCTTACAGTCATAGGCCCCAGGATGCCCTTCAGCCTTGCCTGACCCAGCAGGGCCCCGCCCTCAGCTGGCACAACCCAGCAGCCGGGGAGGGGTGGGTGGGGGCAGGCCCAGGCCTGGACATCTTCCTGGGGATGGAGTTTCAGCGTGGCAGCTGCCCAGGGAGGCTCCTGCCGGCCATACCCTACGGCCAGGTGGCGCCCCTCCCTCTCGCAGGCTGGAGAACTGGTGCGTGGGACCCAAGCGGTGGGGGTAGGTGCCAGGGTCCGGCCGATCGTCCCCCAGTGCTGGCTCATCAGGCCGCCGCAGCAGAGGAGCCCACACACACACACACACACACACACTCCATACATGTGTCTGTAGCTGCAGCAAATACACAGCGGGGAGACAGAAAGAGGACACCAAAGCCCAGCCAGTTCTGCGGAAGACGCTTCCTGGTGTTGGGGGGTTGCCGAGAGCTGTGCAGCCACCTGCCAGCCACGGTGGGGGCACCAGATGGAGCTCTTTGGAGAAGCATCAAACAAGTGTGAGACGCATCTGCGTGGAGACGGGGAATGTGATCAGGCCCGGGAGCTGCGGGCTGCACAGGCAGGAGACACAATCATTAAGCACAGGCTGCGCCACTCGGCTCCAAGGGCAGCTGCCAGCCACAGGAGTCACCCCTGCCCCGGCAGTGCCCAGGCTGCCGGCCGGCCCAGCCACCCCGCCCAGGGGGCCCAGCCACCCCGCCCAGGGGGCCCAGCCTCACTTCCCAGAAGGACTGCAAGGATGAGAGGCAGGGAGGATTCCAGGCCAGCTCTGAGGCTTCAGCCTGGGGTCCCTGCCCAGGTCCCTCCGTGCCATCGTCTCAGAGAGTGAAGGAAGAAACCAAGACCCGGGTGGCACCCAGTGTGTCTACTGCGAGTGTAGATCACCAGCAAGGAAAGTGGGAGGGAGGGAGGGAAGGAGGGAGATGCTAAGGTCCAAGAGCCGAGGGAAGCACTGGGCTGCCAGGCTCTGCCACGCGGGTGTACACACCAATCTCTCACACCACTGTGAAACCGTGGGGCTGGTAACCCGACAGAGAGCAGAGGTTCATTCTGGCTCACAGTCCTCGAGGGCCCAGGCCGAGGGGCTGTGTCTGGTGATGGCCCTGGTGGCAGAGGCCGGAGGTGGTACAGGGTGCCTCGTGGCGAGATGGAGCGAGTGTGTGTGTGCATGTGTGTGTGCCTGTGTGCGTATTGTGTATGTGTGCGTGTCTACGTGCATGCGTGTCTGTCTTCTCATAAAGCCGCCAGGGTTCAGTCGCACAGGCTCCACCCCATGATCTTGTCTCACCTGATCACTTCCAAAGGCCCCCTGGAGGCCCCGGAGTCAGGGAAGCGTCCACCCTCCCGACACCTTGCAGGCATGCTTCAGCTTCAGCACACACAGCCCGGGGCCGTTATACCCAGAGCATTATACCCAGGGCGTATAATGCATGAGTGTTTCCCTGGGGCCCCGCGGACCGGGGAGAGCCCGCAGACTTCACACTGCAGCTTGAGGGCCTTGCGTCCTTGGAACAGATGTCAGAGACTGCCGAGTGAGCCAGCTGCTTTCCTTCTTGGTTAGTAAGAACAATGTCCATAGTCCACACTAATCCAGGATGCAAGGCATGGTCGCCAAGCAGAGCTGGTGCCTGGCCCAGTCCCGCCCCTAACCCCACGTCACCATGCTCCCAGTCTCTAACATCACTCAGAACAGGACAATTGGGAAACTTCCCCCACGGAACCACGAGTCTCGGATTGGCCATTTTTATTTTCTGGTTAGATGGAAAACAGGGAGTGGTAGTGAATGGCGTGGAGTCCTGTGGGCTGATCAATGGACTTAAAACTCAGAAAAAAGCTCCTTAAGATGACTTTTAAAAATCACTTTGGGGCCCAGCATTATGGAGAAGCGAGTTAAGCCATTGCCTGCAACACCAGCATCCCATATGGGTACAGGTTCGAGTCCTGACTGCTCCACTTCTGATTCAGCTCCCTGCTAATGCTCCTGTTAAAGCTGCAGAAGACAGCCCAAGCACCTGGGCCCCTGCACCCACGTGCAAGACCCTGATGAAGCTCCTGGCTCCTGGCTTAAGTCTGGCCAACTCCCAGCCATTCGGGTAGTGAACCAGCAGATGGACGATTCTCTCTCTCCCTCTCCTCTCTCTCTAACTCTACCTTTCAAATAAATTTAAAAATTGCTTAGTACTCTCTCATATGGACATATGAAGTACACTCTCAGTACTGATCCTATCATAGGCGAAAACAGCCCACATAGACCTCAGCCAGGCATCTGCACACCCTCAAGGGCTGCATTTCTGAAGAAACAGGGGAGGCCCCGGGACAGACCAAGGGGACCACCAAGGGCGGCAGACCTCTGGTGTAGTGCTTAAAGCATCTGTCGGGACATCCATAAGCCCCATCACAGGGCCTGACGATTCACTTCCTGATAGCGCACACCCTGCGAGGCAGCAGGCGAGGTCCACGTGCTTGGGTCCCTGTCACCCATGTGGGCATCCCTGTCACCCATGTGGGCGTCCCACACTGAGTTCCTAGCTCTTGGCTTCCACCTGGCCTGGCCCCGGCTTACTGTGGGCATTTGCAGAGGGAACCAGGAGATGGGAACAGATTCTCTTTCTGTCTCTCTGCCTCTTCCCTCTCTCTCTCCCTCCCCCTCCCCTTCTGTTTCCAAAAACATAAAAATTTTCTGAAAAGACCTCCAAGAGTGGGGCCCTAACATGAATGCGACTTCTTCCGCTTGGACTTTGTGTGGAAACCGCCCCCCCCCCAGCCTCCAGGGATGGCAGTCTGGTGCCTCGGGGCAGGGGCCAAGCACCCCAATTCACCTCCTCTATTCATGTTCCCCAACTGGGAGGCTTTGACATCGGAAATGTATTCCATCTCAGTTCTGGAGGTCAAGTCCAAAACCAAGGTGCCAGTGGGCTATGCTCCTGCCAGAGGCTCCAGGGGAGACTGCCGCAGGTGCCTCCTGCAGCTGCTCGTGGCTGAGGGCGGTCCAGGCAGGTAGCACCCACACTGCACAGAGCCCTCTGCTCTGCGGTCATCACAGGGCCTGGTGATAGAGGTGCCAGGCACTGCTCACCATGCAGCTCACACAGGCACCTGACTCTGCGCACCCAGGGCGTTTTCAACCAGGAACGCAACCAACCAGGAACACCACACACAGCGGGGAGGGTGGGGGTGCGACAGGGCTGAAAGTGCCCAGACTCTCCTATCATGGTTCCTCAAGCAACCCCACAAAACAACCATTTGCATCGCGTTCACACTGGATTAGGCTTTAAAAGTAATCTGTAGATGACTTCAAGTACAAGCAGGGGGCAGGCAGTGAGCCTGACGGGTAGGTGAGACGGCGGTTAAGGCACCTGCACCCCGTGTCAGAGTGCCTGGCTTTCATGCCTCGCCCCAGCCCCTGACTCCAGCCTCCCGCTAATGCCGTCCCAGGCTGGCAGCAGGGACGGCTCAAGCAGCTGAGTCCCCGCCACTCCTGTGGCAAACCTAGACTGAACCCGTGGGACCCGGCTTTGACCCAGTCCAGCCTCAGCTGTTGGAGGCATTTGGGGAGTGAACCAGCACACAGGGGCACTTTCTCGCTACCCCCCCCCATTTCTATCTCTGTTCCCACCTTCTGTCTGTAACTCTGCCTCTCAGATAAATAAATAAATTAAAAAAAAAAAAAAGACAGAATTTGAGATGCCTGCATCCCATATTCGAGTGCCTGGGTTTAAATCTCGACTCTGCACCTGATTCCAGAATCCTGGTAATGCACACCCTGGAAGCAGACATGTACCTAAGGAACTGGGGCTCTCGCCACCTACACGGGAGACACAGACCGAACTGCAGTTTCCTGGCTTCGGCCTGGCCCAGCCCGGGCTGTAATGGGCACTAGGAAAATGATTCAGTGAATGAGACATCTCTGTATGTGTGTGTGTGTGTGTGCATGTATTTGCCATTCAGATAAATAAAATAAAGACTATACTTTCAGAGATCATTTCTATAGCTCACTAACAGAAAAATAAAATAATCAAAAATTAAACTTCTAAAAACAAAAGTATACAGACGCATGAGTGTAGATTATACACAAATACCAGGGGCTCGAGCATCCACAGGCTGTGGCGTCCTCGGGGGTCCTGGAAGCAGCTCTCCATGAAAATGGGCGCAGCAGCACCTCGAGGTAAACAGGCATCAAGTGTGACTGCAGGGCCGGAGGCCAAACCGGCACTGTGCATGGCTCTGGGGGTGGGTTGGGTGGGTCTGGTTATTTTTTTAAAGAAATGACTTATCTGAAAAGCAGAGTTAGAAAGAGGAGGGGCCGCTTCCATCCACTGGTTCACAGCAGAGGCTGGCCCAGGTTGAAGCTAGGAGCACAGAAGTGCATCCGAGTTAGAGGAGCCCAAGCACTTGGGCCACCTCCCACTGCCTTCCCAGGCACGTTAGCAGGGAGCTGGGTCCAAGTGGAGCAGCGAGCAGGGTCTTGAACCAGCACCCATGTGGGATGCCAGCATCACAAGTGGAGGCTTAGCCCACTGTGCCCCAGCGCTGGCCCTGGGTCTCACTCTCTTTGTACTCTTCTGCCACATTCCACAAATTTGCTAAGACAAATTCCTTTTATGGTTAGGAGGGGAAAAAATGAGTGTTCAGTGCTTCACTCAACTGTCAGTCACCAAGGGTGAGAAATTCAACAGCTGTCGGGTTTGGGGGAGGCCTCCTCTTTCCCTAGAGCCACACGATGTGCCTGGGGTCCTGTCTGCAGCAGAATATTCAGGAAGGAGCCTCAAGTCACTCCCGATGTAGCATCAAGAGTGGCCACTGCCAGGTGTTCCCTGAGGTCCTGCCAGTTCTCGGCAGCGCCAAGGGCACTGGGCTCCACGGCCTGTGACATCTGCCAACCACACCAGCAAGCATCTGCCCAGGTTTAGGCAAAGTGTCTCAAACCCAGCAGAGACAGCAAAGCAGACTCACAGGCACCGCCACTGTCCCTGCACAGCGAGTTTGCACACGGCGGAGCAGGGACTGTGGGCCTCAGTGGGGGAAGTGCACAAGGCCTGTGGACGGCCCACAGTGTGAGTTCCATGAGTGTCAGGGCAAGGCCTCCACAGCCCCTGGGTCTGCACAAGGCCTGAGGGGCAGGGACGCCTGGGCTGGGAGGGCTCAGAGCCTGGGAGCCCAGGGCACTGGGAGGACTGAGCCGAGACCAAGGTCACAGTCAAAGGGCAAAACCGCCAAGATCCGGAATGTGTGGCCCTGAGCCGTTTCTCTCCACCGTGCCAGTGCTGTGAACTCAAATGCAGACTTCCTGGGGAGATGGGGGACAAAGGACACTCCAGGATCCTGAACACCCGGGCCTCTGCTCCCGCACCTGCCAGGGTTTGCCCGCCCTCTCAACAGGTGGACTCCTGCCCCGAGGACACCCTGCATACTCATCGGACCACCCTGTACCTGGAATAGGCTTGATTTGTTTCCAACACCACAGCGGCAGCCTCAGGAAGGACCTCCAGGCACAGGCCGGCCAGACAGGTGCAATCTGCCTCCTCCCCGGCCCCTCCTGAGCCCTGTGCCCTCAGCCTGTGCCCTTCCACCACAGGAGCTTGAAACCCATCATCCCTTTCGTGCTATGAGGCCTAAAATTAAGACCTATTATTGGGGCAGGCACTGTAGCACAGCGAGTTAAACCACCACCTACAGTGCTGGCATCCCATATGGGCGCTGGTTCAAGTCCCAGCTGCTCCACTTCCTACCCAGCGCTCTGCTATGGCCTAGAAAAGCAGTAGAAGGTGGCCCAAGTCCTTGGGCCCCTGCTCCCACATGGGAGACCTAGAGGAAGCTCCTGGCTCCTGGCTTCAGATCAATGTAGCTCCAGCCATTGCAGCTAATTGGGGAGTGAACCAGCGGATGGAAGACCTCTCTCTCTTTCTCTACCTTTCAAATAAACAAATAAATCTTTTAGGCCTTTTGTCCTCACTCTGTAGTGTGTGGATAGGAGGTCCCAGCTGGCTGGAATGAATAAGCCTCTGCTTTTGCATCCGTAACCGCTAGGTACCCAGTTATTGCCCGAAACTCAGGTGTCAGTCTTCCTCATTCCACACCCTCACGAAGCAGGTGGTGATGGGCACACCCAGAGATACAAAGTCCAGGCACCTTGCTGGGAGGTGCCATGAACACCACAGCTCCAGAGGAAGGAGTCCAGAATCACACCATGGCTTCTGCGAAAGGGCCTTCAAACAAGGATTCCACGTTGAGGGGGAGAATTACCCTGGGAATTTGAAGTCTTCTTTGACCCCCAGAACTGCGTAAAGGGGCCTGCCTGCTCCATGAAATAAAGTGGGGGGCAAGCTCCACGACCTGGCGCAGCTCAGGCAAGAACACCACCAATCACGTGGAAGTCAACTTCATAGAAAAGCGGACTTCAGAGAGGCGGCTTTGCCCATCCACCTGCTGCTCCCTCCCCTGGCTCTTGCCTTGGAGCCCCTGCTGGGAATGCTCCAGGGAGATCAGAGAATTTTTGAGCCAACACCCGGATGTGACTCTGGCTATTTTTGTAGCTCGGCTATTTCAGCACATGGATCACCGGAACCGGCAAGGGCTCAAGGACCTTGTTACCAGCGGCGTAACTGTCCGGATTATGAGCGTCTCAGAGCATTGTTACTGCAGGAAGAATTTTGTCAACTACCCACCAGGGAAAGCAGCTCAGTGGCCAAGGTGCCCACTTCAGTGGATGATGATGTACGCACTGGAACTCCACTGCGCCGTTCTCAGTCTCCCACCCTGCTAAAGATTTCACGAAGACCTCAAAATCAGCTTACATTTTTCCGCCTTACTCCTCAACATGGCCATTATCAGATGATTCCACCATACATCCTTTTAGCTACAGGATTGTTACAACCTTCTGAGACTTGGAGATAAATAGAATGACTCCTTCTGTTTATATTGTTTCAAGAACAAACTACCCAACAAAGAGTAAATGCTCTCAAGAATCTAGAAATTTCCACAAATAGCAATATCATGAATTGTGTTACCTTTGACCATATTTCAGGTCACCTTAAAACTTAAAACAATAATAAGGCTGGCGCCGCGGCTCAATAGGCTAATCCTCCGCCTAGCGGCACCGGCACACCAGGTTCTAGTCCCGGTCAGGGCACCGGATTCTGTCCCAGTTGCCCCTCTTCCAGGCCAGCTCTCTGCTGTGGCCAGGGAGTGCAGTGGAGGATGGCCCAAGTACTTGGGCCCTGCACCCCATGGGAGACCAGGATAAGTACCTGGCTCCTGCCATCGGATCAGTGCGGTGCGCCGGCCGCAGCACGCCGGCCGCGGCAGCCATGGGAGGGTGAACCAACGGCAAAAGGAAGACCTTTCTCTCTGTCTCTCTCTCTCACTGTCCTGTGGGGAGCAAACCGGACTGGACTGAGTTACTGGAATTAAGACTTATTCTATGCATCTGCTCTCCCACAATATGGTGCTGGGAGAGAAGTAAACAGCTTCCGCACAGCTGCCTCCAGTTCAGCTAATAAACTGTAGGACTTGCTCCTGACTGGAGGAGAGCAGCGTACTCGGCGTGTGGGCAGCCGAGTTAGGATTGGCGGAGGAGGACTATAAAGGAGGAGAGAGACGGCATGCACCGGGAACATCTAAGGGGAACATCCAGCTGAAGGAACACCTGTGCAGCCCCCGAGAAGAGCCGGCCGGCGGTGTGCCGCTCCCCTGCGGAAGTGGGGAATGTGGCCAGGGGGAACTGCCCTTCCACGGAGGTGGAAGGGATAGTAGCCAACCCGGGAAGAACCAGCAGCAAACCCGGGGAGGGCCGAGCAGACGAAAGAACAGCGCAGGGTCCTGTGTCGTTCCTCCACGAAGAGGGGGAGCGACACTGTCCCCTCTGTCAAAAAAAAAAATTAAAAAAAAAAAAACTAAAACAATAATAAACATATATATTTAAGGGAAAAAAACAAATAAATAAATCTTTTTTAAAAATTATTATATGCTCCATCAGCATCCAGAGAAGCCAGGAGGGCCACAAATGGTCTGACCACACCTGCGCTCCCCAACACACTGGGGAGGACCACTGGGTAAGACCCCAACAATCCTCCCTCCTCGAGGGCCCCACACTGGCGCCTGCTTCGCCCTGAGACATGAGTTTCAGTTCCCTGCCAGCCTCTGGAGCCACCCACCCAACTCAACTACATCCTCCCGTGGGAACCAGGGGATGCCCACCCTCTGATAGGACGATGCCTGCCCCCCACAGCCCCGGGGTGAGGAGGAGGCGACTACAATGCTGTCAGGTTCTCTCACCGCGACAGTCCTGGTGGACCAGGCGCAGCTGATGGAGGCAGCGGGGTAAGACACCCAGCAAGTGTGGGTAAGTAGGGCCCGGGCCGGGGGCTGCACAGCCCAGAGCTCTGTGCCCAACAGAGCCCTCTTGGAGGGGCTGCTCGAGGCCAGGAGGTCTGCACCACGTCCACTCTCTGAGGCCAAGGGCACACAGAGCTCCAAGTCCTACAGCATGTATGTGCTTGAAACGCCTCCATTCAACGACTGCTTTTAACGCTGAAGCCTCACCTGGAATAACTCCCCGGGTCAACATGTGAGGAAGCGACTGTGAACGCGGCGCAGGAGCCCCGTGTCCCCAGGCCATCTGCCCGGCCACTTCCTTCCTCTCCTCCTTCACCATCTCTGTCATCCCCCGCCCCCACCCATCTTCCCCACCCCAACACCCTGGCTGTTGCCCCTTTGGCTGCCCCCTCTCCTCAACACTGGTGCCCGGATGCTCGTGGCCCCAGCTGCTCCCTGCTTCCTCTCCGCCCACCTGGGCTTGCTGGGCTTGGCTGCTCCTGGGGCTGCCAGCAGAGGAGCCAGGCTACCCCCTAAATGGCTGTGCCGTCCCCATGTGTTGCTGCCAGGCAGCAAGGCCTGTGCTGCGGGGGAAGACAGGCTCCAGGACGCGAGGCTAAGGCCAGCCCCGCACCTCGCTGTGGCCTCTGCTCTCCTACCCCAGCACCCGAGCACCCTCCCCCAGCAGGCTGTTCAGAACACACCGCCCAGCTGCCCTTGTCAGGCAGGTGGTCTGCCAGGGCCCCTGGACCCCTCTGGCTGGGCATGGTAGCAACCATGAACCCAAGGCACATCTCCCATCTCTGCTGCCATGGCACTCCCACCTGGATCTCAGCCCAGCTCCCACAGCTGTCTGTCCTTGGCACAGCCTGGAGCAAGTCTCAGCTGGGCTCAGCTGTGGAGGCTGCCAGCTGTTTGTGGGAGGCAGGGGAGGCCTCAGCGGCTGGGATTTGGGTGTTTCTGCTCTGAGAGAGGTGAGAGCCCCGCCTTCCTCCCTGCACAGCCATGCTGCCACGGCCCCTGTGAGGTGCTAGGGATGCGGGGAGCTGCAAGCCAGGCTCTGCCCTTCCCCCCAGGGCCTGCAGAGGTGGCGGCCATTCAGCAGCCATCACACCACTGTGGAGTCTGTGACTGTGGGTGGAATGGGAGGTGCCCGGGAGAAACAGTGCAACGGGGCTGGCCCAGGACTTCTGCCCCTCTGCAGAACTGGGGTTGGGAGTGGAAGGGGGGCTGCCCACTGGAGTGAGTAGGGAGGGCTGGGCCACAGACCCAGTCTGGAGCCGGGGCGGGGTGGGGGGTGTTGTGGGGTCAGAAGAGGCTCCTGGGCCACAGTGGAGGCAACACACGGGGGTGGGGGCTGAGAACAGCTGGAGCCCCTTCTAGGGCTGAGTCCCAGGCCTCATCCCAAAGCACAGTAGCCACGCCCTCCACAGCCTCACGGCTGCACCTGGCAGGACGGAGGACCAGGGGCGTCTCCAACACACAGCAGGCAGGGGCTGGCGGACCACAGCGGGCCTGAGGAGTGCTTCTCTCTGTGGCCAAAGGCTGCTCCTCCTGCCAGCCCTGGCAATGCGCAGGGCTCGGGCGCAGGTGGGGCACCATTACCCTTCCCTGGACCCACCAGCCCTGCCTTGTCGCGGCCCGGATGGTTCGGACTCACTCCCCACCCTGCCCCCGACTAACTGAGCTCCCAGGGGTGCTGGATGGAAGGTACTGTCGAAACGGCTATTTATAAAACACTTCCTGACAGCATGGGTGGAGGCTCGAGGGGAACTGGGTGGGCGCACAGTGGGCACAGCGCTCCCCCCAGGCTGGGCTGGGGCTGGAAGATCGATACTCTCTCTCTCTCTCTCTCTCTCTCTCTCAGATACATAAGTCCCATCTAGTGTAGTTTACATCCAAACTATACCCAATATTATGAATATAAAGACTTCCCTTCACTTACGATGGGCTTACTTCCTGAAAAACCCACTTTAAGTTGCAAGTACCCTACGCAGAACTTGCATATAACACGCCTAACCCACGGCGCACACAGCAGAGTGCAGAGCACAGGGGCACTGCTTCTCTTCTTTCCGCCCTGGGGCTGCCTGGGAGCTGCGGCTGCTGCTGCCCAGCGTGGAACCTGCCAGTGCCAGTGCCACGTACCACTTGCCCAGGAAAATATCGCATCAGAAATTCAAAGTACGGATCCACCGAAAGCCTTGCACTTCTGCGCCATCTTAAAAACGACTGTGAGTGGAGCCGGCGTACGTCGGGGACACTCTGGTCTGAACACCGCTCTCCACATGCTTAGAAACAGTCACGGTAAGAGGTCGTGTTGTGTGGGCTTTACCACAGTGAGAAAAATTTCAAAACCCTTTTGAAAATTAAAACACATCAGTCTCACGACCCACTTCGGCCTTGGCATACGCCCTGCTCAGGCACAGGCAGTGGGTCGGGGAGTGGGTCGAGGCGGGGGGGGTGGGGGGTCCGTCGGAGCTCTGCAGAGAAGCAGAGCCACGGGAAAGAGGGACGGCCAGACAGGACTCACCAGCACAGCTGAGAGCGGAGCTGCCTGACGCGCTACGGAGGCCGAGCCAGGTCAAGGCCAAAAGCCAGAAGCTGCTTAGAACCAGGAAGGGCCTGGGGTCGGGGATGCTCAGCCCCTTGTTCAACGCAGGCCTTTACCAGCCGCAGGACACCTCTGTCAGGGAAGCTAACCCGCCTTACTCAGCTAACCAATCCGAGTGCTCATCTCATCCAGAAACACCTGCACTGAGAGTAACGTTTGACCAAATAATCCAGGCGGCCTGTGGCTCAGTCAACTCGCAAAATCCACCACCCCCGTGGGAGAACGGCGACGGCAGCTGTCCGGTGCTAGCCCAGGCTCCACTCTGCTTCCAGGCCCCCCTCCAAGGGTACCTGCAAAAGCTCACAGGAAGTGGATTCTAAAGAAAAGCTTATTTGGATGCGAGGAAATTCTGAAATCCATGCACATTACGGCTCTTCAAACACTTCATGAAAAATGTATACTATGGGCCGGCGCCGCAGCTCACTAGGCTAATCCTCCGCCTTGCGGCGCCGGCACACCGGGTTCTAGTCCTGGTTGGGGCGCCAGATTCTGCCATCGCATCAGTGTGGTGTGCTGGCCGCAGCGCGCCAGCCGCAGTGGCCATTGGAGGGTGAACCAACGGCAAAGGAAGACCTTTCTCTCTCTCTCTCACTGTCCACTCTGCCTGTCAAAAAATAAAAAAATAAAAAATAAAAGATTTAAAAAATGTATACTATGAAAAGGCTATGCATGGACTTAATTTTTTGCACCCAAATGAACTTACGTTTTCATTCCATTTTCTATGAACTACTGTTTGTAGGCAGAGACAGAGAGAGAACTTCCGTCCACTGGTTCACTCCCCAGATGCCTGTAACAGCTGGGGCGGGGCCAGGCTGAGGCCAGGGGCCAAGGACTCCATCTGGGTTTCTCCACAGGTAGCAGGGACCCAACAACTTGAGCCATCGCCTTTCGCCTCCCAGGGTGTGAATCAGCAGGAAGCTGGCGTCTCCAAGCCGGGCTCTCTGACACGGGATGTGGGCGTCCTGACCACACTAGGCCACGTGTCCACCCTCTACGAACTCGGTGAAGTTCCTTCAGGCAACCCATGTTGGGGGCCTCAGGTTCCACATCTCGTCACCCAAGCAAGGTCCACAAACTCTTCTGAACACAGTCAAACACCACGCAGGCGTCGACTGAGCAGTGTGGACTGAGCCACCCCGAGGTGGCGAGGGCCCTGTCAGGGTTCCCGCAGCAGCTGGGCTGCCGCTGGGAGCGGGACTGTCGCCAATCAGCTTCCAGGAGTGCTTTCCGGAGCAGACTTCCGGGCCTCGGTAGCCATTCTGTGAGGATGACGCCAGGGAGTGCCCACGGCCTCAGCAGCAGCACTCACACCTCAGGGAAAGTCCTCTGCGAAACACGACAGCCGTCCAAGAGAAGCCCGCCTCCCCTTTCCGGGGGCGACGACGCTGGACCTGCTGCTCCGGGAGCCCACACGGCATACGCTGCGAGGCACCGACGAGGACGTGGGTTAGCTCCCCCAGTGAGGAGCCCTTCCTCCTCCCCAGGCAGTGCATCCGTTTCCAGTGAAAGTCAGGCTACCACGCAGCAGGCGCTGTGGCATAGCGGGTAAAGCTGCCGCCTGCAACACCAGCCAGCTGCTCCACTTCCAATCCAGCTCCCTGCTGATGGCCTGGGAAGGCAGTGGATCACGGCACATGAAAGACCAGATGGAGCTGCTGGCTTCGGCCTGGCCCAACCCCTGGTCTTTATGGCCATTTGGGGAGTGACCCAGCAAATGGAGGATCTCTCTCTCCATCTCTCTGTAGCTCTGGCTTTCAAATAAATGGGGGGGGGGGGGGGGGAGGGGGACAAAGAGAGAGAGAGGCAGAGAGTAAGAAAAGAAGGGCAGGACAGGGCAGGGAAGGAAAAGGTTGTGCCACCAGACAAGAGTCTCGAAGTCCCGACATAGCTGCTGGGCCCTCAGGCCCCGACATCTAAGCAGGTGTCCCCAGCCAGCGTAACAAGAACAGGCGATTCCTCTTAGAGCTCTGACTCATGGCTCCAGCTATGCCTGAGTTGTGAAACAAAAAAGCAACATCCCAACAACGCTACTTCGAGTCCAGCTCCCTGCTGAAGCACCCGTGAAGCAGAGGATGGTGGCCCAACGGCCTGAGTTCCTGCCACCCACAAAGACCCAGATGGGGTTCCTGAGTCCTGGCTTCAGCCTGCTCCAACCCAGCTGCAGCAGGCATGATAGGAGTGAACCAACCAGCAGATGCAAGCTCGCTCGCTCACTTTCTCTGTGTGTGTGTGTGTGTGTGTGTGTTATTCTACCTCTTAAATAAACACATCCTTTTTTAAAAAGTGATATTAAAGTAAAGCTGCTAATACTGCTAGTATTTAGTTTTTCAGGCTTTAAGAGACAACCCAAAGTTCCACTCTGCTCCCTGCTGCTCTGAGGTGCACGCCCACCCTCCTAGAGAGGGGACCACGTCTCCAGGCAGAGGTCACACGGGAAGCTCCCACCCATAGGAAAAGCCGCGAATCCTTCGTGTATTCTGTGGCCCTGCCACGGAACAACCTAGAGACACAGAAGAGAAACTTGCAATTCGGGACGTGTGCTAAACTCTTCGCTGTTCACTCAGGGTCCCAAGGAGGCCACTGAGGCTGGGGGCAGTCTCAACCCCTGATCCTGCAGTGTCACTGTGTCTGAATTCTCCCTTGGAAACCAAGACTCCAAACCAGCTGAGCTCAGTGTGGCAAGGCCAGGGAGCAAAAGTGATCTGAGTGGGTTACTAGGGATAGTAGTAAAAGGAACTAGTCCCACTTCTACCCTCCCTCTAGGGCCCTATAGGAGAAACAGCACCATAACTGGCCCTTGAGTCAATGCATGCAATGCATCCCGTAAGACAGAACCCCACTCTGTAACAAGACTGTCACCCAACTGGTGCCATATGTTAATGTTCAGTAGGAAGTAGGACTTCCCACTATCACATTGGGATGAATTTTAAAAATGCTAGTTTTGGAGCTAGCACTGTGGCACACTGGGTTGACGCCCTGGTCTGAAGCGCCATATGGGCGCCGGTTCAAGACCCGGCTATGCTCCTCTTCTGATCCAGCTCTCTGCTATGGCCTGGGAAAGCAGTAGAAGATGGCCCAAGTCCTTGGGCCCCTGCACCCATGTGGGAGACCCGGAAGAAGCTCCTGACTCCTGGCTTTGGATCGGTGCAGCTCCAGCCATTGTGACCATTTGGGGAGTGATCCATCAGATGGAAGACCTCTCTCTCTCTCTGCCTCTCTTCTCTCTGTGTAGCTCTGACTTTTAAATGAATAATTCTTTTTAAAAAAAAAAAAAGGTTATTAAAATAAAATGCTAGTTTTATCACAGACAGTTGAACTGGCAGTTTCCCATGGTTCACCTGCTTCTGAGGAGAGAGGTACATGGTGACATCAGTGAGTTCCCTGGAAGCGCACCCATGCTTTTGATTCTTCTACAATCAGATGGGTTCCTTGGTCAGAGGCAACGTTGTACGAGCACCACGACGGGGGTAGAGGCTCCTGCAAGCCCTGGAACAGGGGTCCTGGCGGAGCACCGAAGGCGGGGGAGGTCCGACCACACCCACGATCCCTGCCTGTGCAGCGAGAGCAGATGGCTGCCCTCCCCGAAGTACGGGGTCAACTGCCCCAAGGAACGGTGCCACGCCAGCTGCCAGCACTGGCGGCGATAACCAGACCAGGTCTGGAGAAGACACTCCTGGTTTGGAGCCCCTGTGCAGTCTCCATTCCTTGCACCAGGGGCTCCTGGTCTTGGGTCCAGCGAGCAAGCACTGGGGTCGCTGGGAAACGAGGTTCACTGTCGATTCGTCGTCACATCCACCCGACCAGTGAGCATCTTCGCAGTGGATGCAACCCAGAGAGCATTCCCATGGGACACAGCGTCCGTCCACACACTCTGTGCCCTCCCCAGGAGCTCCGCACACGCACAGCTCCCCTGGGCCTCGACCCATCTATTCCTTCCAAGCTCCTGCCCACCCAGCCAAACCACCAGCCGTTGCCCACAGAGCAGAGCAAACTGGTGTTTCTGGCCACCTCTGAATCCTCCCACGGGTAGCTCCTGGGTTTCTGCTCCCCACCGTCCCTTGTGGAGGTGAAAGGCTACAGTAGCTCTCCTCCTCCAGAGGTGCCAGCCAGCCCTGACAAGCCGTCTCTAAGCCAGCTCCCATTGGTCACCCGCGGTCACCTTATTTCTCCTTAGTCAGACTCCCTCTGACCGCACACTGATGGGAAGGAGGCAATGCAGGACGAATGGATTCAAAGGGCTCTGAACCACTTAGGCAGGTCCCTGTGCTCTCCTGTTCTTGGGGGTACCATTTCCACTTGACAGACAGGCCTACCACTGGCTGGGGGGTTGAGGAGTGTCACAAAACCCAGTGGATGGTGGGTATCTGAGGACACCCAGACACTGAATGTCATGCATTTAAGCAGACCAGGCCCAGTCAGAGGCCAGGGACTCCTGAGGGTCCAGCCATGACTATGCTGCAGGAAGTTGCTGATTAACCCCCACTTCCCACAGCCAACCAAGTCTGGATCGCAGGGCCCAGCACTGAGCACCCAGGGCAGCGGCCAGGACGCCTGCAGAGTCTTCTGCTCCGAGCTGTGTGCAAAGCTGTAAGCCTGTGAGTTGACCCCCAGGTCAGAGCAGCACACCCAGATGGGACACATCTCCCTCCAAAAGCCCAAACAGGCCCAAGCCTGGGGCCTCTTTAAGGTCAGCAGTGCACACTGCAGCCATTTTTCCCCTACTTTGGAGGGAACATCCCCACATTCTCCAAACTGGACTCCCAAGAACACTGCAAAAAATATTCACGGGGTTTAGTCCCCCTCTCTCAGGGTGGCTCCAATAGATCTACTACAGCTACTAAGATACTAAAGACCTCTGGCCTATCAGATCCAACCAGCACCCTGCCATGGTGCAGCCTTCAGATGATCGAGATCTCGAAGTCGACAGCGAGATCAGCAGCAGCAAAGATGACGAACCCTGAGACAGCACCGGCAGTGACCTGACGGGTCAAGGCTACAGTGCTGCTCATGCCAAAACCTGCAGATCCACACATCCGAGTACCTCGGTGGGAGTCCCAGCTCCACATCCAACTCCATCTTCTGCTAATGTGCACCCTGGGAGATGGCAGATGAAGGCCCACGTGAGGCATCCCAATGGAGTTCCAGGCTCCTGGCATTGACTGGGTCCAGCCCCAGCTGTTGCAGGCATTTGGGCAATGAACTGGAAGATGGAAGACTGATGGATCTCTGCCAGTGGATCTCCCTGCCCCTCCCTCTCTCCCTCTCTCTCTTTCTCCTTCTCTCTACCTTTCAAATAAAGTGCAAATCAGGCCGGCGCCGCTAGGCTAATCCTCCGCCTCACGGCGCCAGCACACCGGGTTCTAGTCCCAGTCAGGGCACCGGATTCTGTCCCGGTTGCCCCTCTTCCAGGCCAGATCTCTGCTGTGGCCAGGGAGTGCAGTGGAGGATGGCCCAAGTCCTTGGACCCTGCACCCCATGGGAGACCAGGAGAAGTACCTGGCTCCTGCCATCGGATCAGCGCGGTGTGCTGGCCATTGGAGGGTGAACCAACAGCAAAGGAAGACCTTTCTCTCTGTCTCCTCTCTCACTGTCCACTCTGCCTGTCAAAAAAATAAATAATAAATTAAAAAAGTGCAAATCAACCAATGTTTAAAAATGTTTGAACCTCCTGATCAAGTGCCAAGGCTTGTCAGTTTGTTCCAATAGAGATACCATGGTGGGGAAGGGCACTGGGATCAGTGGTCACTACTCGGGACGTCCGTACCTCCTATCAGAGTGCCAAGCTCAAGTCCCCGCTCCTCTGTTTCTGACCCAGCATCCTGGGGATCCACAGATGATGCCTCAAGTGCTTGGGCCCCTGCCACCCACTCAGGAGACCTGGACAGAGTTCCCGGCTCCTGGCTTCATCCTAGCCCGGCACCGGCTTCTGCAGGCATCTGCTTAGTGAAACAGTGGCTGAAACAATGGAGCATGTGCCTCTCTCTCCCCTCATCCTTTCAAATCAAATGGAATGCTTCTCTTTGAACTTTAAAAGATACCACAATGGGTAACAGCCACCAATGTAATTTAGGATTATGACAATCCACTGTACCTTTCTAAGAATCACCCACTTTCTGCATGATCCAAGTAGGTCCAGAAAAGGGATAGGATGGGCAACAGTACCTCTGCATCTTTCAAGACGCCCGGTGCCAAGCTTGGAAATCCTGCCCTAACCCCTGCCTAAGATGTGGTCTTGTGGAGCTTACCACTCCTGTCTCTAAAGGTCTCAGTCCATGGCTGGGGGCCAGCGTGATGGCTCCAACAGGTGCAGACTAGACTATCCCAACTTTCGTTAGGGACCAGGGAATACCACAGCCTAGGGCCACGGACCTGCTGTGAGACAGAGTTCGGCTGAAGCTCCATTTCTCACCTAAGCATCGTAGCCTTTCCTGTCACTGGTAGACCTTGGTGGTGTTCTGAGCTCCCCCCAATTAAAACCACATACTTGCTCAGTTCTCAGACGCCCTGGCTGTGGGCCCCGTGAGGAAGGCACGGGGGCTGTTTCAGGGTACACACGTGGCACTGCTGTGCATGTCTTCCCCAAGGCAGCCAAGAACCTTCTCCATTCACATGGCTCCAGGTCTGGGGACTGAATGACGGGCCAAGGTGCTCCTTTCGGCCCGATATACTTTGTCCTGTGTACAGACCAAGTACTAGCTAGCATGCTGCCTGTGGCTTCAGTCCCAGGGCCTGGTGATAAAGTTGCAGCCACCCAAAGCGCCCACTGGTCAAAATATTCTGACAACCACCCTGAGTAAGTGTGGCAAGCAGAGGAGGACAGCAGGAAGGGCACTGTCTGGCTGTCACCTGTGCCACTTGGCACTACCTCTCAGCTCACAATGGATGCTTAATGCTGGTTTTCCCTGGACTTAACCTTCCTCTCACGAGTGCAATTGCAGATTCTGGGGCAATCTGGTGACCTGATTTCTCCTCAGCCTCTAGGAATCAGGCAGGGGCGGGGGGGGGCGTCTGTGTTCAGGATCACCTCCCTCTTTGGGGCAGTCCTTTCAGACCAACCCTCTGCCCATGGGGCCAGCCACTCATCACAACCTCCTCCTCTCGGCCTCCCCACAGGGGTTCCCTGCTGTCTTTACCACCCACTCCCTTGTCCCCTCCCCTGCACTGCCCTCCCCTCCCCTCCCCTCCCCTCCTCCTCATCTCTTCCGGTCTACTTACCTGCTCTCACTTTTTGGACTCTTCATGTGTCTCCCCAAGCCCCAACTCCAGAGGCCACACCCAAGGTATCAGGGGTCTTCCTGAAGGCCCCGCCCCACGCTGGACTGGCAGCTTTAGTGACCACAAGTGGCACTCGAGTAGAGGGGTCTGAACATCCTGTCACATGATCATAGTGCACGGATTGCCTCTGAGAGGACACATGGGGAACGAGCAGCAGTGGCTGCACTGGGGGCAGGAGTGGGACAGTGCCACCCGGGACTGCTTGGGTTAATTTCTTGTTGCGTACGTGTAACCAACTCAAAAAAACAAAAATTGTCACATATAAAAATCCGATTTTTTGGCCGGCACCATGGCTCACTAGGCTAATCCTCCGCCTAGTGGCGCCGGCACACCGGGTTCTAGTCCCAGTCGGGGCGCCGGATTCTGTCCCGGTTGCCCCTCTTCCAGGCCAGCTCTCTGCTGTGGCCAGGGAGTGCAGTGGAGGATGGCCCAAGTGTTTGGGCCCTGCACCCCGTGGGAGACCAGGAGAAGCACCTGGCTCCTGCCATCGGATGAGCGCAGTGCGCCGGCCGCAGCGCGCCAGCCGCGGTGGCCATTGGAGGGTGAACCAACGGCAAAGGAAGACCTTTCTCTCTGTCTCTCTCTCTCTCTCACTTTCCACTCTGCCTGTCAAAAAAAAAAAAATCCGATTTTTGAGTAACCTGCTTGCTTCTGACCTCAATGGACTACTTTTTCAGGAAGTGATATTTGGGGGCCCAGCTCAGGGCTGGCAAGCTAGGAAATGCACTGCTAAGTGGCACTGAGACCCTGATCACGCCCCTCCACTTCCTGGTCTCAGTTTCCCCACTTGCCCAACACCTGCCTTGCCTGCTTCCTGTGATACCACGGAGTCGATCCTGGCAGAGCAGCGTTCCCAAACTCAGCGATGAAGCCCCTCCTCTCTGTTCCTAACATTACCAGGTGGGGGGTGGTGACTTATTTATTTAAAAGGCAGAGTTCCAGATAGAGAGAGAGCTGCTTCACTCCCTACATGGCTGCACCAGCCTGGGCTGGGCCAGGCAGAACCCAGAAGCCAAAAACATCCAGGTCTCCCACGTGGGTAGCAGGGGTCCAAGCAGTTGGGCCATCTTCCACTGCTTTCCCGGGACATTAGCAGGAAGCAGCCAGGAATCGAACTGGCACTCATATGGGATGCCGGCATTGCAGAAGGTGGCCTAGTCCACTGGGCCACAACACCAGCCCCAGTGCTGGGATTTTGAAGCCCCACATCCCCCCAAAACAGGTAGGCGTCAGCAGCTAGGGTGAGGAGGGCCTGAAACTCCTCTCCCGCTCACCCAGCAGCCTCCTCTGAGCCCCTTCCTGCAGCTCTGGCTCTGGGACTCACTCCCTGGGAGACCAATGTCCCCTCCCCATGCTGCAGGTCCCACCTTACTTAATGCAAGAGACACCTGTCAGTTACTTGATGGGCACTGTATTATTCATAGCACCTGCAGCACAGGGGCCTTGTCAGAGCCACACTGGATGAAGCCTGCCAAGAACCTCCCAGTCCGGAGCAGCCACCGCTGAGCAGACAGCTGCCCAGACATCGCTGTGGACGCCCACACCCCGCATCTCGGCGCCTGGCGCACTCCCCAGGGCCACCTCCCCTCCGCCCTGCGGTGTCCACGCTGGGAGGCAGCAGGTGCCGCCGCAAGGTCTTGGGTCCCTGCCATCCACATGGGGGACCTGCACTGAGGTCTAGCACCTGGCTTCAGCCTGCCTCAGCCCCAGCTGTTATGGGCATTTGTGGATATCTGCCTTTCAAATAAAATAAATAATTTTTAAAAAAACCTGACTAGAGTTCAAGTGCTCAGAAAATGCCGGATGGTGTAATTATCAGTATTACTACTATTATACTGCTATTAGCATTATTGGTACTGCATTAGTATGATAGTACTATCAGTATAGTATTACTACTACCATTACTCATATTACTATTATTAGAAGTATATTAGCTGGCCGGCGCCGCGGCTCACTAGGCTAATCCTCTGCCTTGCGGCACCGGCACACCGGGTTCTAGTCCCGGTCAGGGCGCCGGATTCTGTCCCGGTTGCCCCTCTTCCAGGCCAGCTCTCTGCTGTGGCCAGGGAGTGCAGTGGAGGATGGCCCAAGTGTTTGGGCCCTGCACCCCATGGGAGACCGGGAGAAGCACCTGGCTCGTGCCTTCAGATCAGCGCGGTGCACCAGCCGCAGCGCACCAGCCGTGGTGGCCATTGGAGGGTGAACCAACAGCAAAGGGACTCTCTGTCTCTCTCTCTCACTATCCACTCTGCCTGTCATAAATAAATAAATAAATAAATAAATAAATAAATAAAAGTATATTAGCGTTATCACCGAGACGCAGCCGGGAGTCAAGACCCAGGTGCCTGAAGAACATCTCAGGCACCCGGAGCAGGGTCTCTGCAGCAAAGCGGGGTACCCCAGCAGCCCGTGAGGCCCACAGTCGCCCCCCCGCCCCGGCACGGCCGCCAGCCCCACACAGGCAGCTTCTTTGAGCCCAGAACTGCGCAGCTTCCCGAGGGTGGGTTAGAGGTGGTTGGGGCCTGGCACACGCCAGCATTTCCAGGCAACAGCGGGGCCGGTGGAGCTGCAGGGTCCGCCTGGGCTGCCCCGTAAGGTGCACGGGAAGCTCCAGTGTAGCCCAGGGCGCGGGCCGCGGCGAGAGGCCTTGTGCTCATCAGAGCTGGGGTCCTGACACGCACTGCGCTGCGGGACCCAGGACCTGCGGGGACTTCTCGGCCTGCACCCACTGCAGACTAGACCTGGACTCAGACCCCGGAGCCGGCCGGGGACACTAAGAGCCATATAGAAGCGCTTCTGGAAACTTCCTCTGTTTCCCAAACCTTGAGACCACACCCCGTCCGCCTCAGCCGACCCCTCCCCACAGGCAGGGGTGGTCAGAACAGGACACGACCACGACCCCCGGCCCCTCGGAAGCCACAGGCTTGGGCCGGCCCGGCCACGGGGAAGCCAGACTTTCTCACAGGCTCGGGACCGAGAAGCTCCAGCGGCGGAGGACTGGGCCCATGGGGCTGGCTGTCCCAAAGCAGAAGCCACCACGTGACCACGGGGGGCGGGGATGCCCCCCAACGCCCTGCCCAGGGGCTCTCCGGCCAACAGCAGCCGCGTTCCCGCCGGCGAGCCGCTGTGAGAGGCTGAGGCCGCGGCTACTTCTCCAGGCGCACGGCCAGCAGGTCGGGGCTGAAGGCACAGAGCCGCGAGGTCGCGCCTGACGCGGACGGCGGGGAGGGCTGGCGGTGCGCTTCCCGAGGCCCCAGCGGTCCGTCGGAGCCCGAAGCATCGGTCTTCGCGAGGACACAGGCTGCGGAGGCGGCGGGACCCTGTTCGGTGTGGCCACACTGCCCCCTGCTGGACGGGCGGCTACCTGCCAAGAACCTGCTGCGGGCACCGTATCTGGCAGTGCGGACCAGGGGGGTGCTGAGAGGGGCCAGGGAATAGGGGACCTGGAACCGGCTTGGGGAGGCGAGAGAATAGGAGCGGGAACTGAGCCTCCCCAGAGGTGGGACGGGAGAAGACAGGCGGGGGGGACACGCTGGCTCCCTGAGGTTCCCGGGCCGCTGCAGCTGCTGCTCTGGGCCTGCTGCCCCGTAATGGCTCCCTCTCCACACCCCTGCAGAGAGCGGCCCCCGTGCAGCCCTGACCAACCCCGCCCCATTGAGCTGCTGCGGCTTCATCTACACCGTGCTGGACCAAAACCACCAAGTGCGCCCACACAACCTTGCTACTTGCATCTTCATCAAGAAAATGCCCAAGATAAGTAATTGTCAGAGTTAATAATTTAACAATGCAGTAGACCTTGTAATTTAAAAATAAGCTGAAGGAGGCCACAAAGTGACTGCTCTTCTGTTTTCCAGAGCCAATTACACCCATACCCCTCCCCCCTTGCCGGGAGAGCCAGATAGGAGACCTCAGCAGGTGAAGCCTGGCCCAGCCCAGCACTGGCTGTCAGCTTCATGTGTTTCCCTATGGATTTATTATTTCTGGCTTCAATAAGAAATGACTGTGACCTCCCTCTTGCACCACCACTCCCCATCTGGAGCATTTTTTTGATAATGATTTATTAATTTGAAAGTCAGAGATGGTCGGCGCCACAACTCACTAAGCTAATCCTCCACCTGCGGCGCCAGCACCCCAGGTTCTAGTCCTGGTTGGGGACTTCCAGTCCAGCTCTCTGCTGTGGCCCGGGAAGGAAGTGGAGGATGGCCCAAGTGCTTGGGCCCTGCACTCCATGGGAGACCAGGATAAGCACCTGGCTCTTGGCTTCGGATCGGCTCAGCACGCCGGCCATAGAGGCCATTTGGGGAGTGAACCAACGGAAGGAAGACCTTTCTCTCTGTCTCTCTCTAACTCTGCCTGTCAAAAAAAAAAAGAGAGAGAGAGAGAGAGAGAAAGTCAGAGCTACACACAGAGAGGAGAGGCAGATAGACAGTGAGGTTTTCCATCTGCTGGTTCACTCCCCAAATGGCAAGGCTAAGCCAGGCCAAAGGCAGGAGCCAGGAACTCCTTCTGGGTCTCCCAAATGGGTACAAGGGCTCAAGGAGTTGGTCCATCTTCTGCTGCTTTCCCAGGTGCCTTAGCAGGGAGCTGGATCAGAAGTAAAGCAGCTGGCACTCAAACCAGGGCCCATATGGGATGTGGGTGTTGCAGCTGGGGGCTTAACCCCCTGTACCGAAATGCCAGCCCCTAAATGTTTTATTTTAAAATCCATAAACAACTTCTATCAGAATTAACTTGGGCCATCATATCAGAGACTTCTTCCTGAAAAAAAAATCTGCGAAGGGCACTACCACCAGAACATCACCATTGTCCGGTGGTAGAGGAGGGGTGTGTGGCTGGCAGGAAGGGGGGCGGGGGGAGAGGGTGGGGAAACCAGGGCGAGGACCTGCCAAGGGCAGTGCCCAGACCCCACAATTCAGGTGTAATCCACCAAGAGAACCCCCAAAACACACCCAGCAAACAAGAGCCCTGCCCACCTTCCCCAACCTAGGACCCTCGCTCCAGAGTCAGGGCCCCGCGAAACGTGACCCAGCAAGGAGCTCAGAGGCGGATGAGTCAAAGCAGTGCCAGGAAGCAGGAGTCGCCCCGGGAAAGCTGGAAAGCATCTGGAACCTTAGGGCCTCCCTGCACGGCACCAGAAAGGGAGTCTGTTTGAGGGGGTGGAGTCAGTTAGCCAAAGAACACACAGACCCTCTCCCCCAAACTGCTCCCCTGGCCAACAGTCTCCCTGCACCCAGGGAGGCCCAGGGCCCGGAGAATGGAACCTTTCTCCCAGCCTGGTGCCCTCCCCACAGCCTGGCGGTGGCAGGAGGGCCACAGGGGAGGGGCCAGCCCAGGAGGAAGGCAGGGACGGAGTCCCAAGCACCGGGCGGAATCCTGCAAGGCGCGAGCTCAGACTGCAGCAGAGGAAGAGGAGGGTGGGGGGGAACAGAGGCAACGAAAGGTGTCCCCAGCCCTCCAAAAAGGCCACGGCTCGTGCACGTCTTGCACTGCACAAACACAGCTGGGAACGGGCTCCTGGGAGGGCCCATTCTCAGAGTGTGCAAGATGGGTTAGGCCAGGTCAAGGGTCCCCTCAAAGTGGGACGCCTGGGCCCAGCAGGAAACTTCCGCGTCCCTTTCCCCGAGGTCAGCTTGGTCTGCCTGCTCTGTCCTCCACACGTGGGAGAGATGAGTCAGCAGCATGCTTTTCTCAGTTCTGTTAGCAGCCAGGACTGGGCCCGGCTCCCCGGAGCCGGCTCAAGCTCCACGTCTGTGATGAGACTCCGGCTCACAGGGCAATCCCTGGGGATCTTCTGGGACAATGCGCGGAGTGTGGCTCCTGCAGCAGAGGCCTCGTGGCTGTGCCTTCCTGCTCAGGACTGAAAGGTGGCCTTGTCATCGCCCTCTGCTGGAAGGCTGTTTGCCTGCAGGCCCAGGGCCAGAAGCCAAGAAGCTCAGTGGACCTCTGAGAGGGTCAGGCCCCTGACCACCCGCAGACGGGCTGCAGGACATCAGCCTCCTCCCTGCAACAGGGCAGGCCAAGCAACATGGTAGCCATGGGGTTTTTTTAAGTTCTTGGTTATTTATTTGAAAGGCAGAGGCAGAGGGGGCAGGGGAGGGAGAGGGAGAAGGGGAGGGAGAGGGAGACTGTCCATCGGCTGATTCACTCCCCAAATGCCCACACAGCCAGGGCTGGACCAGAATGAAGCCAGCAGTCCAGAACTCCATTGGAGTCTCGCACACAGCTGTCAGGTACCCAAGTGCTTGGGCTGTTATGAGCGGCCATTGCAGGAGCCAGCATTGTGGCACAGTGGGTTAGGCATCCAATACCGGAGTGTGGGTTCAAGTGCCAGCTGCTCCACTACCCATCCAGCTCCCTGCTAATGCACCTGGGAAAGCAGTGGAGGATGGCCCAAGTATCTGGGCCCTTGCACCCACGCAATAGACCTAGTTGGAGCTCCTGGCTCCTGGCTTCCACCTGGCCCAGCCCTGGCTGTTACACCCATTTGGAGAGTAAAGCAAAAGCCATTCACGGATAAACAAAAGCTGAGGGAGTTTGTTACCACAAGACTTTCCCTATCGGGCCAGTGCTGTGGCACAGCGGGTTGACGTCCTGGTCTGGGGCCCTGGCATCCCATATGGCTACCGGTTCAAGACCCAGCTGCTCCACTTCAGATCCAGCTCTCTGCTATGGTCTGGGAGGCCAGTAGAAGATGGCCCAAGTTTTTGGGCCCCTGCACTCACGTGGAAGACCTGGAAGAAGCTCCTGGCTCCTGGCTTCAGATGGGTGCAGCTCTGGCTGTTGCAACCAGTTGGGGAGTGAACCGGTGGATTGAAGGCCTCTCTTTCTCTCTCTCTCTCTCTCTCTCTCTCTCTCTCTCTCTCTCTCTCCTTCTTCTCTCTCTGTATAACTCTGACTTTCAAATAAATAAATATTAAAACAAAAATACTTTCTCTATTAAAAAAAAAAAAAACACAGTAAAGGGCATCCACATGGGAGACCTGGATGAAGCTCCTGCATTTGGCCTGGCACAGCCCTGGCTGTTGCGGCCATCTGGGAAGAGAGTCAGCAGATGGAAGATCTATCTCTCCATCTGTCTGTCTCTGTAACTCTTTCAGATAAAGAAATCTTTTGTAAAAATGGCTAACAGAGCTCTTCTGATTGAAAAGAAAGGACATGACAGTAATTCAAAACCACAAAATGAAATACATCTGGTAAAGATAAACAAGGAAGTATAAAAATAACTATTACTGTACTTCTCATTTTTCCCTATGCTTTTTATTTCCTATCAAATTTAAGGGACAAATACATTTTTTAAAGATTTATTTATCGGCTGGCGGCGCGGCTCAATAGGCTAATCCTCCACCTAGCGGCACCGGCACACCAGGTTCTAGTTCCAGTTGGGGTGCCAGATTCTGTCCCGGTTGCTCCTCTTCCAGGCCAGCTCTCTGCTGTGGCCCGGGAGTGCAGTGGAGGATGGCCCAAGTCCTTGGGCCCTGCACCCCATGGGAGACCAGGAGAAGCACCTGGCTCCTGCCTTCGGATCAGTGCGGTGCGCCAGCCGCAGCAGCCATTAGAGGGTGAACCAACGGCAAAAGAAAGACCTTTCTCTCTGTCTCTCTCTCTCTCTCACTGTCCAACTGTCCACTCTGCCTGTTAAAAAAAAAAAAAAAAAAAAGATTTATTTATCTATTTGAAAGAGTTACACAGAGAGAGGAGAGTTAGAGAGTTAGAGAGAGAGAGAGAGAGAGAGAGAGAGAGGTCTTCCAACCATTGGTTCACTCCCCAGTTGGCCACAACTAACGGAGCTGCACCGATCCGAAGCCAGAACCGGTGCCCACATGGGATGCTGGCACTTTAGGCCAGGGCGTTAACCCACTGAGCCACAGTGCCGGCCCCAGGACAAATACTTTTTAAGAAACTGTAAGACCACACGGTTGGGTAAACAGTTTATAAAAATGTAATGTTTGACACCATGCAGGAAGAAAACACTTGTGTAGGAGTCGAGTTTTGAATGCTACTGAAATTCCTCTAGTATCAATCCAAAATAGATTGTTATAATTTATTATGTCAACTGTAATCTCCACAGTAATCATAAAGGAATTATCTGTAGACCATACACAAAAGGAAATGAGAAATAAATCAAAATGGTTCATTACAAAAATCAGCTAAACACCAAAGAAGGCAGTAACAGACGAAGTGAAGGAGAAAAAAGTTCTAAGACACAAGACACCAACAGCAAGGCGGCAGTAGTCCTTCCTGATCAGTAACTGATTTAAATGCAAATGATTCAAATTCTCAAAATCAAGAAGCAGAAAGTAGCTGAATGGATTTAAAAGGCATGCTACAACCACATGCTGTCCACAAGAAACTCTGTTCAGATTCAAAAATACAACTATGTTGCAAGCAAGAGGAGAGACAAAGTTCTTTGCAAATAGTTACCAAAAGAGAGCCAAATGACTATCCTAATAGAGGAGCAAACAGACATCAAGTCAGAAACTGTTTAAAGAGACGAAGAAGGACACTAGACTTTGGAAAAGGGACGGCACATGAAGATACAGAGACTCTGAATAAATACAGAATATTCAAACCCAACAGCAGAATCCAAAGTGGACGAAGCAACATGAACAGAATTGTAAGTACCAGACAGCTGTAAAACGTAGCTGTAGACTTCAACGTAACTGCAGAGACAGATGGAAGAACCAGAGGATTAACAGGAAACTGAGGACTTGACCAAGGCTACTAACCAGCTGGATCCACAGACACGACCACAAGACTGCATACACACAACCTCAAATACACATGCGAAATTTTCCAGATGAGACCACATGTCAGATCACAAACAAGGCTCAATATATTTTTAAACATTTAAATCTTACAAAATATCTCCTCCAACCACAACTGAATTCAACTAGTGATAAAGAGAAATCAGAAATTTCACAAAATTATGGAAATTAAGCAAACACTCTAACCAGTGGGGTCAAAGAAAAAATATCACAGGGGAAATAAGAGAATACCAAAGGAGGAGTAAACACAACGTAATATACGAAAGTTACGGCATGAAGAGAAGGCCATACTCAAGTAGAAATTTATGACCGTAAGTGCCTGTATTAAAAAGAAATATCTTGGGGCCAGAGCTGTGGCATAGTGGGTAAAGCCACACCTGCGGCACCAGTATCCCCTATGACTGCAGGGTCAAGTCCCGGGTGTTCCTCTTCTGATCCAGCTCTCTGCTATGGCTTGGAAAAGCAGTAGAAGATGGCCCAAGTGCTTGGGCCCCTGCACCTGCATGGGAGACCCAGAGGAAGCTGCTGGCTCCTAGCTTCAGATCAGCCCACAGCTGTTTGGTGAGTATATCAGTGGATGAAAGACTTTCTCTCTCTCTGCCTCTCTGTAACTCTGCTCTTTCAAATAAATAAATAAATCTTAAAAAAAAAAAAATCTTTAAAAAAAAATCTTAAATCAATACCCCAACTTTACGCTTTGAGGAACCAGAATAACAAAGAGCAAACTAAAGCCACCAGAAAGAAGAAAATCATACAGATTGGAGAAACGAGAAATAAAACAGAAAAATAACATAGTCAGTAAAACCAAAAGTTTGGATCGTTGAAAAGATTAGAAAGTGAACATCAAGAGCGCCACCTGTCACCACTTCTCCGCGCATGACTGAGGCCTAGCCAGGCGACCGTCAGGACAGAGAAACAAAAGGCATCTACAGGAAAGGAAGAAAGTAGACGGCTCCTGCCTGCAGACATGATCTTATGCACAGAAAACCTAAAGGTTCTACCATAGCAAATGGTTAGAACTAAAAAAATAAATCTAACAAAGTTTTGGGAGGTAAAATCAACATACAAAAACCAATAGCATTTTTTATATCTTTTTTTTTTAATTTAGTTGACAGGTAGAGTTATAGACAGTGAGAGAGAAAGACAAAGAGAAAAGTCTTCTTTCCATTAGTTCACCCCCCCAAATAGCCGCTACAGCTGGCGCTGCGCCAATCCAAAGCCAGGAGCCAGGTGCTTCCTCCTGGTCTCCCATGAGGGTGTAGGGCCCAAGCACCTGGGCCATCCTCCACTGCCCTCCCAGGCCACAGCAGAGAGCTGGACCGGAAGAGGAACAACCAGGACAGAATCTGGTGCCCATATGGGATGCTGGAGCCGCAGGCGGAGGATTAACCAAGTGAGCCATGGCGCCAGCCCCACCAATAGCATTTTTATAAACTAGCAGTGAACTGTCCAAAAACGAAACCAGGAAAACAATTCCATTACAATAACTACAAAAAAAAAAAAAAAAAAACAATACTTAGGAATACATTCAACCAAGGAGAGTAAAGACCTATGCATTGGCCAGCGCCGCGGCTCACTAGGCTAATCCTCCGCCTTGCAGCGCTGGCACACCAGGGTCTACCAGGGTCTAGTCCTGGTCGGGGCGCCGGATTCTGTCCCGGTTGCCCCTCTTCCAGGCCAGCCCTCTGCTGTGGCCCGGGAGTGCAGTGGAGGATGGCCCAGGTGCTTGGGCCCTGCACCCCATGGGAGACCAGGAGAAGTACCTAGCTCCTGCCGTCGGATCAGCGTGGTACGCCAGCCGCAGCGCGCCGGCCACGGCGGCCATTAGAGGGTGAACCAACGGCAAAGGAAGACCTTTCTCTCTGTCTCTCTCTCTCACTGTCCACTCTGCCTGCCAAAAAATAAAAAATAAAAAAAGACCTATGCATTGAAAACAATAAAACACTGATAAAATAAATTGAAGAATACACAAATAAATGGAAAGATACTTCATGTTCATAGGCTGAAAAAATGAATATTGTTTAGATGTCCATATGACCCAAAGTGGTCTGCAGATTCAATGTAATACCTATCAAAACTCCAATAGCATTTTTAAACAAACAAAAATTAAATTTATATGGAACCACAAAATAATGCTAAATGATGAAAATAATTTTGAACAAAAAGAACAAAGCTGACTTCAAACTATGATGCAAAGTTAGAGCAATCAGAGCAGCATGGGTGGGTGTTTGGCACCGTGCTTCACATGGCACCTGGAACGCCCACACCCCATAGTGGAGGACCTGGGTCTCAGTTACGGTGCCACCGTCCATTCCAGTCCTGTGCACCCACACTCTGGGAGGCAGCAGATACCGGGCCATGCAGTAGGTCCCTGCCACCCAATGGGAGACCCAGAATGAGTTCCAGATTCCAGGCTTCAACCCAGGGTACTGTGGGGCACCTGGGGAGTGAACCAGTCGAGGAGAGAGTTATCGCTGCCGCTTTCTTTCTGCCTTTCAAGTAAGTGAAACACAAATAGAAAGAAAAGAAAGAAAGAAGGAAGGAAAGAAGGAAGGCAAGAAGGAAGGAAAGAGGGAAGGAAGGAGGGAAGGAAAGAGGGAAAGAAAAAAGAAAAGAAAAGCCAAGCCAAGCCACAGGGGCCCCACACTGTGGTGCAGCCTAAGCCTCCACCTGAGGCACTAGCATCTCATATGGGCACCAGTCCATGTCCTGGCTGCTCCTCTTCTGATCCAGTTCTATGCTTATGGCCTGGGAAAGCAGTGGAAGATGGCCCAAGTGCTTGGGTCCCTGCACCCATGTGGGAAACCCAGAAGAAGCTCCTGGCTTCGAATCAGCTCAGCTCCAGCCATTGCAGCCATTTGGGGAGTGAACCAGTGGATAGAAGACCTTTCTCTCCATCTCTCCTTCTATCTGTCTGTAACTCTACCTCTCAAATAAATAAATGCAATCTTTAAAAAAGAAAAAAAGACACACGGGGTGTGCACTGTGGCACAGCAGTTTAAGTCACCTCTTGGGTTACCCCCATCCCATAGGGGAGTGTCTGGAACTGACTGGCCTCTGCTCCTGACCCAGCTGCCTGCTAATGCACCTGAGAGGCATCAGATGATGGTTCAAGGACTGAGTCCCTGTCACTCAATCAGAGTCCCAGATGGATTTCTGGGCTCATGCCTTCAGCCTGGCCGAGCCAAAGCTATTGTGACCGTCTGTGGAGTAAACTAGTGGATGGAAGTGCGCACTCACTCGCTCTCTTTCTCTCTCTCTCTCGCTCTGCATTTCAAATAAATAAAAGTGAATTAAAAAAAAAAATATGGGGCCGGTGCTGTGGTGAAGCAGGTTAAGCCGCCAGCATCCCATATGGGCACCAGTTTAAGTCCCAGCTGCTCCACTTCCGATCCAGCTCCCTGCTACGGCCTGGGAAAGCAGTGGAAGATGGCCCAAGTCCTTGGACCCCTGCACCCACGTGGGAAACCCGGAAGAAGCTCCTGATCAGTGCGGCTCCAGCCATTGCAGCTAATTGGGGAGTGAACTAGCTGATTGAAGACCTCCCTCCCTCCCTCCTTCTCTCTCTCTCTCTCTCTCTGTGCCTCTCCTTCTCTCTCTGTGTAACTCTGACTTTCAAATAAATAAATAAATCTTAGCAACAACAACAACAAAAAAAAACCGGCATAGTCCTGGTGTGAAAACACATCAACCAACGAATGCACTGGGACGCAGAGCTCAGAAGCGAAGCCTCCCGTCTGCAGTCAGTTCATCTTCCACAAAGGAGCCCAGAGCGGACAAGCAGAAGGCAGACTCAGCACAGCGGGCCATCGCCTCACACCTGTTAGGCTAATTCCAAAAAGAGAAAAGCTAACAAGAGTTAGTGCTGCTGTGGAGAAAGGGGAACCCCTCCACGCGGCTGGTGGTGTTGTAAGTCAGACCTGCTGTTTCGGAAAACAGCACGAAGTTTCCACCAAAAACTACAAAGGCTGTCAGCACACGGCCCGGCAGCCCCACTCCTGGCTGTGTGCCCAGAGGCAGCGGAACCGCGGGCCGACACGTCGCACGGTATGCACAAAGGCCGAGGTTCACAAAGATCCTCCGCGGCCACCAGCGGATGAATGGATTTGTAACACGTGGTGCAGTTTTATACACGGCCTTAAAAAAAAAAAAAAAAGGCAAAAGAAATGCTGTCACTTGAGGAGAGGAGAATGAAGCTGGAGGCCATGGTGCAAAGTCAAATAAGCCAGGCACTGGGAGATGAACACTATGTAACAGCAGGGCTACGCGCAACCTTACCAGAGGCCCCGGAGGGTGTGCAGGGAAAGAGAGACCCCGATCGGAGGGTGCAAAGCTCCCCCAGGCTGGAAGAACACATCCCCATGTCCCACTCCCCATGTCCCACTCGCCGCGTGGGACGATAGTTGTTGTCTACTTTACATCCCTCATCGGACTTCAGTTGTTCTCACCACAAAGAATGATAAATATTTGAGGCGACAGATATGCTAATTACCTTCCTTTCATCATTCCATAATGTATGCAAGTGTTGAAACAGCACACTGTTCCCCATAAATATATAAAGTTACCCTCTGCCTATCAAAATAAAATTTAATGATTAAAGGGCAATAAAGCTCACAAAGCGTCACTGTTCCCGGCTTCCTGCCTCTTTGTTGAGATCCCTGGTTCAGGAAGTTTGACCTCCCCCAGGCTCCTTGCAAAACAGATAAGCGGCATGGGGGCAGCTTGTGAAACAGAGAAGAGCCAAGTTCCCAGCAGCTTCTGAAAAGCCCCCACTCCCCCCACAGCAAGCCCAGCCCCACGCACGCCCTGTGCACCCTGTTCAGACTGCGAACTCCCTGCTTCGGTAAAGCAACCTGCATCCACTGAGGTCGGTCTCCATCTCCTTCCGTCTCCTTTCTGGGGGCTACGGAAGGCCAGAACCTCAAGATATTCCAAACCTAACAACGATAATATTATCACCAACCAAGGGCCCATATCCAAGCAGAGAACTCCCACAAACCAGCAAGAAGGCAGACAGACAGAAAACAAAACCAAAGATCAGAGCCAGCATTCACAAAGAGAAGTCCAAGAGACAAATGAAGAACCATGAGCACGGTTAATCGCGCGGCAGGAAGTCCAGCCACAGTGAGAGGCCACTCCACAGCCACAGCCACAGCCACCCGGAGAACACGGACCACGCGAGCTTCAGCAGGGACGAGCAGCAGCAGGAAGCTCACAGCGAGAAGCTGGCTCACTCACTCTAGAAAACCGCCGTTAGCTACTCAAGTGGGATACACGCTAAGTAGACACGAGCCAGAAATGCAAGCAAGAAAAGACACCTGTGAGAATATACTGGGAACTTGACACAACTCAAACGCCCACCACCAGCAACCTACCTGAGTCTACAGCAGCGCTGTAACAGAACCCAGCCACACCCTGACCTCACGTGCTGAGTCTCACCAGCCAAGACACTGCATGCAAAGAAGCCAGCCACGAAACTGTACAATGCATACTACAGGAGCCAACTTCATCTACAGTTCCAGAACTCAGGAAATGATCCAGTGTGAGGGAAATACGATAAAACATTACGAGAAAAACAAGAGCAGGTTAAACTGCCCCCTTGGATGTCCGGACCCCACTTCCGAGTGCCCAAGATTCAGCCCCAGCTCTGCTTCCAATCCAGCCTCCTCCTACTGCACCTGGGAGACAACAGGTGCTGGCTCAAATATTTGGGCCCCTGCCACCCACAAGGAAGACATTGACAGATATCTCTCTCTCTCTCTCTCTCATACTTTCAAATAAGTTAATATTTTTAAAATCTATTTATTTATTTGAAAGGTGGAGCTACAGAGGGGCAGAGGCAGAGAGAGACTGAAAGAGAGCGAGAAAGAGAAGGAGGGAGGGAAGTCTTCCATCCACTGGTTCACTCCCCAAATAGCCACAACAGCAGGAGCTGGGCCAATCTGAAGCCAGGAGCTTCATCCAGGTCTCCCATGTGGGGGCAGGGGCCCAAGAGCTTGGGCCATCCTCCACTGCTTCCAGGGCACAGCAGAGAGCTGGATCAGAAGTGGAGTATCCGGGACTCAAACCAGCACCCATATGGGATGCCGGCACAGCAGATGGCAGCTTTACCCACTATGCCACAGCACCGGCCTCATAAATAAATCTTAAAAATATAAAATACACTTTAAAGAAAATAAAACAAGAGAGTGATTGCCATAAAGGTCAAAGTGCCACCCCTGTGGGGGAGGGGGAGGGGAGAACTGGGGAGAGGGCTGGAGTACTGACAAGGTTCTATTTCTCTCCCAGGGCAGCAGCTACACAAGGACTGGTTTTGTACTCATGTGTTAGGCTGTACATTGGTTTCCTGTATTTTCTCGAGAGCGCTATGTTATATTCATAATAAAGAAAATTTTAAAGGGAAGAAACAGATTGCTTTCAAATGCTGAGGACCAATGGGGCAGAGGAATGCTGGGTAATTATTTTTCTTCTCACCTTTTTGTAGCGGTCTGGTTGCTACCGCAGCAGGAAGCCTGGCGTCACATGGGGTCTTCATTCAAATCCCATTCTCTCACCAGCCACATGACCTTGGGCAGCTGCTTCAGCTCTCTCCACTCTCTGTCCTGCTCTGTGACGTGAGCGTTGCCATAGTGGTTGCTGTCCATGCTGGATCTGAAGGAAGCCCTACTGGGGTGAATCCAAATCGCCTTTCCCATGCAGGCAGACAACGGCGGGACAGGGCCGGCGCTGTAGCGCCACAGGTTCGGCTGCCACACCAGCATGCCAAACTGCAGTGCTGCTCCAAGTCCCAGCAACTCTGCCTCTGATCCAGCTCCCTGCCAATGGGCCTCGGAAGCCAGCAGAGGAGGCTCAAACCCTTGGGCCGCTGCCATCCATGTGGGAGACCAGAATGGGGTTCCTGGCTCCTGCTGCAGCCTGGCCTGAACCTGCATGTTGCAGCCATCTGGGGGAGTTAACCAGCAGATGCAGATGTCATTATATCCCTCTCTCTCCCTCTCCCTCCCTCTCTCTCTCTCCCCGCCCCCCCCCACCCCGCCTTGCAAATGAAACAACCCTTTAAAAAAACAAAGATGAAGTGCTGTTTTCAGCTCTGTCTCTCTCAGTGAACTTTGGTGACTGTGGCAAAGGCAGCAGGCACCTCAGTGCAAAGCCAGCGTCCGCCTCGCCCAGCTCTGATGAGCAGGCTGTGCGGTGGCTGGGTGCGAGACCTCCAGGCGTTGGGCTTTAACGCTGTTCCACAATAGCAGAATGTGTGCACCTGGGAGTGAGGCCCATGGCTCAGCCCCGCCTCCATCCTCCCTCCCTCCAAGGGGAGCCCCAGGCCTGCCCCACAGCCTCAGAGGGGCCCTGTCTCTTTCTCAGTCCCGGTCCCAGTGCCTCTTGCCTTCTCGGTTCTTGGGCACAGCCCAGGGCATGATGGGAAGGACCTTCTTGGCCTTGTTTCAGGAAAAGGATGAGGATGGAGAACAGAATGGAGTTGGGAAGCTCCAAAGAAGCCCCTCTGTCACCTGGCGGGGCCGTGTACACCTGGATGGCTCAGGGTGGCCCCAGCTCTGACCTGCTGCATACAAGGGAGCCCCAGGGGAAGCGGGGAAGGCACCCCAAGCAGCTTCGCAGCCCGCCCTCCTGGTGACACGCTGGGAGCGACACCCGGCACACGGCTTTCACAAGCACCGATCCACTTCCTCTTTGTAACTTGTAGGAGGGGAAGACAAACACCAAGAGCTCAGACCCGCCCCCCGTCTCACCCTCCTCCAGTGCCTCCATCTCCCCCCGTCCCACGCCCTCATCTGTCCTCCCCGGCGACAGAAAAGGGCAGCACAGACCAGAAGGACCTCGGCCCCAGCAAGGCCTGGGACCCGTCCTCGTGCCCAAGGAACAGTCGGGAAATGCGTTTGGCTCCTCGGGGCTGCACAACAGCCCAGGGAGGACCCTGAGCTCAGGCCCAGAGCAGGAATCCAGAGGAGATGCGTGTGACTCCAGGGCCCACCACAGCTCTCCCGCCTGCAAGGTTCAGCCTCCTCGGAGAGGCTTCGGGTGAGGCCAGCGCACCAGGCGGAGGCCTGGGAGACAAGCTCAAGAGCCCGGCGAGGGCACCCAGAACACGGCATCTCCTGGTCTCCCAGCACAGAAATGAGGTCTGCGGGCTGGAAGAGAAAGTAGCAGAGGCTTCCAAAGTAGGAAGCAGGGGCTGTGCAATCCAGGGCCTCGTTAACAGCAACAGCTGGGTCTGGGACTCCGTGGAGGAGCTGGGAGAGGTGACTCAGCGCACCCAGCAGGAACTGCTGCTGACTCAGCCAAAATCAGGCTTGGGCGAGTCACTGAAGTGCCTGTCAGCAGGTCAGCACCACTGCTGGAACTGTCTGTCCCAGCTACTTCCCGCCCAAAGTCCAGGGAAAAAGCCGCTGGACAGAATCCAGCTGATTGGAGAGAAACATATATTCTGGCTGAGACACAGCTGGGTCGGGTCAGACCGCCCTGACCTGCAGAACAGCCCTCTGCTCTGTTGCTTTCAAAGACCTGTGGCGCTCGGAAGACCTCGAACCTCTTCAGCCTGTGCAGCCTGTGTAGTGCTGAACCCAGAGGGAGGTGAACTTGTACACCAAGCCAGGCTGAGGGCAAAAGGGCAAAGCCGCTCCCCCTCGCCCCCGCCACACACACACACACACACACACACACACAGCGGGACGGAACTGGAAGACAGGCAGGTGCCCGCTGTGACCTTCTGCACCTCGACACAAGCAGCCACTGCTCTGAGAAGCCGGTGTTTGGAGGAAAGGGTGACACCTGTAGCCAGTGTGAGCTCCACATCAGTGTGGATGTGCTGGTGAGGACACGACACGCTGGCCCAGCCCCCCGTGTGCGCTTGTGTCCAGGGCGCTGCCGTTGTGCAGACCTTGGGCTGTCACTGTTTCTCCTCGCCTCACCTCGCAAATTCATCATTCAATAACAACTTAAAGGGTCCGGGCGGCCGGCCGAGTGCTGAGTGGGCGGCCAAGGCGGAAGAGCAGCGCTCAGTCTGTGCAGCCAGCACACTCCACACCTTCTACACAGGGCTCGAGCCCACCCTCATCAGTTCACACCTCACATGAAGAAACCCCTGTCAGGACACGCCTGCCGGGCTGCTTCGGCCCCCTCCTAAGATTCTACCCAGGCTCCTCTGCAGCTGAGACAGTGAAGTGGGAGAAGGGCAGGCTACCATGCCTGCAGTGCCGACGCGGCGTGTGGTGCCCAGTCACGCGGAAGGGAAGCGTGGCAAAGGGCAGACACCACAAGAGGCCAGGACACTCCATGAGACCGCGTGAAGCAGGGCCGGCACCTTGCCAGGCCCCTGGCAGTGTTTTTAACCAACTTAAGAGCGGAAGCCCCAGACGTCGGAAGCTGCTTCGCTACAGCCCTGGAAGTAGGAGGGCAAACAACGCACCACTGGGAAAACCAGGCCACCTGGGCTCACTTCGGAGGACCCTCCTCCAGGTTGGAGAAGCCCCCGTCCCAGAGCACAGGGAGCCCCTCCCTCCGCCCAGCTTTCAGGGACCTTCAACACCCAGCAGTCAACTGGACCTAAAGACTGGACCTAGAGGAGGACTGGGACTAGGAGACCCTGGAGGCGAGCCCCACCGCTGAGGGGGACAGCCGTGGCCGGCCAGGTGGGCTCCCTCACAGACCCAGCACCCCGCCCCTGGCACCATCCAGATGTCCCCACTGGAATGAAGCACACTTAGAAAATCATGGATTTATATCTTTGCCATTTATTTTTTTAAAATCTTATTCAAAATATTAAATAATACAATTTCCGATATGAAAAACCCTCCTGCAACAGAACAGTTGCGGTGTTTCCATTGTGCTTTCCTCCTCGTCGGGACAGCAGGTCGTCCACCCCGGAGGAGGACGTCGGCCCTGCTGCCACCACTGCTACACCGAGCACACACGCCCACCGGCTCACCTGGGCTTTGTTTAATGGACACTGGGGGATGCGTTTTCTGAAAAGTTGTGGTGACACCTGTCAGTCAACCGTGGTTCAAATCACATATTTACATATTGATCATTTTTAAATGAAAAGATAGGCTACAATATAGTAACTATTTCCCAGTTGCTGTTACCAAAAAAAGGAGAAAGAAAATAAAACAAGCATTGGGGTAAAGTCATGGTACATGTTTATCCTTGATGTACACAAACACTTCATTCAAGTATAATTTTAATTTCAAAGAGTTAGAGACAATATTAAGTGCTAGCAGCCCTACGGTTTATTCCAATTTCCATATAGTAACACAGGAACACATGTGATAGAATTTCAGTATCTGCCCACTGCTTGAAACCTTGAAGGAACCCATGCTATCACCAGTTGCCAAGCAAAGTCCACGTTCTGCCTTTTTTACCTCAGCTTCTGTCTCTGAATTTAATTCAGTAATTCAAACCAAAAGCTGGTATCTATGGAACACTTCATCTACATCCACTGCAAACTGCAGAGTCACTAATGCCAGAATTTCTAGACACACTTAATGGTCTCTCTCAAAATGTGGTCAGATTGAACAACATTATCTTAAATCATGTTAAACTACCTAAAAATATCCAAAGCAGTTTTCTTGAAAGAAAAAAAGGTTACTTAAATGCAAAGCATTATCACATATGTCCTAATCCATTATAGTTTGGGGCCACAAAGATATGTGCACTTAAAACTTAGTACTTGGATGGCAGAGAGTGACTGAGTCAGCAGTACCGGATACGCTAGAATTCCATTACAAGTCTGGGATCTTTTACAAGTAGCATTACTTCTAGAAAAAGTATAATAAATCTAAAACAACAAAAACAGCATAAATATAAGGGAATGCTTAACTCACATTGTGAACACCTGACTGAACTCAGCTCTACAGGTGAGGAAAAAATTATACACCCCTCGCTTGTGACATTTAATTTCCAAAGCACCAAGGGAAAAGAGAGATCCATTTCTCATTTCAGTACCAATTCCTATGGCAAACATCTACACAATATCATATAAAAAAGTCGAGCAAATAAAATTACATAATAAGCAAACTCAAGTCACAGTGCTTTAAAAAATATAATCATTGGTAATCTTCAGAGAGGGCATTGCCTCGTTAACATTCTGGTCTAGACGATGGTATTCCACTGTTTTGGAACAAAGGCCGTCACGCCATTTCCTGCTTTGAACTAGAAGGAAAATCTGGAATAAAGCAAAATTAATGAGACATACAAAAAAGAAAACAGAAGACATGGCAGAAGTTTTTATGACAAATGAAATCTCTTTCAGGCTCCCAAAAACAAAAAGTGATTATCAAAAACAAAAAGGCTATTTTGCTTCCCCTCTTGCACACAGGTTAGGCAGTGCTTTAATTATTAAAGACTGAGGTTCCGGAGCTCCCTCTGCAGAGACTAAGTTACTCAGCAGCGTGAGGCAGAGCCCAGGACCCTGCGTGCTCTCATCTGTCAGTTGTTCATGACAAGGCCGAACTGGGAGAGAAATCACACACATCCCAAACCCTCTCACCTACAAATACGCACAAAGCCAGTGCCAGATCAGTCACTACAAATAACCAGAAGAGTTTGTTTACCATTCTCTATTATTAGATTCACTGATTCTCAAAGAAGGAAGACATTTTGAAATGATGGGGTCCAGTTTTGCCACTTCTCAGGTAAGAAAAGCAAGGCCCCAAATAAGAGTACCTTGCAGGGAATCCCAAAGGAAGTTACAATAAAATCAAGAATTGAGATTTCCCAACCACTAAGTATTAAAAAACAGACTGTGCTGTCTACCTTTCCGCACTGTGAAAGACGAACCTACTCAGTCTGGGACTACACACTCCAGGCACACTACATAACCCATTCACAACTCCTTGGCCTCACAGAATCCAGCAAACTAATTCCAGCATAGAAATGGTCATCACAATACCATTTCTGAACCAAAAATTAGAAACCATTTCAATATCCAATAGGAAAATAACTGAATCAACTATGCAGCTATCCAATCACGTTTTAAAGAATATTAATAATATTAATTTTTAAAATTAATGATATGGAAATCGCTCGTGATTTGTTAGGTAGAAAAGCATGATTCAAAATTCTATGAAATAGAATCCACTTAAAGATTTTTTTTTAAAGATTTACATATTTATTTGAAAGGCAGAGTTACAGAGGCAGAAGCAGAGGCAAAAAGAGAGATGGGTCTTCACCCTCTGGTTCACTCCCCAGACAGCCACAACAGTCAGAGCTGCGCCGGTCCAAACCCAGGAGCCAGGAGCTTCTTCTGGGTCTCCCACGTGGGTCCCCACTGGGCTCCAGCATTGGCCCCTGGATGAATATATTCTTATTTATAGATCAAAGCTACACCAAAGTGTTCATAATGTTCTGAGGAGTAGTTTTCAATCTTCTAAACTCTCCTGTTTTCTGAATTTCCTAAAATAAAAGTGTAATACTTTTATAACCAGAGAAAAACTTACTAGAAAATCTTCTAAGTTCATGCTTAATTAAAATCCAAACTGATTAAATGAACATTTTCTCCATGAGTGCTCCCACTGAAGCAGCAACACTAAATTAAAACACAAAACCTCGGGGCCGGCGCTGTGGCACAGTGGGTTAATGCCCTGGCCTGAAGCACCGGCATCCCATATGGGAGCCGGTTGGTGTCCCGGCTGCTCCACTTCCAATCCAGCTCTCTGCTATGGCCTGGGAAAGCAGTAGAAGATGGCCCAAGTCCTTAGAACCCTGCACCCACGTGGAAGACCCAGAAGAAGCTCCTGGCTCCTGGCTTTGGATCGGCACAGTTCTGGCCACTGCAGCCAGTTGGGGAGTGAACCAGCAGATGAAAGACCTCTCTTTCTCTCTGCCTCTCCTCTCTCTGTGTAACTCTTTCAAATAAATAAATAAATCTTTTAAAAAGAGAAAGAAAAAAAAAAAAAATAAAACCTTAATGAAAAAAAAACATCACCGGGCTTTGGGGGTCAGCATTGTGGCTCAGTGGGTTAAGGTTTGGGACTGGCTGCCCACATCTCGTATCCAACTGCAAGTTCAAGTCCCAGCTACTCGGCTTCTGTCCCAGCTTCCTGCTAATGAACGCCCTGGCAGGTAGCAGATGACGGCTCAAGTACTTGAGTTCCTGCCTTCCCTAGAGGAGACCTGGCTGGAATTCCTAGCTCCTGACTTCAGTCTGGCCCAGCAACAGCTATTGCAGACATCTGGGGTCCAAACCAGAGGATGGAAGATGTCAATCTCTTTCTCTGAATCTCTCTCTTCTCTCTTCTTCTGTCATTCTGCCTTTCCAATAAATTAAAATAAGCTTTTCAAAAAAAAAAAAAAAACAATGGACTTTGGTTTTGCCCACTAAGAAATCACTGAATTAACTATATTTTAGAAGTATATATAGTCAAACTTTCTGTCTGTAAAAGTTGTTAAAATATACCACAGGTTTATAAAGTTATTAAACATCTCAATATTTTACCATTAATTTAAACCTAGCTAAAAATGGAAAAATCCTGAATCAAAAGCATTGATAAGAAACATGACTGACTGGGGCTGGCACTGTAGCACTGGCATCCCATATGGTGCCAGTTTGTGTCCTGGCTGCTCCTCTTCTAAACCAGCTCTCTGCTATGGCCTGAGAAAGTAGTGGAAGATGGCGCAAGTGCTGGGCCCCTGTGCCCGCATGAGAGACTAGGAAGAAGCTCCTGGTTCCTGGCTTCAGATTGGCCCAGCTCCAGCTAATGGGGCCATTTGGGGAATGAAGCAGTAGGTGGAAGACCTTTCTCTCTGTCTGTAACTTTGCCTCTCAAAGAAATAAATAAAATCTTTTTAAAAAGAAACATGACTGAGGGGCAAGCATTTGGCCTGGCAGTTAAGATGCCTGCATCTCTGTTGGGATTCCTGGGTCCACTCTCCATTCCAACTTCCTGCTAATGCACACCTAGGAGGCAGAGGTGATGGTTCAAGTGCTTGTGTCTCTGCCTCCCACTTGAGAGACCTGGATTAAGTTCCTGCTCTTGGTCTCAGCCTGGATCAGCCCTGGCCACTGCGGGCATTTGAGAATAAACCAGCAAATGGGAATAGGCACTCACTCACTCTCTCTCTCTCTGTCTCTCTCTCTCTCCTCCCCTCTCCCCTTCTCCCTCTCTCCCTCTTTCTCTGTAGGTGTACAAGTCCCCCTGCCTCTCAAATAAATATTTTTTATAAGATAATAAAGAGCAGGTGGAGGCACTGAAAGACCCCAAACTTACCTTCCTCTTATTGTGATATGTAACGTAAACAACAGCGACACAAAAAGCGAAGATAATAAGATGGAAAAAGAAATGGCTATCTTCCTCTTCCATATTTGAGGACGGGGTCTTAAAAGACTTCACTGACTGTTCAATTTCCATGTAACCCCTGTTTTCTTCCAAGCTCTCGTCAGCCTCGTCGTCCCTGGGGCCAGTGGTCCAGTCGTAGTCTGGCTCCCCGTAGTCTCCATTGTCCGGAGAGCCTCTGGCAGTGGGCGGTGAACTGTCGAGCGTGAGAAGATCCTCGTCCTCTATGCGAGGGTCCTCATTGCTCTCAGGATCCTCTCGGGACAGAGAAGTGGTAGGGGAGGCACGGGGGGCTGCAGAGGCTCCTCTGCTCTGCTCGGCACTGGTTGTGGGGGGCAGCGTGGTACTGACATGGGCAACAGGCTTGCTTTGGTTTCCAGGCGCTGAGTCACGGAGGTCCGGAACAGAAGCATCTGAGAGGGATCCAGGTTGGTTCTGTGACGCAGCTGAAATAAATGAATAACAATACACTCCAGACCTAGCTAAATGCCTTCTTACCTACATTTTCACCATGTACTTTTCTCTCTGCTAAATTTCTGTAACTCTCTCTTGAGAACTAGTTACTAAGTCTCCACAGCTAGCCATCAGTTCCAGTTCTCAGCCAATTATTCATCAAATAGCAATGTTTGCCAGACAGTGACAACTTCAGCAGCATAAAGGACCGACTGTGCTACACAGCCTGAAACCCAGAACACAGGGAGGTAGCTGACTGTAGGTCACAGTGGCCAATTCCACGCACAGCCCTGCCCCATCCCTGCGGCTGCACTTTCACAGCAGGCATCGTCATTCAGACTCCACCCCAAACCCTTAGGAAGAAGAAAGGGAACATCCCAAAGAATAGGAATCAGAACTGGAACTTGGAAGCTCAATGCCAACTAGACTATTTTAAGGATCAAGGAAGCCAATCTAGGTATTGGAAAGTAGGTAACACAAAGAGAAGTTCTTATTTCCCTATGCTATCACCTACCCTGTAACACTTACTTAAGTAAAAGTTTCTTTTTTCCATAAGAAACTCTATAAACCAAGAAGAATGAACAGAGGAAGATCCCACAGGGGAACACCTGTTGAATTTAATGATCCTTCTCAGCTATAAACTAAAAGAGGAGCTGTTGAAGAACCTCAAGGACATCTATCATGCCTTAAAGCCAAGAAAACACTGTCCTGGGAGGTCCAAACACCTCCACTGAGATCTTCTGAATCTATCAAATTACACGAAAGGATTTTCTAAGTATGAGATTGCATCAACTCCCTGCAGGGCTCTCACAGCATGGTGCTGGCACACAAGGTGCCAGCCTAACAGACAGCTCTCTGTTGATGTTAATACTCTAGTTTGTGGATCACAGCTGACTACCTATATATAAAAAACAAATAGCTGACTTCAACTGAGTAATTTAATAAATTAGTAAAACTCCTGAAACAGGTTCAATAGTTGCATTCACTGAAATTTTAAACTAGAAGAGAAATAAATACAACTTTCATGGAGTATATTACTCAGAAAACTTTTTTTTAAGATTTATTCAACTCTATACTAAGTAAAGATTTTAACAGTTTGCACTCACACAAAGTACAAAGTACTGTTTGAAGACAAGTTTTACCGTTAATTCTCATAGTAGGACTCATTAAGGACAGAGGTCCTACATGGAGAGCACAGTGATTCCTGTTGTTGATTTAACAACTGACACTCTTATTTATGAAGTCAGTGATCACCTGAGGCTCTTGTCATGAGCTGCCAAGGCTATGGAAGCCTTTTGAGTCCACAAGCTCTGTCTGTATTTAGTCAGGGCCGTAAGCAAAGAGGAAGTCCTCTCCTCCCTTCAGAGAAAAGTACATCCTTCAGAAAACTCTTAACAGGAACTTCTGAAAAGAATTTTTACAAGGCCAGTGCTGTGGCACAGCAGATTAAAGCCTCAGCCTGCAGCGCCAGTATCCTGGCTGTTCCACTTCCTATCCAGCTCCCTGCTAATGTGCCTGGGAAAGTGGTGGAGGATGGCCCAAGTGCTTGGGTCCCTGCACCCACATGGGAGACCTGGAAGAAGCTCCTGGCTCCTGGCATCAGATGGGCTCAGCTCCAATGGGTGTGGCCATTTGGGGAGTAAACCAGTGGATGGAAGATCTCTCGCTCGCTCGATTGCTCCCTCCCTCCCTCCCTCCCTCCTTCACTCTGTAACTCTCTTTCATATAAATAAAATAAATCTTTTAAAAAATTTATATTTATCACTTCAACTTCATTATGATTCAGGAATTTAAAAATTACTATTTCTCTGATAAATTTAATTTTCTGCCAAGGTGGAGGAAAACACATTTAAAATAAAAGTTAAAATAACTGGGAATCAATTAACCAATCTTGACTTTTAAAAGAACTGTTGGCATAGTGGGTAAAGCCACTGCCTGCAGTGCTGGCAGCATCCCATATGTGCCCACATATGCTGCACTTCTGATCCAGCTCTCTGCTATGGCCTGGGAAAGCAGTAAAAGATGACCCAAGTGCTTGGGCCCCTGCACCTGTGTGGAAGACCCGGAAGAAGCTCCTGGCTCCTGGCTCTGGATACATTCAGCTCTGAACGCTGCAGCCTTCTGGGGAGTGAACTAGCGAATGGAAGACCTCTCTCTCTCTCTTTGCCTCTGCCTCTCTGTAGCTCTGCCTTTCAAATAAATAAATCTTTAAAAAGAAATAAAAAGAATTGTTTCTCTGCATCTGAGTGTTGGGATAAAATGTCATGTGAATGTAAAACAGAGGTGGAAATGAAACCTAGAATGGACAGTCAACTAGTGTCTCTCTGTCTCCTTTCACTTCCCTGTTCTGATGGAGGCTGGCTCTCCCTGCAGGACACACTTTCCCCGCAGTCCCTAGAATGAAGAGCATTTCTCCTCTCATTTGCCACACGAGTCTGGGAGAGAGCCATCGTCCTCGCTGCCTTCACACTGTGCTCCCATGCCTCTGCCCAGATGCCGCCCACTTCCATTCTCTTATCTTTAGCCATCATCCACTTTCATCCACCAACTCCAACGTCATGTCCCTAGTTCTTAACAGTTACAGCTCCCCTTTTTAGAGCTCCCTGAGTCCAAGACAAGGACCCCCACCCTGACTTGAAAATCCTTACCCATGTCTTCTGATGAATTAGCCCGCTCCTTCCACAGTCACTGACTCCCACAGTCACTGACTATCATCACACTTCCATAATCCCACTTCATGCATCCTGCTGGCCAATGTGACCTAGTCTTCCACTTCATTCCCTGGTATTCTCAATCCATCAAGACCCTCAACCTTTTGGGCCTACCACCTTTTCACCCTCACCACCAAAACCAAATCCTGACTAATACACTGTCTTTACCTAGACTCAGTTCTGTGGCCCACCAATATAATCCCTCACATTCACCATCAATTCTCTTCCCCTCATTCTGCCCATTCAATTGGTTCAGCTACAGTCAATGCTGGTTTAATCAAACTCAATACTCCTCCTCTGCACCAAGCAGCTGAACACAGCTGGAAAGAAATATACAACCATGTCACTGCTTCCATTCCATTTTAAATTTAATTCTGGGGCCACCACTGTTGGGTAGCAGGTTAAGCAGTTGCCTGTGATGCCGAGATACTTGTATCACATATGGGTGCCAGTTAGAGTTCTGGCTACCCCACTTCCAACCCAGCCCCCTGCTAATGGCCTGGGTAAAACAGAAGATGGGTCAAGTGTATAGGCCCCTGCCAGCAAGTGTGAGAGATATGGCTAAAACTCCTGGCTACTGGTTTCAGCCTGGCCCAGCCTTGGCCACTGCAGCCATTTGGGGAGTGAACCAGCAGATCAAAGATCATTCTCTGTCTCTCCCTTTCTCTCTAAAACTCTGCCTTTCAAATAAATGTTTTTTTAATTAATGACAAAGATTCAATCATACGTTTAATGCTAGCATTGATAATGTATTTTCCTAGTCCACTTACCCTTCTCAATTCACATTCTCCTGACCTCAAAATTCCATTACAGTCTCTAATATCCTCAATTTCAACTGAAGACATCACTTCCTAACTTGTCTCAGAAAAAGGAAGGAATTAGAATGTCCACAAACTATCAAAACTCTAGACTCATGAATCCAACTGCCTCCTTGCAGAATGATGGAATACCATAAATGAGTCTACAAATTCAATGTGACAACTCAGATGAAATGCACAAATTTCTCGGAAAACACAAACTACCACAACTCACACGATATGAAATAAATCATCTGAATAGCCACCTAACTATTGAGGGAATTGAACTCTTAGGTTTTAAAATTCCGAAGAAATAAATCTCCAAGCTCATACGGTTTCACGGGAGAATTTTACCAAATGCTTAAACAAGAATACCAATTATACAGTCTGTCCAAGAGAATAAAAAAGGAGACACTTCCCAATTCATTTTATGAAGCTAGTATGACCCATGTACCCAAACCAAAGACCACACAGAAAAACTATCTATCAGTATTTCCCATGCATATAGATGCTAAAATTCTTAATAAACGAGCAAACAGGAATCAGCAATACATAAAAAGTTACATACCATGAACAGTGAGGTGTATTCGGGGCAGGTGCTGGGAACAACAGGCTAAGCCACTGTTTGGAATGTGCACACCCCAGAGGAGAGCACAGCAGAGTCCCAGCCTGGTTCTGACCTGGCCCCTGCTGATGCACATGGGAAGCGCCGGATGATGGCTCAAGTTTCTGCCACCCACGTGAGACTCCCAGACAAGTTCCTGGCTCCTGGATTTGGCCTAACCCAGCCCTAGCTGTTGCAGCTATTTGGGGAATGAACCAGCAGAGAGAAGATTGTTCTCTCTCTCACTTTCTGTTTGTGTGTGTGTGTGTGTATTTTAAATAAATGAATCTTGTCTTAAAATTACGTGCACTTTGATCTCAATTTGTTAAAAAAAAAAAAAATACCATATACAGGTACTTCCAAAAGTTCATGGAAAAGGGATTAAAAGGCAAGTTTATTTGGGTGCAAAAAATTTTGGATATCTATGCACATTTTTTCATAGTATACATTCCATGAGATTTCTGAAGACTCCTCCTATTAACAAACCAAATGAACACCAACTGAAGTCTTACATTCTATACAAAAGTTAACCAAAACTGGATTGCATATATAAATGTAAAACAAAGCTATCAGAAAAAAAAAAGACTGAAAAAATCTTTGACCTAAGGCTAGGCAAAAAAAGTTCTTATACTTGACAGTAAAAGCAATCTGCATGGGGCCGGTGCTGCAGTGGGGTGGGCTAAGCCTCTGCTTGCAGCACCGGCATCCCATGGAGGCACCAGTTCTAGTCCCAGCTGCTCCTCTTTTGATCCAGCTCTATGTTATGGCCTGGGAACACGGTAGAAGATGGCCCAAGTGCTTGGGCCCCTGCACCCATGTGGAAGACGCAGAAGAAGCTCCTGGCTCCTAACTTCAGATTGGCTCCGCACCAGCCGTTGCAGCCATTGGGGGGTGAGCAAGCAGATGGAAGACCTTTCTCTCTGTCTCTCCCTCCCTGTCTATAACTCTGCCTCTCAAATAATTGAATAAAATCTTAGAAAAAAAAAGCAATATATATAACAGAAAAAAAACTGGACATCTTCAAAATGAAACTTTTTGCTCTATGGTGGAAAATATCACTCCCAACAAAGACTAGTTCTAGAAATATAAAGAATTCTCAAAACTCAAAAGTAAAAAAACAAATAATCTAATGAGAAAATGGGCAAAAGACATGAAGTGACATTCCACCCAAGATGACAAACAGATGGCAAACGAGCACGTGGTAAGGTCATTGGCCAGAGTGGAATGCAACTTAAAACCACAATTCAGACTTCTACACACCAATCAGAATGACTAAAATAAAATATAAAAAAGGCATTAAATGTTGGCAAAGATGCAGAAAAACTGGATCACATGCATATTGCTGATAAGAATGTAAAACAAGACAGCCACTCCAGAAAACAGGCTGGCAATGCCTTTAAAAAACTAAATATGCAACTACCGTAGAACCCAAAACTGCACTCCTGGGCATCTATCCCAGAGAAAACGGACACCTATGCTCACACAGAAATCTGCATACAAATGTCTACAGCAGCTTTATTTACAATAGCCAAAAGGTGGAAACAACCAGACTGCCTTCCCAGATGAATAAGGTGTGGTGCACCCACACCACAGAATCCTACTCAGCAACAGAATGGAACCAAGCCCTGGCACACAATACCCTGGACAAATCTCCGAGAACTGTGCTGAGCGGAAAAGTCAACCCCAAAAGTCACACATTGCATGATTCCATGTACAGGAGATTTTTTTTTTTTTGACAGGCAGAGTGGACAGTGAGAGAGAGAGACAGAGAGAAAGGTCTTCCTTTGCCGTTGGTTCACCCTCCAATGGCCGCCGCGCTGCAGCCGGCACACCGCACTGATCCGATGGCAGGAGCCAGGTACTTCTCCTGGTCTGCCATGGCGTGCAGGGCCCAAGCACTTGGGCCATCCTCCACTGCACTCCCTGGCCACAGCAGAGAGCTGGCCTGGAAGAGGGGCAACCAGGACAGAATCCGGCGCCCCGACCGGGACTAGAACCCGGTGTGCCAGCACCGCTAGGTGGAGGATTAGCCTATTGAGCCGCGGCGCCGGCCCACAGGAGATTCTAATTGGAAAACCAATCAGTGCTCGCCAGGAGTGCAGGAGGAAGTTGGGCAGGAAGTGGGGGTGTCCTCAGAAGGGAACACAGACATCCCTGTGGTGACGGAAACACCTGGAATGTGACTGTATCAACGGCAATGTGCTGGCTGTGATACTGTATGCAGGGGCTTCAAAAAAATCCTGGAAAACCTGAATTAAAAGTTTATTTTGGTACAAAAACAAATTTTGAAATCTACGCATAGTTTCTTCATCACACGCATTTTCCCCAAAGGTTCTGAAGTTCCCTCACATTAGAGTTTTACAAGATGCTACTGCTGGTTCTGACTGAGGGAAACTGGGAAAAGGACACAGAGGAGCTCCACATTATTTCCTAACACTGCAAACAAATCTATAATTATCCCAAAACAAAAAGCTTAAAAATTGATTTCTAGGCCAGCGCTGCGGCTCAATAGGCTAATCCTCCACCTGCGGCGCCAGCACCCCAGGTTCTAGTCCCGGTCGGGGTGCCGAATTCTGTCCTGGTTGCCCCTCTTCCAGGCCAGCTCTCTGCTGTGGCCAGGGAGTGCAGTGGAGGATGGCCCAAGTGCTTGGGCCCTGCACGCCATGGCAGACCAGGAGAAGCACCTGGCTCCTGCCTTCGGATCAGCGCGGTGCGCCGGCCGCAGCGCGCCAGCCGTGGCGGCCATTGGAGGGTGAACCAACGGCAAAGGAAGACCTTTCTCTCTGTCTCTCTCTCTCTCTCACTGTCCACTCTGCCTGTCAAAAAAATAATAATAAAAATAATTAATTTCTACATCCCACTTTAAAAAAAAAAAAAAAAAAGCTTTGTTCTTTCCTGAACACTCTGCATCCATCTGTTGTTACTCTACCTTCAAAACCGATGCAGAATTTGAAGGCTTGTCACTCCTCTGCTGCTGCCGTCCCGTCCAGGCCACCATCGCCTGACCTGCCTGCTTCACCTTAACCCCTACTGTCTGCACTCCACACAGCAGCCAGGCCGGCCTGTAAAAACTGAAACCACACGATGTCATTCCACTCAAAGCCCTCCAGGGGCTCTCCACTTCTCTCAGAATTCAAAGCCTTTGTAAGAGTCTACAGGATCCTACGTGCTCTGGCCCCCATTACCTCACTCCCGTGATCTCTTACTCATCTCCCTACCTGCTCTACCCACTGCCTACTTCAGAGGAAGCAGCTATGCAGTAAGTAGTCACTCGGTGTGCTCTCTACCCAGCTCTCTCCACAAATTCTCACAGTCCACCCCAAGCAGCGTCTTTGCCCAAAATGCAGCCCCTGAAAAGCCCTTCCCTGCGATCGCAGACAGGCAAGACCCCACTTTTTTTTTTTTTTTTTTACGATTTATTTATTGGGGGCTGGTGCTGCGGCACAGTGGGTTAATCTCCTGTCTGCAGTGTCCGCATCCCATACAGGCACCAGTTCAAGTCCTGGATGCTCCACTTCCAATCCAGCTCCCTGCTAGTGCTCCTGGGAAAGCAGAGGAGGATGGCCCAAGTCCTTTGGCCCCTGCACCCACATGGGAGACCTGGAGGAAGCCGTGGAGACCTAGCCCAGTCATAATGGCCATCTGGGGAGTGAACCAGCAGATGGAAGATCTCTCTCTCTCTCTCCCTCCCTCTCTTTCTCCTCTCTCTGTAACTATGACCCTCAAATAATTAATTAAAAAGAAAATATTTATTTGTTTACTTATTTGAAAGTCAGATTTAGAGAGAAAGGGAGAGACAGAGAGATCTTCTGTTGGTTCAGTCCCTAAACGGCCACCACAACTGGGGCTGAGCCAGGCTGACTCCATCAAGGGCCCAGGAAACTGGGCCACCTTCTGCTGCTTTCCCAGGGCATCAGCAGAGAACTGGAGAGGAAGTGGAGCAGCTGGCACTCGAACTGACACCTTTAGGGGACACTGGTGCTGCAGACAGCGGCTTAATCCACTGTGCCACAGCACCAGCCCCCAACTCATTCTTCTAGGGAATCCCTCCACCACATTCATTCTTCAACTGCTCTATCTAGTATCAAGTAGGAGCAAAATAAGTATCATTCAAGGAGCACAAACTTGAAAGTAATCCACAAATACAACACAAGAAAATAAAATTCATCTGAAACATTTGGCACAAAGCAGGTCAACCTCCCAGATTTCCTCTCCTTCAAATCAAAGAAACTGACCCAAATATGAAGAGTATTTCCAACAACTGAAGTGACAAGTCCGCCTTTATGAAACTGACTGTTGGGGCCGGTGCTGTAGCATGGTTGGTTAAGGCCCTGACCTGCAGTGCCGGCATCCCTTATTGGTGCCGGTTCAAGTCCCGGCTGCTCCACTTCCGATCCAACTCCCTGCTAATGTGCCTAGGAAAGCAGCAGAGGATGGCTCAAGTCCTTGGGCCCCTGCACCCACATGGGAGACCCAGAAGTTCCAGGTTCCTGGCTTCGGATCAGCTCAGCTCCGGCTGTTGCAGCCATTTGGGGAGTGAACCAGCGGATGGAAGACCTCTCTCTCTGTCTACTTCTCCCTGTAACTCTGACTTTCAAATAAATAAGAGAAATCTGAAAGCAACACTTAAAAAAAAAACACTATAAAAATTGACTGCTGGGCTTCTATAAAATATATATGTGTGTGTGTGTGTATATATATGTTGTATGTATACACACACACACACACACACACACACTACTTCAGGGACGGGCATTCCAGCATAGCTGGGTAAACCCACTGCCTGCAATGCCAGCTTCCCATTAAGCTTCCCATATGGGCATCGGTTCATGTCCCAGCTGCATCACTGATGATCCAGCTCTCTGCTAATGGCCTGTGAAAAGCAGCAGAAGATGCCCCATGTGTTTGGGCCCCTGCCACCCACATGGGAGACCCAGACGAAGCTCACAACTCCTGGCCCCAGCCTGGCTAAGCGCCGGCTTACTGCAGCCATCTGAGGCGTAAGCCTGAGGACAGAAGTTCTCCCTGTCTCTGTCTCTCCCTTGTAATTCTGCCTTCCAAGTAAATAAAGAGATAAATCTTTTTCAAAAACCACATAGGCTACATTCGACTCTAAAGCTTTGGGTTGTACACCTCACTAATCGATACTATCTCCCTAATTAAAAGTTAGCAATCCAAAACTGAATGTAAGTCTCCACTCCTACTGGTCTCATTTTCAAAATTGCCTTAACATAAAATTACATTGGCACTTCTCAAACCTGAGAATGCAGAGGAGCCTGAGCATTCACTCAGACACGGGTATGAGAAAGCGTGCCTTCAGGTTAAACGTGTTGCACATTAAATGCAGGCCATCACATGGGAACCCTACGACGGCCAGTGCTGAGAAGCAGGCACTTCTTAAACGGTACGGCAAAACCTGGTTAGGAGGTAGCCACCTAGTGCTCCAAAACATTTAAGCTCATCTTTTTAGACTCCATCAAAATAAAAACATAAAACTTAAACATTCTTACAAACAAGAACACACAGTCCAGTACTGAAATCTTAAGAAACCTGTTATGGAACAAACTCAAATAAACCTAGTGTGGTCACTTTCTACACTTGTTTCAAATTTACAAGGCTGATAATCCAGGAATCAGTCCACCAGCAGGCAGGCTTACAGAATATACTTGTATTACCCCCAGCTTTGCAAACCCTACACTGCCACCAAGCTGCCCCTGTGAAAAGCATGTACGGGGCGGCGCTGTGGCATAGCAGTAGGATGCACTGTTAATGCCACTTCCCTTTCCTGGAAAGAGCATTCACTGTATAAAACATTTTAAAAGTGGTGTTGTAGGTTACGCATCTGCCTGCAGTGCCAGCATCCCATATGGGTGCTGATTCATATGGCTGCTCCTCTTCTGACCCAGCTCTTTGCTGTGGCCTGAGAAAGCAGCAGAAGATGACCCAAGACCTTAGGCCCCTGCACCTGCACAGGAGACCCGGAAGAAGCTCCTGGCTCCTGGCTTCGGATCAGCTCAGTTTCAGCTATTGCAGCCACGTGGGGAGTGAACCAAAGGATGGAAAACCTCTCTCTCTCTCTCTCTCTCTCTCTCTCTCAAATATATACATAAAATCTTTAAAACAAAAAAGAAGGAAAAGCTTGTATGTTCACTTTCATTTACTTGCTGTAGAGAACAACGTGAATGCAACACATTTAAAATTGGAATACAGAGAGACTTGATTAAAAAGATAAAGATTCCCCAAAATAGACAGGTATTATTTAGGGGCTCTAAAAAAAGGAGACAAAGGGCACCTTAGTATCACAAAATGTTCAATCATCTCTTAGGGGGAAAAGTTGTCTCTGAAGTTAGCTAGCAGACATACATCCCGCTGAATGGGCTTTTCAGCATTCCAGCAGGCGATGTGCTTGCCATTTCTTTCCTAGAAGTCTGAACGACCAGGACACGCGTCTGATGCTACTGAGCAACTTCAGCAGCCAGAAGAGCTGGGGTTTCCCTCTGGGGAGGGGAACTAGTTAATTCCCTGAGACGCGCAGGCACCTTGGGGAGGGCAATCCGACTGCCCTGCCCTGCCCTGCCCTGGGCGTCCCTGACCACACACCGGGCAGGCTCCCACGGCCGGCGAGCAGGAAAACACTACCTCGGCTCGCACTGTTTTTCATCTAAATATAAAAAAAAAAAAAAAAAAAAAAAAAAAATGCTGAGGAAGAAAAGCAGGGTTGTGTCTTGGCTGGAAGGAAAAACAGAACTACGAAACACGATACTGCTTAATCATTCTAAGTTCTTCTGAGTGACTGTCTCCCACGAAGCCTCAGGCCTTCGTTTCTATATCTCCAAATGTCTCCATAAATCTTGCAGTTACCGTGATCTACACCGTAACACCGGCACGAAAAGAAATCTCCTGAGTTAAATCCTGCAGGTCAGGTCAAACGAGGCAGGGGCGTCCTGGTTAACGCAAGGCACGGCGAAAGGGCTGCCAAACGCCTCCCTTCTCCTAAGCCCTCCCGGGGCCCAGAAGCCCAGCGCCAACCACGAGAACCTCGCGGACCTCAGAGCCGCTGAGACCAGCCACGGGGGCCGGCCCCCGCCCAGCTCGCTCCGGACACCTTCACCCTGCCTCGCGCTCAGGAGGCGCCACACCCCCTACCCCGGGCCATCCCCTCAGCCCTGTCTCCTGCGCCCCTTCCCCTGGACCGTCCTAACCTGCCACTTCAAAGACCCTCGGGGCCCCACGCCGCTATTCCGCGGGGCAGCCCCTCGTGCAGCCCCCCTGGACCCCCAGGACAGGCACTCCTCCCACCCCGCCCATCCACACGCTGTGCGCCCCGCGTCTCCAAGCCGCGCTGCCCGGGCTCGGGGACACCCCGCCACCTTGGCCTCCTTCAGACCCCACGCTCCCTCCTCGGACCCACGACGACCACGCTCCGGCTCGGAGCGCTCGGAAACGCCCTTTCCCGCGGCCCGGCCCGCGCCTGGGCCCTCCCCGCCTCCCCGGGCCCGCCGTACCGCCGCGCCCCCTTTACCACTGGACTCGGCGGATGCAAGCAGGAGCGCCAGGACGAGCGGCGGCACCAGCCCCCCGGGGGCCTGGATGCAGGGTCTGGGGAGCAGCTTCGTTAGCGCGGTCCCCCTCATCCTTCCCACGGCGGCAGCTGCCATAACGGATCCGGCTGGGAGCCTGCGCTGTTGCTAGGCGCTGCGTCATGACGTCAAAATGCGTCATGCGCCGCGACCCTAGAAATAGACGTCCCGGAGCGATGACGTCGCAGCCGGGGGCGGGGCGCTGGAAAGGGGAACAAGGAAGGGGAATAAGAGGGAGCCACTCGCCGCTGGCGCGGGTCCGGGGTGGGGAGCGACCCCCTTTCAGAGCCCCCGCATCTTGGGGTATTGTACAGCCAATAGAAACTGAGTTGAGCTTTTTTAAAAAGAAGCTCCGACTGCATGTGGACTCAGCGAACTGCCCGGTCCCCAGAGGCTAACAGTGAGCCTGCCAGGGTGGCGGGGTCAGAACGCCTTTGCGGGTCCTCGGCCACCATCACGTGTTATTTCCAACAAAGCCTTAGTTCCTTGCATAGTGCAGGATGCAGCAGTGAGCAGAGCCCCCTCCCCAGCGCTGCGTGTCCGTGAGGGAACTCTAGCCTAAGATACACGAGGGCGTCGTCAGAAGCTCGGGGAAATGTGTATTACGGGGGGGGGGGGGGGGGGGGACTATTTATAGATCTCAAAACTGGCACCAACAGAAACCTAGCTTGTAACTCCGTTTGCCACCAGTTTTTTTGAAGTTCTGTCGGGCGACACTCCTACGTGACGGCAAAGCGGTGTTGAGGTGGGGCACGGGGTTGCCCTGATAAATAGTCCCACATTTCAAAAACAAGCTTCTGTGACTTTTTCATGTTGTAAATGCAAACTTAGAACCTTGCAGAAGTCCCTCAGGGGCCAGGCACAATGCTTCGGTCTGTGTGCGCATTCTGGCAGTGTGCAGGAGAACCAGTGTGGCACAAAGCAAGACCTCTGTTGGGTCCACACCTTTGCCAGGGTGGCCTCTTTCCGTTCACAGCCAAGGCTCTGTGTTCACTCCTCATTCTGGGTTCCTGAAGCATGGATCTGGCCCCAGTGACAGCTCAGAAACACAGACTCTGTGTTTTAAAAAACTAAGCATTCATTCATCTGCTCACTTCTCACGGTCCACCCCAAGCCCAGACTGAATGGTGCCCTTATTGCAAACCTTCCAGGTTAGCCAAGGTACAAAGTCTGAGTGCCCCCGGGCAGTTTTCCCTTCTGTGAGCACAGAAACCACCAGCCGGCTTCACGAATAAGGCTTCTGGTCGACTGGACACTGGACTTTGCTTCAGAATTCCACAGGGCTTTTTTTCCCCCCCAATAACACACTTCAGTCCTCTTTCCTGAGTCTTTGTGCACTTGAACTTCAGCCACTTGAACTCCTGCCAGATTGCCTCATTCTCTTAACTGATGAGATGTTAGGAACCCAAGGCATTTGGCAAGATAGGATTCCAACATGCTGCCCAACAGTGGCTGGCGAGGGAAACACTCCGTGTTCAGAGGGCCCTTGATATAGAATACATTGACCAGGACTGGGCTCCCCACACTCACGCAGATGTCAAACTGAAGTCCTATGTTAACAGCTCTGGGAGTAAGAGTGGAAACTCGATGTAATTACAGCATTGAAGGGCTGGGCCTGGCAGGAGGGCTTCAGGTTGCTGGGGGCTGGCCTTCAGAAGGGAGCTCCCCACAGAGGGCTCAGTGTGGAAGCTCAGTTTGGCCTAACGTCTCTGCTTCCTAGCTCACCATCTCACCATGTGATCACTCCTGTGCACACACTCAACCACGGCCAGCCTCCAACAGAGGCCAGACTCCTGGGGCTGCCCCATCCCGAACTGTGAACTCCAACTGTAGCCTGAGCTAAACCTTTTCTCCCCCAATATAACAAAAAGATGGACTCATACAATGCTGGGCCTGGCACCTGACTGACTATATGCTCAGCCACCACTACATGCCAAAACCTCTGCACAAACTCTAACATCCACTCAGAAATAGCTGCAAGTCCCATAAAACTGAAACAGTAGGAGGGATCCTGAGGTCCACAGTGTGGGGAGATTAGTTATACCAAATGCAAAAACAAATCTGATATCTGTTTTGAATGTCACATCCAACATAAATTATGAGTAGAAAAAAATTCCTATTTGCTGAAGCTGGATAAAGTATGGAGTTCATTACTAGTCCCTGTATTAGAAATTTCAACAATCATTAAAACTATATGGAGGTGCTGGCACTAAGGTGTAGCAGGTTAATAAACTGCCTGCAGTGACATGATACCATATGGGTACCTGTTCAAGTCCTGACTGATCCACTTCTGATCCAGCTCGCTGCTAATGTGCTTGGGAGAGCAGCAAAAGATGGCCCAAGTGCTCGGACCCCAGCACCCACGTGGGAGACCTGGATGGAGCTCCTGGCTCCTGGCCACTTTATGGCTGTTTAGGGAGTGAACCATCAGACTAAGACTTCTCTCTGCCTCTCCCTCTCTGTAACACCACCTTTCAAATAAATAAATAAATCTTTAAATATATATATATATATATATATATACACATATATATATGTGGATAAATGGCAGAATTCCAAAATGACCCCTTCAATGACCCAGTGAGGGACCTGTGAAGACAATGGAATCGCATGCCTGCAACTAGGGGTTTTTTTTCCAGTTAACTCTGAGAAAGGGAGATTTCATTCAGTGGGAAGACCTGAAGGGGGCGGGGCTCTCCTTGGAGGAGCTTCAAACTGTAAGGCACCAACACCAGGAAACCTTTCTGTCGCTGGCTTTGGAGGTGGAGGGGGCCACACGGCAAGGAGTGCCAGTGGCTTCGAGGTGCCAGGGGCGGCTCCTAGCTGACAACCAGCAGGGAAGCAGGGACCTCCATCCCGCAACTGAAACAAATGAATTCTGCCACAATCACGTGAACCTTGAAGAGGACCCCATTCCTCTCGATGAGACCCCAGACAAGCCTGACACCCTGATGTCGGCGCAGTGAGAACGGAGAGCCCAGACATGCTTGTATAGGGCACTGGTTGAAGAAGCAAGTTTATGGCAACTTGTTAGGCAGCAAGAGCGCGCGCGTGTGCACACACACACACACACACACACACAGTGTAAAGGGACAAAGAACCCATCTAAACAAATGCCCTGTTCTTGTTTTCTTAATAAAGACAACAGAAGGAAGATGAGGTTTCAATATTTTATTCAAGTTTTATTTTAAGTGATGTTAATTACAGCATTTGAAGGGGAGGAATCTAATTCCACACAAAATGAAAGACTCTAAAATGTACCCATTAAACTGCTAAAAAATAAACTGAGTGGTGAGAATACAACAGAAGTCCAATTTAGATTCCGGGTGTTGTCACCCCAGGATCACAATCACACCGGCTCTGCCCCACGCTTCGCCTGAGCTGCAGAAGTGATTTCATGCTCTGAGCAACACAAGAAGGAACTGAGTCTGAATCGTTGGCTTCGTCACATCCACCCTCTCCACCCCTGAATGGCACGAAGGACACAGCTACCACACCCAGCAAACTACTTTTGGTGTAAAAGAGGAGATGATGGACTGGGGTGGGGCAAGGTCATGAAGATCTGTCTAAAAAGTCCCTTTCGGATGAGTCTGTACACCCTATCAAGCTACAAGCCTCTCATCCGCAGGTTAGGAGGCCACGGTTCCATTCACTCAATGTGGATTTACAAAGTGTCTACACAGTATCAGCTTCCATTGCATCCATTTGTAGATAAAAAAGAAACCTGGCATCTCTGGGAGTCACTAAGTCCCCCAAGTCTGCAGCTGCAAGGACCTCTCCTTGGACTGGGGTTTCTTCTGTACCTCCGCAGGGTAACACCTGTAACCTGAAGCTCTACCGTGATACTGAGCAACACTTGCGTCCCAGACAGACAACATCAAAAGGTACACTAAATTCTGAAGGTAGCTATGCTGCAAAATAGTTTAAAATTAAACGCTTGCACAGGATTCATTTATGCCTGAAACTCCAGTCCTAGACCAAGCTTGTGGCCGCCAGCGTTGACGTTCTTGCCATCCAGCAGAGCTGAGAGCGTCAGTTTGATACCTGCAGAGGGGCCCAGGGAACGGGAGAGGGGAAGAGTGGAGGAAAGAAGAGAGGCGGTGAACCCCAGACTCAGAACTCGTTCCAGCTGTCACCACCAGGCCAAACTACGTGGGCCTTGGGTCCTCATGAAACAACCCCAATTATTCCACAGAACACCTGCCTGAATTCAGTTCTGGAATCACACTCTCCTTTCCCCTCCCATCCTCCCCCACTACAGTGAGTCTTTTCCACTGCTGGTACCACACCGTCAGACCTGCGGGCATGCATCACACTCACAGCGCACACATGCACAGGCAATCAACTGCCTCTCCCTGCAGTAGCCTGAATCCAGGGAGCCCCCTGGAGTCTTAAGATTCAACAAACTGCTTTTTGCAGCTTGATTCTGAATTTCAGATACTGGGGTTCAAAGGTGGTATTATCTCCTGAAGCTCCAATACAACATAAACTGGTGTACCCAGCCATACAGAGGAAACCTGCAAACCCCTTTCCCTATTCCTTTGTCTTAAATGGGGATGCTTTCCAGGCCGGTCCTGACAACTCGCACTGGATACACAATGGAAAAGGGATGGAAGAAAATATCCAAAAATGTAACAGATGTTTGCCGGGCCATCTTTTTCTCCAGGTTCCTATTTCTCATATTCTCTCAATGCTTTATGGTGGCCCTGCACCGTTTTGCAAACGTTCAATTATAAAACCTCACATATACTCATTTACAATATACTACACAGGCACTGGAGAAGCGAAAAGATCAAGCAGCAAGCTAGCACCACAGTAAGTGCTTTCACACAACCAAGACATACCTGGCTTTAGGGTCTGAGTGTATCCTAATCCTATCAGGCTGGAGTTGTTCACTTTTGCCTAGACAGAAAGATCAGACAGTTAAAACAGTAAGTTCTTCACATTTCCATCTCCAAAAGCAACCCCAGGGGCTGGCCCTACGGCACAGTAGGTAAAGCCGCTGCCTGAGACACAGGCATCCTGTATGAGCACCCTGCTAATAACCTGAGAAAAACAGCAGAATGCTGCCCAAGTGCTTGGGCCCCTGCCACCCACATGGGAGACCAGGAAGAAGCTCCTGGCTTCTGGCTTCAGCCTGGCACAGCCTTAGACACTGGCCATTTGGGGAGTGAACCAGCAGACAGAAGATCTCTCACTGTCTCTTCCTCTCCCTTTAAAATAAATAAACAAATCTTAAAAAAAAAGAAAAGAAAAAAAAAAAACCTGTGGATTTCAGAATCAAATCATCTTTCCAATGACCCCTTCAATCAAATATTCATTAAATTCAATAAAAGATACATCAAACCAAGGTGTGCGCTCTCCTGCTCAAATGGTGCTCTGCAGCCTGACACGCCTCCCCAGAACAAAGCCTCTTGGCCGACCCTCTGTGCTCATTAGCAGTGAGGCCCCCTTTCCCTTGTGTCCATGCACCGAGCATGAAGGGAGCCAAATCCAGCTCCCAGCTCAACAGGGCTGTCCATAAATGATGCCACCAAGAAGAGAAACCTCTCTGCAACACGAGACTTCCTCATTCTCCCCTGGACAGATGTGGCCTGCAGTGCCGTGAGCCAACACGACTTACGGCAGAACCGTGCCAAAGGCCTGTGAGCAACTCCAGGGGGCTTACAAGGTAAGACAGCAACTGACCGCTGATGTCTCAATATGCAATGCAAGACAGCTTAAAACCCGGCGGGTCAGGCGGAATGGGCCAGGTGACAGGAAAGGGCCCAACGGCCTGCCCATCTGCCTCAAACCTCGGGCCCGCCCTTGCTGCTGCACGCCCAGGGGAAGCCACTCATCTCCCAAAGCGTCTGGCTTTCAGTTATAAAAACAAGGATGATTCTTACGCATCTATCCAGATGGGATTAGGTGTAAAGGCTGCCCATGGTGCCTGGCACCCACGGGAATCATTATCCCCACTGCACAGCAGGAAAATCTCCAAGCCAAAGCACAGAACTCCGGCAATCCTGAGGGTTCCAGCCTCCAGAACAGGCAGGCCTGAGAGGCATGATCACACAGGTACCCACCGAGAAGCAGGCGTCAGGGTCGATCTGATACTTGGCTGCTATTCCGAAGCGAGTGTTACTGTTTCCTGCTGTCCAGGCAAGATTGACGGCCGTCTCCAGCTTCTTGTTCACCTTCTGGTAAATGGAGCCGCCAAACTCCGTTCCGTCGTTCCTGCAAACACACACAGCACCGATGCCCATCTGCCCAGGCCGGTGGGCTGGCCCTGGCAGAGACGCCTGAGTCACCCAGGACACAGGGACGCTGGAGACGGACGGAACCAATCGCTGGTCCTGAGCGAGGCAGAAGTTCACCGAGTTTCACAGAACAGGTAGCACGTTACATAAGGCCTACTGAGGAAGAATGGCGTCTGGAAGGTTCAGAAGGATGGAAAAGCTATTTCAGCCCTCTGCTGGGAGCACCCAAAGGTACCCAGCCAACTATCCAAGCTGCAGCGAACTTCAAATCTGCTTCCAAACACTCGCTAAAATAGAAGCAGCAGCTGGGGCACCAGGGTTTGGGATGGTTTCTCTTTTCTACTGCTATAGGCTATTACTTTTATCAATGACTCCATCATAAAAATGCTAGGGGAGAAGCAGGAACGGGAAGAGACCCCCACCAGGGAAGGCAGGAAAGGCCGGGCCACTCGAGTCCCTCACAAGGCAGGCAAAAGCGCTCAGTGCCATCTGCTGCAGCCATGGCCGGGGACACAGCTGGAAACGGCACAGCCACAGCTGGAGACACAGCTGGAAATGGCACAGCCACGGCCGGGGACACAGCTGGAAGCACAGCCCCGTGGAGCAAGAGCGTACCCTACAGTTCAGACCACCCACCACACACCCGGGCACTCCGCTGACCCCCGCTGCATCCTACATCCCAGGACACTTCAGAAGGAGCCTCTTGCTATGGGGAAGGAGACCCCATGGGCCACACCCTCTCCCCTCTCCCACACACAGGACACTGCCTCCACTACTGGGATTATCCCCTTCCCATCCCTGCTCCACTCCTCCTCTTTGGAGACCCTGACCAAGCTCTCAGAACTGAGAAGCCTGCCCGGATCAGCGGAGCTGCAGAACAGCCTTGGTACACACTGGTGTGCCATCGCCACCTCCACCCCAGAGGAGTACATGACAAGCTCCAAGAGGTCTGTCCTTGCCTGTGGGTCGGGGGCTGCACACACATCACCTATTACTACTGCTTGTGCTGTTCACAGGCACAGTGCACACGGATGCTGGCCAGAAGCACCTATCTCCACAGGGAACCAGGGACACCAATACAGACAACATGCCTGCCACCGGGGAGCTGGGATGAGCAGGCTGAGGCGGGTCAGACTGACTGCTCCTTTAGTACCGAGTTTCTAACCACAGGCTCGGGCTCCTTTGATAAAAATACAAGGAAGATTTTAATTTCAAAATTTCAAGATTTAATTTCAAAAAAGGAATAACCATGCTCCTGGCACCAGCTGGCCTTCAAGCTTGCCTGGATTCTCTCCAACATTTTTTTTTTTAAGATTTATTTACCAAGGGCTGCCTTTGTGGCACTGTGGATAAGGCTACCACCTGCGACACCGGCATCCCGTATTGGTGCTGGTTCATGTCCTAACTGCTCCCCTTCTGATTCAGCTCTCTGCTAACAACCCAGGAAAAGCTGTGGAAGATGAACCAAGTATTTGGACCCGTGCATCCATCCCACCTGGGAGACCCAAAAGTTCCCAGTTCTTGGCAGATCTGACCCAGTACCGGCCACTACGGCCATTTGAGGAGTGACTCAGAGAACGGAAGATCTCTCTGTCTCTCCCCCTCTCTCTGTTACTCTGCTTTTCAAATAAATAAATAAATCTTAAGCTGCAATGGCCAGGGCTGGAACTCCATCTGTGTCTCCCACATCGGTGGCAGGAGCCCAAGGACTTGCGCCTCCATCCACTGCTTTCTCAGGCACATTAGCGGAGAGCTGGATAGGAAGTGGAGCAGCCAGACTCAAACTCATGCTCTGTCATGGAAGGCTGTCGATGCAGCAGTGGCTTAACCCGCTGCACCACAGTGCCAGCCCCTCTCCAACACCTTTACCACAAAACCAGCGTACAGTTCTGCCTCATCGTTTGTGGAGTATTTCCAGTGGGAATGGCACTGGTAACCATGAAGTCAGAATGTATGTGCTTTGGAATACAACACAGGGCTTAAGGATACCAGAACAAATTATTGCTGTTTCAGTACAAACTCGCTGCTCTTCACACATATTCTCCCTGAAGTAGACGCATGAATACATTCTGAATCCTCGGTTTCCACCTGACATTCTGCCAGACAGCCACCGTGCGTCCACGGGGCATCACCTGCTTCTCAGGGAACGCCGTCTTCCTCAGACAGCAAGCACACTGCCAAATGGCAGCTTTTGAAAATGATTTTTGAGTGACTTTAGTGTAACATTTGAGAGGGGAAATTTTCTTGAGCTTATATATGTACCTTTTTTAAAAGGTCAGCTTTTACAGAATATTATAAAACCAAGAACGCAATGCTGCCTCCCCATGCTGGGTATGCGCAACCATAAACAGGGGCCAGCACTGTGGTGCTGTCTGTCAGTTAAGCCAGTGCTGGTGACAAAAGCAACCCATATCAGAGCTCCAGTTCAAGTCCTGGCTGCTCCACTTCTGATCCAGCTCCCTTTCAATACACCTGAGTACTGGTGGCAAGTACTCAGGCCCCTGCCACCCCCATAAAAAGCCTGGTTGGAGTTCTGGGCTCCTGGCTTCAGCCTGGCCCAGCCTCACCATTGCAGCCATTTGGAGAATGAACCAGCAGATGGAAGACAGATCGATCGATCAATCTCTCTCTCTTTCACCTTTCAAATATATAAATAAATCTTTTTAAAAACTGCAAACACAATGAATCTCTCATTCAAGTTCATCTCTATGGCAGAAAGACCAGGTGCACAACTCTGAACTACTGCAGAGCAGCCCTAGTGAGCTGTCAGCCGCCCCCAAACCAGCTCCAGAAACAAACCACGCCCACCTGTTTCTGTTAAACGGTGGCGCTCAGGCATCTGCGGGAGACGGCTAATAGCCCCCGTTCCTCCTAGAATCAATGCCAGTTCCTAATTCCAACCCAAGCTAGTGCTTCCCATTCCAGACCAAAATCTAAGTTTAAAAAATGCTTCTGGGGCGGGCACCTGGCCTTGTGGCTAAGACGCCTGCATCCCATGTGGAAGTGCCTAGGGTCAAGTCCTGACTCTGCACCCTATTCTAGCCTCCTGCTGCTGTGTACCCTCGGAGGTAGTTGGGTCCCTGCCACACACACCGGAGACTTGCATTAAGTTCCTGACTTCCAGCTTTCACCTGACCCAGCCCTGGCCACTACAGGCAGTTCATTCTCTCTGTCTGACTCTCTTTCTTCCCCCTTTCAAATAAATAAACAAAATTAAAAAAAAGAATTCTGGGGCCTGTGATGTGGCACAGAAGGTAAGGCCGCCACCTGCAGTGCCAGGTGTCAGCATCCCATTCTGATGCCAATTTAAGTTCCGGCTGCACCACCAGTGACCTCTAGTGGAAAGAAAGAAACTTGGTAACTGGTGCTGTAGGTTTCTCCTCTAGAACTAAAACAGGACTTTTATGGGTGAAAACGCTGCTTCCCTTAACCAAAAGCCAATCCAACTCTCAAGCTCAACTACAAACGTCGCACTCATCCGCAATCTTCCCTTCCCTTCACCGTGCTGCCAGAAGTTCGACTTCCAAACGCTGCAGCCTGCAGAGAAGATGCTGCGTTATGATGGAGACAGAAGCCACGTCTACACTCCACAGGAAACTGAAACGGAAAGGACCCCAGGGCCCCGCAAACACCAGGGAAGGGACCCTCCTGATGGACACTGTGCTCGTGCTGTGATAGTCAGTCATGCTGTGCGTATCAGCAGCGACACTAGTGTTCGCAGAATAGGAAGCACCTAAGCAGGTACAGGTTTGGTGCACCAAGACAAGACGCCATCTGAGGCACCCGCTTCCCATATCAGATTGCATAATTTCAAGTCACAGCTACTCTGCTTCCAATCCAGCTTCCTGCTAATGCACCTGGGAGTCAGCAGATGACAGCCCAAGTGCTTGGTTTCTTGCCACCCTCCCGGGAGACCAGGATAGAGTTCCTGGCTCCTGGCCTCAGCCTGGTCCAGCCCTAGCGACTGCAGGCATTTGGGGAATGAACCAGCAGATGGAAGATCTCTTTGTCTCTATTATCATGCCTTCCAAATAAATAACAAACTTTTTTAAGGACGAAAACCCAAGACACTTCAGGAAATGGATAGGTGGGAAACACACAAATACTAGCAAGCCATCTGGCTCATGGAATGCCAACAAACTAATTTTGCAGTGATTAAAAGGTGGACTCAGAGGGCTGGCACTGTTGCACAGAAGTTTAAGCTACTGCTTGTGACACGAGGTCCCATATCAGAGTGCTGGCTTGAGTCCCAACTGTTGTGCTATGATCCAGCTCTCTGCTAATGCACCTAGGAAAGCAGGGCTTGGGCCCTGACACTAACAGGGGAGACCCTGGTGGAGCTCCTGGGTCCTAACTTCGGCCTGGCCCAGCCCTGGTAGCTGTGGACATTTGGGGAGTGAAGCAGCAGATCAAAGAGTTCTCTCTTCCTCTGTGTCACTCTGCCTTTCAAATAAACAAATAAATCTGCAAAAAAAAAAGGGGGGGGGGGCAGTACTTTGGCACAGCAGGTTAAAGCCATGGCCTACAGTGCTGGCATCCCACAAGGGCACTGGTTTGACACCCAGCTGCTCCACTTCCAATCCAGTTCCCTGCTAATGTGTCTGGGAAAGCAAAGGAAAATGACTCAAGTGCCAGGGCCCCTGCACCCAAGTGGGAGACCCAGAAGAATCTCCTGGTCCAGCCAGATCAATGCAGCCATTTGAGGAGTGAACCAGCGTCTGGAAAATATTTCTATCTTCTAAAAAAAAGAATTCATTTTAAAAACAGACTTAAAAACAATGGAAACTGGCACTGTGGCACAGCAGGGTAAGCCACTGCTTGGGACACCCGATTTTCATACCAGAGTGCCCAGGATCAACTCACAGCCACCCTGCTTCCAGCTAACAAGCCTGGGAGGCAGCAGATGACGGCTCAAACACTGAGTCCCTGCCACCCGCATGGGAGACCAGGATGGAGTTCCTGGCCCCTGGTGTTGGCCTGGCCCAGCCCTGCCTTGTTACAGGTGTTTGGGGAGTGACCCAGTGGAAGGAAGATCTCTCCCTCTGTCTATCCCTCTCTGTGTCACTCCGCCTTTCCAATAAATAAATCTTTAAAAAGCTAACAATACAAAGCACTTCCCCACCACACTCACTCGAACCCCACACATATACACTTACACATTAGTGTGGAGCTGGAATTCATCGGTCTTGTAGCCGACGGCAAAGTTGCTCTGGGTGACTCGGGACTTGGCAGTCTCAAAGTTCATCTGGTAGCCAGCCAGCCAGCCCTCATAACCCAGCACCAGAGCACCCCGGATGGAGGGCCCAGCGATGTCGAAATCCACGTCGCAGCCCAGGTTGATGTGCTCCCGCTTGTAGCCTGTCTTGATTTTAGCATTTTTTTTCCTGAAAGAAAAGAAACTGTATTAAAATCAAAACAAACTCATCTTGGGGGAATCATTCCAAGAAATCCAAAGTTTTTTTTAATCCCAGTTTAGGGGGCCAGTACTGTGACAGACTGGGTAAAACCTCCATCTGCAGTGCCGGCATCCCATATGGGCACTAGTTTGAGCCCCAGCTGCTCCACTTCTGATCCAACTCCCTATTAACAGCCTGGGAAAACAGTAGAAGATGGCCCAAATCCTTGGGCCACCGCACCCACGTGGGAGACCCAGAAGAAGCTCCAGACTGTCCCAGCTTCAGTCGTTGCAGCCATTTGGTGAGTGAACCACAGATGGAAGGCCTCTGTCTCTCTGTCTCTCCTCTCACTAACTCTGACTTTCAAATAAATAAATAAATCTTCAAAGAAAAAGATCGTGGGGCTGGCACTGTGGTGTAGTATGTCAAGCATCAGCCTGCAGTGTCAGCATCCCATATGGGTGCTGGTTTGAGTCCTGGCTGCTCCACTTCTGATCCAGCTCTCTGCTATGGATGGCCTGGGAAAGCAGTAAAGTCCTTGCGCCCTGCACCCATGTGGAAGACCAGGAAGAAGCCTTAGGCTCCTGGCTTTGGATTGGCCCCGTTCTGGCTGTTGCAGCCATTTGGGAAATGAACCAGGAGAGGGAAGATGTCTCTCTCTCTCTCTTTCTGACTCAGCCTCTGTGACTCTGCCTTTCAAATAAATAAATAAACCTTTAAAAAAAAGATTATTTAAATAAGAACAATATTAGCAGTGGACTGGAACATGTCAATTAGGCTTATCTGGGAATTCACAACACATATACTCATCACCTTTAGAGAACCAATTGGTTACTCCCAAAAATGTAAATTAAAAAAGGATTAGGTGGGGCCAGCACAGTGGCTCACTTGGTTAATCCTCCACCTGCGGCACCAGCATCCCATATGGGCACTGGGTTCTAGTTCTGGTTGTTCCTCTTCCAGTCCAGCTCTCTGCTGTGGCCCAGGAAGGCAGTGGAGGACGGCCTAAGTATTTGGACACCTGCACCCACATGGGAGACCAGGAAGAAATGCCTGGCTCCTGGCTTCGGATTGGAGTAGCTCCGGCCGTTGCGGCCATTTTGGGGGTGAACCAATGGAAGGAAGAGCTTTCTCTCTGTCTCTCTCCCTCACTGCCTAACCCTGTCAAAAAAAAAAAAAAAAAAAAAAAAGGATTAGGTGCCAGTGCTGTGGCATAGCGGGTAAAGCCGCCGCCTGCAGTGCTGGCATCCCATATGGGTGCTGGTTCGAGACCTGGCTGCTCCACTTCCAATCCAACTCTCTGCTATGGCCTAGAAAAGCAGCAGAAGATGGCCTAAGTCCTTGGGCCCCTGCACCCACATGGGAGACCCGGAAGAAGCTCCTAGCTCATCTTGGTAGAATCCCCCATTGCGGCCAACTGGGGAGTAAACCAGCGGATGGAAGACCTCTCTCTCTCTCTCTCTCTCTCTCTCTCTCTCTCTCTGCCTCTGCCTCTCTGTAACTTTCAAATAAATAAATAAATCTTTAAAAAAAAGGATTAAACATTCATTATACCTTTCTTACAGTAATAACTATACTTCAAAGTAACCAGTTAAGCAGTAGGTTCTCCTTATTTAAAGACTCAAGCTGAAAGTGAAGAGGGAATTCTGAAAGTGGAAGTGTCCCCCTCACACACTCTCCAAAGAGTTACTGAATGTCGATCGGCACCAGCACCCCACGGGAAGCACACGACGCCCCCAGGTTTTAGCCCGTCCCTACAGGAGTCTCAATGAGATGAGGCCCCTGGACCTGCAGATTACCAGAAAACACAGGGGGCAGCGAAACAAGTTAAATGACACCACACAGTCACACACAGGAAACCCAGTGGATCTGCAACTCCACAGGAACCAGGACCTCGTGTCAACAAGTCAAGGACAAGGTAGAAGAGGAGAGCCGGAAGCGGGGGCACCTGCAGCTTCCCACGATGACTCTGATCTGTGGAAGTCACGAAAATCCGAGCAGACTACAGATCTGACAGCATCGAGGAACTAAGACTAGTGTTTTCCCACGCAATACTGGGGTGATGGTTACGCTTCTTTATAAAGGATCCTTAGCATTTAGAAATGCACACTGAAGTAATTCCAGATGAAATTATGAGCTGTTTTCACTTAAAATAACGTAAGGGTGGAGGGGATTCGTCTTTCTGGCCGTCTAAATACAATATGATCAGCCTGGGGCTGGCAATCACAAAACCAGCAGACAGGAACAAGACAAGGACTTAGCATACTCTGTATACTCTGTATGTTTCATACTCTGTATACTCTGTATGTTTGAGACTTTCCATAGTAAAATAATATTAAAGGTTAAATATTCTAAGTTCTCAATCAGACAAGACTTTTAGTAGTCACAATTGAAAAAGAAGCTAACACACTTCCCAAGCAACAGTGAAATTTGTGCCTCAGGACCTCAGTTTCAAGTTTGGAAAGCTTCAAAGGGAAGAAGGAACAGCCAACCAGAGTTTCTCTCGGTAAGAAACATTGTAAATAAACCTACCTTGGTCTCCCTGTTCTTGGGGGGAAAGAGCTTGGGTTTTGGTTAAGTGTCCACTTGGCACCCAGCTGGGCAGTGTGACTGGTGAGACAGCTGTTGAGGTGCTGACATTTAAAAAGAGAGGGAAAGGGCTGGCCTTGTGGTGCGTTAGGTTGGACCACCACCATGAAGATGGCCCAGGTGCCTTGGCCCCTGGCACCCACGTGGGAGACCTGAAAGGAGCTCCAGACTCCCGACTTCAGCCTGGACCAGCACCGACCGCTGCAGAGTGAACCTGCAAATACAATCTCAATCTCAATCTCTCTCTCTCTCTCTTTCCCACCCCTCAACTCTGCCTTTCAAAAAAAAAAAAAAATCTTTAAAAAAGGAAAAGAAATTGAATTTTTTTTTTGGAGGGGGGGCAAGAAACATACCCATCAGGCATCCTCCAAGCGCCAGATAAAAAGTCGCTGCACTCACAAGCTGTGAGGCCTATGGCAAGGTCTCTGCTCACCAACTGCACCACCCACTGTCTCACTGGATTCCAGCCAGCAGCTCAAGATCCTCAAAGAAAGGGGCAGTGCTGGGGCCAGGGCTCAGGCCTATCCACAGGGCTCTACTCTTTCTATCGCTGCGTATCATGGCTGTGGAGTCTTTCCTCTGTCCACATTAAGGGGATTTTGTTTAAGCTATTTAAACAGTGGTGCTAATCTGACAAGCACCTGAGATGTATGAATCTGCTCTGTGACTACCAAGCCGGCTTCAGCTGGGCAGACATGCAGGGTAGGTGCCAGTTGCTAATGAGGTCGCAGCGTCACCCAGGAGTGGTCCACACTCCGCAACTTCCAAGCACCAGATGTTTCTTGAGCTGCACCCTCAGTCACTGTGCAAGCCACCATTCCTTTCCAAGCTCCAACAGCAGTCAGCAAAATCAGCCCTGAACACCCAGGGCCAGCAAGACACACAGCAGGCACCCTCAGGCTGAGCATCCCCACATCATTCTCCAACGGATCATTCTCCAGGGCTTCTTGGAGAAAGAGCTGACAGCAACAGCAGGAGGAACACATCTAACATAAGACCAGGACATCTTCTGAACCCAGAAATACAGAACTAACCAGAAGAACAAGGAGGCGGCCAGCACCGCGGCTCACTAGGCTAATCCTCCGCCTTGCGGCGCCAGCACACCAGGTTCTAGTCCCAGTCGGGGCACCGGATTCTGTCCCGGTTGCTCCTCTTCCAGGCCAGCCCTCTGCTGTGGCCCGGGAGTGCAGTGGAGGATGGCCCAAGTGCTTGGGCCCTGCACCCCATGGGAGACCAGGAGAAGCACCTGGCTCCTGCCATTGGATCAGTGCGGTGCACCGGCCGCAGCGGCCACTGGAGGGTGAACCAACGGCAAAGAGAGACCTTTCTTTCTGTCTCTCTCTCTCACTGTCCACTCTGCCTGTCAAAAAAAAAAAAAAAAAAAAGAACAAGCACAAGTACGCAGGATGTCAACCTGAAGGAGCACCCAATGGCACAGGCAGGGCAACTTGAGCAACAACATAAATAATAACAGGATTTAGCCCTGAGGATAAAATCCACATCCATGAATCCACGCGAATACAGACATTCACAGGGGCAGAAGGGACAGTGCTTCCCTAAATCAGAATTCCAATTAATTAGTAAGTGAAACGCGACAGGAATATAAATTCATCAAATGCCAAACCTAATCGTTGCTTGCAAGACTTCACCAGTGGATGCTACTATCTTGTGAGACAAAACAGACAAATAGAACACACAAGACACTTGTTCATCACAAAGAAGAAACAGCAGCTTTACAGTGGAAAGAGCGGGCAGGCATCACTACACCGAAGTGATAGAAGTTGTATTACCAGGGGCCAGTGCTGTGACACAGTGGGTTAAGCCAGCCCTCGCACCACCAACAGCCTATATCAAAGTGCCGATTCAAGCCCTGGCTATTCCACTTCCAATCCAGATTTCCGCTAACACCTCTGGACAGCAGCAGATGATGCCCCAAGTACCAGGGCCCCTGCTACCCACTGGGAGACCTGGATGTTGGTCCTGGATCCTGGCTGCATTTTTATTTGGAAAATAAACCAGCAGATGAAAGATCTCTGTCTCTGCCTCTCTCTGCTACTATGCCTTTTCAATAAATAAAACTTTAAAAAATAAAGAAAAAGAGCAAAACTGAGGCGGGCAGGGCCAGCACTGGGGCATGTCACCACACTCTTCCTGAGACGTGCACCGAGGACCCAGGGATGCATTGCGTCTGCAGCTCCCGAAGACGCACAACCTAAACCTACACACGAGGAAATGTCACACAAATCCAAACTGAAGGACATTCTGCAAAACTGGCCACTCTTCTTCAAAAGCGTCAAGGTCATGAAAACCAAAGAAAAATCACAAATATGCCCCAGATTAGAGGAGATGAGGAGACCAGACCCCTAAGTGCCATGCGGGATCCAGAGCCGGATCGCGATCAGCAAGGCATCAGGAGACAGCAGGTTTGGCCACCGTAGCATAGCCGCATTAATTTGTTCTATGTTAATGTAAGGCTGAGAGAAGGATGTAACAGAATTTGACATATTATTTTTACTGCATTTTATAAGTATGAAATTATCTCAAAATAAAAAAAAACTTTGCTGTGTTTCTTACTGCAGGGTCTGGAGCCTTCTCCACAAACCTCTCAAAACTAATGGGAAATCCTTTACAAATCCCAAAGTGCACCAACTCAGATCAGCTGGCACAGCCTCTGGGTGTGTCCTGCAGCCCCTGAGCCTACTGGAAACCCCATGGGTAACGACCATGACCATGATCACCACACAGTGCTGGGGGCAAAGGGACAAGCAAGAAGGCATAGTCCTGGCAGGAGCAGCTGCAGCAGAGAGAACACAGAAGAGCCTGGACTTGGTAGATCCTCCTGCGAGCAAACTTTTGGAAGGTGAAAAAAAAAGGCAAGAGGAAGGGAAGAAAACAACACAGGATGGCAAGCAATGAACCTCATCATGCCACTGAACTGCACACTCAGAGATGGCTGAGATGGTAGATTTTATATGTTCATTTTAATTTTTACTAACTAAAAAAATTAAAGATTAAAATTCAGTCCATGCCCTGATCCCTCATCAGTGGATAATTTTCCCCAGGGTCAGTAGACGACCACTTGGAGCAGGAAAAAGCAAGCTTGTACAGGGGACAAGAACGGCTCCTTCTGCCACGTAGACAAGCACCTAGGAACTGAGGCCCCAGTAACAACAAACAAGCCTGCTCTGCTGGTGGCCAAGGGCCTGGGGCAGAAAAGTGCAGGTCAGACCTTCCCCGTCTCAGGGTCCCTGAGCAAGAAGCCAGCCTGACAGAGGGGGCTGGGAACAGGAACCAGTTAGCCTGGCTTCCAAACATCACCTGTTATCCCTCAGCTTCAACCACTCACATTAGCAGCAGCCTCAGCACATAAAATACAGCATTACTCAAGCAGAAATCCTACAGCCCCCACGGCCGAGGCCAGGAAAACACAAACAGGGCAGAATCTTGATTACGAAATATTGCTGGCTGATGAGCCAAAGAAAGGAAGACCCTGTGGGTCAGGAAGGTGGGGTGTGGCTTAACACCCAAGGCCTGGATACCCTCAGATCCCTAGAGGGGCCTGGAACAAGTGCAGGAGGAACTGGAAAACATGTCTGTCCAGGAAACATCATTCCCGAACCAAGCAGTGCTCATCAGAGCACAGTCCATTCATGAATGGCCATGAGTATGTCCCGGGACTATATCGAAACCACAGAACTCAAACTCACAGGTCACAGAGGATGTTAGGCCCATCCCCAAAACCCTTTGTCACAAACAGCTTCCAGTGCCTGCAACATCACAGAAGGTCCTTGTGGAGATAAGAGACTCTTACCCAGTGTTAGGCGAGAAGGAGGAATCGAAGGTCAGCTTCAGTCCACGTGCAAGCTGAACAGAAAAGAAAACCAGCAGCGAGTTTAGTGACAAGGCAGGCCAGCAGGTGTGCGTTCACGAACCCACATCTCGGCACAGGCTGCAGTACCTGGTCTTCCACGGTGATCTCGGTGCCCAGCGTGTTGTCGGTGTTCCATTTCTCCGTAAACGTCAGCCCGTACTCAGTCCACCTGTACTTGGTTTCCAGACTGCCCGTCACTTTGGTGGTCTCAGTGTTGGCTGAGCCTGAGCTTGTAAATTCCTACAAACAAGAGATATGAGTCACAGCCTGCACCCCAGGACCCACTCCATCCCTAACCACTGGAACTGCCTTCACGCGACAACGAGATACCGGCAGTGGGGGGCAACAGCTGCCTCCCTCCCCTGTAACTCGGCACTCCCATTCCATCCCGCCTCCAGCCGAGGACAGAGAAGCAGCACCGGGCTAAGGCTGACAGAGCAGTAATTCAAGCCCAAAACTCCTTCCTTCCAACAGTGACTCCATGCACAACCTAAGGGGAACCATGGGCTGGCGCTGTGGCACAGCAGGTTGACTGTCCCCTGCAAAGCCAGCAGCCAATACGGACACCTATACAATGCTCTGCTTCTGATTCAGCTCCCTGTTAACGTGTCTGAGAAAGCAGCAGAAGATGGCCCAAGTGTTCGTGCCCCAGTCACTCAAGTGAGATCCAGATGGAGTCCTGGCTCCTGGCTTCAGCCTAGCTGCTGTAGCCATCTGGGGAGTGAACCAGCAGATGGAAGATCTCTCACTGTCACTCTGCCTTTCAAATAAATCTTTAAACAATAAATAATCAAATAAATAAAGGGGACCAGTGAGTTTTCTTAATAATTATGTAGTTAGGCACAAGTCAATTTTATAACAAGAAATCCAAGGAAAACTGGAACTACATGAGGTCTGCTGTGATGTTCTGAGTGCTACCAGCTGCTGAGTTGGGGACCCCCAGTGTGGACCCCATGACTGTGATGACCACAAACCTCCCCAATCTCAGACAGCACATTGTTCTGGCCTTGCCAGGCACACCTGGGCAGTTAAGTGGTTAACAATAAGCACACATGTTCTGTGGGAGTGAGACAACTTACCAATCCATTCTCGGACTTTGTTTTCAAATCAAGCTTTATTAAGCCAAATCCTACAGAAAGAAGACTGCAGTTAACAGGTGAAACAATGAAACCAAAAACAGCATCTCCGCCCTTCTGCCCTTTCGAAACACTCTGGGTGCTGACCCCACCTGGGCCCCACGTGGGCGTCACCTGCACTCCCCGTGGGGCTGAGAGGAAGGTGTCCCACAGCCAGCAGAGACACACCCATCGGCTTCACGCACACAGTGGGCTAAATTTAGAATCTGTACCCACAGAGCTGCTGCACCTGTGGAAGGGAAGACACTAGGGTCCACTCATCAGCAGCAAACCATAGGCCTGCCCCGACAGGGGCACAACCAGCAGAGCTCATCTCCCTCCCTGGCACAGAAGTGCCCAAGAGGCCGGCACCTGCAATGCCAGCATCCCATATGGGCACTGGTTCAAGTCCTGGCTGCTCCACTTCCAATCCAGCTCTCTGCTATGGCCTGGGAAAACAGCAGAAGGTGACCCAAATCCTTGGGGTCCTGCACCTCCATGGGAGACATGGAGGAAGCTCATGGCTTCCGCTGGTGCAGCTCCAGCTGTTGTAGCCAACTAGGGAGTGAACCAGTGGTTGGAAGACTTCTGTCTCTCTCTCTCTCTCTCTCTCTCTCTGCCTCTCCTTCTCTGTGTAACTCTGACTTTCAAATAAATAAATCTTCTTAAAAAAAAAAAAAAAAAGCGCCCAACAGCTGACCGACAGGGGTCTCCCAAACTGTTATGGGTAAAACTGCAAACATGCCTACCCAGCCTGTGAGCTGAAGACGGCCCTCTCCCAGCTCCACTCACCGTAGCCCTTGGTGAAGACATCCCTGGCAGATTTGCCAAGATCGGCATACGTGGGAGGTACAGCCATCTTCTACTGCAATAAAAGAACCGCCAGAATAAATATGCTGGTAATTATGGAAATTAGTTTACAATCAATAAAAATTATTAGCTACAATTAACAGCCAATTAAAAAAGACATTCCGGGTGCCTCACGCTCCCAGGTACAAGCAGCAGTATGCACTGTCTTGTACCTCTGTTTGCAGCTAGGGCTTGAGGCCCCAGTAAGCCCCTGCTGACGGAGGTTCGGCCACCTCTGCTGGGCTTCTCCAGGACTGAGGCAGGCCCAGGGCACAGTAGGAGCCCGTAAATATTTGCTGAATGAATTACCTGCCACAGACGCACTCCCATGAGTCAGCTTCTCGGCTGAACTGCAGAGCTCTTGCCAATAAAACCGATCATTAAGGATGGGGGCCGCTAGGACATTAAAGGTGTGGAGGAGAAATAGAGCCTTTCATGGCTGCAAGTCTTCTGCATGGTTCTGATTCTACAGCTCAACAGACACAGGTGCCAGACAAACCCAACTTCTCACACAGCTTCTGCCCTTGAGGGGAGCCCACAGGAAGGGAGCCGCATTCCTCACCAAGCAGGCCATGCCTCGTGGACAGAAATCCAGCCGCACCCTCCAGGAAATGTAACTTCAATTGGTGCTGAGGGATAGCAAGATGGGCACTTGACCCACTGTGCGGCAGTGGCTACGTGCCCCTGTGGATGCCCACATCCCATGAAGGAGTGTCCGAGAGCCAGTCCCACCTCCACTTCTAATCTAATTCCCGTTAATGAGCCTGGGAGGCAGCAGATGATGGCTCAAGTACTCAGGTTCCTGTCACTCACATGGGAGACCTGGATGGAGTTCCAAGCTCCTGGCTCTAGCATAGCCCAGCTGTGACTGGGAATTCAAACAGCAGATGGAAGATCTTTCTCTCTCTGTTTCTGTCCCTGTCTTTCCCTCCCCCGTCACTCTGCCTTTCAAATAAATAAGTTTAAAAAAAAAAAAAATAAAAAGCAATGATTCAAATAGTCCTTGTCCACACAGAACCCCTAGAAGGCAATATTCTGAGACTGTGCACACAGAATTAAAATCCCAATCCTGAAGAACGACCTGTGTGCTCTGTCCAGAGGGAGAGAGTTATTCATGAGAACAGTGCCACTTGTCACCCTTTTCCATCTCCAGAATCATTCCTCTCAATGAACCCAAAGGACAGTTCCATTCATTTTTAAAATACAGTATGCTGAAATGACCACAGTGGATGTCATACGCCCAAGTATGCATGCATAAACACACTGCAGTCACTGGTGACCAGGATCCCACTGTAAAGAGCTCAGATGACCCAGGCGTCACTATCACAACCGGAAGCTGTGACCCAGGCCTTCACTTCAGAGACATTGCAGGGAGCCCACAGGGCACCGGGTCTGCTGTACAACAAACCACAGAGCACCACAATTTCAGATCACAAAACCACACTCTGGGTCCCATCTCGTTCTTTCAGAGCTTTGCTCATTTGTTCCCAGCTCATTTTAGTGTGAGAGCAGAGAAGTGCAGTGAGCTGTTTACTCCGTCCTATTTTTGTTGCTGCTGTTGTTGTTATTTCTTGCACATGACCAGGCTGGAACCATAGGCGGCTCAGCCCACATTAGGATCAGAGCAGGGAAGATGGGCTGCCTCGCTGGTCTTTCTGAAGTCTGAACTATCCCAGCTTGCTCCTTCCTCCCAAACCTGCGGGCTCCAAGTCCTTGACAGATACCCCCTGCCTCATGGTGGCAATGCCTCAGCCACCACACCTGGCCCTCTTTGGGAAGAAACCAGCACAAAACCACCAGGAAGCCCTCTTTGGTGCTATGCCCTGGGGGCAGAGGAGGAGCAATCCTGGGCCATGGGCTGGGTCACCAAAGACTTGCTCCTGGCCCTGGCCCCATAGAAGATCCACCCCAGAAACTGCACCCATACAGTAGCCTTCACACATGCACTGGTTCACTGCCCAGGGAAAAGGCAGCACACCCATCATTTAATATACCCCAAATGCCCTCTCTTATCACTAATCCTCAAAACCCAGCAAGCAAAGCCACCTGTCAAAATACACTCCAGCTGCAGCAAACATCAGCCACTAAGGAGATTACTGCCAAGGTCAAGGGAGTAGGGAGGGCAGAGCTCAGATACAGCCAGGCTCTCCTGGGGCTGGGGACTTCCCTCCTTCAGGTGCCACAACTGCCCATTCACTGGTATGAGCTGCTGGCAGGTGAACTGCTCATGAGCCAGAACACTTTCTTATGTGCCCTTCATGTTAGCAATTCCAGATGCTGTTTTCTCACATCTGTGTCACATCGCTTCTTCACCTGCTTAGCCAGAGACCCTCAGGGAGGCGTGTGCATGCCCAAGTAGCATCCCCACCCCACCCCACCCCACCCCACCCCCGCCCCAGTACAGCACCTTGCAGAGGAATCTCGCACAGGAGCAAGCACGGGGCATGGAGTCAATTGCCCTTGGAGCACAGAAAGATGCCCGACCTCTTCACAAGGGGCCCAACTGCATGCACCACCCCCTTCCCTCTCCCCTACCCCACACAGGCCAGACCCTTGCTGCATTTATCTGACCAGACTCAGGAAAAGCCTGACACAGCACAGCCTCTCCCTAAAAGCCTCAGTTTCCTGACAACTCAACAGCACCCAGAAAACACCCATTTTCATGGTTCTCAGAACCCACTGCAGAAGTAATCTTCAGGCAGGAATAATGATCATCCAGGACTGCGGGAAAGAAAACTAGGCACCGCGCTTCCTCACTGAACCCTGCCGGTGCTGACTCGGAAGTGGAACCCTAGCCCTGGCCCCTCCCAGTCCCTCCTTCCATCTGATCTGCTCCAATCACTCAGGTCTGTGCAGGTCCCAGAGCCTATCTGTCTCTGCCCACAGGTCTTCCAAATCCAGCCTCTGGAGACCAACCATGAAGTGGGGCAGTCTGACATGCAGACACAAACCAGAAGGCGGCCTGGGGAAGACAGGACCAGGTCTCTCTGCCTGCTGAAGGCTCCAAGCAGAGCCCAAGGACTCAGTTCCCAAGGATGAGTGGGGGAAAAGGGAGGAGCAGGACCAGGATGAGCCAGCCTGCAGGCAATCACTGATGGCTTTGAGAAGGACAAGCCAGCTACACCAAGAGACACGAGTCCCAGGATCCTCTACAGGCTGCCTGCTCACCTACCAAACCTTCCTCTGGCTGACCTTGAGAAGTTATTCAACCTCCACTCCAGCTAAGGAATGAAAATCCAGCCCACAGTGTACACTCGGAGGCCAGGGATAGTGTATCAGCCAGCACGGTCTGCATAACACACTTACGTAACCTCCATCTGGGGGCACACACCCTCCCTGACGCACCAGCTGCTTGACAGTCACAGCTGCCCTGCTTAGTGTCCCCACCCCTCGCACACACCTACCCCCAAGTCACATCCTTGAACTCAAAGCACTCCAGAACCTGTCATGCATAAATTTATCCCAAATATGGCAAACACAGTGGGTGTTTGGCACAGTGGCTTCAGCTGTACCCCATAGCGGGATGTTTGGTTTGAATCCCAGCTACTCTACTTCCAATCCAGCTTCCTACAAACGGACACCTAGGAGGCAGCAGAGGGCAGCTCAAGCCCTGTCACTAGGAAGGTCTCCACAGGGGACCTGGGTGGAGTGCTGGGCTACTGGCTTCAGTTTGGCTCAGCTCCAGCTGTGATATGTATTTGGGGAGTGAACCAGCAGATGGAAGATCTCCAACTACTCCTCTGCCTCTCACATAATACATAATTTTCAAAAACTCAAAAGCTACATGTGTTAAGATGCCAAAGCATGAGTAAGCATTGTGGCACAGGTTATGCTGCCGCCTGCAGTGCAGGTATCCTGTACAAGCAAGCATGAGCGCCAGTTCAAGTCCCAGCTGCTACACTTCTGATCCAGTTCCCTGCTAATGCAGGTGGGAAGACAGCAGATGATAGCTTAAGTACTTGGGTCCCTGCCACCCATAGGTGAGGCCTGGATGGAGTTCTAAAGCTCCTGGCTTCAGCCTGTCCCAGGCCTGGTTGTTGGAGCCATTTGGAGAGTGAACCAGCAGATGGAAGATCTCTCCCTGTCTCTGTATCCCTGTCTCACCTCTCTCTGTAACTCTGCCTTTCAAATAAATAAATAGTGGTTGGTACTGTGGCGTAGCCAGTAAATCCACAGCCTGCACTGCTGGCATCTTATATGGGCTGGTTCAAGTCCTGGCTACTCCACTTCCGATCCAGATCTCTCTATGGCCTAGGAAAGCAGAAGATGGTCCAATGCTTGGGTCCCTGAACCCACATGGGAGACCCAGAGGAAGCTCCTGGCTCCTGGCTTCGGATTGGCTCAGACCCACTATTGCGGCCATTTCGGGAGTGAACCAGCAGACCACCTCTGCCTCTCCATAACAAATAAAGGATGCCAAGGCCCCAGAAATAACAGGCATTTGATACAAACTGCTATTTGATGAGTTAATGAGCATCAAAGTATCACTGTAAGGGGTGGGTAGAAACTTTGTATCTGATAACAGCGTCTAAACACATTACAATGTAACCAGGAAGGAGGTACCTGCAGTACCAGCACTGCTATAGAAAGGGAGAGGAGGGAGACTCCCACTGCCCACTCCAGTCCCCACCTTGGGGTAGGGAGCTGAGCTCAGGCTGGAGTCTGACCAACTCTGGAAGAGGGCTCTATGTCTGACCTCAAAACCAAGGCTGGACTTTACTCCCAGAGCCCCTGGGAGCCACTGCGGGGTGCCTGCCACATCTGTTTGGGAAGCTCACTTAATGAGCAGATTGGCAAAAATACAAAGGTCAATATCCAGTGTCAGTGAGCCTATAGAAACCAGTGACTCTCCTTCATGCCAAGTGAGAACACAACAGGTGCACTTCTCAAAGGACAATCGCCCAGCAGTAACCCTAGTGGCAATTCCACTCCCAGGAATCCACCCCACAGTAGTAAACAAGGCACCCAAGGAGGTGTGATGTGCACACTTCCAGCCCCAGCACTTGTAACACAATGCTCAGGAGTAACCTAAATGCCATCAGCAGGGTGGTGGGTGACCACAATTTGAAGTACCTGCAAAGTAAAGAAACCACACGATAATCAAAAAGTGGGGGGGGGGGGGGGGGGGGCCGCGCCGTGGCTCACTTGGTTAATCCTCTGCCTGTGGCACCGGCATCCCATATTGGGCACCGGGGTCTAGTCCCGGTTGCTCCTCTTCCAGTCCAGCTCTCTGCTGTGGCCCGGGAAGGCAGTGGAGGATGACCCAAGTGCTTTGGCCCCTGCACCCGCATGGGAGACCAGGAAGAAGCACCTAGTTCCTGGCTTCGGATTGGCACAGCACTGGCCGTAGTGGCCATTTGGGGAGTGAACCAACAGAAGCTTTCTCTCTGTTTCTCTCTCACACTGTCTGTAATTTTGTCAAATAAATAAATAAATCAGAAAAAAAAAAATGTGGGGTTAAGCATTTGGCACAGAGGTTAGGACACCAGCTGAGATACCAGCACCAGGGTGCCTGGGTCTGATGCCTCATTCCAACTCCTAACTCCAGTTTCCTGCTCTTGCAGACCTTAGAAGACAGCAGATGAGGCTCCAGGCTCCAGGCTCCTGGCTTCAATCTGACCCAGCCCAGCTACTGCAGGCATTTGGAGACTGAAGCAGCACACTGAAGACAGCCCTCAGTATCCCTCAAATAAAAATAAAGCAAATATGATGCCCACTTATTTTACTTCACTATTTAAGCCACATCTATTTATATTTTTAAGTTTCAGACAGAAAACTGGAAAAGTCAGTCAGGTTCTGAAATTCAGCCATGCTGTGCCATGTTGGTTCCAACAGGCAGTCACAGCAGAGACACCACAAGGAAAAGTTACCCAGAGTCTACACTGGTTCCAAGAACAGATTCCAACCACACTGGGATGGCAAGGTTATCTGGCAAGGCCTACGGAAGCAGGTTCACCTACAGGTGACCCCCTAGCAGGTGGCAAACCCTGCCCAGGAGGCAGGACCAGGCAGAGCTCCCAGACTCCAGCACACATGAAACAGCCCAGGGCCTGGGTCAGGAGGACACAGCAAGCCTGCTGTCCCATCTCACTCTGAAGCTGCCCAACAGCTAGGGCAGCCCCCAGGGAAAGCAGGCACTGAGCACCCACAGAGACCCACCCTGATATACACCCTTTTCCCTGCAGAGACCCCCTCAGAAGGACCCAGGCAGGCACCAGTCTTGGCACCCCCCCACAAGGGCAAGCCATCACTGCAATGGCTGACATGGAGAATACAGTGGTGTGGGTCCTCCACGCTCAGCCACTAACAGCTAGGAGGGCTCCTAACAAGAAAACCCCTCCAAGGGCAAGGGTGTGGCAGGACTGGGAACCCAAGACCGGGAGCCTCCCTGCCACGGCACTTCCCAGTCCATCCAGGGACCAGGCAGCAGGGCAGCGACTCCAGGCAGCGCTTCTGTCCTTTCCCGCCTGTGTGGCCTTGCACAAGGTACTTGTATGCTCATCTTCTCATCTACAAAATGTGGCTAACAGTGCTTTCCCGAGGGAGGTGATACAAGCAGTTAGGGCAACTGCTGGAACACTTAGGAGGCCTGGCACAGGGCAAGTGCTCGAACATGGGTAGTGGGGACCACAACCCATTACATTGGAAGCTCTTTGCTTGCACCTCCAGATCAACAGCCTCTTCCACGCCCTGGAGCTAAGCCTTACAGGCTGCGGGCAATGGGCTTATGCTTGGGTGCAACCAACAGGAGGCACTTGCAGAAGACGGAAGTTTGGAGAATAAGGTCTGAGGATCCACTGCCAGGCTCCCTTCCAGCAGGGCCTCAGGTGGACAGTGACTATTTCCCTCTACCTATGGCCACAGCTCCTGTCAGAGAGCCCCCTGCCCCTGTTCCATCTCCTCCCAGCTTCTATAACTGCTGTGCCCCCTCTCCCAAGGCCACACTCCTAGCTGGGTACCACACACCCCACCTACATCTTTACAAAAATGCTTGAACTCTGTTGGATGACCCCATGGAAGTATAATCCTGATTCCTTCAAGGGCTCTGAGCACTAAGCGCCCAAACCACAGCTATCAGTCCTCACGGTCTCCATCATCACACTATCCCAGGATTCCCCTGGGGGAGACAGAGTTACGGAAAAGCCTTTGGCACTGCTGTTTCTCCAACATCATGCTAGTGGGTTGGCCAGTCTGCAGGAGGGACATCAGACCAGCCAGGGATTAGAGCCAAAGGAAAAGCAACTTCCCCAGCAGGAGGCGCGGCCAGCTCACCCTCACAGACACACAGCCACACCTTCTTGCAGGGAAGGGGCCCTCCAGGGGAACAGTCTCTGGTCCATCTCCAGGATGCTGGTAAAGACCACGGCCCTGTGCTCTGGCAGCAGGTTTGCGCTTGCAAAACAGCTCTCCTCCCCTCCTCCCTCCCGCAACAGTCTCACAGGGGCAGCCCAGCTTTCCAGCGTTGCTTCTATTTTAAACTGCCCTGGCAGCTGGGCCAGCACCGGCACGGCCTTCGGCGAGACTCAGGAGAATGCAGCTGACTGGGGGCAGCCCATGTGCCCATCTGCCCACCTGCCCATGGAGGGGAGAAAGCCCAGGCTGTGGCCAACGCCCCGTGGTCTGGGTCCTGCCTGACCTCTGGCACCTCACGTTCCTACAGCCCCACTGCCTGACTTGACCCAGAGGGGCTAACACAGACAGCACTTGAGCAGGCAGCCTCAGGGCTGGAATGGACCCTAGACCACTTTCTAGGTGTGTGACCTTGGGCAAGTCAGAGCCTCTCCACCTGTCATTTTTCTACAACTCCAACACGGAGAACACGCACCTGGCCTGGCACCATGGTGAGGACTGAGGAGTTGGTTAAGACAAAGCACAGAGTGTTCAGCCAGCATCCAGCAAGCTCATCTCTTATTCTAATGAAGACCTGAGCAGGTTGCCAAAAGGTCACCATCAACCCCAGGGTCCAGAGTCCTCCCTGTCCACAACAAGGTGTTGTTTAACTGAGCGACTCCCACCTCATCCCAGGGAAAACTGACCCTTTTAAAGAACACACAGCACTGCTATCCTTAAGATCCACAGCGGGGACTCCAGAGACCCCCGTCCACTGCCCATGGGCCTATACCAATCTGCCCGGTGTACAAGGGTAACGGCTCTCATCTGAACAGCCACTTCCACTTATTAAACCACGTTCACATCCATCAGCTCCTCGAAATGGCCCACTGGAGTGACAAACGCAGTGCTGACAGCACAGGCGCTGGCCCCGGCCAAACCAGGCCTGGAATCCAACTCCATTCAGCTGACCGGTGTGACCTTGGAGTAGTTCCCTCACCTCTCTGTTCCCCCTGACCTGTACAATGGCAACCGAACCTCTCCCTGAGGGCTCACGGGCGGTGGACTCGGGGTCACAGAACATACCGCCAGCCCCCAGGAGGGTGCCCACAAGGACTGTGACAATGACCACCATGCTTTTACAGCAGAGAAACTAAGACACAGGAAAGTGACCTGGCCTGTACCAGAACTGGTGGCTCATACCAAATCGCCCCGGGGAACCCTGCTCTGCAGGCCTCTTCCCAGCAGTGCCGCTAACAGAGCTCGGCCGTCCACTCACCCCGGTCCCCCCTGAGAAGCAGCTAAAGGGAGGACGATCCAGCTGGTCCACCTTCCTCAGCTGCTACCACAGCAGTGAGTCCCCTGCGGGCTACCTGCAGGTTTAGGCTGGCTCTCAGCCACACTGGTGCTTCGTCCAGTCACCAGCACCAAAGACAGCACACGTGGGAGGTCTTGCCGAGGGCAAAGTGGGCTTCAGTGCCTCAAGGACACTGATGGCTAGAAGTAGAGGTGAGCGTCTCTCCTCACCACCCACTGGAAGTCCTTTGTCCACATGTGCTTGGAGTCCAGCAGGCGTCTCCTTGCTGTGTGGCCCCCTGAGCCCCAGCTTTGCCCCTGCAGCCCCTTCCTGGAAGCGCACAAGTGAAACCAAGCAATGGCTGGGAGCGGTCCCCACTCGCAGGGGCCAGGTGCCTGGTTCAGGACACTCCGACAGAGCCCATCACACGCTTCCCCTCACCACCAGTGGAAGAAAGAGCCTTTGGGAGAACCGGATTCACCCACAGCCCCCTGCCTGCAAGCCCAGAGCTTCCTATGGGGACGGAAAAGGAAGGACACAAAGCAGCTAGCTCACATCAGGAAACAGTCAGTTTCTCACTGCTCCAGGGTTGCACCTCCCATTCCAGTCTAAATATTTATGACTCTGCTAGGCAGGGCTGTGTTCTGGCAGGGACTGGGAGATCTGGGTCCCTCCGGGGGATGCTCAGGTCCAGGGCCTACAGCTCCCACACGCGCCCATTCAAGAATGCCACCAACACCCAATGTGCACCTGCTCCGTGCCAGCTGCTGGAACAGGAAGCCAACCCTCTGTCCCCAGGGGTGGATACAAGAGTGCTTGCCCCACACATCCTTCTCAAGCACCTACTGCGTGCCAGAGGCCCCACCGCAGGCGCGGAGAACATGCAGACCACAGAGCAGCTCACTGGCCAGGGCTACAGCAGGCAGGCCCCAGGGGAAGTCCACACAGGCCCTGCCAGGACCACAACGGGAGCCCCCTCCCCTGGGGCCTCCGGAGAGAGGGGCCTGGGGCTGAACAGGTTCAGGCTAAGGTGGAGCCGCCCTGCATTCAAGGCCTGCGTGAGCAAGCTGGATCCTCACCCATTACCCCGAAAATCCCTCAATACCCGCTGGACGGATGCCAGCTAACAATCCGGCCATCAGAACACTCAAAGCAACAGGAGCTAAGTTCGCTGAATCCCACGTGGAGCAAAACGGCCTGCGGGGGCCGGCCCCGCCCTCTCCTGACCTCAAGGGTGAGAGTCGGTTCCGGCGAGGCCTTCTCCCGGCAGGGCACGGCTCCGAAGGCTTCGTGTTCACCGCCCCGGCTTACTCTTCCCCAAAACCAAACGGGGGTGAGATACGCCGTCGCCCCCACTCCACGAGCGAGCAGGCCGAGGCTCGGCGCCCTCCCAGCTGTGTGACCTTGGGCACGCGCCTAGGACTGCAGGCCTCACATCCCAGGTCAGGAGCCAGCTTCCGGGCCGCACAGCCGCAGGGGGCGAATGAATGAGCGACCAAAGGCCCCGGGGGCCACAGCGCTCCCCGCGGGGGTCTCCTTCGCTGGGGCCAAACGCCTGCCCTGGCCTAAGCCGACTCTGGCCGCCCGTTCCGCCCCGGCCGGCGCTGGCACGCACGGGAGGTGCCGGCCGCCAGCGTCCCCAGGCCTGCGCGGGGCCGGGCGCTCGCGGGCACGAAGCCCCAGGCGCTCGCCCAGCGGCGGCAGCGCGGCCCGCACAGGCCCGTAGTCCCGACTCGGTGAGCGTGGGTGGCGAGGGTCTCTGCTGGGCCGGGGCGTTAGGGCCGAGCAAGAGAGGGCGCGCCGGAGAAGGTCACCCAGACGCGCGAGGCCGGACCTCCACGCGGCCCCTCCGCCCCGACGGCCTCTCGTCCCCGGCAGCAGGCGCCTCCGCACACCCTGCGTCGCGCCCCAAGCCCGGGCCCGTCCAAGTCCGCCCGTGCGGCCTCCTCTGCGCGCCGCTGATCCTCGAGGCCCACGCCAGCCGCTCCGTTCCCTCCCGGGCCCGGCTCTAAGCCGGTCGCCCTCGCCCGGTTCTCCCGCTTTCCACCCCCCGGGAGCCCGGCCCGCGCGGCCCAGGACGCATGCAGAGACCGGGCCCGAGGCCGCAGCTCCTACCTCAGCGGCGGTGGCGGCGGGAGCGGTGGCGGCTGCGGCGGAGGCTGCGGCGCCGAGGAGCGGGGCGCAGCGAGCGGCGGGCCGAGGGCGGGGCGGCGCCGACGGCGGCGGCGCGGACCCGCCCAGGCCCTGCGCGCCCGACCAGGCGAGCTCCGCCCCTGGGCCCCGCCCGGGCCTGCGCGCGGCCGGGCCCTGGTCTGGGTGCCCCTGTCCCGCCGGCGCGCTCCCCGGGGTCCCCAACGCCCGCGCCGACGCGGGAGCTTGCAACCCTGTACGGCGCGCGACGACTGCGTGCGCCCGGGCACGGGGCGGCCGGGGGCGCGGGCGGGCGGGCGTGTGCACGGTGTGTGCGTGCGCGGGGACACGCGGGTCACTGCGGGCACCTCCGGCCCGGAGGAAGCAATGGGAAGGGGGAGGGGCTCTTCCGGCTGGTTGGGCGGCGGCCTGGGAGTCACCGCGCTCAGCTCTTGGGCCCCCTCCCGGGATCGGCCTTGGAGCGGCGAGACCCTCCCTGAGTTGGTGCAGCAGCGCTACGGTGACTATGGGTTTCGGCCCCTGTGCCCTGAGCGTACCCTGCGAATCAGCAGCCAGATTCACCAGTGGCGAAGGTACCACGTTTTTAGCAAGTGAGGTTTTCCAGACTCCTGTTGGACCTCAGGGCGCGAGTATATCCCAGGGGTTCTGCCCGCCAGCCGAGGGCGACCTGGGGAAGACGCGGAGCCCTGGTCTGCGTTGGGTAAACGATCGCCTTTTTCCTGGGCTAAGCAAGTGACCTTGCTCACCACCGAGTGTCCCCAGCGTCCTGCGCGAGGCCGCCTGATCCAGGCCTCCAGAGTTAATGGCCTGGGGGGGTGGATGAAGATGGCGCACACCTTTTGCCTTCTACCTACACAAGTCCTCGAAGGCTCTGGGGTCGTGGAGAAGGCGCCAGACAAGTCCAGACACCCACATCCAGCCGGTGTGGCAGAGGCTAAATCGAGGGACACGTGGAGTATGGAGGCTGAGGCACGTGACTCAGGGGTGCTCCAATGGGCGGGTGTTGGGATGTCAGGAGGCCCTGGGGACAGGCTGTACGGGGAGGGGCTCTGAGCAAGTGAAGAAGGGGCAGACACCCCCCAGCCCAGGCCCATGAATTGCCCTTTTCCGAAGGGGACTCGTTGCTCCCAACCTGCCTGTCCCCACCCTAGGCACAAAGGCCCAGAGACTGGCCAGCAGGGAGAGCTGCTAAGTCACCCCGCCACATGCCTGGGGCAGTTTGGGAGGACAGGACCTTAGGAAGGTGGCGCTGATGGCAAGTGTCCTGCCTGGTGGTGCAGCCCAGCTGTGAGGTGGGAGCCAGGGTCCCAGGTCCTCCCTCCCTGCCCCCTTTCAGGACCCTCAGCCTAGGGAGGATTTCCCCCCGCACCTCATGCTGGACCCCATGGGCTGTTTCGGAATGAATCGGCCCCAGCCCTGTGAGGCACTTACCAGCTGCGCAGGAAGTCTGGCCTCCTAGAGCCTCAAGTTCAGAGTGCTGAGTTTAACAAGAGACAAAGAATAAGCGCTCAGTGAGCGGTGCAGAGAATTAGCTGGGATCAACAGAGGACCTGCAAGCCTTGGGCTAGAATCTGGAAGCACTAGAAAGGTGACTCACAGACCCCTCCCTGCTACATCCCTGAGCGAGCGTGAGCAAAGCAGCCTGTTGGGTTGTTTTTATGAGGGACAGAGTTCCTGGGCGCTGGTTCACTCCCCAACTGCCCACAGCAGACAAGTGAGCCAGAGACTCAAGCTGGGTCTCTCCCCTGTGGGTTCCAGGGATTCAACTTCTTGAACCAGCACATACTACCTCCCAAGGTGGGCATTCCTAGGAAGCTGGAGACAGGAGCTGCGGCCAGCTAACCCCCAGGATAAACTTCTGCCCCAAGGCAAGCTCACACCAGCTCTACCACCTCCACCTGCCCTGTCCACCTCCACTGGGAGCTGATGGGGTGGGGTTAGCACCTGACCAAGCTGGGCCAATCATGTCCTCTCTCACAAATCTAAACTAAGACCAAGCCTGGGTGGGGCAGGGGGAGAAAGCTGGAGCTACCCAATCCCTCCTCTGGGAGATTGGAGCCAACACCCCATATTTACAGCTCTCTGAGCCAACAGATTCTCTTCTCATCTAATCTGGTTTGCATCAGACTTTCTTCCAAGAGGAGATGAGAATTTTAATAGTGGCATTGGCTACCAGTGTGAGAAAGTTTCATTTCAGAGAAGCTGTGTTGATAATTAACAAGGTGGAATGCACCCAATGCCATTGCTAGGAACACAGGTTGGGACACTTCCCACCCTTCTGTTTCCAGGGCCAGATGTCCCTGACCTCAGCAGGATTCTTGTCATTAGCAGAAGTGAATATGAGGTTTGTGATGGCAGAAACAAAATACAATTTACTCAAATTAATTTTTTAAAGATTTTATTTATTTGAGAGAGAGAGTTACAGATAGTGAGAGGGAGAGACAGAGAGAAAGGTCTTCTTCCATTGGTTCACTCCCCAAATAGCCGCGACGGCCGGAGCTGTGCCGATCCAAAGCCAGGAGCCAGGTGCTTCTTCCAGTCTCCCATGCAGGAGCAGGGGCCCAAGCACTTGGGCCACCTTCTACTGCTTTCCCAGGCCACAGCAGAGAGCTGGATGGGAAGAAGACTAGAACCGGTGCCCATATGGGATGCCAATGCCGCAGCCAGAGGATTAACCTATTGCGCCACGGCACCAGCCCCTCAAATGAATTTTTTAAAGATTTATTTACTTTTTTTTTTTTTTTTTTTGAAAGGCAGAGTGACAGGCAAAGAGGGGAAAGTGAAAGAGCTCTTCCATTCAAAAGTTCACACCCCAGGGCCAGCACCGTGGCACAGGTTAATCCTCTACCTGCAGTGCCGGCATTACATATGGGTGCCGGTTCTAGTCCCGGCTGCTTCACTTCCAATCCAGCTCTCTGCTGTGGCCTGGGAAAGTGGTAGAAGATGACCCAAGTCCTTGGGCCCCTGCATGCATGTGGGAGACCAGGAAGAAACACCTGGCTCCTAGATTTGGATCAGTGCAGCTCTGGCCATTGCAGCCATTTGGGGAGTGAACCAACAGAAGGAACACCTTTCTCTCTGTCTCTCCCTCTGTCTGTAACTCTACCTCTCAAATAAATAAATAAAATTAAAAAAAAAAAAAGTTCACACCCCAAATGGCTCCAACAGCCACAGATGATCCAAGCCAAACTTGGGAACCTAGTACTCAATCTGGGTCTCCCACTTGAGTGGCAGGAACCTAAGTGCCTGGGCTTATCCTTCACCACATTCCCCGACTCTTTAGCAGGGAGCTGGATCAGAAGCCGAGCAGCTGGGATGTGAACCAGCACTCAGATGGAATGCAGGTATCACAAGCAGTGGCTTAACCTACTGCACTAGCCTTTCTAACCATTTCCCAATGAATTCCTCAGACTGGAGCCTGGGTAGGAGTGAGAATTGAGGATGTATGGCCAAGGGTCTCAGGCTACACTCCCCACCTTGTGCCCCAACACTTGTCATCCAGGGAAGGATGTGGCTCTGGGTGACAGGGACAGTGGTGATCACTTGGGAAGACAGGATGTACATAATCCCAAGATAAGCCCAGCAAAATTTTCTCCTGCACATGCAAAGCATGTTTTAAATGGTTCCAAAAGTTTTCAAAGTATCCAGGTTTTACAAGAATTCTATGCAGACAGACACAGAGAAAGACTGGAAAGAAACATACTAATGAACTAATGAACTATTTTTGAAAATTAATGGTTTCGGGGCCGGTGTTGTAGCATAGCAGGTAAAGCTGCCACCTGCAGTGCCAGCATCCCATATGGGCACCAGTTTGAATCCTGGGTGCTCCACTTCCCATCCAACTTTCTGCTATGGCCTGGGAAAGCAGTAGAAGATGGCCCAACTCCTTGGGCCCCTACACCTGTGTGGGAAAGCTAGAAGATCCTGGCTTTTGGTTTCAGGTCAGCACAGCTCCGGCCATTGTGGTCAGCTGGGGGATGAACCAGCGGATGGAAGACCAACCTCTCTGTCTGCTTCTTTCTGTAACTGTGCCTTTCAAATAAATAAATAAATCTTTTTTAAAAAAATAATGGTTTCAATTTCTGATACTACAAGTGATTATTCTCCTTCAGCTCTTTTTCCATTTCTCATATATTCTTTAATGAGAATATACTGCCTTTATTATTAAAAAAAAAAAAAAAACTTTTTCATGAAAGCCAAATGTAGTTAATCAAGGGAGGGAGGCTGGGTAGACATGAAACACTTTGGAAAGCCATTGGGCAATGTGTAAGAACTGCAGACCTCCACTTTTCTCTGACCTACTGCTGCCAAGTTCTGCTAAGACACAGTCCTCAGGACGGGAACTGGAAGCAGGGAACACGGGAGCAGCCCGGGGTGGAGCCCAGCCTGACCTCCAGCTGGAGCACCAGGAAGTAGGTCCAGCCTTGAGGGAAGATAATTACAAACACTTGCCCTGGGGAAGGGAGTTCTGTTACAATGTTCATAGACTCCGTGTTACTGTAACCAACACGAGAGAAAAAACTTGGCAGGCAGAATAATCCATCCAATAAAGAAGCCCACACCGCGGCCAGCACTGTGGTGTAGTGGGTAAAGCCACTGCCTGCAGTGCCAGCATCCCATATGGGCGCCGGTTCTAGTCCCAGCTGCTCCACTTCTGATCCAGCTCCCCACCATGGCCTGGGGAAATCCTTGGGCCCCTGCACCCGCGTGAGAGACCCAGAAGATGCTCCTGGCTCCTGGCTTCAGGTCTTCCCAGATCTGGCCATCGGGACTATTTGGAGACTGAACTAGCACATGGAAGACCTCTCTCTCTCTCTCTCTCTCTCTCTCTCTCTCTCTCTCTCTGCTTTTCTGTAACTGTGTTCTTCAAATAAATAAATAAATCATTAAAAAAAGTCCACAACAACTGATCAGAACCTGTGGGTTTATTTCTTTAAATGTCAGAGGAACTTAATGGGTATGATCATGTTAAGGATTTTTTTTTTTCCATTTTATTTGAAACAGAAATCTACTCACTCCCCAAGTGCCTGCAAAAGCCAAAGCTAGGCCAGCGCTAAGCCAAGAGCCAAGGATTCAATCCAGGTCTCCCACGGGTGTCAGGAACCCAGATATGTGAACCACCTGCTGCTGCCTTCCAGGGTCTGCATTAGTAGGAAGCTGGACTGCAAGCAGAGGAGCTGGGACTCGAGCCAAGCACTCAGGGGATGTGCACATTCCAAGCAGCAATGTAACTGCTGCACCAAACGCCCACCCCAGTGATCTTTTCTATATTTTTTAAAATGTTTATTTATTTATTTGAAAGAGTTACACAGAGCGAGGAGAGAGAGAGAGAGAGAGAGAGAGAGAGAGGTCTTCCATCTGATGGTTCACTCCCCAATTGGCAGCAATGATCGGAGCTGCACCGATCCGAAGCCAGGAGGCAGGAGCTTCTTCCAGGTCTCCCACGTGGGTGCAGGGGCCTAAGGACTTGGGCCATCTTCCACTGCTTTCCCAGGCCATAGCAGAGAGCTGGATCGAAAGAGGAGCAGCCAGGTCTCGAACTGGCACCCATATGGGATGCTGACTCTTCAGGCTAGGGCATTAACCCACCACGCCACAGCGCCAGCCCCTATGATCTTTTTTTTTTTTTTTTTTTAAACAAAAAATCTGGGGCCAGTGTTGTGGCACAGTAGCATCTCATATGGGTGTCAGTTCAAGTCTCAGCTGCTCCACTTCTGATCCAGCTCCTGGGAATGTAGCAGAAGATGGCCTGCATGCTTGGGCTCCTGCACCCATGTGGGAGACATGAAAGAAGCTCCTGGCTCCTGGCTTCCCTGACCAATGTGGCCATTTGAGAGTGAGCCAGCACATGGAAGATCTCGATTTCTCTCTCTCTCTCTCTATCTCTCTCTATCTCTCTCTCTCTCAAGAGTTCCATCTGGGTTTCCAACATGAGTGGCATTAGCCTGAAGCTAGATCAGAAGTAGAGCAGGGGCCAGCGCTGTGGCACAGCGGGTTAACACCCTGGCCTGAAGCGCCGGCATCCCATATGCGCACCGGTTCGAAACCTGACTGCTCCTCTTCTGATCCAGCTCTCTGCTATAGCCTGGGAAAGTGGGAAAGCAGTAGAAGATAACCCAAGTCCTTGGGCTCCTGCACCCATGTGGGAGACCCACAGGAAGTTCCTGGCTCCTGGCTTCAGATCAGCACAGCTCCGGCCATTGCAGCCAATTGGGGAGTGAACCAGCAGATGGAGGACCTCTCTCTCTCTCTGCCTCTCCTCTCTCTGTGTAACTCTGACTTTCAAATAGCAAGTGCATCACACTGCCACCCCACTGCATTCCAACTTTCAAGTAATGTGGTGAATGTATTAAATCCCACCAATCATGCAAAGAGGCAGAGGCTCTTGCCGAGTGCAACTTGGAGTGAGCACAGGTGTCCCTGCCACTGTACTGCACCCGCAGGCCTCCCTCGAGCCTGGCAAAGGTTGCTGCGGGCGGGTCAGAGACGGGCGTGGTGTGCTCAGCAGATCCAACAGCCTCCTGCTAGAGACTCCTTCAGAAAGGATGAAGTGAAGAGGGGAAAATCTGGCTGGAATCTCACCTTGTTGCAAGGCCCAGGACCATTCTCACAGCCCCAGCAGTGAGTGGACACATGCAGTTTGCCCTGAGCGCAAGGTGAAGCCACCTCTTCCCCCCTGACCTTTAACCACTGTCCCAGTCTCTGGTGCCGTGGTGTCTGCACTGCCTTGCTTTTATTATATAAAATGTGGACACGGTCAGAGGGAGTTTAAATAACCCTGAGTCTTGGTGGCAGCCTGGTATACCTGCTCATCAGGACTGGCTTTCAGGCAATTACTGTCCAAGCCTTCCATGGAGGGTTGTGTGACTTACACACTGCACAAGCACAAGCTAAGGGGACATCCCATCCATGCACAGCTCATGAAGTTGGGGTCCCAACAAGACTGTGTCAGCCACAAGGAAGGGGGCATGTTTCTGCTCTCACAGTCAGTATGGGGGTATCTCTTGCTCTGTGTTGTCTGACTGCCCCTGGAACCAGCCTGCCTTCCCCGTTCTGTGTCCTTCCAGGGTGCCCACTCATCCTCAGTGTGCAATCGAGGTGAATAAATGAATGACAGACTAGTGGATGAATGACACGACCTGTAAGGCAGCTGACGGGCTTGGAGCAGCTTACCAGCCCTCTGCGCAGGAGGCTTGCCTGGGGTCCCCAAGCAAGTGCCCCGGGGGTCACCAGTCCTCCAGGATGGACACACTCACGGCCTGTGTGGGCTGGGCACTGCTCTCTCTGCGGTATCATAGATTCTGGTCTTTGTCCCCAGCCTGTGGAAGGCAATCTCTCACCCTGCAATGTCACGCTGGATGGGAGTGTCATTACTCAGGGTGGGAGCCAGCCACGCCACATAAACCAACAGTGTGATTTAGGGTAGGGACTGGCTGCACCAGATAAGCCACCAGTGTGACTTAGGCACGAGCTTTGAGCCAAGCAGGACTGGGAGGGCCCTGGATGAGGGAGCTCAGCTACCTTGGCAGTCAGCCTGGGAGCAACAAGGAGCGCTCTGGCCACCAACACCCCAGTGAAGAATGCCGGTTGGCAAAGTTCCATGTGTGCTGCCACACACGGGGGCCGGGAGGCAATGCACCTTCCGTGGTGCCACCAGAAGGCGACAACCAGACACTCGGTGTCAGGGGCCCCCGTAGCCTCTGCCCAAGCAGGCACCATCCCTTGGCTGATCTGAATCCTCTCCTTTCCCCTTTAAAAAAAAATCCATAACTGTGGAGCTGGCATGTGGCGCTGCTGGTTAGGCCTCCGCCTGTGACACTGGCACCCATATGGCTGCCAGTTTGAGTCCTGGCTGCCCCATTTCCAATCCAGCTCCTTGCTACTGCACCGGGGAAAGCAGCAGACCAAAGCTCAGGTGTTTGGGCCCCTGCACCCACATGGGAGTCCTGGAAGAAGCTCCTGGCTCCAGGTTACGGCCATCTGGGGAATGAACCCAGATAAAAGACTTCTCTCTGTTTGTCCCTCTCCATTTCTCTCTATAGCTCTGCCTATCAAATAAACCTCTTTTTTAAAGATTTATTTCTTTATTTTAAAGTCAGAGTTACACAGAGAGGAGAGACAGAGACAGAGACAGAGACAGAGACAGAGAGAGGTCTTCCATCCCCTGGTTCATTCCCCAGATGGCTGCAATGGCTGGAGCTGCACATTCTGAAGCCAGGAGCCAGGAACTTCCTCTGGGTCTCCTATGTGGGTGCATGGGCCTAATTACTTGGGCCATCTTCTATTGCTTTCCCAGGCCATAGCAGAGAGCTGGATCAGAACTGTAGCAGCCTGGACTCGAACTGGTGCCCATGTGGGATGCCGGCACTGCAGGTGGCAGCTTTATCCACTACGTCACAGCGCTGGCTCCTCAAATAAATCTTTAAAAAATGAAAAACTATAGCCATGGCTATGACACAGACCTGGGGGAAGGCTGTGTGTCTTTCTAGTGAAGACTCAAATGTAAGGGTGGCCTTGGGGACTCTCATACTTGCTGTTAGTGTCGGCAGTGAAGGGACCTTACTGACTGCTCCCTCCCCAGGTACTGACATCTGACTGTGGTCTTGTAAACTGCATTGTTTGTAATGCTCACCACCCATGGCTCACACACACACATACTTTTGTGCACACATGCACAAGCACACAAATACACATGAATGCACATACACATTGCACATTCACTGACACACATATGCAAACACAGGGACACACCCAGCCATGCACATGCAGGCATACACGTGCACTGCACACATGTGGACACATAGATACATGCACACATATGCAGGCCCATGTGCAAGCATGCACACACACAGAAACACACACATGCATGTGTGTGCACAGATATGTGGAGTTTCTCCAGCTGACTGAAATCTGCCATCAGGTCAGGCGCCTGCCCTGGCTGAGGCCACTTTGCCCAGAAGTTCAAGTTCTTATCCCACCAAGGTGGCCTCCAGGAGCTGGGGAGTGCTCGCCTCTTCTGTCCAGCTTCAGAGGAGGGCTTTGTTTCAGACATGGCAATGGGAGCCCTGAGTGTCCCTACCTTGTCCCCTGTCCTCTCCTGCCCCCATGACCTCCTCTGGAGACTGTAGGGCATGAGTGGACCATCAAGATTTTCTCTGGAGATGCCCAAGCCTTCCCAAAATGTGCCAGGTCCCTCCTTGCTCAAACACCACTGTGTCCCCAGCTGCCCACCCAGAGACGGCGGAGTCAGCACGGCTGAGGCAGGGGCAGCCTCAGACGCCTCTGCAAGGTCCAGAGTTTCAGGTTCAAATCCAAACTTAGCATCTCTGCTCCCTGAGGGTACAAAACAAGTTCTTCCAGACTCTTATGTAAGGTGATTAGGCCTCTCCTCACCCCTGGGAGACTCTGGCTTCCTCCTCATCCTCCCCTGCAAACCAGGGGCCCCCCAACACGAACCCCACAGTGCATCTGCAGGAGAAGAGAGGCTGGCGTGGCTTCCTCCCCACCTGCTGTGACTTTCTCATCCGACCCCACCCACCCAGCCACAGGGGACTGTGCTCTATGGCCTTGCTGTCAGCCAGGTGAGCGCACCTCCTACCGGAGGTCATGGGACAGGCTGCTTGGTTACAAAACATTCTGGGAAAATCAACAAAGCTAGGAAGGCCTTAAGAGACACAAGGTGTCCTCCAGGGACACCAACACCCAAAACGTGAATTGAGGACACAGGACTGGCAAGGGGATGCTTCTGAAAGTGGGGTGCATGTGGGCGTCACCTGGTGCATGGAGGATGTGCAGGTGGTGGTGAGCACCCAGAGCCTGGGCTGGGGCTGGCACTTGCACATGTGATGAGTAAGCCTGGAGCAGCAGGCTCGGGCGGAGGCTGCCATCTTGTCTAATATCCTGGACAGTAGTCCAGGGTGGGGCTGCCATAACCACCCGCCCCCTGGAGGTCTGAAAGAATCAGCTCAGAAAATGGGGCTTGACGCCTCTTAGGCCACTTTCTAAAAACACAATACCGCAGACGGGGCAATATATGAGGAACAGAAACACTGGCTCACAGTTCAGAGGAGAGAAGTCCAATACCCCTGTGCCAGCATCTGGCAAGGACCACTTTGCTGTGTCACCCACAGCGGACAGAAATGAAGGGAAGGTGAGAGGAAGAAGAGGAGGAGACGAGAGGAGGGGGTGAATCCACTCCTGAGATCTGGGCATGGGTCCATTCCTGAAGGCGGGGCCCTCGTGAGTCATGCAGCTTCTTATGGTACATATTTATTTGAAAGGCAGAGTGACAGAGAGGGAGAGACACAGAAAAAGATTTTCCAGGCACTGGTTCACTCCCCTCAAATGCCTGCAGCAGCAGGGCTGGGCCAGGCTGAAACCAGGAGCCAGGAACCCCATGTGGGACTCCCCCATGGGTGGAAGAGACCCAAGAACACATGCCAAATTCCACTGCCTTCCCAGAGACAGTACTTGGGAGCTGGATCCAAACAGAGCAGCCAGCACTCCAACAGGCAGAGGGGATATGGGCTTCCCGAGAGGTGGCCTGACCCCCGCTGCCACATGCCAGGCCCTGAAGCTGCTCTTTGAAGACCCGCTTCCCTATGCTTAAACAGCAGTCACAGTTCAACTTGGGTTTTGGGGAATGAGTACTGAAGCCTTAGCAACCCATCTTCAGCATCTAACACCTGTATGTGCCTCTGCAGGGGGCGGGGCTTCACTTCTGACCTCATCCTGCCCCTGCCACTCAAAGGCCATTCATTCTGCCAGTATATGCCACAGGCTGAGTTTTCCAAACCCTGCACTAAGCATGGGGGCAAAACGGGGGGGGGGCGGCACCATGGCGCAGTAGGTTAATCCTCTGCCTGCGGCACCAGCATCCCATATGGACGCCGGTTCTTGTCCTGGCTACTCCTCTTCCAATCCAGCTCTCTGCTGTGGCCTGGGAAAGCAGTAGAAGATGGCCCAAGTCCTTGGGCCCCTGCATGCATGTGGGAGGTCGGGAAGAAGCACCTGGCTCCTGGCTTCAGATCGGCACAGCTCCAGCAGTTGCGGCCACCTGGGGAATGAATCAACAGAAGGAAGACCTTTCTCTCTGTCTCTCCCTCTCACTGTCTGTAATTCTACCTCTCAAATAAATAAATAAAATCTTAAAAAAAAAAAACAAAAAAAAAAACCAGAGTAGTGGGGACAGACAGACCCGAGCCCTGTCCATGTGGAGCTTACAGTCACAGAGGAAGATAGACTTTGCCTAAACTGCACTCATGTACACTGTGGACACCGATACCTGCTATGGAAGAAAGGTTCTTAAGAACATTCATGGGCTGGCGCCGTGGCTCAATAGGCTAATCCTCTGCTTTGCGGAGCAGGCACACCGGGTTCTAGTCCCGGTTGGAGCGCCGGATTCTGTCCCGGTTGCCCCTCTTCCAGGCCAGCTCTCTGCTGTGGCCAGGGAGTGCAGTGGAGGATGGCCCAAGTACTTGGGCCCTGCACCCCATGGGAGACCAGGAGAAGCACCTGGCTCCTGCCATCAGATCAGCACGGTGCGCCGGCTGCAGAGCACTGGCAGCGGCGGCCATTGGAGGGTGAACCAACGGCAAAGGAAGACCATTCTCTCTCTCTCTCTCACTGTCCACTCTGCCTGTCAAAAAAATTAAAAAATTAAAAAAAGGAGCCGGCGCCGTGGCTCAATAGGCTAATCCTCCACCTTGCGGCGCCGGCACACCGGGTTCTAGTCCCGGTCGGGGCGCCAGATTCTGTCCCGGTTGCCCCTCTTCCAGGCCAGCTCTCTGCTATGGCCAGGGAGTGCAGTGGAGGATGGCCCAGGTGCTTGGGCCCTGCACCCCATGGGAGACCAGGAAAAGCACCTGGCTCCTGGCTCCTGCCATCGGATCAGCGCGGTGCGCCGGCTGCAGCGGCGGCCATTGGAGGGTGAACCAACGGCAAAGGAAGACCTTTCTCTCTGTCTCTCTCTCTCACTGTCCACTCTGCCTGTCAAAAAAAAAAAAAGATTTAGGATACGCCACCCCTGCAGCAACCAATACTGAGTGCCGGGCTCCTGCTTTCAGCCTGGCCCAGCCCTAGCACGCATTTGAGGAATGAACAGAAGCTGGAAGATCTCTGTCTGTCTCTGTGCCTTCCAAATAAATAAAAGTAAATAAGTCAAGCCTATTTTATGGGGCCAGTGCTGAGGCACAGTGGGTTACCGTGCCACCTGGCACACTGGTATCCCATACTGGAACAGGGTTAAAGTCCTGTCTGCTCCTCTTCTGAACTAGCTCCCTGCTAATGTACCTAGGAACACAGCAGAAGATGACCCAAGTGCTTGGGTCCCTGCACCCATGTAGGATACCCAGATGGAGCTCCTGGCTCTTGGCTTCAGCCTGGCCCAGCCCCTGTCCTTGAGGCCATTTGGGCAGTGAACCAGCAGATGGAAGATCTCATTCAATCTGGCTCTCTCCTTCTGCTGCTCTGCCTTTGAAATAAACAAATAAGTCTTTTAAGAATCATACATCTTCTTAAAAAGGCTGGTGGGCCAGACTGACAGCTGGTGAATGAACATGGAACATGACATAGAGGGCTGTGACAGCACACGGGAGGTTGAGACTGGTGGGGGGGCAGCAACTCAGGATGGTCAGGAATGGCCTCTGTTAGGTTGCTTTTGAGCACAAACAAATGAAATGGGCAAGCATCCAATGGGGAGCCCCGAGGCAGCCCAAAGGCAGTGAGTGTGGTGTGTTTTCTGAAAGATGGCGGCCGGTTCCTCCCACCCTCCCCCTTGTGAAGAGGTGGAGCGTGGGCTGGGGCTGTGGTGCAGCAGCTTAAGCCGCTCCTTGGCACGCCCGCATCCCAGACCAGTGCACTGTGAGTCCCGGCTGCTCTGCTTCTGATCCAGCTTCCTGCTGATGCATCCCGGGAGGTAGCAGATGATGGTCCAAGTACTAGCGTCCTTGCCACCCATGTGGGAGACCCGGATGGAGTTCCAGGTTCTTGGCTTCAACTTGGCCCAACCATGAATGTTGCAGGTATTTGGGGAATGAAGTGTAAATAGAAGAACTCTTTCTCTGTCTCTCCCTCCCTGTCACTCTTTCAGATAAATAGGTATTATAAAGAAAAAAAAGGAAAGAGGAGTCTACTTGCTCTCCTATTGAAATGGGGCTGTCCTTGAACACGGTGAAAGGGACCCTGTGCCAGCTCTGGGTCCTGACCACAGAGGCCAGGCAGCTTCCCCTCTCTGCTCTTGCAGTCTTGAGCCCACCACCTGGGTCCGACCACATGCGGCAGAGAAAGCCCCAGCTGCCACCCATCCCCATCCCTACCCCAGACAGCTAAACCAGCAGACATGTGGTAGAAGCCCTGGCCAAGCCGCAGCTGAATGCCAACAGACATGGCCCCAGGCAGCACCACACAGAACAGAAGAGCAGTCCAGGTGGGCTACTGCAGTAGCCCAGGCTTAGGACAAGGGCAACAGCAGGTGTAGGGAGACATGGATGAGTGAGACTTACCTGGGAAGTAGGACTTGCAGGGCTCCACAGTGGGGTGACACATCCTGCTGTGTAACCCAGGAGCTCCTGATTTGAAAGCACGGGGACGGGGGTGGATTCAGGAGAGAGGGTGAGTGTGGATCTGGGGCAGGGGTGGGCTTGGGAGGGATGGTGATTGTGGGTCTGACCACTGGTACCGCCAGCCTGCTGCCTTTTCCACTAAGCTGAGCGCGAGGGTGAGGGTCACCTCTGGAATCGTCACCAGTCTGCCCAGAGGCAGTTGTCGCAAGGCAAGAAGTCAGATTCTGCCCACAGTGTCCCCATCCTGCTGCACCCTGAATCAGAGTCTACAGAGCAGAAACCACAGTGTCTACAGAAGGGAGAGGGAAGTAACTAAGTCTAGGCAACTCAAACTTGACACACACAGTAGGAAAACATCCCACGTCTGCGGACTCCCCGGGCTGCTGTACTCCTGGCTAACTCGCTGGGGCCTCTGGGGCCCAGTCCTAGGGAAAGGCCCTCACCAGACAGCTCAGTGGCGTCCACCTGGTGGGTAGGTTGCTTCCCTGTGTTGCTCAACCTGGATGAGCCATGGGTGCACTGCCACCAATTCACCAACAGGTGGCAGCACGCTCCAAGTCTGCCACTCTAAACCTGCAGGGCCTCTGAACGCTTAAATTTTCCAGACAGCATTTCTGCAGTGCAAAATGGACCTGAGTCTCCTTCAGTTACAGAAAAGAGAACAGACTGACAAGGAAACATTACTAAGACGAGCTCATCTTTATGAGATTTCAGACTCATAAGGTGTTAGCCTGTTTGCTTGTTTTAAGATTTATTTTATATACTTGAAAGGCAGAGTCACACACACAGAGAGAGAGAGAGAGAGAGAGAGAGAGAGAGAGAGAGAGATATCTTCCATCTGCTGGTTCCCTCCCCAAGCAGCCGTACTGGGTGAGGCTGGTCAGGCCGAAGCCAGGAGACGGGAGCCTCCTCCAGGTCTCTCATATGGGTGCTGGGGCCCAAACATCTGGGCCATCTTCTGCCACTCTCCCAGGTGCATCAGCAGGGAGCTGGATCAGAAATGGAGCAGCCAGGACTCGAACTGGTGCCCAAATGGGATACTGGGGCTGCTGTACCACAGTGCCAGCCCCTGGTCTGGCTCTTTGACCCAGCTCTAAGGTCAATGTGGTGGTGCAGTAGAGGGGTGGTACTGCCGACATCTCCATGAGAGACCAGGGGCTCTGCTCAACACCCCACCAGGACAGCACCGCTGCACAAGGATGTCCAGCCAGGAACCCCAACAGCGGCCAGGCTGGGAAGCACTGATTCAGCTCAGTGTCAACAGCCCGCGCAATGCTCAGACTAGACAATCCCCAGACAGCCCCTCTCCCACCCCGTCACCTTCCCGTCACCTGCAGCGTCTCCTTCCAGCAGACCCACCAAAGTCACACCCCCGCCACAGGTCCCAGCTGCATGCGGGGCCCTGGAGAGACAGCAGGCATCGAAGAGACGCAAAGCTCAGGCTGCAGAGAGACATTGTGTCTGCAAACGCGATAGGAGTCACAGCGGGGACAAAAAAAGGACTGAGACATAGGATGACACAGGGGTAGGGGGGCAGCCGGAGCAAAGAGGGTCTGAAAAGCCTGCGGTGAGGTGGTGGCTGGGCTGAGGGCCCCTGCAGCTGCCAAGACAAGAGAGCCAGCGCTGGCCTGCACTTCTAAACCACCAGAGATCCCTGCACCAACCGTGACTGAAACCCTGTTCTCTTTTTGCATAAAGATTAGGTTGCCACTTGGGACACCACAACCCATGTCAGAACGCCACCAAGTTTCAGGTCCTGAATCTGCTCCCAGCTAACTTGCCCCTGGGAGGCACAGTGCCAGCCCAGGTACCTGGGTCCCTGGCACCCACACAGGAGACCTAGGCTGGGTTCCGGGCTCCTGGCTTCCACCTGGCTATTCCAGGGCTTTGCAGAATGAAGCAGAAGACAGAAGATGTCTCATTGTCTATCTCTTGACAAAAATGAAAATACCTAAAATGGAAATACAAAGGGAAATCCCTAAACTTCTCAACATGCTTCATTGTGATGGGGCCTTCTAGAAGGCACTCGGATTCCCGCTCACAGACTGAGGAAGGGCATCATGGCCCCAGCTGAGCTCCGGGACCAGGCTTAGCTCAGGGCTGTCTCTGGGCTGGACTTGCCCTTCTCCCTCTTCCTCCTGAGGGGCTCACAGTGGGAGAGGACTTCCAGCCTGGGCACCCCAGGGGTCGCGGGGGAGCCTTAGTCAAGTGTGGGCTGTTGTGCCCTGCCCCCTGGGTCCCGGTGCAGAGCAGCAAGGAGTCTGTAAAACCTGCCACGCCCTCGTGGATGCTCCTCCCCTCCCTGCCAAAGGTGGCCCCCCATCCCCCTCCCTCGGCCGCAGGCAGCAGTGAGCAGCTTGGCCCTCGTGGGGACAGTGCAGCAGGAACAAGGGCACGGGACTCCCCAGGCAGGTGAGGGACGACCCCGGAGCTTCTGCCTGGCCCTCTGCCGGCTGCTCCCTGGGGAGAAGCTAGCGCCAGGCAGGAGCCGCAAGGCAGCTTTCCCGGGGTGACCCAGGTGTCAGTCTCCCGCACCCACAGAGGAGGAAGCTGAGGCAGGGGAGGGGGGACTGTGAGGGAGCGTTCATCCTCAGGCGCTGATTTCAGACCCCTGAGGGTGCTATGCTGCTTTTCTTTGTTTATTTTTTGACTGATTAATCCATTCATACACCTGACACACAGAGGGAGACACACATCTTACACCCGTTGGTTCACTCCCTAAATGACCACAAGAGCCAAAGGTGAGCCAGGTCAAAACCAGGGACCAGGGACTCCATGCAGTCTCGTCTGTGGGTGGCAGTGGCCCAGGCACATGGGCCGTCTTCAGCTGCGTTCCCAGGTACATGAGAGGGAGCTGCACAGGAAGTGGAACAGCTGAGACTCGAACCCCTGCTGGTGACCCAAGCAGTGGCTCAATCCCCCGTGCCACAGTGCACCCACCCGGCTGGCCTCCTGATCGAGTCCCCAGGGCAATCTGAAATCCTGCAAGAGGCCTGTGCAGACAGGAACTGAGCCCACTGCCAACAGGGAGGTGACAGCCAGGTTGTCCAGGACAGTCTTGATTTACGTACAAGTCCCATGGTTCAGGGAACATCTGTGTCCTGGGCAGACAGAGCCAGCTGCCACACACACACAGACAGCACCACTGGGCAGCCCCGGCAGGGAGTGGCCCTCTCGCTCCAGCCACACCTGTGGACGACCGCCCCACCAGCCTCCCCACGGCAGCTTCACGGCCGGCTCTGGGCCATGTGTGAACTCCTGACTCAGAAAGCGCAGGAGGTCATCAAGCTTGGTTGTGGTTTGCAGCCGCTGCATTTTGAGGTAATTAATTATGCAGCAACAGATGTGTCGTGTTCACAGGAATCTGCGTCATGTCAGCTTGTGGTCCCCAGAAGGCAATGCCTGAGACAAGCTACTTACGAAGCAAAGAAGCTTGGTGAGCTCACTGCCTTGGGGGTCCCAAGTCCACATGGCACAGCACGAGCTCTCTAGGGCCGGCCCTCCGCCTGTATCACGGGGACAGCAGCAATGGCGGCGGGAGCACGCATGGGAGCAAGTGTGTTGTAACTCGAGCCTGGAGGAAGAGGGCCCAGGTGGGCCAGGCTTGCTCCCTGTATAACAGCCCTCTCGTGAGAACCAAAGGGTCACGGAGAACTGCCTCACACCCCCCGAGGAAAGACAGCAGCCCCCAGCGGCACCCGGGGCCACCCAAATTATAGCAGCCACATTCCTGGTAACCGGGCCCATGAGCCATGGAATGGGTCTCAGTGCCCAAAGCAGCACTTTGCAGAATTTTGTGCAACAAGGGCATAGCCGTCCATCTGTGCTGCCCAGTATAATCGTCACTAGGCTAAGGCGGCCATCGGGCATCAGGAACATGGCCAAGGGGTGTGGGCAGCTGGCACAGCAGGTAGGATGCTGCCTGCGATGCCTGCACCTCATAATGAGGGGCCAAGGCTTGGGCCCCAGCTCCACTTTAAGATTTATTTATGTTTGACAGTCATAGTTCCACAGAGAGAGAAGGAGACACACACACACACACACACACACACACACACACAGGCCGGTGCTGTGGCATAGCAGTGCCGGTATCCCATCTGGGCGCCAGTTCAAGTCCCAGCTGCTCCACTTCCAATCCAGCTCTCTGCTGTGGCCTGGGAAAGTGGTAGAAGATGGCCCAAGTGCTTGGGCTCCTGCATCCACATGGGAGACCTGGAAGAAGCTCCTGGCTCCTGGCTTCGGATCGGCACAGCTCTGGCCTTGCAGCCATTTGGGAAGGAATCAGTGGATGGAAGATCTCTCTCCTCTCCTCTCTCTCTCTCTCTCTGCCTCCCTGTAATTCTGCATTTCAAATAAATAAATCTTTTTTGAAAAGCGAGAGAAGGAGCGATCTTCCATCCGCTGGTTCTGCAGGACACAACTATAGGACAGTAACCGTGGGTTGCTTGCAGCTACCAAACCCACAGCCAGTGTCAGAGACGCACCAGGAAACCAACAGAGGGCCCAGCAGAACCACAGCTGTCCTTGCTTTTCGGTCTTTTCTCCCTCCCTGCCACTGCCTTTCAAATCAATAACCAAATAAATCTTTTACAGTGACAGGTGAGAAAGAAATGTGATGGCAATCGGTGATTACCTGTGGAGCCCAGGTAGAAACAGGTGATGCAATGGGGGTAGGCAGAAGCCAGGACAGAGAAGCACTGCCTCTTGGAGGTGCCATGTTGTACAGTTCCGACCACAGCAATATTTCACACACCGAGAAATAATCAATTAATTAAAATCAGCGCAGCTCTGAGGCCCTGAGGGGCATCAAGTTCGGGGGCTAAGCGCAAACCGCCCAGCGTGGTGGGACTGTCAGAGGCAGGGTGGCAGGAAGGCGGGCACAGCCTATAGGATTTTGCCTGCCACAGTCAGGAGGTGAGAGTTCATTTCCTGTCCTGATGCCAGCACCCCTTCCCCTGCCCAGCCGCACCTCTGCAGAGAGCTCAGCATTGCTTTGAAAATGTGCAAGGATTCTGGAAACGTGACTTGGTTCTCCCAAGTCTCTTCTTGGTTCAAACAGCCGTAATGCTTGTAGAATGTTCTCTGAACCTCTGCCCAGCCCAAGCACATCCTTCACCAATTACATTCTTTCTCCATGGCTAATTAGCCCGTGACAAAGCATGCTGCTTGGTACCAACAGGGTAGTCAATTCCCAAGGTACCTGGGACAGCAACAGCTGGGGAGGGAAGCAGTGACTCCGAGGTCCTCACGGGAACATCGGAGGACCCCTGGCCCCCCGGGGAACGTGCACCGACAATGACGCACCAGCTGGTCACACGCCCGGCGCCCGCTTTCCAACACTCTGCAGTGCGGCCACCAGGATGCGCTGCTCCACACGAGCAGGTCCGGGTGATGCCAGTGGAAGCGCGTGGGCACTCTCCCTACCCTGGCCACCCTCCCAGAGGACCGGCAGCCGACCTGCTGGTGCTTCACGCCGTACGGTCAGGAGAGCTCCAGCAAAAACCAACGCCGCTCTCACCACAAGAGGTGAGTCCTTTTTTTCTATTACATTTTAATAACATAATAAGAAAGCCACAGGTGATTCTTTAGCTGCTCTGGGATGGGCCCTGACGTCTACGTTTTTTTAAGGTGATTGAACCAAGGACCTTCTGGTGCAGACACAGTTGCAATTACAAGATTCGCCTCCAGGTGGCGCTGGAAGCTGACCAAAGAAGCCCAGTGAGCGGGGACCTAGCTTCCAAACCAGGAGGTACACACAGCCCAGGGCCCTGCAGTTAGGGGAGCAATCACCCGTCTCTGGCCACCTGAGGAGTGTGGAATGACAGCCAAGAGACGGTTCCAAATTTCCAAAATTCCGGTTGGGCTTAGCAGGCTGTACAACGCTCCAGAAGCAGCACTGCGCAGGCACACGGCATCTGCAGGTACCCCCAAGGTATAAGGGAAGCACTCCACCTTCAAAGAAGCAATGGACTGGGGCCAGCGTCCCAGCACGGCAGGTAAGGCCGCCACCTGCAACCCGGCATCCATGTGGGCACCCAGCTACTCTATCTCCAGCTGCCTGCTAACATACTGGAAAAGCAACAGAACATGCCAAAGACGGCCCAAGTGCCTGGGCCCCTGCACTCACGGGCAAGACCCTGAAGAAGCTCCTGGCTCCTGGCTTCAGACCAGCCCAGCTCTGGCCATTGCAGCCATCTGGGGAGTGAACCAGAGGATGGAGGACCTCTCTCTCTCTCTCTCTGCCTCTCTTCCCCCCGCCCAACTCTGCCTTTCAAATAAATAAATAAATCTTTAAGGCCGGCGCCACGGCTCACTAGGCTAATCCTCCGCCTGTGGCACTGGCACACCGGGTTCTAGTCCCAGTTGGGGCACCAGATTCTGTCCCGGTTGCTCCTCTTCCAGTCCAGCTTTCTGCTGTGACCCGGGAAGGCAGTGGAGGATGGCCCAAGTGCTTGGGCCCTGCACCCGCATGGAAGACCTGGCTCCTGGCCTCGGATCGGCGCAGCGCGCCAGCCGCAACGCACCCACCGTAGCAGCCACTTGGGGGGTGAACCAACGGAAAAAGGAAGACCTTTGTCTCTCTCTCTCACACTAACTCTGCCTGTCAAAAAAAATGTTTTTAATAAATAAATATTTAAAAGAAAAGAAAGGAAAAAAAGGCAGCAGTAGCAACTGTGGAGCCCACATCTCCCCTGAACGCCCTCTGAGGCTGAGCCCAGCTTACCGGAGAGGACTCGCCCAGGACGTCAGTGCCCCTGCAGGCCCTTAGCTTCCCTGTGCTGAGACGTGGAGGCCAAGACCCCTGTACGGGCGGCAGAGCCCTGTGCGCAGTTTGTTCCTGAGGAGCGGGTCTGCAGCTTCCACGAGAAGATTCAACGATACAAGAGTAAGAACTCCAACACCCTTGGCTTCTCATGAGGAAATGTCAGATACCGGGTTCTGGATCCTTCTAGAACAAAGGGATTCACTACGCTCACTCCTTGCCACTGCTCTCCTATCAAGCAGTGACACTGCCAGGCCCAGCTGTTGGGGGTTCAAGGGCTCAGCTGGCCCAGCCTCCTGCAGGCCGCTGGCCTCCCGCAGACACTGGACACGTTTCTCGTGAGATGCCAGAAAAGACACGGCTACCGAAAATCCCTGAGCTCGTCTTTACCTCCCCAGGTGCCTACCTGCACACCTTACGGCAGGTGGCACAGGCCTTGGGGGGGGGGGCACCCTCCTGGCTCCCCCACCCTGGACGAGGCGGAAGAGAGGAGCAGCCTGGGGGCAGGGAAACCCAGCCCTGACGGCCAGGGTCTGGGCAAGGATGTGAATGCTCTCCCAAAGCTTCCGGCACTGACTGCTCAGGGTCGGGCCTGGGCTCAGCGCTGTGAGTGGCGCGGGGTTCAGAAGGGATGGGGGAGACAGCCAAGTGGAGCTGCCGCATTTTATTGGGGCAGCAAAGGAAACTGACACAAGCAGGCCTTGTCTTGCACAGCAAGGGCCTCACAGCTCTGCCTGCCTGGGACACAGCCCCCCACCTTCCTCACTCCTGGCCCCACAAGGAGCCCGCAGGGCCCACCCAGGGTGGGCTGGGAGCACCCCCTCCAGAGTGAGGAGCCACCCAGGCCACCACCCACCCCTCCTACCCCCTGCCCGGTCAGGCCACCCTCAAAGCTCGAGGCGACCCATTTCCCTCACTTGCAGCTTGAAAACAAACCAGAACGCAGACCCACATCCTTTGTTTGTTTGGGGGATCAGAGAAAGGAGAAAGCAGCCCTGTGGCTTTGCACTTAAAACAAAACTGCTCTGAGCACCCGAGCAGAAACCAAACCAAAGGTGAACTCAGAGGGCAGAAGCCCTCACAGCTCTGCTGTCTCGGAATGCGGCGACGGAGGGCGTGGGGGCCCGGCAGCGAGGCCACCACCCACCATCCTTGTGCCATGGTGAGCACAAGGCCACAGCCGCCCCACGCTCACCCTGGGCCACGCGGACTTGGAGGGGGGCCCGGGCCCTGGTGGGGCACAAGCTTTCTCTTCTCTGGGTCTCCTTTCTAACCAAGGGGGAGGCTCTCACACCCTGACCTGCTTCCGTCCCGCAGCCACAGGCCTATGCTGGTGTCCGTGGGACTCCTGGCCAGTGGCAGAGACCTCGAGGGCGCCCTCGACTCTGGGTGCTGTAACGGTGGTGTGGCCAGGCACTGCCCACCTGCCCGAGGGGCCCCCCTTCAGGAGGGAGCACACAGTAGGGCAAATGCCAGGGTGTTCCAGACGTCTGGGGCTCCCCTGTCCCTGACCAGGGAGACCCTAGTTGGTCTTTTCCTGAGTTCAGATCATGGCGTGGGAACAGACAGAGGCAGAGCCAAGCCCCTACCCCCACCCAGCACCGTCAGATCCCATCAGCAGCCTCAGAGAGCGCCTGGGAGCCAGGCCAAGGGTACCAGAGGAGCAGCAGTCAGACTCAAGGGGGCACAGTGGGCCCACTGGCCTGGGGGAGCAACGGCGCCACCTACTGACCAAAGGTGGCCAGAGATGCTCCCGCTGTGTGAGGTCCTCCCTGCCTGTCGGCTCTGCCATAGGCACACAGTGGCATCTGAGCTGGGCACTGGCTGGAGACAATGAAGCTGCTGGGTTCAGAACAGCCAAGCAATGTCCTCTTGGTCACAGAGCACGCCAACACCAGAGGCTGAGCTATGGCTGCAGCAGCATCGTGAGCTGGCCCTGTGGGAAGCAGCTACAGAGGTCTTGCCCCTCCTTGGGTCTCCAGCCCAGGCCGGGCTGGGCATTCTTTGGGCGCCTCCCTTCCCTTGAGTTCTTGGGCAATGAGCCGAGCACTTCCATTCTCTCACGGACTCCTCGCTCCAGCCCTGACAGCTAGGTGCCTTTATGTGCTCATTTCCCAGATGACAAAGCTGACACAGCAACTGGTATCTGGCAGCCCAAGGTCACAGAGCTGTCGAGCGCCAGGTGGGTTCACAGCAAGCCTGTCCCTGGGCCGGGCAGCGGCTCTGCTGTGCCCAGAGTGCAGCCTCCCGCCCCGCTCTCCAGCCAGGCAGCGTCGGGCTTGCACGCCACATTTCTCCACCGCTGCCCTCAAGCAGGGCCTCCTGCAGGATCCAGGGTCGGTTCTGACTCCTGGCCTAAGCTTCAGAGGCTCCTCTCCCCTCGCCGGGGGCCACTCCCACATCTGTGCAGTGCCCCAGCCCCTCCTGCCCAGCTCACCCTCCCACTGCAGCAGGTGTACACACAGACACCAACGACAGCCAACGTCTGGGCCTCGCCCCAGCGGGGGGATCTGCCCCGTGCTTCCTGCCTGGGGCCACAGGGAAGCCCCAGGTGCCACGGCTTCGAGGAGACTCCTGAGGCCCTGCAACAGCTGGTGTTGACTCCCTCGATGGACAGAGACAGCCTCTTCCTTGAAAACAGGGTCAGGGCACAACTGTGCTCACACTTGACTGTGTGTGCACACTAACGCAGGTGCCTAGCTGGGCATGCCCTCAGGAATAGAAAGGACCGTCCTGGGGCTGGTGCTGTGATGTAGCGGCCGCCTTCTCATGGCCAGGCTGCTCTGCCTCTGATCCAGCTCCCTGCCAGTCATGCAACTGGGAAAGCAGCAGCAGAGGCCCAAGTGCCTGGGTCCACGCACCCATGTGGGAGACCCGGATGGAGTTCTCGGTTTCTGGCTTTGGCCTGGCTCAGGCCAGCTGTTGTTGGGGGGAGTGAACCAATGGACGGAAGCTCTTCCCTCCGTCTCTGTCTTTCTCCCACCTCTCTGTATCTCTGGCTTTCAAATAAATATTTTTAAAAACAATGCTTAAAATGGAGAATTCAAAATACGGCAAACTGGGGATGAGGGTTCCCTGGGCATATCAGTTTCTACAAGTGGCTTTGAGCGAGTGTGGTGGTACAGTCAGCTGGGGCTGGGGACCACCACCCAGGTGGATCAAGACCCTCCATGGCCACTAGGTCAAGGTGAGGGTTCCCAGGAGAAGTGCTGGGTGTTCCCTGAAGTTGTGTATGCCCCAGCCACTGAGGGAATTGGAGAGCAGCACCCACACAGAGGCAGGAGGTGGGCCCCATGCCAGGGGGTCCAGCCAAGGCCATGAGGATAGTACCCCAGGGGCCAGGAGCTGCCTCACTGTAGCTGTGGACCCAGAGCCAGGGTGAAGGCCGGAATCACCCTGTGCACCTCCCTCTCTCCGTCTGCACGACGAGGGAGTGGCATCGTGGGGGATGGCAGCTCTGAGGCGGGGTCCGCTCAGAGAAGGTGCCTAGGGTAGGCAGGGGAGGCAGCCAGCCCAACGCGCACAGAAAGATGCTTGCAGAGTAGCTGGTCTCAGGGCAGGTCAGAGCTTGCTACGTGCCCTCCCCCGACAGCTCCTCTGTGGGGGCTTGATTCTTTATAGGCGCATGCTCAGTCCATCAGCACCCCCCCCCCATTGCTGCCTGCATGCGATGCCATCTGCTTCACGGCCCTCTTCCTGCAAGCCCAGGTTGAACAGTATTAACCACCTGGGGCTGGCATTCCACACGGCCAGTGTGGTGAGAACGTAGCCTAGGACACCCCCATCGCATCTCAGAGTGCCTGAGCCTGAGTCCCGCCTCCACTTCGAACTCCAGCTTCCTGCTATTGCACACCCTGGGTGGTTCATGTAGGTGGGTCACTGCCATCTGTGTAGGAGACCCAGAGTCCCGCATTGAGCTCTGGGCTCCTGGCTTCAGCCTGGCCTAGCCCCAACCATTGCGAGCATTTGGGGAGTGAAGCGGCAGATGGAAGACCTCTCTCTTTCTCTCTCCCTATGCCTTTCTAGTAGATGAAAATAAACAGACATTTTAAAATATCTGTTCAAAAAGTTAAAATAGCCAGTGCTGCGGCTCACTAGGCTAATCCTCTGCCTGCAGTGCCAGCACCCCAGGTTCTAGTCCCTGCTGGGGCGCCGGATTCTGTCCCGATTGCTCCTCTTCCAGTCCAGCTCTCTGCTGTGGCCCGGGAGTGCAGTGGAGGATGGCCCAAGTACATGCAACCCGCATGGGAGACCAGGAGGAAGCAGCTGGCTCCTGGCTTCGGATTGGCGCAGCACGCTGGCCGTAGCGGCCATTTGGGGGGTGAACCAACGGAAGGAAGACCTTTCTCTCTGTCTCTCTCACTGTCTAACTGCCTGTCAAAAAGAAGAAGAAGAAGAAGAAGGGGGGGGGGCAAAAGACAGGGCAGGTCTTGGGGCACAATGCATTAAGCTGCCACTTGAGACACTTGTAGCCCATATCAGAGCACCTGTGATGGAGACCCAGCTCCCTGCTAATGCCCCTGGGAGGCAGCAGATAATGGCCCTAGTACTTGAGTCCCTGCCACTCACGTGGGAGCCCCGGGTAGAATTTCCAGGCTCCTGCCCTCTCTCTGGCTGAGCCTTGGCTGCTGTGGCCATTTAGGGAGTGAATCAGTAGATGGATAATCTGTGTGTGTGTGTGTGTGTGCCACCCTGCCTTTCAAATAAATAAGTCTCCTAAAAAAAGAAAAAGGGGGGGGTATGCTATCCTCTCCCCACCCCAGTCACTTCCCTGCGCTGTGCTGAGTGTTCCCAGCGCTGACTCAACCCTGACCACACACCGCCGGGAGCTGTGGCCACACTCCCCACTCGGCAAGGTGAAGGAGCAGAGAGGCCCAGTCCATAACCCACCCCTGAGTGGGACTCCAACACCTGTCACTGCGGCTCCAAAGCCAGGCCCCACTACCAGTTCCACCTCTTGTGTAAATGGGGAAACCAAGGCACAGAGTGGCCACACCCCTTGCCCGAAAGAAGACACTTGCGCACGGTTCACTGTTCCGAAGCCTGGGCAGACTCTGCCTCTTGCCAGTTTGCTGTAGGTCGGTGGGCGGCGGCCCCTTAGCCCAGCCTGCACCATTACCAAGGGGACCGCCCTGAGCAGTGCCGGGGCCTGCCAGCTGCCGCCAGGAACAAAATCCTGTGGGCGGAAGCGCATGGGGACAGCCACACGAAATCAAGCTTGGAAGTGTCCCAAGGGAGCTGGACTTGGCTTGGGAGGAAGCTGGGGTGCGTGTGTGTGTGAGTGTGTGTGTGTGTGTGTGTGTGGCTGGTGTGCACACCCCTCCCTCTCACCCAGCCTGGGCAGCTTCCCAGCCTCTCAGGGCTACTGGATGATACACAGCACAGCCCACAGGGCAGATGGGCAGCACCTGGGACCGCATGGTTGTGGCCAAACCCTAACACGGCATCTTTCCCATCCGTGTCTCCCTGGGGCCTCCGCCCAGAGCCAGCTTGTACTCACAGCAACAAAAATGCCAAGAACGAAGCTGGGCCACAGAGCAGGCTTGGTCGGGACTTCCTGTGGGTTAGGGAGCCCCGCAGAGGGAACAATTAGCTCCTTTGTTGTGCGGGCTGCTGTTTGCCACGGACAATGGCATTCTCAGGGAATTAGGATATTAAGGCTTTAATAAGCATTTCGTGTACACGGTAGCACACTTCAATTACTGGAAAGTGCTGTCCTCATCGCTTGCAGGAACTCACCAGGTGTCTTTTAATTAAGTCGGTTTTGAATGAGACACAGCCTCGGTGCAGCGATTTTCTCAATGAAGCTCCCTGAAGTACTAATTAGTCTGTTTTTAATGCTTAATTTACTCCACCAACAGGAATGGTTAGGGTGGGGCTGGCCTGCTGGAGCTGGCTGGCAGGTGGGACGAGCGAGCTGCAGGCGGCGGGGCCCTCAGGCGGCAGAGATGCCAGGATCCGGCTCCCACGTCGCACTCTCCCGCTCCCAGACTCTGCTGCTTGCCCGACACCCAGAGCAGCTGGCCGCTTCCCACAGGAAGTCAGGAGCAAGGGAGCACTGGGCGCCAGGGGGTGACCCCGGGCCTCTTCCCCCAGTGTCCGCTCCTGATTCTCACACCCTGGGAGGCAGTAAGTGATGGCTCAAGTTCTTGGGACCCTGCCACCCGCGTGGGAGACTGAATTCAGAGCTCCGGGCTTTGGCCTGGCCCAGTCCTGTCTGTTGTAAGCTTCTGGGGAGTAAACCAGTGGGCAGAAGATCTCTGTCCCTCGGCCTTTGAAAATGGAATTAAAATCTAAAAATAAGGGGCCAGTGCTACGTCACAGTGGGTAAAGCCGCTGCCTGCAGTGCCAACATCCAGTATGGAGGCCGGTTCTAGTCCCTGCACCTCTATTTCCAATCCAGCTCTCTGCCTGGGAAAGTGGTAGAAAAATGGCCCAAGTCCTTGGGCCCCTGCACCTCTATGGGAGACCTGGAAGAACCTCCTGGCTTCAAATAAGCAAAGCTCCAGTGGATGCTGCCACTTGGGGAGTGAACCAGCAGATGGAGGACCTCTCTCCCTCCCTCTCTCTCTCTCTCCCTCCCTCTCTCTCTCTCTCCCTCTCTCTCTCTCTCTCTCCCTCCCTCTCCCTCTCTCCGCCTCTGCCCTTCTGTAACTCTGCCTTTCAAATAAAAAAAAAAACTCCCCCCAAAATAAATAAATACAGAGGCTGGTGTTCGGCAGTGCCACTTGGGGTGTCTATGTCTGTGCCCCATACCAGAGGGCCCGGCTCCTCTTCTGACTCCAGCTTCCTGACAGCGTGTGTGCTGGGAGGCAGCAGGTGATGGCGTAGTTTGGATATCTGGTCCCTGTCACCTAGGAGGGAGACTGGGTTGAATTCCCTGCTCCCAGCCATTGGTCTGGCCCCATCCCAGCTGTTCCAGCCACGTGGGAATTGAGCCAGCCAAGAGTGCTCTCTCTGTCTCAAAGAAAGAAAGAAAGAAAGTCAATACGAACCTGCAAAAAGGTCACGCCAGGCAGGAAGACGTAGATCACAAGGTTAAAGCCTCCATTATCTCAACCCTCAGCCTTTGATGACCTTGGCCAAGGACATGCACACCCCCAGGGCTCTCGTGTGGACGTGGGAGCGAACACCTGGTGCTGTCATTCATTCCCACTTGACCATGAGCCGCTTCACCAACAGTTGGAGCACACAGGCCTGCACCGTGGGAGTCAGCGGCCCAGCCCAGCCTATGTGCCCTCAACCCTAACGGCTGGAGATTCAGGCTGGTGCCTTGCACCAAGCCACAGTGAACAAACCTGGTCACCACGTTTTGTACTGTTACACCCACAGGAACACCTGGCCCTGCAAACATTCTTGTGTCCTTGTGTAACCTTGGGATGTGAAGAATTCTCAGGTATGCACTCCTGGGTGCAAACCCTACATCTCATCACTAACAGTCACTACCCCGGCCCCGCCCCCTGCCTGTGCCAGCACTGTTCCCTGCATCCTCTCCAACACTGGGTGTGATTGGTCCTTTACGTTTTTTTTTTTTTTAAACCAGCAGATGCGCAAAATGTGAAATGATGCTCTGCCCTGTTTTACTTCTGCCCTTGTTCTAGAAGCAAAGAGAGAAAACAGGCTGAACAGGCAGCCAGAGGGGCTGGGGTGGCAGCCTGGCTATTTCTGGACAGTTCCCTGGCTGCTGACTCTTAGAGCCAGCCCTCCCTGCCCAGGCTGGGGGATGTGAAGCAGTGGGCAACAACACCAGGGAAGATGCCAGATTCCCAGGCAGTGAGAGGCCGGGGGCCTTCCAGGGCAGGTGCTCTGGAGGCAGCTACTCAGCCTGGCTCCCTGTCTTCCAGGGCCCGCAGCCCCAACACACCGGCTCCGGCCTCACCCTGCCTCTCCCCAGGAATCAAGGGTAGGCTTTGCTGCTCCCCATCCCAGGGCCTGGGAGGGGCTGCACACAACAGGCAGGCCTGGTGACTCTGCAGACTCTGGTGGTCTGCCAACCCGTGGTCGGCAATTGGCATGAGTCACCCGTTACAGGCCATCCGTCCCAGCAGGCTCGGCCAGCCTGGGAGGCAGGCAGCTGGCACAGAGCTAGGAGCACCAGGCTCAGGGCGATGGGCAAAGGAAGTCCCGAGAGCGCAGAGCATACTGGGCACTCTCGCAGCTTCCCTTTCCCAGCCAGCGCCGGGGGCGGGCCCCCAGAGGGTGTCACTGGAGTGGTCTCCGGAGCACAGCTTGGACACGCCCTCCCTGGGCCTCCCCAGCTCCAGATGGCAGAAAACCAGCTGATGTCAGAGCCGAGAGGACTTGCAAAGCCGGCATCTGCCAGGGAAACCACAGGCGCTCCTCGGCCCCCACTCCCACCCCCCAGGCCTCCCACATGCCGCCCGGAGCAGCCTCAGCCAGGAGGCCAGAGGTCCACACACTGCTTCATAAGCTCCCCACGCACGAGAGTGGACACAGCAGTCTCCACGCCATCTCAGTGCGCGCGGCCAAGACCACAAGGACTCCTGGGGTTCTCACAGAACCGGGTCGTTTTTCTGTGCAACCATAAGGAAGCCAACCACAGCCAACATCTCCTCACCCCAACCCAGTCCCCACAAAATGCCTTGACCTTCAGGAGCAGATTGTCAACAGCAGCAAACTGAAATCCACCTGTTTGAGGTCTTGCTTGGGTTACGTCATTACACAGGTTCGCTGGTATGGCCAAAGGCGACACAGACAGGCACAAGCACAGGGAGACCGAGTATCTCCTGCAGGAGCACTCACACCCCGGGACTCCTCTGAGCCCTGGTCTCTGCAGGCTGCACACACACACACACACACACACCCATGCACACGCCAGTAACCCACAGCGTGGGCACACTCGGGGCTGCTGGCCTCAGCACATGCACAGAGCAGGCCAAATGTGCAACCCCAGTGAGCGTGTGCTGGGTGCAGTGGAGCCCAGGGCAGGTCAAATGAGACACTGACCCTTGACCTTGGCAGCTGAAAACCTTTCGCCCATTCTTTAGAGCCAAAAATAACCATGACCGTGACCACCACTGAGGGCAGCCAGGCTGCAATACCATGCTGATGGTGGGTAGCACCAGGACACAGCTCAGGAAGTACAGGAAGACCCGCACAGCTTCCCCTGCCGAGGGACACGGCCACGCACTTCCTGGGTAATCGTTATTTCTTCTTAGAGACACACACTCGTAAATACACTCACTTTTCGCTTTGGCTTTTTAAATTTCAAGGTATTTGAAACACATGGGAAAGTACAGAAAATAATACATTCAGCACAGAACACTTCCGTGGGCTAGAAGGCAGAGGAGGGGGAAGGAGGACCCAGGTGGGAAAATTCTGGTTTTTAATTTGGTTGGAGGGGTCAGAGGGCTCACTGTGAGTAAGTGAAATATATCCAGTTCCTATCATCCTATATGCATGACGTGTAGCACATGAAAAGAGCTTACAACTACACAGCGAACCTACACCCAGCATCTAGATTTAACAAGATTGTGCTTTATTTGCTTCAGATCTTACTTGTTTATTTAAAAGGCAGAGAGAGAGAGAAAGAAACAGATGTTTCATCCACTGGTTTGTTCCCCCAAATAGCCCCAACAGCTAAAGGCAGGAGCTAGGAACTTCATCCAGGTCTCCCCCATGAAGAGCAGGGACCCAAGTATCCGGACCACCACCCGCTGCCTCCCAGGTGCGCACCCGCAGGAAGCCGCATCAGAAGAGCCAGGGTGCTGACCCAGGCACGCCAGTGTGGGACACAGGTGTCGCTAGCAGCATCTTAACTGCTGCGTAAAACCTTGGCCTCCAGATCTCTTTTTTTAAAAAAAAAAATATTTTTGGCTGGCGCCGCGGCTCACTTGGCTAATCCTCCACCTGTGGCGCCAGCACCCCGGGTTCTAGTCCTTGTTGGGGCGCCGATTCTGTCCTGGTTGCTCCTCTTCCAGTCCAGCTCTCTGCTATGGCCTGGGAAGGCAGTGGAGGATGGCCCAAGTGCTTGGGCCCTGCACCTGCATGGGAGACCAGGAGAAGCACCTGGCTCCTGGCTTTGGATTGGCGCAGTGCACTGGCCTTAGTGGCCATTTGGGTGGGGTGAACCAACGGAAGGAAGACCTTTCTCTCTGTCTCTCTTAAAAAAATTCTGTTTATTTGAGGGGCCAGTGTTGTGGTACAGTGTGTTAAGCCACCTCCCACAACACCAGCATCCTACATGGGCAGCAGCTGGAGTTCGGGCTGCTTGGCTTCTGATCCAGCTCCTTGCTAATGCCTGGGAAAGCAGCGGAAGATGACCCAAGTGCTTGGGCCCTGCAGCCACGTGGGAGACACGGAAAAAGTTCTGGCTCCTGGCTTCTGGCCACTGCAGCCATTTGGGGAGTGAACCAGTGTATGGAAGAACTCTCTATCTCCTTCTGTGTGTAACTCTGCCTTTCAAAAAATTAAATACATTTAAAGAACTCTGAGAGGCTGAGAGGTGGAGAGACACAGTGTTTCCATCTGTTGATGCACTCCCCAAATGCCCAGGACAGCTGGGGCCAGGCCAAGCCAAGACCAAAAACTAACAACTCAGTCTGGGTCACCCACATTGGCATCAGGGACTCAGCTCCTTGAGCCATCGCCTGCTATCTTCTAGGGGTACAAAACCAATGGGAAGCTGGGGTTGGGAGCAAAAGCAAAACTCAAACACAGGCACTCCCACATGGGATCCTGGCGTCCCAAGTGACATCCTCACTGCTATGCTGAACATCCAGCTCCCCCCCCACACACACACACCTTTTTAAGAAACAAACTGTCTATCTGACTAAAGCCCTACCCTCCATGTGTTCCCCATCTCCTCTCCTGGATACAATTAAGCTTATAGGTTTATATCCAGCTGCCTTACTAAATTCTTTTTAGATATCCTTGAATTTTTTATGCATTCATGTCATCCTGCACATCGGATTGTAACTTTTAAGCTTTTTACTTCTTTTTCTCGTCTTACCAATGCAAGCTAAAACATCTGGAACCTCATTGAATGATACCCTTCTCTGATGTCTGATTTTAAAGGAATGCCTCAAATAGTGCATCACTACAGACACTATTTGCTGTAGGTATTGGACAGGCACCTTTTTATCACATTCAGAAAGTGCCTTTCAATGCTGAGTTGATCCAGAGCCTTTACAATGGGAACTGACAGTGGTGCCACAGCAGGCTAAGCTGCCCCGTGCGATGCTGCTTCACTCCCCAAACCACTGAAACGGCCAGGGTTCGGCCAGGCCACAGACAGGAGCCAGGGCTCCCACACGGGCAGCAGGGGCCCAAGTCCTTGGGTCATCTTCCGCTGCTCTCCATGAGCAGGGAGCTGGGTCAGCAGTGAGACTTGTGCCAGCAGGTGCCGGCACGGCAAGCGGCAGCTTCCCCCACGCCACCACAGTGCCAGCCCCTGCACTCGCTGCTCACCGACAAGCCCTTCGGTGGAGAAGTTTCAGATCACAACTATTTCTCTCAGCACTTTGATGATGCTATTCCGGTCTCTTCTGTTGTTGGTAAGACAGCTGTTTACTGATGATTTCTTTGTAGGTGATTTTCCTTTTTTTTTTTCTGTAGTTTCTTGTAGAATTTTCTCATTGTCTGTGATGCCAGGAAGTTTTACCACAGCATAGCTAGATATAAAATGGTATCTAAGTTCTCTGCTCAGAAATCACTGTGTCTCATCAGCCTGAGGACTCACACCTCCACTGTCAGGAGCCAGAACTTTGGCACAGCGGGTAAAGCCACCGCCTGTGATGCTGGCATCTCATACGGGTGCCAGTTCTTGTCCCGGCTGCTCCACTTCCAATCCAGCTCTCTGCTAATGGCCTGGAAAAAGCATCAGAAGACAGACGAAGTGCTTGGGCTCCTGCCACCCACATGGGAGACCAGATTAAAGCTCCTGGCTCCAGCCTGGTCCAGCTCCAGCTGTTGCAGCCATTTGGGGAGTGAACCAGTGCATGGAGGACTCCTCTGTGTGTCTCTGTCTCTCCTGTTCTCTCTCTGTAACTCTTTCAAATAAATAACCAAGTCTCAACAAAATAATTATCAGCTGTCAGCATTGAGCATGGCTTCTTTCCAGTTCTTTCCGCTGGCTTCTGCTGAAGATATCAAAGGCACTGGACCTGCATAGTCCCTCCTCTGTGTGTCTAGGGCTCCTTTTCCCATGGATTTTCCATTTTTGAAAAGTCTCCCTGCTGGGGGCCGGCACTGTGGCAGAGCAGGTCAAATCATCACCTGCAGCGCCAGCATCCCATATGGGCACCAGTTTGAGTCCTGGCTGCTCCTCTTCCCATCCAGCTCTCTGCTATGGCCTGGGAAAGCAGTGGAAGGTGGCCCAAGTGCTTGGGCCCTGGTACCCTCATGGGAGACCTGGAGGAAGCTCCTGGCCCCTGGCTTCTAATGAGCCCAGCTCCAGTTGTTGTAGCCACTTGGGGAGTGAACCAGCAGATTGAAGACCTCTCTCTCCTCTCTCTCTCTCTCTCTCTCTCTCTGTGACTCTATATAACTCTGCCTTTCAAATAAATAAACAAATCTTAAAAAAAAAAGTCTGCATGCTGAACTGATTGGATTATCCAGAGTGGATTTACAAAGAAAGTTCTCTCGAAGGGGATCTGTGTGTGTGTGAGTGTGCTGTAAGTGCATAGGTGAGTTTGTGAGAGTGCATCTGTGTCTCTGTGAGAGTGTGCTGGGTGAGCTTGTGTGTGTGTGTGCACATGAGTATCTGTATCTGTATGTCCGTGTGTGTACATGTGAGTATCTACGTCTGTATGTGCATATGTGTGAGTTGAGTATTTACGCGTGTCTGAGTGGTGTGCATGTGTACATGGGAGTGTGAGTGTATGGCTGTGTACAGTATGAGTGCTTATGTGAGTTTGTGAACGTGTACTGTGAGTGTGAATCTGTGTCTGTCAGTATTGTGTATCTGTGTGCATGAGTGTGTGAACGTATGTGTATCAGTGCATGTGAGTTTGTGAACGTGTGCTGTGTGTATATGTGTGTGTCTGTGTGCATGCACACATGAGTGTGTATCTGTGCATGAGTGCTCTGTGTGTGTGTGTGGATGTATGAGTTTGTGAATGAACACGGTGTGTGTGTATGTCCATGTGTGTGCATATATGAGTGTGTATCTGTGTATGTGTGTATGTGTGTTTGGCAATGTGTGCTGTGTGTATATGTGTGTGTCTGTGTGCGTGCATACATGAGTGTGTATCTGTGTATGTGTGTATGTGAGTTTGTGAATGTGTGCTGTGTGTATATGTGTGTGTCTGTGTGCATGCATACATGAGTGTGTATCTGTGTTTGAGTGTTGTGCATGTGTGTGGATGTGTGAGTTTATGAATGAACACTGTGTGTATATGTGTGTCCATGTGTGTGCACATGTGTGTATCTGTGTGTGAATACATGAGTGTATGTCTATCCGTGTCCATGAGTGTGTATGAACGTGTGAGTCTTGAATGCATGCTGTGTACCTGTGTGTGCACACGTGAGTGTGTTTGAATGTGTGTCTGTGTGTGTGTGAGTGAAAGCAAGTTTTACTTAGCAGCAGCCCCTCGGGAGTCCCAGCAAAACTCCCACCCACACAGCTTGCCCCCGCGGGTTTTACAGCAGTTTCAGGAGAAAACAAAGTTGAACGTTGGCGATCAGAACAGGGCTGACTTACAGTAACGAGCGGCCTCCTTAGAAACAAAGACTTCAGAGGCCAGCAGCGACTCAGACCAGAGGAGAGGAAATTTGAGTGTTCTCGCACCCCAGGGCCCAAGGCGGAGGGCCCCCCGACTCTGTCCCTGCCTCCAGCTAAGAACTGGGGTCTGTCTTTGGCCAGGGGCGCGAGGGGTGGGCTGGGGACAGCAACCTCACTCGTGGAGGCGCTCCACAGCTCCCTATCACCACCCTCAGGCAGGAAGCAGACTGCTCCACAAGGCCTGGTCCTGCTGGCAGAGGTGTAGAACAGCGTGGGAGGGGAGAGGAGAGGGGAGAAAAAGAGAAGAGGGGAAGGGAGAGGAGGGGAGAAGAGAGGGGAGGGAAGGGCACACTATGGCCTTGGGGCATCCACCGCTTTGAGGGCTGGGGTTGCGTGGGTTGGCCTGGGTGCTGATGGGGAGCAGGGAAGCCAAGGATGCCCCGGCCTGGCCGTGCCCGCAGGGGACAGGGGCTAGCAGAGAGAGGGCAGCCAGAGGGAGCCGGGGAGGGAGGCTGCACTCTGCACACAAACACTCCCCGTTTGCGCAGGGTCTCCTGGCACTGCCTGGCAAACCACAGCAGCCTTCCCCTCTGCGAAATGGGCACGTTAATAACCGCCCACCCACCTCCCAGGCTGAAGACTGTTTTGAAGAAACAGCTCCGCGAGTCTCCCAGGGCGCTGAGAAACACGGCGATTTCCTTCATGTCCTTACACCTGAAGTTCTGCCGAAATCAAACTGGCTTTCAGTACCAAGTGCGCACAGCGTCAGAAAAGCCCCAGGTGGCAGAGTCACCCTGTCCGCCCCAGAGGGCACCCCTGCCAACGGCGCCGGTGCTCCTGCCGCACAGGTGTGCTTCCCGGCCTGCAGGTGCTGGGGAACTTAACGCCAAGAGTGGCGACAAGTCCTGGATGTCCTCCATGCTGGCTGGCGGCTAAGCCGGTCATTAGGAATACACGGTGCATCTCCACTGCAGGCGAGGCCCCGGCTCTGCACATCCACAGCCCCATGATGGGTCCTGGTACCCACTCAGCCTCAGCTCTGTCAGCAGCGAGCAGGTGCTGTGTCAGAGGCCTGCCCTGTGTTTAAACACTTTTAGGAAAAGCCATCACCAAAGGGGCCCCTAGGATTTTCACTGGGAATGGGTCCCGATCGGCCAGCCCCACCCCCAGGAGGAAGGAGGTTTTCGGGGCTAACCCTGCACACTTCACTGGGACCCAGGAAGTTCATTCCCCACGAGGGGGCTAGGCCTGCTCTTCCTGGGGAATGAATTTGCAAAGAGTGTTGGGGGCGAACCCCAGCCGGCCCATTCCCATGCAAAGCACTGGCTGCAAGGCCCAGCAGCAGGGGGCGGAGCCGGGCAGTGGGAACGCAGCACACACTCAACTTCAAAGACTCCACTCCGTTTGAGATCACGGAGGAAGCTGCCAGGCTCCAGCTCCAAGGCCCACAAAGGGAAGCGCCTTAGGGGGTCTGTAGGGGGTGGCAGGCAGGTCACCCCACCCGCCCAACCTGGGAGGGCGTCCCCCACCCCTCCACGGCAGACCCTCAGCACCCCCAGCCTGGGGCAGACCCTCAGCACCCCCAGTCTGGGGCACGTTTATGGGGTTGGAGACTGGCCCCACCCAACCAAAAACCAGGCCTTGAGCTTTTTCACCACGCAGAATTCCCCTGAGGCTCAGCTTTCGCTTTTTGGGGTTAGAAGTGAGCCACCGTCTTGAAAGAAATGAAAGTTAAGTTTTGAGTCGGAAAGGATTAAAATCCCCTCACACTCCTCCCGGTTCCACTATTACTGCGAGAGCTGGAGCCGGAAGCCCGGCGGTGAGGGGGCTGGGCAGACCCTGAACCCCAAAGGCTCACACATTCACCCCTCCCCCTCCCTGCTGGGAGGGGAAGCCGGTTCCCACCTCTCTCTCCCCTCCCCATGGGGCCTGTCCAGGGTGGCCTTTTCCCCAGGCCTCTGAGGTCTTGCTGAGTTGCTGCTGGGGGCCCCCCGTGGGCCCAGCGCACCTCCAGGGACTGGGTAGCTAGAGCCCTTCTTAGAGATATCTTCCCAGAAGGTCACTAATGTGCAGAGGCAACCCAGCCAGACGGCGAGGCCCAGGGCACCAGGAGCCATCGGGACTCCCAGGGAGAAGGCTGGGTCCAAACCCCACCTCCACAGGGGAGCAGCCTCGCCACCCTTTCCTCCCACCTCTTTCCAAACTGCCTTGAACAGAGGAGCCGGCAGGTCACTCCTGGGGGGCCCTGTGATGCCCAAAGCTCCTGCTGGCCGAGAAAGCACTGGGCCCCTGGCGAGGAGCACGGCGAGCTGCGGTCCTGCTCTGGGCAGACACACGGCACGTTCTCAGGTACAGAAGTGTCCCCTGCAGAGTCCCCCAGAAAGCCCTGAACGGACAGCATGGACAGCAGACAGCACGCTGCTTTCAGCTCCAAGAATCCAGGCCTCCCTGGTGGCTGCCCCACCCCCACCCCAGTGCTGCTGTCCCCAGGGTGACCTCCTGCTGCCCAGCAAGGAACAAAGCAGGGTCCTGAAACCTCAAGCCCTTTGGGAGACCCTCTCTGGGGATGTGGTCTTCTGGTGTTTGTTTTATGCAAACCCCAGAGCACTTGCCAATCACGCTGTGTAAACAGCACAGCACCCACCTCCCGGCCCCTCATTAGGCTCCAGAAGCAAGAGTGGGGTACAGTGACAGCCGGGGCAGGCAGCCAGTCCCAGCCTGGCACTCGGGCACCCACGCCATCTCAGACGAAGCATGCTGGCTACAGCGCCGGCCTTTCCGTGGAGGGAGGGCCCAGGAGGAATTCCACCCGAACACTGGCTGTCTCCCAGGGCAGGTTCCACGGAACCTGAGCAGTCAGCCCCTGGAGGCAGCAGTTCCCCAGGTCCTCCAAACCCCCAGCACCAACCGGGAGCTTGCTACAAACGCAGGTTCTCGGGCCTTGTGCTGGACCTCCCGAATCAGAAATCCCAGGGTTCTGACCCAGCCATGTGTTGCTTAAAACGCTTGAGGGGGGAGGGGGCAGTGTTGTGGCCTAGTGGGTTAAGCTAACATCTGCAACGCTGGCATCTCATATAGGAACCGGTTTGAGTCCTGTCTGCTCCACTTCCCATCCAGCTTCCTGCTAATGCGCCTGGGAAAGCAGCTGAAGATGGCCCAAGTGCTTGGGTCCCTGCACCCAGGTGGGAGACCGGATGAAGCTCCTGGCTTCAGCCTGACCCAGCCCAGGCCATTGCGGCCATCTGAGGCGTGAACCATGAGATAAAAGCTCTCTCTCTCCCTGACCTGTCCTTCAAATAAATAAAAAGTATATATATAAATAAAACATTCTCCCGGCGACTCTCCTACAGGACACGCCTCAGAACTCCAGGGACGAGGACGATTGCTGCCTCACCCTTGGCTGCCTCCTCGGACGGAGACCTCAGCACCAAACAAAACAGCCGCCGTGACGCGAGCTCGGCCGAGAGGTCCGCTGTAGCCCTGCTTCTGATGGAGATGATATGGAAGAGGGTAGACTCTCGGCGGCGCAAGAACGGGAGCATAAACTGCAGAATGCGCAGAGCAGACTGCGCTGTGCCCAGCTCTTCTAGGAATACAGTCGGTGACAAAGAGACTGCTGAGTCATTCATTTAACTCCAATTTATGTCAAACGGTCTAAGTCAGTGCACCCCACACCAACCTGGGTGTCTGTATCCACATCCAACTAAGCAACAAGCATTGAAGACAGGCTGGAAGAAGGCCGGGCCAGCCAATGACCACCACGGAGGGGCGGGGCGCTCTGGCTTCAGCCGCCGTGTTAACTCTTTCTCCGTGTGGCTATTACTCGAGCCATCAAAAGCCAACAATGAAGAAGGAATAACGACCTAGCCTTCAACTCTGATTTGAAAAAGGCATTGTACGCAGCAGCAGCTCCCCCGTGCAGCCCGGGGTCAGGCGCCAGGCTTCCAACCCCACTCACAAACACCAGTTCCCCGAGAAGAGGACCGGGGACTGCTCCGGGCACTGAGAGGCAGGGGATCTACGTACCTCCCAGCCTGAGGCATTGCTGGCCAGGTCCGGTCAGGCTGAGCGGGAAGGTGCCTGCAGCAGCCTTTCTCTGCCCGGTCCCGCCCGCCTGGCCCCAGGTACTCAGCAGTGGGGGCGCCATTGGCACCCCCTTCTTAAGAACACTCAGAGCTGGGAAAAGCAACCTGGGAAGGAGGCTGACTCACCCTGTTGTGCATCGACAGGACAGGGAAACGAGGCGTTGATGTTCCCACGTGTGCTGCTCTCCATGGAAGCCTACGCAGAGCAGATGCAGAGTGTGGGTGCCCGGGGTACCCCCAGACCTGAGTCCTCGCCCCCCACCTCATCTCGCCCACAACCTTGCTACGAGCTTTCAACAGCCCTCGGGGCCCATGCACACCCATCCAGTCGCAATTCACACTATTACCTCCTACGGCCACGCGCTGCTCTCACACTGGCCACATGCTTCTCAGCTTGTACCACTGCCCCATCCCTTCTCCCCCAGATAACTCCACTGCACCCTTCAGAGCGCTGGGGGGCCGTAACCTCTTGTGGGGGGTGTCCTGAGCCCCCCGGGCCTCCCTGCACCTCACGTCCTCCCATGTTGTAACAGGTGCAGCTCCACTGCCCCACCTGAAGCAGGGCTGAGTCCTGAGAGATGCAAGTGGCCAGGCCTGATGACCACAGTAGGGGCTGCGGACCGGCCACGTGGGGGATGGACATGGGTGGAAGCAAAGAAGACCTGCCTGGGACGTGGGCCCTGGGCAAGGTGTTGCAGCTCCAGTGGGGGCTGCGGAGAGCAGGGCCAGTGGGGGTGACGTGAACCGCCCAGCACCCTGGGAGGAGCTGCATCTGTCTGGGGCCGTTGGACAGACGCAAACACCGAAGGCCTACTATGTGCATGACCACTGTCCCCCTTTGTTCACAGAGCCACAGGGAGGAGCTAGAGCCCCTCAAGACTGGCAGTGCAAAGCCACCAACTGCCCCCCTACCGCCCCAGCCTCCCCAGGGGAGCCAGTCTGTTGGTGGAGCCCCAGGGGCCAGCGACACCCCAGGGTTTTGCTCCCAGAGACCCACTCCTCAACAAACTCCCTGAAGGCAGATGAGAGAGAGAGAGAGAGAGAGAGAGAGAGAGAGAGAGAGAGAATGAGAGAATGAATACAGGCTGTTGTTGACAAGAGAGGAAAAATTCGGCTTCCTGTTTGAACCCTGGCAGGTACTGGAAGTTGTGAGTAATGCCGGCCCGCCCTGCAGGCGGCCTGTGGTGGGGGCTTCTCCCCCCCACCCCCACCCCCACCCCACCCCCAGCATGCTTTTGAGTCACTCGCTTGCAGAGACCTGGGGCCCAGCCTCTGCCACGGGGTGGACGACCTCAAAGCCACAGAGCCACAGTTCTCTTTTGCTGCCGCGTGGTCAGCTGCCCTGGATAAGGAGGCAGCCCCAGAGGCCGCTGCTCCAGCAGAACTGACCCTGGCCAGGCCCTGGGAGCCTGGGCTCTGGGCCCCACTCCGCGTGCAGGAGGCTGGTCTGCACTGCACTGGTCCCTGGGGCTCCGGAGACAGGGACAGGAGTCTGCCAGCCCCGGACGCGGTGTGCAGAGGGGCCCCTCAGAGCAACAGCCACCGTAAGCCCTCCTTGGAGGTGAGGGCCACACATGGGTTAAGTGTGCGGCACTAATAGGTGACATTTACAGCGCTCCCAAGTTCATGGAAACATGATGAAGAGATAAGTTTGTTTTGGTATAAAAAATTTAAACGCACGCAAACGAGAAATCTTCCAAACGTTCATGGAAAATACATGTTATTTTTTAAAAAAACTAAGCACAGACTTCAAAATTCTTTTTGTGCCCCAAACTTACTTTCATTAAGTTTTTGGAAGTAGCCTGCTTACTGGGTGACGGACAAAGAACAGCTTTATTCTAAAACAGGCGTGGATCCATATTTCCTGGCTTAGCTGACAGAGTCTGGTCCAGCCATACAGACTGTAAGTGTGCAACTGACCAGTTCTGACTGTTGACACCCATGCAACCATGCTACACCCAACCTAGCAAACCCTCCCCCGCCCGCCCAGTGTCCTGGCAGCTGTTAGTAACTCTCCTTCCTGCACCCTAGTCCGCAACACAACCTCTGATCTGCTTTCTGCCAACGCAGAGGCCTTCACATTTTCTAGAATTTTCTATACGTCCAAGCATACAGCACGTAACTGTTTTGACCTCAACATAGTTGTTGTGGGATTCACCCATGCTGCTGTGTGTCCACGGGTGCTTCGCTGTTGGGGCTGATTCCCACGCCACTGAGGAACCTCAGCTTAGCCATCACTGATGGCTGGACATGAGGGTTGTGTCCAGTTTGATGTGATTACAAAGTTACTCCGAACACTTCTGTGCAAGTGTTTGTGTTTACAAGTTTTCATTCCTCTTGGCTATCTGTCTAGGAATACAATGTCAACTCACCTAACAGGTAGGTGTTTAGGGCCAGTGTTAGGGCACAGTGCGGTAAGGCACCACCTGTGATGCCATCATCCCATCTGGTTGCTGGTTTGAATCCCAGCTGCTGCACTTCTGATCCAGCCCCCTGCTAACGCATCTGGGAAAGCAACAGAAGATGGTCCAAGTCCTTGGACCTCTGCCACCCATGTGAGAGACCTGGACGAAGCTCCTGGCTCCAGCTTGGCCCAGCCCCAGCTGTTGAGGCTATTTGGTGAGTGAACCAGAGGATCAAAGCTTTCTCTCTGTTTTTCTCTCTGCCTTTCAAGTAAATAAGCACATTTTTAAAAAAACAGGCAAATGTTTAACTTTTCAAGAAATGCCTCACGATCACTCTAGGTGGACACGTGTTCCCATCAGCAGCCGGGGCTCACCCTCGCCAGCACGGGCGGCGGCACCTGCAGAGGGCTTGCTGCAGCCGTCCTAATGGCTGTGGTAGTGCTGTTTATTGTGGTTTACATTTGCATTTCCCTGATGACTAATGACACGAGCATCCTTGCATGCACCTATCTATCAGCAATCAATCAGTGTGCTGCCTTTTGTGAAACATCTGTACAAATTCTAACATCTCTGAAACTGAGACGCATCTTAGAACTGACGGCTTGCTGCAGCTGACTGGAGAGGACTGACGTTCCTTTCCTGCTGGGACATCACATCGGTGAGCCCTGCAAGGCTGGGGTCTGAGTCACGAAATCACAAAGGCACTTGCAGGACAGAGGGGCCAGCCCTGAGCCGATACTTTTAGTTCTGTTTTAAAGATTTTGGATTTTACTTATTTATTTTAGAGACAGAGTTACAGACAAGAGACAGGGAGAGACAGAGAGAGAGGTCTTCCATCTGCTGGCTCACTCCCCAAAAGGGCACAAAGGCTGGAGCTGGGCCAATCTGAGGCCAGGAGCCAGGAGCTTCCTCCAGGTCTCCCATGTGGGTGCAAGGGCCCAAGGACTTGGACCATTTTCCACTGCTTTCCCAGGCCAAAGCAGAGAGCTGGATCAAAAGTGGAGCAGCTGGGACACAAACCCACACCCGTACAGGATGCTGGCACCACAGGCGGAAGCTTAGTCCACTAAGCCACAGCGCCAGCCTGGAGTGCATAGTTTTAAGATTTTATTCATTTATTTGATAGATAGAGATACAGACAATGAGAGGGAGAGACAGAGAGAAAGGTCTTTCATCTGCCGGTTCACTCCCCAAATGGCCACAACAGCTAGAGCTGGGCCAATTCAAAGCCAGAAGCAGCCAGGAGCTCCTTCCAGGTCTCCCATGCAGGTGCAGGAGCCCAAGGATTTGGGCCATCCTCTGCTGCTTTCCCAGGCCACGCATAGAGCAGGGTCAGAAGAGGAGCAGCTGGGACTCGAAGCAGCTCCCATATGGGATACCAGGGTTGCAGGTGGAGGACTAACCTACCACGCTACAGCACCAGCCCCGGAGGCCATAGTTTTAAACATCACCTCATTCTGTGTGACTGAAGAGTCAGGACCAAGGTGGTAGTCAGTGTGGGGAATACTGCTCTTCCTTGCTCCAGGGGCCAGGCCAGAGAGCTCTGGAACATGCAGCCCCAGGCCCCCAAGCCCCCCTGCAGCCCTACGCACTAGGTGTCAGGTCCTAGGTAGGGCTTACAGAGAACAACTGTGTCCAGGCCAGCGTGCGGAGCACACAGACTGGACAGCTTACAATTTCTGACCCGCAGGACTCAGAGCCCAGAGAGGGAGACCAGAGAGATGCACGGGACATACACTGAGCAGAGGCCGCTGGCTTTGCAAAGGACAGAGGTAGGTAGCATATAGAACCTAAGGCCTTGGGCTTTCCAAGTCATAACATTCAAACCCCGGTTCCTGCCTCTGCCCACTGTGCAGCCTCGGGCAAGTGGCTTAACCCTCCGAGCCTCGGTCTCTCCATCTGGAAAAGGGGGAACAAATTATGCAGCAAGAGAAGCAGCACTGGAAAGCTCAAACATGGGCTCCCTGGGCTTTAAAAGATAGCTAGGGATTGACCCGGCAGGGAGGAGGAACGACAAGAGGATTCTGGGAAAGCAAACCTGTGCGACCCAGGGCGGGGGTGCGGCTGCGGGGTGGTGGGGGCTGAAGTGGGGCGAGCCTATGGGAGCATTGACTCCAGGCCCTTTGCATCAGAGAGACCTCTGTAGCTGTGTCCTGAAGCGGCCCACAAAACACCACAGGGCGCCACGTGTTGGTCGGAGGGCCCAGCACCTGTAGCTGCACGTGGCCAGCAGCGCCAACAGAGCCCCTGAAGCCAGCCTGAGACCGGTGCCAGCGATGCCGTGGCCATAACGGTACCCGACCCTGCAGGCCAAGACAGGCCCCTCACTGGTGAGGCTGCCTGTGAGACGGGGGCCCAGAGGCACCCATGTGCCAGCTCAGGTGCTGGCCAGACATCAGCTCGCCATGGTACCGTCGGCCGCCCACGTAACCCCTCTGCGCCCTGACTGCTCCATTCTCCAACAGGGACGTGAAAACGTGGCGCGCCTGCCCGCCCCGCAGGGCTGTGGTGCAGATCAAATGAGCTACTCCAAGGCTTGTGAAAGTGCTTCGAAGCCTGTCAGACATTGCACTTATGCAAATCCAGGGCAATTCATAGAATCACAGAGCCGGGGACTGCCACGCCTGGGAGCCTCCCTCAGGAGCTGTCACTGCCAGCTGCGTTTTCCTGATACAGAAAGTGGGGCTCCGAGCGGCGAGGCGACTCACCTCAAGTCCCAGGGCCTGCAAGCCACGACTCAGAGCCTCAGCCTGTGTGGTCCAGGGCAGCTCTCGTCCTTGTGGCTTGCAGGCCCAGGATCTCTGGGCTCCCCGAGAATGAGTCCAGGTGGAAAGTGAAATGAGCCCAAATGGTCGCCCTTGAGATAGTCAGGAAGTCACTGATCGCAGTGCCAAACATGGAGGTCCCTGGACACGCCCGGGCCAGGCAGATGCAGTGGAAGGCCGACCCCAGAGCCCTCTCTTGGTCTGCAGTGGCTTCTCGAGGTTTTCTTACCTGCAGAAGGGGCACAGAGCGCCTAACGGGGTTGGCGTGGCTGCAGCCTTCCCCAGCGGTAGGAGGTGGGATAATAGCAAAATTGCTGCTCTCAGCAAGAAACACAGGGTACTGCTACTCTGCGTGATGACCCCAAGCGTGGACAGCCCTTGCTACACTGCACACACCGACAATCAAGAGCTTAACCCCACAACAGCTGATGAACCCACAACCTGGGCTACTCCTGCAGGTCCCAAGCCCCTGGCGACTTGGGGGCCACGTAACGTCAGCCCGAGTCCTTTGCAGTTAGGGAAAAGTAGTGCACACGAGAAAGCAGACACCCGCCGAGGGCACAGGTGGCCTTGTGACGGTGCCCGGGGCTCCGTGTGCGCGCAGAGGGGACAATCTCACAGACTCAGCACATTCCTCCCTCGCTTCTCAGAAACGTGGTGCCTGATTTTCCCTTGTGACGCGCATCCTAACGGGGAGCGGAGGTACAGTGAGTGGTTTTGCAGACAGGCCCCTTATCAGGGAGCGTTATCTGAGCTTAGATAACGCTCATCAAAGCACCCAGAAAGGAAAAAAAGCAGTTTCACCAGCAAACTTGAAGGTCTGACTGTTAAAAGGGGAGCTAGGACAAAGCGACCGCAGGCCGGATCGCACGTTTCTGAGGGCGGCGTGCGGTGGGAATCTGATCTCTGGGGCCTGCTGCTGAACAAGCCTGCCCGCTTTTGAACACAGAGCCAGCCAGGCGATGGAAAGTGCCAGTAATGCGCCTTGAGCTACAGTTTCAGAGGGCGCACACCGGGGCCTGCGGTCGCGGGCGCCGTTTCGAGCTGGGGTTTGTGTCTCCGGCCTGCCTGGCATCCAGAGCGTGGAGGAGCTGGGGCCTCAGATCTGCGTGCACCTGTGGTCACCGCAAGGCGGGAGCGGCTTGCCACGAGATAAGCAACAATGGAAAGTTTCTCACCTGAAAGGTCTCGGGAACACGCATGTGCCCCAGAAAAATAAGACACGGAGGAAGCCGGTTCCTCCCACCCAGGAACCCCTGCCCCCCGCTACCTACCTTCTCCTACGGTCTCTTCACCCCCAGCCGGAGGGATGCCGTGCACCGCTAGAAGGCAACCCCACCTTCTTCTCTCAAGAGCCGTCCTCAAAGAAAATAAAAAGAGCAAACAGAACTTTGAAGATCAGAGATTTTTTTTGTTTCCAAAAACACCCATGTTCTCAAGAGGTGCCCTTTGCCCGCAGACAAGGCCCTCCTGGGTGTCCCCAGGCTGAGATGACGTTGCCAGGGCCCCCGACAGCCGTCCTGAGACGGCCTCTGTCCTTCTGCTCAGCTGTGCACCCTGGCAGCTCCCGCAGGAACCCACGCGAGGAAGGCCAACTTGGGACTTGATGGAGCGACAACACGTGCCGCCTCTCTGAGCAAGGGACGTGGTCCCCAGGGATGCCCACTGCAGGTCCCAGCCCTGGGAATGCTGAGAAGAGGGGGATCCAGGGCCCCCGTGGGATGCTGCCTCGCCAGTGGCCTGACCGGTCCTGGCGGAGTCGGCTGGTGGAGTTGGTTTTCCGGTGCTGCGACAGCATGCTGGGATCGGGCGGTGTGTAGAGTGCCAGTTTCTTTGGTTCATGGCTCTGCAGGCGGGAAGCCCAAGAGCGTGGCGTGGGCGTCTGCTCTCCCACTGGCCAGGGCCTTCTTGCTGGGCCGCGACAGGGCAGAGGGCACCGCAGGCAGAGGCAGAGCCAGCCGCCGGCTCGGGTCTCTGCCAGCGCCACTATGGCGACCTCACCTCACGCCCTCGTCTAATCCTCGCTTCTTCCCAAAAGGCCCGATTCCATTAGCAGATGGCTTTGGGGGTGAAACTCTCCTACCCCTGAGCTGTCATTCCAGCCACAGCACAATCCTAGGCCTAAGGCAGACTCAGTTTGGGGGACAACTGGGAGGGGGCGGGCCGCAGGCAGGGAGGAGGGAGAGAGCATCCCAGGGGACCAAGCGGCAGAAGTCAGACGGAAGATGGGCAAAGTGAGCAGCTCAGATGGTGCCTTGTGCTGGATTTACCGTGAAAAATGACGCGTTCAGACAAAGCACCCCACACCTAAGCATACAACTTAATGAATTACTACAGAGCGGGGGCTCCTGTAGCCGCCTCCAGGACCCAGCACCAGAGCACCCCCCCACCCCCGGAAACACCCCAGGCCCCTCCCCAGGTCCCCCCACTGACGTTACTACAACTCCAGCTGTCAGGGCCATCACTCGCAGTGCCACACGCTGACCGCTAAGCTTCCCTGCCTAACACCACGGAACTGAACACGAGTGGGATGGCTCAGCTCCCAGGCTGTGCAACGCTGCTCACACCCATCCACGTGGCGCACTCACCTCTGGGCTCCCTTTGCCCACATTGGTGCCATCACCCTCAGGCTGCAAGAAGCAGCGACTGGGAGAGCCCAGGACCCTCTCTCCCCTGCACCCACCTGGGGCACCAGGCTTCCCCCAAGCTCTGGGCGGTTCCACAGGGCCGTGCAGGAGGGCACATGGGCGCCGTGAAGGCTCCACCAGCCCCAGCACACACGCCTGCCCGTGCATCACCCACGGCCACTCTCCGCCTCCAGCCACCAGCTGGGCGCTGGAACCAAACCTCCCAAATGAGAAGCAGGTGCTGCCCGGGACCCTGTCGGTCCGCCCTCCCCCAATGTGGTTCCCATTTGAAGGAGTCCAATCCCCTCTGAATAGTGATATAAATTACAGCTCAGCGTCCCAGCCTGGCTGCTTGGGATTTGGGCATAAACATTAAGCCAGGGCCACCCTGATTACAAGGGAGAGGCATTGGGGGAGGAACGGGGTGGTCAGCCCCCTCGCGCTGCCTCGCTGAGCTCCGTGTGGACGTAGCAGCGGCCACTGCTCCTCTCCCAGGCGCCCTGGGGAATGAGGCTCAGAAGCAACCCTGAGGCCCACTCTCAAGTGCTCACGCAGGGCCCTGTCGGGTCTGCAGACGGCCGAGCTCCTGCCCGGCCCCCACCCCCTCTGCTCTCCACCACCCATTCCCAGACCCCAGGGAGCACAAAGGCACTCGCAGAAGTTCATGGAAAATGAAACAAGAGATATTTATTCTGGTGCAGAAAACCTTTTGAAATCCATGCATTTTTTTTCACAATACACATTTTCTATCAATTTTTAAGGCTCCTTATGGGCACTGGAGTTCACAAATCTTGGCACCAAAATGAACTCGATCTTTCCATTCCACTTTCCCCTGGGTGGCTGGTTCACAGACCCACGCTCGTCCTGCCCCCAGCCCCGGGCATTCCTGCTCCTGGGAACCGCGCGGTTAGTCCTGATTACAGAAAGCGAGCATTGTTCCCTAACCATTTCGCGTGTGCAGGCCCTGAGCCCCAGATGTGGGGGGTGGGTGTGTGTCAGAGTCAGGGGCGGGGGGTGGGGGCAGGCCAAGGCCCTGCTCCTCTGGGGGCCCCTGCTTTCCAATCTCTACCCGAAGCCGCCAGGGCCAGCGTGGCGGCACAGCAGGTCAGGCTGTAGTCTGTGGCACCAGCAGTCCCTGTGAGCCCCTGGTTCAAGACCTGGCTGCTCCACTTCCGATCCCACTCCCTACTAATGCACCTGGGTAAGCAGCAAAAGACGGCCTGAGTGCCTGGGCCCCTGCCACCCACGGAAGACCCAGATGGAGTTCCAGGCTCCTGGCTTCAGCCTGGCCCAGTCCCGGTCACTGCAGTCATTTGGGAAGTGAACCAGTAGAAGGAAGATTTCTCTCTCTGTCCCTGTTCAAATGTAACTCTCCCTTTCTAATACAATCAATAAATCTTTTACAAAGGGAGAAAAGACAGAAGAAGAGGGTAGAGGCAGAGGCCTCCGGTCAGCCAAACCTCTGACCCCTGGAGCACTGGGCCTGGCAAACGTGGCCCTCAGGGACACAGGTGTGCTGGGCTGTCCCCGACCCACTCCCACCAGCCCTCGGCCCTGGCCTCCACAGCTGGCCCCACCCCCGCCACTGCAAACATCCTAAACCTGAAATCAGTTGTTTTTGTCAGACTGCAACCTCCCGCTTCCTCACTTTCATCGCCCTGTTGCCACGGAGGGTGGGCAGCACTTACAAGCACAGCTGTGAGCCCGCGTCTTCCTGGGGGCTACCTCCAGGGGGCCCTGCTGAGCAGGCTCTGCTCCGAGGCTGGCCCCCCGGGGTGCGGGGTGGGGGGAGGCCAGTGGTGGGGACGGAGCAGCCATCAGCCCAGCTGTGCGGGCTTGGGCAGGTTTCTTTTTTCTTTTCTTTTTTTTTTTTTTTTTTAAACAGGCAGAGTGGACAGCGAGAGAGAGAGACAGAGAAAGGTCTTCCTTTGCCGTTGGTTCACCCTCCAATGGCCGCCGTGGCCAGTGCGCTGTGGCCGGCGCACCGCGCTGATCCAATGGCAGGAACCAGGTGCTTATCCTGGTCTCCCATGGGGTGCAGGGCCCAAGCACTTGGGCCATCCTCCACTGCACTCCCGGGCCATAGCAGAGAGCTGGCCTGGAAGAGGGGCAACCGGGACAGAATCTGGCGCCCCGACCGGGACCAGAACCCAGTGTGCCGCTAGGTGGAGGATTAGCCTATTGAGCCGCGGCACTAGCCTTGGGCGGGTTTCTAAGGCCCTGTGCCACAGAGGCTCAGGAGAGCAAAATGACCACTATGAGATAGCTAAGTGCCCCACACAGAAACCCTCTGGGAAGAAAGGAGGAGGTAACTCCTGCCCCATCCCGGCACAGAGTGGCCGCCCCGTCCGTCCTGCTGGGCTGGCAGGGATCAGGAAAGTGACTCACACAACTTCGTGGGCAGGGCCTCCCGGGATGGGGACAGAGCAGGACTTTCCTGGACGAAGGCACAGTTGGAGCAGAGACCGGACTGCACACTGAGCAGGACAGACACCCTGCGTGGGGGCCCTCGCTCGGCTCCGCTCATGCACGCGTTCTGGCCCCGCTGCCAGAAGTAGACAGAACCGGGATGGGGAGCAAGGACCCTCGCCAAGCACGGAGTGCGACATGCCCAAGCGCTCAGTACCTGCTGTTTCTCTGGAAGAAGGCTGGCTGAGGTCTGTGGTCTCTGGTCAGCGACAGGGCTGGACTTGAACCCAGACCACCCAGCTCCTGCTGAGTACAGCTAAGCAGACTCTGCCCAGGCCTCCAAGACCCAGCCTTGCTGTATGAGCGGGGGGTGCCCAGGGAGCAGCCCCTGCGCCCAGCTCCAGCCCCCTATGGGCCAGGCATTCCCCGCCCGGACTTCATCTGGTCCGCCCGACCCCAGCCCCGCAACCCTTGACCCACGAAGGCTCGGAGCAGCGAGCTCTCCCAGCTCACGCATGTGGCAGCGGAGACTTGAACTTGGAGCTGTCTGAGCCCGAACCCTGAGCCCCGGCTTCTGCACGCTGCAGCCTCTCTGGCTCGCACCCCCTGCCTGGGAACTCCAGACTGTGAGTAATTCAAACTTGTCTGAAAAAGCCCAGATCACTATAATTTCCTGAAGACTTGAATAGAGGCGGGACATCTCACTTCAAAACAAAACAAAAAAAAATTATCAGCAAAATTGCCAGGGGGGCTCTGAGTCACCGTCTTGGGCTTCTCCTTGCTTTGCAGAAGGCGGTGTGGGGGAGGCTCCAGGGCAGGATCTGGCTCAGGAGACTAGGGCTTTGCCTTTCGTGTGCTGCTTAACCCTGGGGTGCTGTCCTAACCTTTCTGGATCCATCTAGATGTGCAGGACTGGCCGGGCAGCCTCTGAGGCTGGCCGCATTTGCTCATGTCAGATCCCTCCCATAGCCGCCCACAGAACAGGAACCAAGCTGCTACACTTAATGCATTGACACGTGGCCCCCAGCTCACTGCCAGGGCTTAGCCAGCCACAGCCTGGCACCTAAGTCTTCTCTCCCTCGAAGGCCTTGCTCCTGCCCAGGCACCAGTGCAGCTGCGGGGTTTCCTGGGCTGATGGTTTGTGACTGTCGCCGGGGTTAGCTGGAGGCAGCTGCAGCAAAGGCCTCTTGCCAAGTGTCCTTCCAGGGGGGTCAAGGTCATTTGTGGTTTCATGACCCCATGTCACCAGACGACTTGCCATTTGCCATAGCAGGAACAGCAGTTTCCCAGACCCTGGCAAGGCTGCGTGGTTCCCCCGGGTCACGTGAGCACAGGTGCACCTCATCACACTGTGCTGATGTGGCTATAAAGGGAACCCCACTTTACCTGCCCTGGGAGAAGCCCTCAGCCTCCTTGGTGGGCACCATCATGGTTGTGTTCGGAGAATGCAACACTCATGTGTTGCAAATACAAGCCCCTGGTAGGAAGGCGGGCTGGTGTGTGTGTGTCTGTGAGTGTGTGAGTCCCAGCATGACCTCCCTGTGTTCCCCGGGAATGGTGCCCCTGCGTTGTGCATGTGGAGACAGCGTGTCCCCCGCCAAACAGGCCAGGCCAGGGCCAGCAGCTCCTACCCAATAGGCAACGGAGAATCCCACGTCCCCAAGCCCCACAGCCCCAGCCTCCCAGCCGTGACTTCAGATATGCGGTGGTGACAGGAAGCTGCCCTGGCAGGAGGACACGGCCCAGATCCTCCATCGGGGTCAGAGCGGGGGGCTGGGAAGCCGCAGATGGGCCTCCTGGGAGTCCTGGAGCAGTGAGGAGAGGTCACACCTCCCCGCTGCCCAGTGAGGGCTGAGTGGCCCGCAAGGGACACTGGACTGCGGAGCCAAACCCTCAACGAGGTCAGAGCGCGGCCAGCCCCGCCTCTGGTTGTCCAGCTCACTGCCTCGTGAGCCCAGGCTCCTGGAGGCCCACGGGGGCTGCGGGGGCTGCGGGGGCCACAGCTGCCCTGAGACCTGGCTGCATGCGGTCAACAGGCCTGAGCATGGCCTCACCCCAGCAGGCGCCAAGCGGTCCCAGCTGAGCTCCTGATCCTCCCTGCGAAGGCAGGGCTCATTCGCTCCCAGCAGCTCGGGGCCTTGGCCTCTACACTGCCTACCTGGGCAGGCAGGAACGCCCGACGGTGCTGGCCCCGCCTCTTCCTGCTGCTTCTCTCTTCTCACCAGGGTCTGGCTCAGACACTGGACAAGAGTTTCCTGCAGACCGGAGTCTGGGGTCAGCCATAGCAAGAGATTGAAAAGCCAAGTTACCTCTGGGCTCCCCACTGGGAGGCCCATGTCCCACAGCCTAGGGCCCACAGGCAGCCTACAGTGAGGGGAGGCTCTTCCTGGCCCCCAGCCCACAGCACAGCAGCCGTGTCCAGGGCTGGGTACACCAGGCCACCAAGGGCTGGGGAAACCTGAGGCAATGTCAGTGTCAACCCTGAGTGCCGGTGTCTCCTGCACACCTGCGCCGGTGGGGACCAGGAGAAGCCTGTTTGGAGCATGAGTGTCATACCAGGTGCCTACTTTCCCTGTCCAGAAATGTCCAAAGGCAGCTCCACTGAACCCTAATAGGCACACCGTGTACAAAGCGCTGTGGCCAAATGCATTTGGAAAACATGGGATTAAATGAAACTGCACGGGTTTCTCGCTAGCAGAACCTCTCAGAACCCATACTTCACTTGCTTTGCATGAACTCCGGAGGAGGACACAGAAGGCTGTTTCCCAGATTAAATCTAACCTTTTTCTCAGGCTCTGTCCAGGCCAGAGGTTAAGTGGTTTTTCTTCGGGAAGATTCTACACTCAATGTTACCATCCTGTGCTGGGAGAGACAGGGGGCCACGGCAACCTGGAGCTGCACTGTGCCTTCTAGTAACCACCAGCCACACGTGGCACTGACCTTTAAATTAAAGGCACAAGTGCTGAGCTCCATGGTTAACACACCTGCCTCCCATCTCAAAGCGCCTGGAGTCCATTCCTGACCCCAGCTTCCTGCTAACGCACACCCTGGGAGGCGGCAGCGACAGCTCAAGTCCCGGCTACCCACATGGGAGACCTGGGTGGGTTCCCAGCTCCTGGCTTCAGCTCTGGCCCAGCCTTGACCTTTTGGGCATTTGAGGAATGAACAAGCAGATGGGGGCACCCTCTCACTCACTCGCTCTCCCTCTCAAAATTTTTAAATTTTTAAAGCTAAGCTAAACTTAAAATGCAGCTGCTCATACGCACTCCTCCTATTTCAGGAGCCCCACGGCCACGTGTGGCTGGTGCCACGGGACTGGCAGCACAGAGAGCAGCTCCCTCATTGCAGAGATCCGAGCCGTGCCCAAAGCCCAGAGCAGCCCACACCTGCACCTGACCTCAGCTCCCCAGGGACATGGGACCTGCTCCCAGGCAAAGGGACCCTGGGACTGCCCTCTAGGTCAGCCGTGCAGGAAGCCACACAGCTCCATGGGACTCCCCGGGGCTGCCATGGGGGAGGCAGGGCAGTGCGCCTGCACGGCTCCTCGGAAAGTCACAGGGCCCCCGTCACAGGACTTCAGAGGAGGGGACACCATGCACGCTTTAGCCCTCAGAATGGCACCTCCTGGAGTTGTGAAAGTGGAAGTGGTCAGGCCACAGGCAGACCCCTGGAACCAGGCGGATGGGGAGGAACCTGCTGCGCAGAGGGCCTCCAAGTCTCCAAGCACTGAGACCTTGGCGTGCACCCCCACACTGCTGTTTCAGCCGCAGTGGGCCCCAGAGGGGGCATCCTGGGGCTGCCAGCTCAGCTCCTTAGCGAGAGCACACAGGGCCTCCCGCAGGGCGAGGGCTGGGGCGGAGGCTCCTGCGCTGTTTCCCTAGAGCCTTCGAGTCATGGGTGTGTTCCTGTCGTGTGAGGACCCCTCCCGCAGACCCTTCATGGCCCCCAGCCCCCAAGAAAAGTGGGCGAGAGATAGAGAGCTCACGGGCGTGATCGTGTTTGCATAGCCAGTAAACCCACTGCATCCCCTATGGGTGCCAGTTTGAGTTCTGGCTGCTCCACCTCCAATCAGGCTCCCTGCTAATAACCTAGGAAAAGCAGTAGAAGATGGCTCAAGTCCTTGGGCCCCTGACATCCACATGGGAGACCCAGATAAAGCTCCTGGCTCCTGGCTTTGGCCTGGCCAACCACTGGCTTTTGCAGCCATCTGGGGAGTGAACCAGTGGATGGAACATTCTCTATCTCTAATGCTGACTTTTAAATAAATAAACAGGCCAGCGCTGCGGCTCACTAGGCTAATCCTCTGCCTTGCGGCGCCGGTACACCGGGTTCTAGTCCCGGTCGGGGCGCCAGATTCTGTCCCGGTTGCCCCTCTTCCAGGCCAGCTCTCTGCTGTAGCCAGGGAGTGCAGTGGAGGATGGCCCAAGTGCTTGGGCCCTGCACCCCATGGGAGACCAGGAGAAGCACCTGGCTCCTGCCATCGGATCAGCGTGGTGCGCTGGCTGCAGCACTCTGGCCGCGGCGGCCATTGGAGGGTGAACCAACGGTAAAGGAAGACCTTTCTCTCCGTCTCTCTCTCTCACTGTCCACTCTGCCTGTCAAAAAATAAAAAAATAAACAAATCTTTTTTTATTAATGTCTGTTGAGACAGAGTCCATTTCTTTTTTTTAAAAGATTTATTTATTTGAAAGGCAGAGTTACACAGAGAGAGAAGGAGGGAGGGAGGGAGGGAGGGAGGGAGAGGGAGAGGGACAGGGAGAGGGAGAGAGAGAGAGAGAGAGAGGTCTTCCATCCATTGGTTCACCCCCCCAATGGCCGTAATGGCTGTGTCAGTTGGAAGCCAGGAGCTTCTTCTGGGTCTCCCACAGGTTGTAGGGGCCCAAGGACTTGGGCCATCTTCCTCTGCTTTCCAAGGCCATAGCAGAGAGCTGGATGGGAAGTGGAGCAGCCGGGACTCAAACTGGTGCCCTTATGGGATGCCGGCACTGCAGGCAGCAGCTTTACCTGCTATGCCACAGTGCCAGCCCCAACAAATCTTTAAAAAAAAAGTATTCCTCAGCACGGTGTGGCCAGGCTGCACACACAGCGGGATGCCAGGCGGCTCCTGTGGGAAGGGGTCCTATCTGCGTGTGGCTGATGCCGTGGTGACCACGTACACGGTTAAGCAGCATCAGTGTCACCCTCACTCCCCAGCGTCAGGTGACCTCACCTGAGTGTGGGAGGACGAAGGTCCCCGGCCATCACGGCAGCACTGCTCACGCCACAACTGCCACAACCAGCCTCTACGATGGCCGGAGCACAGGCCGGGCGGAGTGCGGCTCTGCACACGACGGGGTCTTCTGCCGCCACTGGAGCAGACAGAGGCCACCTCTAGTCACCTCTAGGACGCGAACTCCGAGACAGGGGGCGGGGCAGCTGCATGGCCTGGCCCGCAGGAAGGACCCGGCCAACGCGAGCTTGGATCCGAGTTACAGGCGCGGCTCAGACCCTGATCCCATTCTCCAGACCCCTCGCCCAGGGCGGGCCTCCCTGCGCCCTGGGGAATTGGGCAAAGGCTGAGGTCAGCGCTGCCCCAGGGCTCGGCAAATTTCCCTGGCAGAGAGCAGGGTCAGTGTCCAGCCCTGCACACGTCCTCAGGAAAACCCCTGTCCCCAGAGAAGGGCCCCCATCTGTCACAAGTGTACAGCCCCCCCCACCCCGAGCTTCTGAAGGCCTGGGCCCAGCACCCGTTCCCCTGTGCAAGGTGTGTTCCCCGCCAGGCCTGACCTCAAAGCACAGGCTCTGTGGGCCACAGCCCAGCGCTGGGCCCGGCGAACGTGCGTGCGTGCGTGTGTGTGTGTCTGTGTGTGGTGACTTGGCTGTAAGTGGTCAGTGCCGTGAGTGTGAGTCAGTCCCCACAGGAGGTCACCTCGGGGGCAAAGTCAGGGTCATCCCCTGGGCCCTTCACCCATAAGCTGAGGACCTGGGGAGCTTCCCAGCATGCTCCACAGCTTTCCAGCAAGCTCTGGCTTAAAAGCGGTGTTTCAGGCCCCCAACCAGAGTGAGGCCCACAGACGTGGAAGGAGCCTCAGGTCTAATTCTCCCAGCATCTGAGACCCGGGCTCCGTGAGGCCTGCCCGGCAGGACCTCACAGCGGCAGTCCGGCCAACAGAAGGAGGCCTTTGTTTTGGTCTAGTCCCCTGCTCACCTCTGCCACCACCCCCGTTCTCACCCTCCAACTGTCTACACCTGCACAGCTGAGGCCTTGAGTGGTACTGACCACCACCCCACCCTCCCAACACGGAGACCACGGCCCAGGTCCCCGCAAGGCCTCCCTGCAGCCTTGCCCAACCTGCACCAGCAGGGCCAGGCAGGCCCCTGCTCCTGCCCTGCGTGGCTTTCCCACAAGGCCTGAGCACAAAGAGGCCCAGCTGCAGGGGCTACGGCACAGGAAACAGATGGAAAGCCCTGAGGCCTGCGATTCTGGAGTCAGTGTCGCTGGGGAGCAGCGGAGGGGCCAGGCTGTGCTCCCAGCTCCAACCTTGAATCAGAGACGGGCCAGGGGCTTGGGCACCACAGGGGCTGCACAAGTGGGGAGACTGAGGCAGAGCAGAAACAGCCCCACAGAAGGAGGGGAAGGGCTCGGGCCAGGCAAGAATGCAGAGCTCGCTGGCACTCGGCAGCTCACAGCCTGGTGTGCGCACGGAAGTCGGGCTTTCCGTGGCACTGTCCGTAGGGCAACAGAAGAAAACCAGCATGTGGGCTGGCGCCATGGCTCAGGTCAAGCCGTCACCTGCAACAGTGGCACCCCGTAGGAGTGCTGGTTCAACTCCAGGCTGCTCCACGTCGGACCCTGCTCATGCACCCAGGAAAGCAGTGCAAGATGGTCCAAGTACCTGGGCCCCTGCCATGCACGTGGGAAACCCAGATGAAGCTCCTGGCTCCTGGCTTCAGCCTGGCCCAATCCTGACCATTACAACCATTTGGGGGGTGATCCAGGGAACAAAAGAGCCCATTCTCTCTCCATCCACTCCCCCAACTCTGCCTTTCGAGTAAATAATTTTTTAAAAATATATAATAAATAAACAAGAGAAGCAAGCATATGGCATGGGAGACAGCTCTGGCTTACCCTCTGGTTGCCACAGACTGTCCCCTCAATGGGAACAAGCCTCTAACTTCCCGGCAAGCCCTCCGGCTTTTCATGGCCCCAAAAGTGCCTTTCAGGGGTGCAGTGAGGCGCCTGGGGCGCACAGTGTCCCTGCTGCCTGCGTTGCACTTCCTCCAGGGGCTCATGCCCCTCATCTGCGCAGCCTGGCCCGGCCAGCTTCCCATCCAGGGGGTCTCCAGGAGTCCCGGCCGACGCCAAGCAGCCTGCATACCCCCTTTCTAGAGGCAGCCTCACTGGCCGCCTTCTGTGTCCAGTGTCCAGGCCCAGGGGTCATGGCCAGTGCCGGCTCAAGCCAGCATGCCCTGAGTGCCCAGGCCTGTGTGGCGGGCAGGGTGCTGAGAGAGGCAGGCACAGGGGAAGAAAAGAGAAGCAGCAGGAGGTTTAACCTACACTTGAGGCTGAGGCCCTCAGGGAGTTCAAAGTGACCGGGGCGAGACCCTCGCAGTGGCCAGGGCAGGACTCCAGGAGGGGGCAGAAGTGGCCAGAGCCATCCCGGGAGCCAGCCGCCGTGAGCATTTTCAGAGAAGAGAAGACACAAACCATCCAGAGCTCAGTCTTACCTAGCAACCAGGCTGCCAGGGCACCCACTGGGCTTGCACATAATTTGCATTTGATTTGCATGAGATGCAAAGGCTGGAAAATCCCCCAGCACTGGGCCCACGAGGACGGCCTCAAATGCTGGCTCCCACAGGTGCGGCAGCTGGTGGCGGACGGGGGTCCTGCCCGTGCTGCAACTCTCTCTGCTCCCTGATGCAGCCTGAGGCCTCCCGCCCCGGGGGCAGCAGACACAGGCCTGCAAAACAAGATGCTTTCGCATGTGACTCACACCAAGGACCAGAAGCAAAACTGCAGTGTGAAAACCAGAGCAGGCTGCGCGCTGGGGGGAATCCCCACCCGCCCCTCCCTGCTTCCCTCCTTTAAAAAGCCCTGACCACGGCCCAGCACTCCAGAGACACCCCCTCCCCCGCCCCGAGAAAGCATGTGCCTGCCATCCTCACGGGCAGGGGCTGCGACCCAGCCGGAGCCCCCGACTGCTGCAAGAGACAGGCAGACTTGGTGTCAGCACCCAGGGCAGCGCCCAGACGGGACCTCGGAGAAGCTGCTGCCTCCAGGCCCCTGGGTGCTCCCTGCTCTTGGCTTCCTCTTCTGATCCAGCCTGCCCCACACCACCAAGGCCATTGCCATTACTCACAGGCATCGATTCCAACACACATGCTGTCCCGGACGCACTTGGCAAAGTCCACCTTCAGTCACCCAGGAAAGACCAGCGGGGTTCCAGTCCTGCTCCCCTCAGCTCCCAGGGGCCCGGCCGTGGGCACCTCCTCCCTCACAGGCCCCAGTTCCCCCAAAGCGATTAAGAAACAACACTGGGGTGAAGACTAAATGAGCCTGCTGTGAGTGGGGGCTCCGAAACCTTCCTTCGCTTCATTGTTACTTTCACTGCTATTCTTGGGAACAAGAACCCTAGCATTGTCCCGACAAGCAGCAAAGCATTCGTTACCACCACCCCCATTGTACAGATAGGGAAACTGAGGCCCAGAAAGAGTGTAGAGAGCAGGCTCCTGAGTTTGCAGACTCCCTGGGTTCGGATCCCACCTCCATCACCTGCAGCCTGTGCAGCCTCGGGCCATGTTACCCAGGCTTGCAGCGCACCGGCTCCTCTGCCAGATGAGGTGGCGGTAGCACCTGCCCCAGGGCTGGGGATCAGAGAACGCCCAGGCGTGATGGGCTGTGAGGGTTGTGATCATGGCCCAGTGCTTATGCAAGAAAAGACTCGTATTTTTAGAAACATTGAAGCATGCACGGGTGAAATGACTTGATGTCTGGGATTTGCTTTAAAGTATCTGATTTAAAAGGAGGAAGGAAGGGGGGAGCAATTGAAACATCCATGGCCAAATGGTAATCGTTGCTAACTTGGGGTGATGACATCACTGGGGCTTCCTTAGACCGTTCTCTCTGCCCCTTGAGATTGTTCTCTCCCTAGGATCGCCCGCCTGTGAGCTGTGCTGAGGCTGCAAGCTGTCAGGAAGGGCTGGCTCCATAGCCAAGGGCCACGTGTCCCTGTCATCCTGCTTGCTACCCCTGCAGCCTGAGCAGCTGGACCGCCAGGGCGTGCTCGGCTGCACCAGCCCTCACTGGGGGCCTCACGGCTCCGTCACCAACACTGAAGCTGCGGCTTGGGCAGGAATCTCAGGGCAGCTCCCCAGGGCTATGACATAGCCCATGGCTCCTGCTGAGCCCAGTGTCCCTGATTCTGTATCAAAAGACCCCGTCTGGGGATCAGCAGACCAATCCATGTGACCACCAGGCCTGCCGTAGCTCCCTGACCCTTCCAGTGAGATGGGCCCCGTGCAGAAGGCCTCCGTGGGGACAGGAGAGGACGCTTGGACCAGCCTCCTCCCTGCCCAGCTCGGCTCTCAGAGCCAGCCACCAGGGGGCGCCAGTGCGCAGCTCCGGCAGCTCTCGGGATGGTGCCTCTCCGGCCACGGAGCGGAGATCAGCGGCCACCCAGGGCCAGGGCAGGGAGTGAGCCCACTGCCCGCGGCGGAAGCAGCCCCGCTCCCCCACACCGGAAACGTTTTCTTTCCACCTGAATTTTTAAAATTTTATTTTATTTCTCTACTTAAGAGGCAGAGACAGAGTAACAAAGACAGTTCCAGTCTCCGGGTTCCTTCCCTTGCTGCCTGCAGGGGCCGGAGCTGGGTCAAAACCAAAGCCGAGAGCCAGGAACTCAATTCAGGCAAGGGGCGCAAGGACTTGCGCCATCACCCTGCCTCCCCGGCTGTGCATTGGCGGGAAATTGGAGTAAGAAGCCAGAACCGGGCGTTGAACTCAGGAACTCGGTGTGGGACGCCAGCATCTTAACACCTGCTCCACCTGCATTTTATCAACAGATGGGGATTTTGTCCCAATAACGAGTGGAGCTCAAAACATGAAGCGATTGGGTTTTGCTTTGGTGTCGAGATTTCCCAAGCAGGCCGGCGCCGTGGCTCACTAGGCTAATCCTCCACCTAGCGGCAACGGAACACCGGGTTCTAGTCCCGGTCAGGGCACCGGATTCTTTCCCGGTTGCCCCTCTTCCAGGCCAGCTCTCTGCTGTGGCCCGGGAAGGCAGTGGAGGATGGCCCAAGTGCTTGGGTCCTGCACCCCATGGGAGACCAGGAGAAGCACCTGGCTCCTGCCTTCGGATCAGTGTGGTGCGCCGGCCGCAGCGCGTGCCAGCCGTGGCGGCCATTGGAGGGTGAACCAACTGCAAAAGGAAGACCTTTCTCTCTGTCTCTCTTTCTCACTATCCACTCTGCCTGTCAAAAAAAAAAAAAAAAAAATTCCCAAGCGGTCAGAATTCTCCTAAATTGCATTATAGGGAGGAAAGCCCCTATTCTGGGCCTCAGTTTCCCTCGGGCACATCTGGAGGTGCCCTAGGCTCAGGACCCGCTGCAGGGGTGGTGAGATAGGGACCACCACAACCCCACCCCCCTTCCTGTCTGTTCTACAGCCTTCCACTTCCTCTGCCTCACTTCTCTTCTTGGCTCCTCCTCCAGGGACCCTACTTGACCATGCTGGTCCTTGCCATCTCCCTCCCCCCGGGGGGACCCACGCCATTCTATCTTCCTTAATGCTGGCAGGGTACAAAGTGGCCTAGCTCCCCAACCGGTCTGTGCACCAGTGCCTGGGGCCTCCTGGGGACCTGGGATGGGCGGCCAAGGTGGGGGCACTGTGTGTCTCATATGCCAGCCCCAGCTGCCAAAGGACCATTTAACGCTTCCCCCTGCAGCCCGACAAGCAAGAGGGCACAGCGGGCCTGGCTCAGCACTTTGCAGGGGTAAGGACTGGCCAAAAAGCCTCAGGTCTCCTGACCCTGCGCAGTCTGGGGTGCTGGGAGCAGGGCTGAGCTCCAAGGCAGAGGGAGAAGTTTGGATTCTCAGCTCCTGCCTCCCTTGCAACCTAAGCCAAGCCCCAGGCCCCCAGCCTGTCACGGTGGGTGATGGGCGGAGGCCCAGCCTCCTGAACTGAGGTGAGCCCCAGAGACAACCAGAGGGGCCTTGCGTCCCACAGGGGGAGTGTCTGCCCCCAGCCCTCATCCGGGCTCCACTGGGCCCCCCTTCCCCAGCCCCCGGGAAGCAAGGTGACTTGGTACGTGGGACAGCTGGCCTCCCCTGCAGTGAGAGCAGCCCCAGAGGGAGAGAAGAACCAGGGACCAAGGCTGGAGCCACTGAGGCTCCCGCTGAGCTCAGGGCTGGCATGCTCACCTTGCAGGAGGCTGCCTCCCACAGGCCGCCTCCACCCGGGCCCACCGGGGACCCTCAGGCCTGCTGGACACAGAGACAGGGAGACAGAGCTGTCGGGGGACGTGGTTTGGTTTTTAATTTTTTTTTTTTTTTTTTGACAGGCAGAGTGGACAGTGAGAGAGAGAGACAGAGAGAAAGGTCTTCCTTTTGCCGCTGGTTCACCCTCCAATGGCCGCCGTGGTCAGCGCGCTGTGGCCGGCGCACTGCGCTGATCCGATGGCAGGAGCCAGGTACTTATCCTCATCTCCCATGGGGTGCAGGGCCCAAGGACTTGGGCCATCCTCCACTGCACTCCCGGGCCACAGCAGAGAGCTGGCCTGGAAGAGGGGCAACCGGGACAGAATGCGGCGCCCCGACAGGGACTAGAACCCGGTGTACCGGTGCCGCTAGGCGGAGGATTAGCCTAGTGAGCCGCGGCACCGGCCCTGGTTTTTAATTTTTAAAAAAGATTTGTGGGCTGGCGCCGCGGCTCACTAGGCTAATCCTCTGCCTGCGGCGCTGGCACACTGGGTTCTAGTCCCGGTCAGGGCGCCAGATTCTGTCCTGGTTGCCCCTCTTCCAGGCCAGCTCTCTGCTGTGGCCCAAGTGCTTGGGCCCTGCACCCCATGGGAGACCAGGAGAAGCACCTGGCTCCTGGCTTCGGATCAGCGCAGTGCACCGGCCACAGCGCGCCTGCCACGGCGGCCATTGGAGGGTGAACCAACGGTAAAAGGAAGACCTTTCTCTCTGTCTCTCTCTCACTGTCCACTCTGCCTGTCAAAAAAAAAAAAAAATTTGTGTATTTATTTATTTGAAAGGCCGTTGCAGATAAAGAGCGAGACTAAGAGAGACATGAGGGAGAAAAAGCTCCCACAGGCTCATTCTCTCCCGGTGGCTGCAATGCCCAGGGCTGGGCCAGGCTGAAGCCAGGAGCCAGGGACTCCTTCCGGGACCCACGTGGGTGGCAGGGGCCCAAGTGCTTGGGCCATCTTTTGTTGCCTTTCCAGGTGCAGTAGCAGGGAGCTGGATGGGAAGCAAGCAGCGAAGACTTGAACTGGCTAGCGCTCTGGCTAGCACTCCCAGTCGGGATTCAGCATCACAGGTGGTGGCTTAACCTGCTGCACCACAATGCCTGGCCCCTTTATTTTTTTTAATTAAAAAATTGTTTTGAAAGGCAGAGGCGCCAGGGCACAAAGTTCCTACCTGCTGGTTCCCCCACCCAAAACATCTGAAGTGGCCGGAGCTGGGCCAGGCTGAAGCCAGGAGCTCCATCTGGGTCTCCCACGTGGGTGGCAGGCGCCCAAGCACATAAGCCATCACCTGCTGCCTCCCAGGGGGCCCATGATCAGGAAGCCAGAATTGGGAGTGGATCCAGCACTCAACCCCAGGCTCTCCGATTCGGAAAGCGCGCCTCCCAAACAGCCTTGACCGTGGCACCAAACAGCCTCCCAGGCAAGTGGCTTTCCAAGCAGCTGCACCCCTCTGCCCCTGCTGCAGCTTCTTCCAGAACCGTGGACCAGGAACGGAAGGAGGGGTGAAGAAGGACGAGGAGTTCTCAGAATCAGAAGACAAAGCTTGGCCAGGAGGGGGAACTCCTTTAAGATGTCAGTCGCAGCAGGCAGTGAACAAAAACCCAAAACAGCAAAGCTGATGAGGGAAACCGCAGCTGTCAGCAGTGGCTGCCCGTGACCCCACGGCGAGGGCTGCACTTCCACACCATGGCGGGCGCTGGCCCCAGCCGAGCCCAGGCTGCAGGCGGCGGGCGAGGGGGATCCCACACTGCCTCCAGGACACGGAATATACCACCCCTCAAAACGAGGCAGAGCTCTGACGCCCCCACCTGCAGGACAGTCACTCAGGCCAGTCCAGCCCATCCTCCTTGCAGAGAGCTGCTGAGAGCGGGCACCTGTCGCGTCCCGGCACCCGGGACAGGCGGGGGGACGAGGGTATGTCCGGCAGCACCGCTGGCACCCCGCCCCGTCAGAAGCCCTGGCGGCTGTGACTCTGTGCCCCCGGTGCCAACGCCGCCGCATCCCAGAGCATCTCTGAGCGCACTCCTGCCTGAAGGCGGCCGTGGCAGCTGGCAGCGGCTCCGGCTGCTCTCCCTACCCCGCCCCGCAACACACAAGGAAAAGACCTCTGCGGGCTGCAGAGCTAGAACCGACCTGGAGGTCTGAGTTCTGTGACCCGGGCGAGTCACTTCCTCCCTCTGAGCCACAGTTTCTGCATCTGTGAAATGGGGTCAGGAGCCCCAGCTCTCAGGGCTGCTGTGAGGAGCGGATGAGATAACAGGCCGCAGGTGCAGCGTCTGCAGCCCCGGGTCTGGAGTCCCTGGGGCCCGGCAAATATCTCCTGGACATTTGCTCTCTGCTACGTCCTGACTCTGCCCAGGGTGGGTGCTATGCGGGAGGCCCGTAGGGACAGCACAGAAAACAGCAGTGAGCAGGACGCCCGGGCCCCCAGATGCCACCCACACCCACACAGCCCAGGTCTCCCAGCTCCAGCGCCTTGTCCCTGGAGGCTGCTAGGGAGGCAGCATGATGGCCAAGGCAAGCACAGGCAGCCCCCCATGTGGCCCTGGGAGCTGCCCAGCCTAGCACCGCCCTGCTGCTGGACCCCACGATGGAATTGACTCAGCTGTGATGGAGTCACTGTGACTGTCTCCGCAGGTCAGCGCCATCACCCCGGTCCGGGCGCAGGGGGCTTCCTCGGAGTTGTTGTCACCTGCTCAGGGGGGCACCTTAGCTCCCTGGAGGAGCTGCCAACCCCTGAGGTGGCAGGGCCGTAGGGTCCTGGAGACAGACCCTCCCAGCTTTAAAGCTTGGCCTAGCTTCTCATCAGCTGCGTGACCATGGGCGAGGAATTTGACCTTGCATTCACTTTCCCAGACAGCAGCAATCCCAGCCTCATCAGGTCATGGAGACCACCTGAGCCCCTCGTGCGGCCCCAGGCACAGCTGAGCAACACTGATTCTCCCTATTTCACACACACACGCGCGCGTGTGCACACACACACACATGCACACACGCACCCACAGTGCACTCACTGAATCTCCCTCTGAGTCCTCCCAACACATGCGACCCTTCTTGTCCCATCCACAGATGAGAATACCAAAGTGACCGTGTAGCAACCAAGTGGCAAAGCCAAAGTGAACCCCCGCTCCCTCCTCTCCTGCTCCCAGTCATGGGCTCAGAACGAGCTGAGGCAGGTGAGGGGAGACTGGTGGGAGAACAAGACCCCACCCCCACCCCACACACCCTGGAGCTCCAAGCTCGGCCCTTCCAGACCCGCAGGCCCGGCGGGGGAGGGGTGTGGGCAGGCTTCCTGCTGCCCGCCCTGCCTGAGCTGCCTCTCTCGGAGAAGGCGACATTGCTGGTTTGTGACTTCCTTGAGATAAGCCTGTGAAAGCGCCACCCCCGCCCTGCCTGGCCCCCAGCCTCCAGCCCCCAGCGCAGCGCCACCTGTGGCCAGACTTTGGTCCTCGCACTCACCTCCAGCCTGCAGTGACCTCAGCTGGGCCAGTGAGGGGCACAGACAGGGGTCCGAAAGCAGAAGGGACCACCCACGGCCCCAGGAGGATAGACACCCCTCTGCCCCCTCCCCCCAGGCCCCCCAACCTCTCTGCTCCCACAGTCAGGTGACAGGGCGCTCCCGCCGCACGCACTGCGTCCCGGGCAGCCAGCTCTGACTGGTGGACGCGCTTCCTCGGCCCCGATGAGATCTCTCCTTGTAATCTCCTCCCATTAGAGCGGCCTCTGCCCTCCGGCTCTGCAGGGCCCAGCAGCCGCTAGGGCTACAGGAGGCTGCCTGGGGCCAGCTCTGCGCCAGGGGACTGGAAGGAAGCAGGGCCCCTGGTGGCCTTCACTCCCTGGCCCCACTCCCCAGTGGACGGCAGGGGTGCAGGGCAGCCGTGCACCCGCCCGGGGAACAGTACTGATCACTGGGTGGCCACCACTGGGCAGGCGCACACCGCTCTGTTATCGCCACAGCTTCACAGGTGAGAGAAAGCGGCCTCTGAGAGGGAGGGGATTGCCCAAGGTCCCGCCCACAGTGGGTCACTGCAGAGCCCAAGTTCACTCTCAGCCTGAGGGTCGGGCCTGGCTATCGGCCATCAGAGGGAGGAGAGAGGCCGGCAGCTCAGCATCAGCTAAGTGGCCCCAATTCCAAGGCAATGGGAGGCCCGAGGGGCACAGGCTGTGTCCGAATTCTCCCCCTCCTCGATGCAACAGCCGGTGCCTGAGCGGCAAGCACTTATTAAGCACCACAGCACACAGGGTCTGTGTTAGTGCCCAGCGAGAACAGCGCCGGGACTGCTGTGATGAGCAGTTCAGGGTGCAGCTGATGCAGATCCACTGCAGTAGGGGCAGAGATTGGCACAGCGCTGCCGGCGTCCCTGCCCTCCCTGCTCCTCCGGCACCGGGGCCACGGCGTCTCCCGAGAGGCCTTCTCAGGAATCCTGAACACAGAGAAGCGTGTCTGGTCACGTGGGCTTGGGAACTGGTTGATGAGGGAGGAAGCGCAGGACTTGCGGCTGCAGTGTGCATGGTGGGGGGGGGGGGGGCAGGGGCGCTCCCCTGCAAGTGCCCCCTGCCTGCTGCTCCAGCCTCTGCCTGGGGGAGGGGGAGGGGAGAAGCTAGAACACAAAGGGTGTGCTCCCCCCACCCCGACCCCTGGAGCTGAGCTGGGACAGGTGGAAATGGAGAGTCAGGCGCCAGGCAGATGCTATGTTCCAGGTGAGGGACGAGAGTCCTGGGGAGGGACCGCACCAGGTGGCAGCGGTGGAGGGGCTGGAGGGGTCGGGACGAAGAGAAGGGCCGTTCTAGACAAGGTTCACGGGAAGACCTAACTCTGCCCCAGCTCTTCCTGCATATAGACCTGGGACCCCATGGGGTCAAAAACTGCCATCACGCACTCCAGTGGAGGGAGGCTCCGTCCTCTTGAACCCCGCTGGCCTCCTAGGCTGACCTCCTTCCTCAGGAAGCCCTCCCTGACTGTCACGTATGCCATGACACGACACACACCCAACAACTAAGCTTCTGAACTCTGGCCTGCAGAACCTCTGGTCAGCCTGCCGAGTCTCGCTGGGATCCTGAGTGAGGACTGCTGTGGGCCAGCCGGCCGGCCAAACACTTCTGGGCACTGTGGTTTGCCAGCTCTGTGCCAGGCCCTGGTGGATGTGGGGAAAGGGGTAGCCAAGCCCCTGACAGCCACGCCTGTGAGTGAGATGTCAGATGGAACGCTCCTGTCTCCGGGTGTCCCGGGCTATCTTTGCCACCCAGCCTGGGCCAGCCTGGGCAGAGCTCTCAGGATGCTGCCGGCACCCCACAGAATCCACCAGGCCTTGGCAGCCCGCTTCCTCTTGCCTTTGTGATGCCTCTTCTGTCTCCCACCTCTGTCTCCTGGCCTTCGGCGCCTCACTGCACCTCTCGAACGAGGGAAGGGACGTCTGGACCTGGGCCCAACGCAGCCACAGGACTGCTCAGCTGGCCAGCGGTAGCCGGGGCCCCAAGACACAGGCCTGGCATTCCCAAGCCCTTGGGGGACCAACGCACCTGGTGGCACAGCGCCCGGCATGTGGCAGCTACTCCAGGCCCGCCTTCGCCGCCACCACCTCTGTGTCTCTGCTCTAAGCAGAATGTGGGGCGCGCCTTCTTCCCGTCTGGTGGGTGAGCCCCAGGCTTGTGCACTGGGACGATGGCCAGACAGTGGGGAAGCTGCACTGGGACCGGCACAGCAAGCCCTCGGAGCCCCGCCCCCTCCCGCCGGCTTGGCCAAACTTCTTCAGGGTTTCTCGAGGAAAAGCTAATGCTGTACTGTGTGATCAGGGTTGAATTTCAAGAGTAAGTCTTGCGTGTCGCATAAAATCAGGGTAGGGGAAGGAGAATACAAAGATGATTTCTTCCTTGTAGAGAAAGAAATGACTCCAAGGGCCGGCGCCGCGGCTCACTAGGCTAATCCTCCGCCTAGTGGCGCCGGCACACCGGGTTCTAGTCCCGGTCGGGGCGCCGGATTCTGTCCCGGTTGCCCCTCTTCCAGGCCAGCCCTCTGCTGTGGCCAGGGAGTGCAGTGGAGGATGGCCCAAGTGCTTGGGCCCTGCACCCCAAGGGAGACCAGGAAAAGCACCTGGCTCCTGGCTCCTGCCATCAGATCAGCGCGGTGCGCCGGCCGCAGCGCACCGGCCGCGGCGGCCATTGGAGGGTGAACCAACGGCAAAGGAAGACCTTTCTCTCTGTCTCTCTCTCTCACTGTCCACTCTGCCTGTCAAAAAAAAAAAAAAAAATGACTCCAAGCCCTTGTTTTCTGTTTTATTTATTGTTTTTTTTTTTTTATCTTTTTTTTTTTTTTCTCTGACAGGCAGAGTGGACAGAGAGAGAGAGACAGAGAGAAAGGTCTTCCTTTTGCCGTTGGTTCACCCTCCAATGGCCGCCGTGGCCGGTGCACTGCGGCCGGTGCACCGCGCTGATCCGATGGCAGGAACCAGGAGCCAGGTGCTTTTCCTGGTCTCCCAAAGGGTGCAGGGCCCAAGCACCTGGGCCATCCTCCACTGCACTCCCTGGCCACAGCAGAGAGCTGGCCTGGAAGAGGGGCAACCGGGACAGAATCCGGCACCCCAACCGGGACTAGAACCCGGTGTGCCGGCGCCGCTAGGCGGAGGATTAGCCTAGTGAGCTGCGGCGCCGGCCTCTGTTTTATTTATTGTAAAGATTGATTTATTTGAAAGGCAGAGTGATAGGGAGAGACAGAGCAAGTTTCCATCTGCTGGGTCACTCCCCCAAATGACTGCAACAGCCACAGCAGGGCCAAGCCAAAGCTGGGAGTCAGGAGCTTCATCCAAGCCTCCCACATGGGTACACAGGCCCAGGCATTTGGGCCACCTTCCACTGCTTTCCCAGGCACATTCGCAGGGAACTGGATTGGAAGTGGAGCAGCCGGGACTCGAACCAGCACTGGTATAGGATGATGGCGCTGCAGGAGGCAACTGTACCCACTGTGCCACAGCACTAGCTCCTTCTTTTTATTTTTAATTAATTAACTTTATTTATTTGAAAGACAAAGACACAAAGAGAGAGCTCTCCAGTTCTCTGGTCTGCTCTCCAAATGCCCACCACAGGCAGGGCTGGCCCAGGCCGAAGCCAGGAGCTGGGAGCTGCACCTGGGTCTCCCTTCCTCCATTCTCAGGGCAGCTGCCGGCACCACTGCTGCTGTGCGGGTCACATTCCTCCCCCACCCCCGTCCCCCAACCGCCCGGCCGCACCACACGCGGGATCTCACCGTCTCCAGAGGGCTGACTCTGATTCCAACAGCAAAACCACAGTCTGCCTGGAGGCCTGGTGACCAGGCCTTGCCCTGAGAGCGAGGGCTCCGGGGAGGTGCCGGGCCCGGCCGGCAGCCGCTCTGGGCAAGTCCCAACAGGGCGCCAGGCGGGCAGGAAGAGCCTCTCCCGCTGTAATTTGCTAAGCCCCTCTGGGGTGGCTTCGAGCCGCTTGCTGGGAGTGTCCCTTTGGCAGGGTCTCCCTGTCGGGGGAGGTCAGAATTCACACAGGCCGTCTGTGTGCAAGGAATGGGAGAGAAAAGGAAGCCTTCGCTCTGATGAAGTGGGCTCAGGCCGTGAGAGCACTCGCACGCTTTACGTGACATGACAGGAAGAGCCAATTAGCCTAACAACTTCCGAAAAATATGGAGCTCCAGCGCACGCACTTATTACGGCACCGGGAGTGCTCAGGCCCCGGGCCGCGCTCCGGACTGGCACACGGTGACTCAGCTTCGGCAGCGCAGGGCAGGCCTGCGTACGGTGCCAGCTTTGCCCCGGAGTCTGCTAAATTGGGGGGGGGGGCACCGGGGGACTCTCGAGTTTACCAAATGTAATGGCGCAGCATTCTTGCCACGACCCCCGGCCTCTGAGTCCCGACTTGGTCCTGTAGCCAGCACCTGAACACAGGTGCGAGCTCACCTGGTTCACTTGTGAAATCCCTCACCAGGGCTGGAGGAATCTGGGACAGCCTGGGCCTCCCTGCAGGTGGTCCTGAAATTCTCATAACCTCCAGGGTGACAGCCCAGGCAGATCCCACCCGCCGCCCGTGGGCTTGTCCCGCTGTGTGGGGTCTGACCCAGCAGCCCATGGCGGGCGCGGGAGAGGGACAGTCCAGGCTGAGCTCTGCCTGGTGACAGCTGATGGCACAGAACACCCCCACACAGTCCAAGTGCTCCCCACGACCCCTCCATGAGGCTCACCCCAGCCACAGAGAAAGCCAGGACTCTTCGGCATTTGTCTGCCAAAACCACAAAGCGTGAAGGCTCTGTGGAATTTTAGGGGTCACAACGGGACAGCAGAGGGTGGTACTGATGGAACAAGGACCTAAACCTCAGCCGTTTGAGGTTCGCTACCCCTGCCTTCTTTCACGGGACCAGGTCCTTCTCACATCTTGTACTGTTCCTCACCCCACCCCACCCCCTGCATTCTCTCCAGGTTTGGAAGCCAGTGAGCCACACTGGGGAAGCTCATCTCTAGCTACCGCCCTATCCCCACCCCCACCCCAGCCCAACTAAGATATAAAGGAGCCCAGCCCTCTGGGGGCGGGGCCTCTGGCCCTTGTGCCATTCATCTCCTCTGTCCTGCGCCTCTTTCCCACACACTCTGGTGCCCGTGGGAGGCAGCACCAGTCTGCACTCTGCGCCTTGCAGTCCTCAGGGTGTGGGCTCAGGAGGCAGACTAGCTGGGTTTGGAACCCTGACGCCCTCATTTTCTGTCCTTTTTGAAAGGCAGCATGATGGAGAAAGAGATTATTTAGCAAAAGAAAATAACTTTATTTTCACTCCCCATCCTCAACTTTCTTTGGGCATTTTATTCGTTTGTGAAATCCCAAAGTCTCACTCCCCAGATGCCCACAACAGTGGGAGCTGGGCTGGACACATGCCGGGAGCCGGGGCTTCCGCCTGGGTCCCCGTGGGTTACACCCTCGTGCTCACACTGTGAGACGCCGGGTGGCTTCCTCGGCCGCTCTGAGCTTCAGCTTCTGCAGGAGAAAAATGGGCTGAGTCCCTGGGTCACGGGGTCGGTGTGGTGACTGAAGGAGGCTCAGCGAGGCCCTGACCGGTCGCCAAGCGCTCGGTCACCACTCCGTGCAGGAGCAGGAAGACGATGATGAAGTCAGCGCTGGGCAGCCAGGTGCTCTTCCTCGCTGGATGGAAATCCACCTCCTCCAGGAAGCCACCAGTCCAGGGCGATATCCCCATGACTGGCACCTCACTCCTTTCCCGGCTCCTGGAGGCGCCTGAGCCCGGGGCCCAATCCTGCCTGTGACTCACCCTCCTCTCCCTTTCTCACCCCTCCTCTGACACGTCTTCCGTCCCCGGTCCTAGGACCAGGAGCGGGAGCCTGACCCCATGGCGCAGTGGTTCCCAGACTGGGGTTTCACAGCCCTAGAGAACGGCGGGAGAAACTTGAGTGTGCGGGAGTGAAGAGATAAGAGAAAAAGATCTTTAGCACCGTTCTGCCAAATAGAATCCGCTCTCCCCAGCCTTCTAGGAGGGAAGGGCTGTTTTCACACCCACCAAACAGGAAGGCCTCATCTTTGATGAAAGGCCAATCCCTAGCTGAAAAACCCCAGCCTCATTAAGAAAACAAAAAACAAAACAACACTTAGAGAACTCCAACCCCTGCTGGCCTGTGTCCTCGGGGACCCCACCCGCCTGGGGGCTGCTGTTCTGAGCTGGAGTCACCCACAAACCCGAGAGGACTCAGGCCGAGCGGCGCGCCCACTCAGCTCACCCCGTGGAGGCTCAGCGCCGGGCCAGAGCCGACCACGCACCTGGCAGAGGGCGGCCGGGAGACGCTGTGGGCAGGGTCTGCGCTCCGTGCCTCTGCAGGCTGGGCGCGGAGCCCAGCCCCCGCCGCTCCCTGGGAAGGGAGGCAAAGCGGGCGTCCTAGGCCGGAGGTGGGGGGCCAGGCGCCCCGCGGCGCGGGCGCAGATAGGATCTGAACGCGGAGAAGCTCCGGCCCTGGCTCTTTGATCCGCGGCCAGCCAGGCTGGGCCTGCACCCGGGGGGGCGGCGCGGCTGTCTTCCGGCCTGGCTTTGCAGGGCTGCCAGGGGTCCTGAGGGGCCCCGAGAGGGACAGGCGTCCAATATCCCCGCCTTGCCCCGCCCCGCCCCCAGCACCCTCCGTCCCCGTCGCTCTCAAAGGAGGCGGGAGTGGCTACCCTGGAGTCCAGCACCCAAACCCGCTGGAGGACGCGGCTCCCTGCACCGCGACCTAGAGAGCCGGGGTCTTTTGTAGATGAGCTGGCTCAGCCGAGACCAAGCGTGCAGAAGTGGCCCGTGTGGACGCCCAGGAGCCAGCCTGGAGGAGGCAGCCCGGAGCGAGGAGAGGACCCCACGGCACCCAGCCCCGAAGTTCCCGGCGCTGACCGTGCCCGGGAGAGTCGGGGGTGGGGATAGGGAAGCAGCGTGCCTGGAGGCTCGACGAGGGGCGGGGATCCTTCCCCCGGTCCTCCTGGCCGCCGCGTTCGCGCCTCGGAGCAGCCACATGGCTAAGCGGCGCCACACGGACGTGTGATGTGCACAACAGGCGCTCGGTAAAAGGGCGACGGTGGTCTGTGTTGGCGCTGCGGGCAGGCGCCCCTGAAGGAGGTCCCACACGGGCACACACAGCCCGAGCATGCGGCCGAGACGGGGGCTTTGGGGCGTCCCAACCCTGCCAGAGCCTAGGCCCGAAGACTTGGCACGCCCGCCGCTCAAAGCATGAGGCGCTCGGGCCCAGGGGCCAGGAGCCTAAGGGGACCCCGCGCCCCACCAGGAGAAACCTGGGCGCAGCAAGCCTCGTCGAAGGCGGGGAAGCGAGGCCAGGCGCTCCCTGCCGAGTCCTCGCACGCGGAGGAGTGTCACCCACGCCGCCCCGCACCGCGAGCCCTTTAAGACGATGCCCAGTGGGCGCGCCCGGCGGCTCCCGGCAGAGAGGCGGGGCAGGACCGCAGCGCCCCGCCCCCGGCCGGGCCCGCCCCCGGCGCCCGCCCCGCCCCCGGCACTCGGCCGGCGGCGCCTTTGATGTGCGGACCCGCCAGCTCCCGGCCCGCGCTGCGCCCCGCGCCCTCGGCTCGCGCCCGCAGCCCGCCCAGGCGGAGGCAGCCCGCGCTCCGCCCGCCGCGCCCCGGGCTCGCAGGTCCGGACCCCGGGCTCGCCGCCCCCCGCGCCCCCGGAGCGCCCCCGGAGCGCACCATGCCGCAGCTGGACGCCGGCGGGGGCGGCGCGGGCGGCGGCGACGACCTCGGCGCGCCCGACGAGCTGCTGGCCTTCCAGGACGAGGGCGAGGAGCAGGACAAGAGCCGCGACAGCGCCGCGGGCCCCGAGCGCGACCTGGCCGAGCTCAAGTCGTCGCTCGTGAACGAGTCCGAGGGCGCTGCGGGCGGCGCTGGGGGCCCGGGGCCCGGCGCCGAGGCCGAAGTGGCGGCGGAGGTGAGCGCGCCCGCGGTGCCCGTCCCTCGGCGCCCGCCGGCCCCGCGCCCGGCCCCTCACGTCCCCTCTGCTCTCCCCGCAGGCGCTCGGGCGCGAGCACGCTCCGCAGAGGCTGTTCCCGGACAAGCTCGCCGAGTCCCTGGAGGAAGGTGAGGCCCGGCCGGTGGGCGCCCAGCCCGCGGGGAGCCGGGGGCCGCGCCTCCCCGCCGCCGCTCGAGGGGGCGGTGGAGCTGGGGCGGGGGCGGGCTTCCCGGGCGCCGCGGGCTCGAGTCACTTCCGGTGCCCTGACCTTTATAGGAGTAAACAGACCCCAGCCGCTGACGCTCCCCTCCTGCCCAGGTGACCTGCGGGTCCCCTGCCTTGAGGGGCGAGCGTGGGCCGAGGCTCAGACTGCGGCGGCCGGGGCGCCCGCGCCACTTGGCACCGCGCACCCCAGGCCCGTTCCTTCTCCGGCCCCCGCGTCGACGGCAAGCCACCCCCTCCCCAACACCCCACACGTCCCCGCCCAGGCTGTTCTGCGCTGCACTGCCGAGCCGGGGTGGCCGTCGGGGCGACGGGGGTGACCGGCTGTGGCTTTTGCAGGCCTGAAGTCCCCCGAGTGCGCCGGCGCCATGTACAAGGAGACCGTGTACTCTGCCTTCAACCTGCTCATGCACTACCCGCCTGCGCCGGGGGCCGGGCAGCACCCGCACCCGCAGCCGCAGCCCCCGCTGGTAAGTGGCCCCGGCAGCCCCGTGCCGCCCTGGCCAGGTAGGTGAGGCGAGGGCAGAAGTGACATCCCGAGCCGCTCTTTCCCCGCGTGCTCACAGTGGGATCCGAACCTGAAGGAGAACCTCGGGCGGGCAGGAGCAGCCATCCTGGCTCCTGGCTTCCGCCTTCCCTCTTGCTAGGGGCAGGTGCAGGTCCGGCACAGGTGCAGGCTCTGAAGAGCAGGGGGCTCGGAGGCCTGGGCAGGCCGCCTGGCCACTCGGGAGAGCCTGCTCCCCTGGGCCGTGTCCTTGTCACCGGAGGGGGCTGAGGCAGTGTGTGGGAAGCCACCCTGGCCTGGGACACACAGGGCGGGGTCTGCAGTGGCACTGCCTGGCGGTGCTGGGGAGTCGGTGGATGAGACCTGTTGAGGGCGCCGGGCTCTGAGAAGGCTGCGCGACAGTCGCACCTTCTTCCCTTGGAGCCCCAGGCCGCGGTGGTGGCAAGAGCCGGTCCTCAGGGCCTGGCCGCTGTGCAGCCGGACGTGAGGATCCCCCGGCCTGCCTGAGTCTACGGTGAGGTTCTGGAAGCACTGGGTTGGGAGCAGTGGGCCGGGCAGGGGGTTGCCCGGGAGGCATGGGTGGCTGCCAGGCCGCCTCAGGTCAGGGGTGAGGCGTGTGGCTCGGAGAGCGTTTCCTGCCCTCGCTGGTGGGAGGTGAGAAGACAGGTTTGGGCCTCTCCCCGGGAGCCTGGGCTGCAGCCCTGGGGGACAGCTGACCGCGCTTGAACTCTGCCATGCGGCATGAGTGTCTCCGCCGAGTTCCCTGGCTGCTCTGTGCACAGGCAGACGGACGGCCATTAGGGTCGACCCACGATGCTTCCCCATCCCTACAAGGTGTGATGCTGGGGGCCTGGGGCGGGGGTCACTGTGGTAACCACGAGGAGACAAAAGGCTCGGCCCAAGAGCTTTCCCAGCAGCGCAGGGGGAGGCTGCTTGGGAGTTCCAGTCCCAGAGCCATGAGTGGTGGGGGAGGGCGAGGGGGCCATTTGGTGTCCTGTGGCTTACGTGGCTGGAGGAGGCGGAGGAGGGGCCGCAGCGCTGCCTGCCCGGCCAGGGTCTTCGAGTTGTACCTAAGGGTCCTTCTGAAGCCCCCCACCGTCTGGGGTAACAGGCTCCCCGCCCCAGCCCCCACTGTCCTGGGGCCCGAGAGAGCGGACAGGCTCTGTCACGGACTCTGTGGGCCCTGGCCTGAGCTGCTCTGCGGTGCTGGGGACAAGGACAGCGCAGGGGCCCAGCTGGGGCAACACTGGCGGAGGAGGATGTGTGGAGGAGGTGCAGTGTGGCCGGTGTCACAAGGCAGAGCAGGCCGGCCTGCTGTTTGGGGCGCACCGATCCTCTGGCGTCTTGCTCATGGGTCTGGAGCAGGAAGACCCTCACACTGCGGGGCCAAGGGGATGCTGCCTCTGGAGGTTGCTTCCAGAGCGCAGCCCGGCCCCCGCGTTCACCCGAGCCGCTCCAGGGGCGCGCACACGGTCCATGCCTCACAGGTGCTCGGGGGACCTCCACACAGGCAGGCCCGAACCCTGGTGGGAACAGCGGGCTGCGTGCCCACCGCGCCCCGCCCTCCCCCACCCCGTAGGGCGGAGATAGTCTTCCAGAAAGGTTCCTGCTTTTTGGTCTTTGCCCTCTTAAAGCTCTGTTCGCTTCAGGGAAAAAACGCAGGCAAAGTTGATTGAGCAGCCAGTGTTGGTGGAGCATCTGGTGAGGGCTGGCAGGCAGGCGCTGGCCTGGCCCAGGAGCCATCGCTCGCTTCATTGTGTTTGCCCCCGGGGTGGGGGGTGGGGAGGGGCTTAGTGCGCTGGTCCCGCACCCCACTCGGAGGATTTCTGGGGTGAGTGGGGCCTCATTGCCCAGGTGCGCAAGGCCACCCGTCTGCTCGGATTCAAAAAGGCTGCGAAGCAGTGCTGCCGCTGCTTCCCTGGGCCCCCCTGCAGGCTGTGGCACGGGAGGAGGCCCAGTGCTCACCGGGCAGGTGAGATGGCCAGCGCACAGGCAGGGAGCCCACCATGGACGCGTGGTTGCCAGGGCCTGCGGGGAGAGGGCCCAGGGGAGCGGCTGCTGCTAGGCGCGGGTGCCTGCTGGAGTCATAGCGGTGGCAGGTGCACGTTACACAGTGTCTGAATTGGCACCCCCGAGGGGCGGCTTCTACATGTGCGAGTTAGGTCTCAGGTCTTTATGCCGCTCAGTCTGTCGGCTCTTGGGGGGCCTTGGAGCCGGGTTTCCTGCCCTGCTCCCTGGCTGCTCTGCAGGCCGAGGCGGCTGACCCTGCTCCGAGGTGGACTTGCTGTGCTTAGACGGAGGAGAGCCCAGGTCCCCCCATCTGCACGGGAGAGGCACACCCCCTCTCAGGGTGGGAGAGAGGAGTGAGCAGCAGGCAGTGCCAGTCCCAGGGAGGAGCCGGTGTGGCTTGGTGCGGATGCAGAGCCCGGGGGCTTGGCCATGGCTTACTCTTCCTCCTCTGCTGTCCCGTCTGCCCCAGGGCTGGCAGAGGCCCAGCAGTAGCCCTGCCTGGAGGACCTTGTGTCCACTTCGGGTCAGGGCTGTGGGCCTAGGAGTCTGCCCCCTGTGGCCAGGGACTCCAGTATCTGGGCTCTGTACTCTGCGCTGCCTCACCCAGGAGCCCTTGCACCCCAAGAATGCTCCCATGCCCTGGCTGAGAGAGACGCTCCCTACCTTTGGTAGCCATCAGAGGCCCTTGCGTGAGATCTTGGGAGCCTAAGCTGATTTGTAAGAGGGAAGAGTCTCATGCCGTCAGCCTCCTCATGTGCACCCCCGCCCTGCCCCGTCTCACTGTTGCTTCCCCGGGCTGGGGGTGCCGAGCCAGCCACGGCCCGTTCCCGTTCACAGGGCCCTCGCTCTCAGCACCTCTGTCAGTGGGCGGGAGGCCCTGTGCCGTCGCTCCTTCATTTGCTTTGATTTCCTGGAGCGTGAGAGCCAGAGAGAGTCATGGGTTCCCAAAGCCGCTCCCGGTCGCCTCCCTCGTTAGGTGCCAGGCCCGGTCCTCGCGGTTCTGGCGCTCGCTCGGCTGCTGGTGGGGGGAGGTCGCGGCGCCCTCTCTTGCCTGGGAAGGCTGTGCTGTGAGCCCTTCCCTCAGCTGCAAGGGGGCTCCCACACCAGTGCCAAGCGCCGGCCTAAGGAGGCCCTTCCTGCAGACCCTGGCTTAGCTGGGCTTCCTGCCCCGCCCTGTCCCCAGGGCCAGGAGTCAGGCTGTGGGTTAGAGCTGCCTGCCCACGCCGCGGAGGGGTCAGTGCGAGGTAGCCGGGCAGAGACCTGGGGTCCTGCCCCCGGCTTTACCAGGGCCCCGGCCAGCCGGCGAGTGGGGATGTTGGTGCAAGCTCTGCCCACCGCCTCGGTTGCTCCGAGTGGGGTGAAGATGGGAGGGTGAGGGCGGCTGTCTTTGAGGCGGCTGAGACCACACCTCGCACTCTGCCCCTGCAAGAAGGGAGCGGGAGCTGAGCCTGGGCCCGGCTGTGGGGACGTAGGTTTGTAGTGACAGCGCCGGAGCTTGGGCGGGGCCGGGGTGGGCAGCAGCTGCGGTCCGAGGCTGCAGCCACACCCCCTCACACCTTGTGGTGGGTGCTTCCTGCCGCTGTGTACAAACACAGCTCCCCTGGAGGAAACAGGTGCTGTGCCGGCCTTGGCGCCCCCGCCCCCGCCCCTGCCCCTGCCGGACAGCGTGGGAGTCTCGGGAACCACCTCCTGCAGGGGGCCCGCGAAGCCTGGAAGGGAGGGGGCTGGCCAGGGCCCCTCGGGTAGGGAGCGCAGGGACAGAAAGCCCCCATGCTGCTGTGGCTGGGTAGGCCACTCCCTCTCTGCACCTGTTGGCTCCGTCAACAGTGAGGACAGCGAGGGCTCCTCACTGTGCACACAGTAGGTACTTTGTGACTGGACGCTCCTGTTACACTGTGTAGACCCTGTTCCACGTCCACGGTCTCCCAAGGCTGTGGCTGGAGCGCTTGTCCCGGCTCGGGAAGCCAGCTCCCCTGGGCAGTGCCACCTGGCTCGTCCACCCGTCAGCTGGCGTGGGACGAGCCCCTCCCGTATACCAGGTCTGCACCGGGACGGAGGGGGGGCTCCCGCCACACTTCCTGAGCAAGCAGTGTCGAGGAGGGGACGGGACTCCTGCTAGGGCTCCCACTGGCTCCAGGGTTCTGGATGAGGGCTGGGGCAGGCCAGTGGGGCAGCTGAGGGGCTCCAGCCCAGGAGCCTGCGCAGGGGGAGTGGGAGCGGGCTCTTGGTGGGCAGTGTGTGCTCACGGGAGGCAGAAGTTAGCTCCCAGCCCCTGAAAGAGCAGCCCAAGCCGGAGTGTGAGCGCTGCAGGGGAGATTGAGGTTACCCTGGCCCCTGACCTGAATGCCCACGCAGTGCTGGTCCCAGCTGTGGTGTGTCAGCACCGCGCACGGGCAGGGTGGGGCCTCCCTGCACGTGGTTTGAGCTGGACAGCGAGGCCTGGGGCAGGTGGACCCTGGGAGCGGCAGGGGTGACTGAAAGAAAGCGAGCAGGGCCAAGGGAAGGGGAGGCCTGGGGCGGGAGACCCACGGGTGCTGGGCAAGGGTGCTCTGCTGCCCACAGGGGACTCAGCTGCAAGGGGGCCAAGCGCCGGCCTAAGGAGGCCCTTCCTGCAGACCCTGGCTTAGCTGGGCTTCCTGCCCCACCCTGTCCCCAGGGCCAGGAGTCAGGCTGTGGGTTAGGGCCGCCTGCCCACGCCGCGGAGGGGCCAGCGCGAGGTAGCCGGACTGAGACCTGGGGTCCTGCCCCCGGCTTTACCAGGACCCAGGCAAGAGGGCCTCTCCCGGCATTTGATCTTGCTCTCTGCCCTCTGCTGACTGAGGGAAACCGCACCCCAAGGGTCAGGGGCTGGCTTAGCTCCCGCAGCTCGGCTGCAGTTCCACGGGGTACGGTGAGCACCTCTGACGGCTGCTGTTTCTGGCCGCACTCCGGTCCCTGGGCCCTGGGGAGGGTCTCCGAGAGCCCAGGTGAGCCTCAGATGTGCACCTCATCTCCCAGACCTGTCACGCTTGGGCTTGGGACCTGGGAAGCCACCTCCCTCTCCTGAAAAGAAGAGGCCCGCATCCGCCTCGGCACGCAGGCAGGAGGCCGTCTGTGCCGGGCATGCCCTGCTCAGAGGTCCCGTCTCGCGCGCCGGAGGGCGTGACCCCTGCTGGCTGGGGGCCCTGGCCTGGGGCCGCACTGGGGGAGGCTGCCCTCGCGCCCCACCCGTCCCACCCATGGAGGCCTCCTGTGCCGTGCCAAGTGATTGCATCACAGCCCCGAGCCAGCCTGGTGGCACCGTCTTCAGTCGGTGGCCCTGGCTCCGCAGCCAGAACTCCCTGGAGATCTGAGGAGCAGACGCTGCCAAATCAGCTTCCCCCTAAGCGCTCCCCCCACCCCGAAACAGCCAGCTCCCAGCTCGCGCTCCGAGAACCAGGGGGCTGCCCGCCCCCGCGCCGTGTGTGTGGCAGAGGCTGTGGGCACAGATGGACAGGACATGGCCCCGAGGGCTTTAGAGGGCGGTGTGCAGTCAGGGCTGGATGCCAGCAGTGGCCAAGTCCCTCCCTCCCAGAAAATCCCATTTCCCCACGCGGGCAGGGGGCTGACACCTTTGCTTGTGCGACTCCGGCAGACCTGTTAACCTTGCGGGGCCTGTTGCCGCTCTGCCTGGGGTGGCCATGCAGGGCCCATGGTTCTGCTGTGTCTTGGCCAAGAGGCCTGCTGGCTGGTGGGCTGCAGGAGGGGTCTCCAGGGCCAGGTGACGGGTGTCGGGCGGGGCTGCTGACTCTCTCCGACCTGGCCCTCGTGGCTGGCTGAGATGCGTTACCACGCTCTGTCAGCTCCACGGCGTTGGCCACATGAAAGCCTAGTGCCTAAAAATAGCCGCTCCCAGGGGACGCCCACAGTGGCAGGGCTCAGCTGACCTCAGCATGCACACCCACCGCCGGGCCACCTCCCTCTCCAGGGAGCCCCGGCTGGCAGGGCCACGCCTGCCCACGCTGCCCATGCAGGCGCCCGCTGCCTGGGGCCACTTCATCTGCGCACGGATCTCACCCTGCGGGCAAGGGCTTCGAGCCTTGAAGCCCACCCGGGGCAGGGTGTGGAGGAACTCGGGGGAGGCCCCGAGGGTGAGGCTGTGGCCTCGCAGCCTCCGTCACGCTCACTCATCCACGCCTGCACTGCCCGTGGGGAGCTCGAGGGGAAGCCGTGGGGGCATCTCGCAGAGAGCACCCTGAGGGAGGCCTGGGGAGGGGGCTGCTGGCGGATGGCAAACGGTGGGGCCACACCGGGGTTCCTGTGAGCCGAGGGCAGGGCCTGCCTGGGCCCCGGGGGCCCTGCGGCCCGCGCGCTGAGCAGAGGCCAGGGGCGGCCGGGGCCTGAGAGCTGCCAGGGTTGACTCTGCCCTGCGCTCTGTGGGTTCTCTCTCAGCACAGTCTCTCTGACCAACTGCAAACCACTCTTTTCCCTAAAAATAAACATGCTTACGGGGTTGGGGCAAGCTTTGTAGCTATCAAAGGAAATAATAGGGTGTTTAAGAAAATTACATTGCATTTTAAATAACCAGCATGAAAGTCATTAAGTTGGAAGTTTCATTCAAATCAGATGGCTCTGTGGCTGGCCTGGTGGCCAGGCGGGCGGAGGCTGGGTGGGCCCTCGGAGACGCTGCGGGCGTGCAGCCGGGGCCCAGGAGGGGCTGGCCGCTGAGTGTATGCCCGCGTGTGTGTGTGCCCGCTGCGGCAGCCACCCCGGAGCTGGCTGGCCAGCTTTGAAGCAGTGTGCGGCCTAGAACCGCCCAGCTGCGGTGGGGGCGTGTGGACAGATGACGTGGGGAGAGCCAAGGCCGTGAGGGCAGGGACTTCAGGGATGGTAGCTGGGGACTGAAAGGGCTGCGGCAGACCTGTGAGAGCCGTGGGCCACATCTGTCCACTCTTGGACTCCCGGAACCTAGCAGCAGGCCTAGCACGGAGTGGACGCTCAGTGCACAGCTGCGGGAAGAATAGCAGGAGCCGTAATGGCTCGTGTGTTGAGAGCGCACCGAGGGTCAGGCCTGTGCCGGGAGCTTTTTTGCGTATTGGTCTCTGTTTACTTGCGAGGTCTTCCATCCAGCGGCTCCGTCTCCAGATGACTGGTCTCTCTGTACTTGAGAGGTCTTCCGTCCAGTGGCTCCGTCTCCAGATGACTGGTCTACCTGGAGCAGGAGCTCCGTGCAGGTCCCCCCGCGGGTAGCAGTGTCTCCAGGGTTTGACCCTCCCAGGATGCGTTAGCTGGGAGCCGGATCAGAGGCGGGCAGAGGCAGGGCTGGAGCCCTGGTGCTCAGGTGTGGGAGTCCTACTCGAATAGCAACCTAACCCGCTGCGGCACAGTGTCCACCTCCACACGCCAGGGGCTTTTCCTTGCCGTGTTGCAATGCTGAGACCCTCGTCAGAAGCCAAGAAAGTAGGTACTGTTATCACTCCCACTTCGCAGATGGGGAAACTGAGGTGTGGAGAGGTGAAGACCGGTCTCGTACCTGGCACAGTCAGGATTTGCACTCAGTTCTCTTGCTTCAAAGCCACGCTCCTCGCCGCTCTAGAATGCACGGGGATGGGGCGACGCAGGCTGAGGCGCTGCTCCCCGCCTCTGGGGTCCGTGGTCCGGAGGCTCTGGGTCCAGCTGTATTCTGGCCCCAAGGAAGGACCTTCTCACTGCTCCTCCCGGGGTAAGGTCAGGGCTCGCAGGGCCAAAGGGGCTGCATGTCTTGGTTGGCAGGCAGGAGTCGGGGCTTCTAGGAGAGAGAGCTGGGAAGGTGAGCGCAGATGACACTTAGAATGGAGCCCTCCGTTCTGGCTTCACTCCTCGCTCAGCCCTGCTGGACCTCTCTGGGCCGAGGGCCTTCTTGTGGGTGGTCTGTGGCTTGCTGAGACGGTTTCCCAGGCCCTGGTCACTGGGAGTGGCCACACTGAGGAAGCAGAAGGAGTCCCAAGGCACAGGTGCTGCCCGCGAGAAAGCTGCTTTGGAGCCGTGACCCAAGGCTTTTTATTTTAATTAATTTATTTGTTAATTTGAAAGGCAGAGCATCAGAGAGAAGGAAAGACAGTGTTCTGTCTTCTGGTTCACTCCCCAGCCAGGGCCGGGCCAGGAACTCCATGCTGGTCTCCCACATGGGTGCCGGGGGCCCAAGTTCCTGGGGCATCTTCCACTGCCTTCCCAGTCACGTAGCAGGGAGCTGGATGGGAACCGGCGCATACACGGGACGCCGGCCCCACTGGGGCATTTTCAGGGCGATTCCTTCTGCACTACCCCTCTGGTTTGCGCCACCTCACTGTGCTTGCTGGAAGTCAGGACCCTGTGAGTTGGCCTGAGAGCAGTCAGGCAGCAGGCCAAGGAAATCAAGGTTCAGCGGCCATGACCTGGCCAGAGCTGGCTTTCCTGAAAAGCCTTTGTCTGGGGACTTGGTTGCTTTTGTTCCCCCTCCACTCCCTGCCCTTTTATTTTGCTCTTGATTAAGTGGAAAGAGTATCAGCGAACTCGCCTATCATCGTCACGAGGCGTGGAGAGACTTGGGCTCCATAGGTGCTGCGGGAGGACTGGAACCCAGGCCTCAGTGGTGTTCCCTGCTCCTCCCACGATGCCACCAACTCCTAAGGTGACCCCCGCATGTCTCCTGCATGTCTGGGCTAGCTGTTCTGGTGTGGTTCTGTGTGAGGTTCCCTAACTGGGCCTCATCAGGGGGCTGTGCCTTAGGGTCCTGGCGCCCTCCTCCTGCTCATCACGCCCGGGTCAGCGGCTGGGGCAGGCGCCTGCATCAGCTCCTCCATGCCTGTGGATAAACCCCTGGACTGGGGCCAGAGCCCCAAGGGCCTGCACCGGCAGTAGCTGCGGGGGTTTGGGTGAGTGAGCGCCCTGACCATGGCCTCAGGGCAGAACTGAACCCTGGGGCTGACAGAAGATCTAAACTGACCAGGCCCCTCAGGAGACCCCTGCTTGTCTTTGCTCCTTATCCCACCCTCAGGCCAGTGCTGGCCGCCCGCCCCACTCAGCACTCCCAGCCCAGCCTCCCTCCCAGGCAGCATGCTCGCTCGTCCAGCAGCTGTGCCTGCCCCCTTGCACAGGAAGCCGGCAGGGCTCGGGCCACGTCCCAGGGAGCGATGGCCTCTTGGGCTTCTTTTTGTCAATTATGACCAAGAACCAAAATTGCCTTCGGCGGCAGGGCACATACAGCTCCTCTTCGAAAAATTCATGGAAAACGTGATTGTGGAAAGCCTGTTAATGTCTTCTTACCTTTCTGTTCTCTTTCCCAATGCCACTCTTGGGCCGGGTGCAGCCACACTGGCAGCCGCTTTGTCTCGAGCAAGGCTCTTAGCCAGGGGTTGGCGGCGCATGGGACCTGGGACTGGAGGGGCAGGCCACACGCGTGCCTGGATCTGCACCCAGAGACCCTTCGCCTGTCACTGTCCTCGTCTACGAAGTGCAAAGCGGAGCACACAGGAGCAGGGCAGATGGGGGTGTCGGGGCGGGGGGGTGGCTGCAGAGCCGAGGTGCCTGCTTTCTTGCCCCTCCTGCCAGAGCCAGGCTGGCTTCTGCGGCTGCATGGTGGATGGTGGGCGCCACAGAGGGGCTGAGTGAGTGACGGGCAGATGCCCAGGCCCGGGCTGCAAGGCCCCCACTGTGTCAGGAGCATCGAGCAGCAGCTCAGCTGCAGCAGCTCCCGGAAGCTTGCATTTTCCTCTGAAAACATCCTGTCTGGAGGGGCGTTCACTTCAAAGAGGAGGAAGGAGAACGCAAGCAAACGAACGGGTAGAAACCACTGGAGGCCACAGGCCAGGCTTCTCAGCTCAGCTGGGCCCGGCGTGCCCCGAGGCTGAGGGTGCTTCGGGGTCAGGCTGGGCCTCGAGCCAGCCTGTGGTTTGCCAGGGCTGCATGCTGGGGCGTCAGCCCGCACCTCTGCTGTGGCAGACGCCCTGTAACCTGACGGCAAGGCCAGGCACTGGTGGACTGGCCATGCATACCTGGCAGGACTCTGGCAACTATGGTAACAGCTTTGTGCCCGCAGGCGGGGCTGACCCTCCTGGTCCACGAGGGTGTGACCCAGCCAGCCCCCAGCCCGTGCAGCTCAGCTGGCCATGCAGCCACGGCTCTGTGCTCTGCAGTGGGTGTCTGGCACAGGGCGTCCAGCACGCTGTGGGCGGGGAGCTTGAGGGCCGTCCTCTGGAGAGCACTGTGTCCCGGGCAGCAGGGCCCAGGGTGGGGGCTGGGGATAGCAGGCCAGCAGGCTTCTCGGGGCTGACCCTCTCAGCCCCGCTGGGTCTGCAGGGGTGAGGCCTCCACATGAGCTTCCTTTGGAAGGTGTGTGGCCCTGCCTCTTCTGAGAAGTTCATTGTCATGGCCTGAGCCTTGGGGAGCATCCCCCACAGCTGCTGGGCGTGGCACTAGGCACCGGTGCTGCTGTGGGGCTGCTTGGTGGGACCTGGAGCCCGAAGCCAGAGCTGATCACAGCCAGGGAGCCTGCCTGGGGATTGCCACCCCCAGCTCCCGGCAGTGCAGAAAGAGAAATGAGAACTGGAAGCATCCTCCTGAGCAGGCCGTCCTCAGGTTGTGTAGGGGCGGGGCCTGCCCATGCTTCCCACCCTGGGTGCTTTCTCTGACGAGGACGGAGGCACCGTGTGAGTAACAGCTGCTCTGATTTCGACTGAGTACTGCAGGCAGGGCGGGACGAGGCGGTGGCCAGGGGGTGTCAGGGAACTATGTAGGATGTCCCCTGACTTGAAGCAGTGGCTCCTTCTCCCCTGGCCTCAGCTGTGTGCTTCTGTGACCCTGTACCAGGGTGCTTTTTTTTTTTTTTCTTTTTTTTTTTTCTTTTTTTTTTTTTTTACAGAGAGAGAGAGAGAGAAAGGTCTTCCTTTTCCGTTGGTTCACCCCCCAAATGGCCGCTTTGGCCGGCGCTGCACCAATCCGAAGCCAGGAGCCAGGTGCTTCTTCCTGGTCCCCCATGCGGGTGCAGGTGCCCAAGCACTTGGGCCATTCTCCACTGCCTTCCCAGGCCACAGCAGAGAGCTGGACTGGAAGAGGAGCAACCGGGACTAGAACCTGGTGCCCATATGAGATGCTGGTGCTGCAGGCGGAGGATTAACCAAGTGAGCCATGGTGCTGGCCCTGCCAGGGCGCTTTATCCAGCCCTGCCAGGCTGGGTGCCCTCCCCCTCCACCCCCTCACTGCGGGGACCCACCTTTGGAGGCCCCACTGGAATCCATCCAGTGGAAGCAGGGCACAGTCACAGACCACGGGAGGGGCAGGCACTCGAGGAAGTGGGCAACCTCAGTGCCATGGGGTCCACGCCGCCGCGGGGCAGGGTTGGGAGAGGCTCCAGGAGGAAGTCTCATTCATATCGGCCTGACAGATAGGAACTGGCCGAGCCATATGGGGGAAGTGTCTGGCACAGACTGAGGGAGGGGCACGGCTGGCTGGGCGCCCACAAGCAGGCTGGCGCTGACCTGGTGGAGGGCTGCGTGAGCGGACACGGCGCTCTTGCCGAGCCGAGCCTGGAAGGGTCCGTCAGGCTGTCACGTGTGGCATTGGTATCACTGGGTTTCATCTCTGGGCACTCGGCAAACAGCAAGTAGCCACTTAACTGGTCACCCTCCCTCAGAAGGGGCGTGAGGCGCGAGATGTGGAACAGGCACTGGGATCAGTGTTGTGCCTGAGGGGCCCGAAGTCACAGCTCTATGGCAGAGCAGCAGGCATGGACAGGGAGGCGCTGACGCTGAGCCGGCGCCTGGGCAGGGGGACCTGGCTGGGACCCTGGGAGCATGTCTGCTGCCACCGGGCAGGCAGGCAGGTATGGCAGAGCCTCTTGGAGCCTTTGTAGGGTCAGGGAGGTGCAGGCTGGGCTGCAGGAGGAAGAGGCTGAGTCTAGGACTGGGCACCCGCCTTGCCCCTGCTCCCTTGCTGCTGTGTCCACAGCACCCACAGAGCCTTCGCAGTGTAGAGAGGCACCGACCTCTGCCACTTGCCAGCTGGCTGGCCCGGTTCCTCAGTTTCCCTCACTGTCAGATGGGGACAGTGCCTGCTTTAGGAGCATCTGAGTTGAAGAGTGGAGGGCTGAGGAGCTGTGTTTAGTTGCTAGCACACGCTGTTCTGTGTGCCTGAAGCTGTCCTTGCCTAGCAGAGTGGGTGCTCAGGGCACACACTTGGACTGGATGGCGGCAGCCATGCACTGGGGTCCTGGGCTGGGGAGCTTCTCCTGGCACAGCCCTGCCCTGGGAAGGCCTTCTCGTGGGCTGCTCCGCTCCATGCGTCCCCGCGGTCCCTCGGGCTTGTGGCCACAGGAAACAGCAACTTTCTTTGCTGGGAAAGTGCTGTGGGGGCAGGCGGTGGGGGTTTTCGAAGCCAACTGTCAGAGCGAGGGAGTTTCTCTGCCGGCAGGGGCAAGGGCCCTCGACGCGCTCACAGCCTCTGCGCAGACCGCTGCGGTCTGCAGGGAAAATGCCGGCTGTGTTTATTTTTCACCCGCGCCTGCAGGAAGTGGGGGACTCGGCGAGGAGGGGGCAGGAGACCTCAGAGCGGAGGAGACCCACCTCAGGAGTCCCCCCTTCTCACCCCCTGCATGGCTAGAGGAGGGCTTCCTAGTCATGGACTAACAGAAGCATCCTAAAAGGACGAGCAGCAGCCTGGGGACTGTAGACATGGATCAGCGCCAGGGAGAGCCGCGCAGGAGCAGGAAGTCCCGGGAGTCTGGGCTGTGGTTGAGTCACCCACCTGCTGCTGCATTCTGCCATGCTCCGAGCACCTACTGCATGCCCAGCCCTGTGTTTGGAACTCTGCCCTCAGACCCAAGAGCCATGAGGTCATGCCACTGAGGTGCTTCCTTCCCTTGGGGGCTGGGCACAGGCATCATCAGGTGGAGGAGGGAGGGAGGGAGGGAGAGCTCCAGCCACTGGGCTCCCCATATACACGCCAGGCCCCAGGCGACTCCACCCTGCTGTCTGGGCAGCCTGGCCCTGGAACAGCCTTGTGCCAAGGCCTTGGAGCAGGACGTTCTGGGGGCGGGGGGAGGCCTGGGCCAGATGATTGTCCTTGGCCACCGCCACCAACAGAAGGGGCTGGAGAGTGAGGCTAGGAGGCAGCCTGCATGAACGTGGGGAGGACTGGCCAGGCCCTCAGTGCCCTGCCCCAGAGCCCCGGCCAGCCCAGGACCTCCAGCTGCCCAGGGGTTCTCGGCCGCACACTGCCGACCCAGCACTCCTCCCATGGCTTGGCTGCCCGCTCCTGTTGAGTGATGTTTTCCCCCAGACCCCAGGGAAGGCTGATAGTAGACAGGAGGAAGCCGCTGCCTACCAGGCGGCCCCTACCCCTCTATGGACATGGCAGATGGGCGGCTGTCAGCTGAGCCACTTGGTCTGAGGGTTCCTGGACCTGGCCTTTGCTGTGACCTGGGCAGGGCCTGGTGCGGCCGGGCAGGCTCAGTGCTGGCGGCAGTTCCGGCGGAGGGCTGTTCAGGATTTCCTGGCTGATGCTGGCCCTGTGTGTAGGTAGGGGAGGTTCACTGAGAAGCCTGCTGCGCAGCCCCTCGCTGCCATGAAACACTCTCCCGCCTCTGGTCAGAGAGCAGACTGCGTGATCGTCGCTTCCTAAAGCGGGCACCTCGGACCTGGGCGTCCCAGCCTCACAGCTGCCTCCTTGGCCAGCTAACGTCCCAGCCTCACAGCTGCCTCCTTGGCCAGCTAAGTCCAGTCTGTCCTAAGGTGGACGAGCCAGAACCAAGGCTGGATGGAGGGAGCTGCGGAGGGTGCTGGTTTCACCTGTTGGTCTGGGGCTCAAGACATTTGTGCCCTTAGGGGGAATGTGTCTGCCATGGTCCAGTGTTTGTGACGGAGTGGACCCTGAGGCTGTCTCCCTGCCCTCAGCTGGCACAGGGCCTGGTCAGGGCTGATGCCATCTGGCCAACACCGTCCTGGGAACCTGTCTGGCAAAGAGGCCCCTGGGGGTTTCCAGGAAGCTTCCCACTTTAGTAGGTCCTGGGCTCCTGCTCCCAGGGTGTTTGCAGCTGGGACTGAGTTGGGCAGGACGGATTGTCTCATCCCCACTTTACAAGGGGAGGAAGTTGAGGCCCAGAGAAGGGATCCGAATGGTACAGCATCCCACAGTGAAATGGTCAGCAGTCTCCAGCTGGGCTTCCCACCTGGTTTCAAGAGCTGGCATGAAAATGCCCGTGTGGTGTGCGGAGAAGGCAGCTAGAGGCCAAAGACCGCCCTGGCGGGTCCTGAGCACATAAGCACGGAGCGGGCAGCGGGCGCCGGGGTTGGGGATGGAGCAGGGGCTTTGCAGGCCCCAGGGGCAGAGACAGTGAAGAAGGCCCCTGGGGCCTTTGGGCTGGGCAGTGACAGGACCCGACTCATGTGGCTGCTGGATGGAAGGTGGCTGAGGGCACAGGGAGGTACCGTCCAGGTGAGAAGTGACGGTGGCTTGGACTGGGTGGGAGACAGGGAGGGAGAAGTGATTAGGTTTTAGGAGCATTAGGGATTGCTGCCAGGTTGGACATGGGTGCAGGAGGATCGCGGGGTTTCTGGTCCGAGTAACTGGAACGTCGGGGAGCAGCATCTGGACGGGAAACTCAGGGTCCTGATTTGGACCTGCAGAGTCTGGGGAGTGTTGTGGGCCCCCGAGGAAACAGGAATTTGGAAGTGCAGCTTCCAGGAGAAATGGAGTCATTAGATGAAGATGTTTCAAGCTATGGCCTGGATGTGTGGAAGAGGAAGAGACGGGGAGCCAGAAACAAGTCCAGGAAGGGCTGGGCTGTCAGGCCGGGGGAAGGTCATGTGTGTGTGGCATTCTGGGAGCCAAAGCAAAGAAACATTCCAAGGAGACAGTGCCCAGTGGTTGGGTCAAAGGAAGGCTGCAAACTGACCTCAAGGTCAGGATGGTGGAAGCCCCTGGGGGCCAGTGAGGGGATGGGGCAGGAAGAGAGAATGAGCTGAGAACTGCGGGCAGCGAGGGGGCCAGGGAGTTGGCCATAGGGTTGGGCGCGATGGCAGCCTCTTTGTGGCCTGGTGGGCACAAGACTGGGCTTGCAGACTTCTCGGCAGTGCCTGGCACGTGGCAAGTACTCAGCACCTGAAGGTGCCCCATGTGTGTGTGCACACAGCCCACAGCCGCTGCAGCCTGCGCCCCTCTCCCCTGCCAGCCAGCTATCAGAACACCAGCTCCTATCTGGGGATGGGGATTTCAGGGATGCCGTTTGCATAGGTGAGCCCACGTGGGACTGACCAGTGGTGGTGTCAGCACCTTCCTCAAGACCTGAGGGCACAGGCAGGCAGGTACTACACAAAGATGGCCAGCCAGGGCAGTTGCTGGCCTAGGGAGGGGTGGGAGCCTGTGCCCATCTGGGGGCGTCATGTCTGGCCTTAGCCTGGACGCTCAGTAGTCTGCTGCCCAGGAACCTGTGCCAGGCTCCCCCAGACTTGTTAACAAAGTGCTCAGGAACTCCTTCATCACCGGGACGGGCAGCAGATCTCGGGCAGTCTGGCCACATTCACCCCATGGGGATTCCACCCACAAGGTGGGGAGGAGGCTGTCCACACCCTTTCATTACTGTCTTGCCCCAAAGACATCCCTGTTTCTCCTGTGCCATGGGATGGCAGTCACATATCTGTGCCCCAGCCAGCAGCATCCCCACAGAGGGCTCCTCTGGGTGGGAAGCTGAGTCCTGGTTATGGACAGTGTGTCCGGGGCCTTGGTCTGTGCTGCTGGGCGTGGAGGCTCCGCAGAGCTGGCGCTGGCACTGGCAGTGACTCCCTGTGGCAAGGTTGTGTGGGGCGCCCCCTTCCCAGCCTGCTGACTGAGTCATCTCGTGACAGCCTTGCAACTAGTGTGAAAAGTAAGAGTGCTGCAGCGCCTAGGAGACAGGAAGTGCGGGGGCCGGGCCACACCTCCCGAGTCAGGGGCTGCGGGGAGCCCCTTCCCTGGGTCAACAACACAAGTCAGGCCTGAGGAAAGTGAGGTCTAGGCCCTGCTGCTTAGGGCTGGTGGCTGGGAGCAGCCCCCTGGACAAGCCCCTGGACCTGCAAGAAGCTGCAGGATCTCTGGGACTGGGAAGCCAGGAAGGGTCCCTACACGGGCAGACGCCCATCCCAAAATCAAGTGCCCATAGACACCAAGAGATTACCTAGGAGATGGGACTGCTTGGGCAGCCTGGGGTCTAGTGAGTGGGGCCACTGAACACAGTGGCATTACAGAGCCCCTTCGCTGGGGCCTCTGCTCCTCGATGGGTGGGCTGCACACACAGGCTCATGAAGGCTCTGCACATATGCACGGCCACACCCGAGCCTTCTTCCCTCAGCACTGCCCACGTTCAGCCACCTTTCTTCTCATTTTTCAGCACAACAAGGCCAGTCAGCCCCCCCATGGTGTCCCCCAACTGTCTCCTCTCTATGAACATTTCAGCAACCCACACTCCACACCTGCACCCGCGGACATCAGCCAGAAGCAAGGTATGGGCCTGGGGTGGAGAGGACCCCAGTAGGAGCAGAATCTGAGGAGCAGGTACCTGGCGCTTCTCAAACCAGGCAGTTGGGCCCACTTTCTAACAAGAGAACCTAGACTGCGCAAGCCTAGGGTCCAAAGAAAATGCCAGAAAGATGGACTATGGGAGGGTACAAGAGAGCTGGGAGAGGTGACGCCAGGCATCCCCAAATCTGAAGGCTTCAGCTGGACACAGAAGCCTGGGGTCTGTGGCGATGGCAGCAGCAGTGAGGAAGCAGGCATCCCTACCCTGCTGCTGGCTGTGAACCAGTCTCTCCCTGCAGTGAGGAAAGTGATGGCTGACTCACCTCAGCCTCAGGCCTCATTCTGAAATCCACTACTGTCAGCTGTGGGGAGCTTGCTGACTCAACTCCGGGGGCTGGGTGGAGCCCTGCTCCCTAGCCAGGCTCTTGAGGGGGTCTGTATCTGCTCAGAAAGCCAAGCTGCAGGCCTCCAAACAGGTGCCTATTAAGAGCAGCAGTAGAGCAGAGTGGCAAGGCCTGGCCTCCCACTCCCAACTCCAGCTCTGCCTCCTGGACAAGCAGTGTCCTTAGGAGAGTCCCCCAAGTCCTCTGGTGGGCACTGTTACCAAACTGGCACAGTCCTGAACATGGCAGTGTATGTCTGGACCTCTGGCACAGGGGGCAGGGTACATGACCCCGTGACTCACCTGCTCCCCACAACCACAGGCGTTCCCAGACCTCTGCAGACCCCTGACCTCTCCGGCTTCTACTCGCTGACCTCAGGCAGCGTGGGACAGCTCCCGCACACTGTGAGCTGGTGAGTGTGGGTGCAGTGGGGGAGGGGCACCATGGGCAGGTGGGATCTGTATCTGCCCTTGCATTTTACTCTCCACCCTTCTGTGCCCAGCAAGCACCCTGCTGCTGGCTCTGTACAGAGGTTGAGTCTGGCCAGCAGCTCAGTCCCAACCTGTGGCCCAAGTGTAGGTGGTCCCCAGGTAGCTAGCCAGCCGTATCCCAGTCCTGTTGCACCTCAGCTCTCCCTCAGTGTCTGAGATATTTGGTGTCCTGGTCCTTCTGGACACAGACAGCTCTGGGACCTCCAGAACCACATCAATGTGGGCCCGAGAGGGAGGGGACTGCGAAGGCTGCTGCTTGTTTGGCCTCAGTGCCTGCCGCTGGGTGGTGCCTTCCTTGGCTGAGCTGTTTTTAGCTTTTTTTTTTTTAATTCTTAAGGATTTATTTTGAAAGGCATACAGACATGGGAAGAGAGGGGAAACATGTTCCATCCACTGCAACTCCATCTGAGTCTTCCATGTGGGTGGCAGGGGCCCAAGCACACGGGGCCATTATCTGCTGCCTTCCCAGGTTCAGTAGCAGGGAGCTAGATCAGAAGCAGAGTCGCAGGAGTGCGAACCAGTGCTTTGACAGGGGATGCCGGGGCCACAAAGGGTGGCTTCACTTGTGCCACAGCACAGTCCCCAGGGCAGTGTCCTTTCCTGCTCCTTTGATGTTTGCTTGAGTCGCAGCCTGCCTAATGGGTCTCCCAAGGCTGGACCCCGAAAAGGCTTCTCAGACCTGCAGGTCAGGGGACTTGGCCCTTTACTCACTGATGACACTGAACTGGGCAGGCTACAGCTCCTCTGGCCTGAGGCGATCACCTGGCAGCAAAGCGTGGCTTTCCAGGAAGGTGGGACAGACCAGAGGCCGGACCTGGGGCCCTCCACCCCGTTCAGCACACCTCTCTACTTCCAGATTATCTGTGGATGAAGGTCTATTCTGAACACAAGTCGGACTGCCCCTTGAGTACTCACAGGGTCGCAGAGGGGCACGAGTGCACGGGGCAGAGCCTGATGGCCAGGCCAGTCTCTTGAAAGTATCTGTTAGGTCAGAGTCCCCAAATACTTGAACCTGGAGCTGATGACCCAAGGCTCTGTGGGGGACAGCCCTGGACTCAGCTCCTGTGTGGCTACCACTGGACAAATAGCCTTGTAGCCATCTCTGCAGTGAGTCTTGCTGTGTGCCAGGCAGGGATGTGGGTACTGGAGCAGTGCTTAAACCATCCGCTCCTCAGGGTCCTTGGCCTCTCAGAGTGCAGTCTCCCTAGCTGTTGACCTGGGCAAAAAGCCAGCAGTGCAGAGCCTGGTTAGCAGTGCTTTTATTGGTGACTGCAGGAGCCCAAGGGGTGCATCTGGCATCGGTCCTGTGGGCTTCTGGGAGAAAAGCTGTTTAGCCTAGGGTATCAGCCCTGTTTTGTTCAGGAAACAACTCAAGATGGAGAGGCCAAGGGCCTACTAAGCTGGGGACCAGGAGAAAGCTGTCCCTTGTACCTCTAAGCACCAGCACAAGGCGCCCCCTCGTGGCAGCTGCTTGAAATACACTGGAGAAGGCCCAGCAGAGGCCCAAGTGCACCACACTATGGGTCAGGCATTTCAAGGTGGGAAGGCCTTCCCCAGGTCTGGCAAGGAGCCAGACTGCTAACAGCTGTCTCTCCCAACCACAGGCCCAGCCCTCCTCTCTACCCCCTGTCCCCTTCCTGCGGATATAGACAGCACTTCCCTGCCCCCACTGCAGCCCCTGGCGCCCCCTACCCCAGGTGAGTCCCCTATCTCCAAGTCAGGCTCCTGCTTCCTGTTGCCCAGGCTTCAGTGCCCACACAAGGCCAAGCCCAGGCCAGTGCTTGCCCTGTGTTAGTTGTTTGTCCACCTGTCTGTCTGTCCTGCAGCCCTGCATCTGAGAGTGAAGCTAACAGGCATACAAGAAGCTCAGCCCTGTCTGTCCTATGCAGCAGAGTACCCAGAACAGCACATGCCCGTGCAGCCAAGCCCACATGCAGATGTGCACACACCTTGGCTGCATGGCTGCTGGGGGCCACCCTCTGGGCCTGAGTGGCTGCTGCCTGCTCAGGATCCCCCAGATGTACAAGCAGCTAGGGCCCAAGGGCCCCCACAGAACAGCAAGAAGGTCAAGTGAGGAGCATTTGCTTGAATCTCCCTTGGCTACAGACCTAGTTCCCTGCATTCTGTTCCCAGGAACTTGGTAAACATTTCTAGCCGTACTGGGGTTCAGAGCTCAGAGGCACAGCCCCAGCAGCTGTGTGGGTCCGCTGTGTGAAGGAGAAGTCACACGAAGACCCCAATCAGGGCATGAAGGGTGAGGGAGAACCATTGCCTGAGGGAGCTGTGTGGGAACAGCAGCCCAAGGGTTGGCTGGGAGGAGGAGGAGGAGATGGGACCAGAAATGCCAGCAGGGATGCTCATGCAGGCAGGTTTTCTCCTGTGGGTGGTGGGGGAATTTCAGCAGGAACAGGTCGGGGGCATACAGGCTTCTGATAGCGTACAAGGGAGGGAGTGACAGTGAAAGGGAGATTTTCCATCTGCTGGTCCATTCCCCAGATGGCTGCAATGGCCAAAGCTGGACCCGGCCAAAGCCAGGAGCCAGGAACTCCATCTAGGTTTCCCATGTAGGTGCAGGGGCCCAAGTACTTGGGCCATCTTCCGCTGCTTTCCCAGGCTGTTGGCAATGAGCTGGATCTCAAGTGGTGCAGCCAGGACTTGAATTGGCCCCCATACAAGATAATGGCTTTGCAGGCAGTAGCTTTACCTACTGCACCACTACACCCGCCTATAGTGTCCAGTCATTTTAAAAGTCACTATGGATGGTGTGTGGGAACCTGGAGGGTTCTGTTGGGGAGGGCTCAAGGGAAGCCACAGGCTGTTAAGGCTGAGGTGAAAGAGGAGACAGATTGAAAAGCTACTTGATGGGGCTGATGCTGTGATGTAGTGAGTAAAGCTGCTGCCTGCAGTGTCAGCATCGCATAGGGGCGCTGGTTTGAGTCCCAGCTGTTCCACTTCCAATCCAGCTCTCTGCTGTGGCCTGGGAAAGCAGCAGAGGATGGCCCAAGTCCCTAGGACCCTGCACCCATGTGGGAGACCCTGAAGAAGCACCTGGCTCCTGGCTTTGGAGCAGCTCAGTTCTGGCCATCGCGGCCAGTCGGAGAGTGAGCCAGCAGATGGAAGACCTTTCGCTCTCTCTGCCTCACCTTTCTCTGTGTAACTCTTAACTTTCAAATAAATAAATCTTAAAAAAAAAAAAAAAAGCGCTACTTGAGAGTTCTTTTGGTGGCGTAGTATGTCCGTTCTTGCAGTGTCTGTGCAATGTAACGTATTGGGAAGGTATCTGTATGCATCTCTGTGCAGGCCACTGAGTGTGGGGGTCTCTGTTCCCGTGTCCTCGTGTACTGTGTGTCCACAGGTCGGGCCTTTAATTCCTGGCTCAGTGCTAACTCTCCTCCTGCTTCCAGGTTCACTCACCCATCCTTGGTGCTGGGCTCTGGTGTACCTGGTCACCCTGCAGCCATCCCCCACCCTGCCATTGTGCCTCCCTCAGGAAAGCAGGAGCTGCAGCCCTATGACCGCAGCCTGTGAGTGCAAATACACAAATGGGGGCGGGGGGCAGGACAGGGGTTACACCTGCTTCCCCCCAGGCCCAAGGCCTTCCAGAAAGCCCCTGTGCAAGCCGTTCTGTAGCTCTGGTTAATGTTTACCGATGCTCAGCAGCGGGTGGGGTGGGTAGGATGAGAAATCCTTGCATGTCCTTCACAACTGGCGGTAGCGTCCCTGTAAGGAAGTTACTGAGGCTGTCTGCTCAGCCGTATGGCGACAGGGAGAAAGAATCCCTTTACAAAAGCTCTGGTATCACACACTTACACACAGACTAGATCCACATTAGAAGAGGGTAGTGACATCAGATGGGCATGGGGGAGCGCCTCAGTAATCTAATGTTCTCCCCCAGGAAGACACAGGGTGAATCCAAGGCAGAGAAGGAAGTGAAGAAGCCAACCATCAAGAAACCCCTCAATGCCTTTATGCTGTACATGAAGGAGATGAGAGCCAAGGTCATCGCAGAGTGTACACTGAAGGAGAGTGCTGCCATCAACCAGATTTTGGGCCGCAGGGTGAGGCTGTGGGCAGGGGGACCTGTGGGGATGGCCCTTTCATCCTGGTGGAGCCTGCCGATTGCCTGATGTATGCCGTCTGCCTCCTTCCCATTGCAGTGGCATGCACTGTCGCGGGAAGAGCAGGCAAAATATTATGAGCTGGCCCGCAAGGAGAGGCAGCTACACATGCAATTATATCCAGGCTGGTCGGCGCGGGACAACTACGTGAGTGGCCAGTGACGCACAGCAAGGGGTGGGTAGGGAAACTTTCAAGTTGCTAGCTCAGAAGAGGTCAAGCCCAGGGAACTGCTCCTAAGGCAAGCTCACACCCCGTTGTGTACTCACAAACGGTACTGCTACCCAGTGTTTCCTTGGGCCGCGTCGGCTGAAGGGGCAGAGGGGCTACTGGAAACCACATTGGTAGAAGCCCTTAAACACAGCCACAGCAGCCCAACAAGAATTGCACCAAGAAACCCCAGGACCCCAAGGTAGGAGGGACCTGCATACCTGGGGTCCCAGGGCCAGCCAGGCTGGACAGCAGGCTGCAGATCGCCCAGCGATAGCCACCCACATGTGAGCTTCTTCCCTTTGTTCCACACAGGGAAAGAAGAAGAGGCGGTCAAGAGAAAAGCACCAAGAATCCACCACAGGTGAGGCCTGGCCCCAGCAGAAGCAGAGGCTCCTCTCCATCTCCCCATTTTAAGGGCTGTTCTGCTGTGGTTGGCCCACGTGAAGAGGCAGAGTAGTAGACCAGGAACCTTCATGGCGCCTAGGCCCTCTAAAGGCAAGGCCTGCACACATCTCCTGAGTCAAACGCCCCATGCAGAACAGCTCTGCTGAGTCCTAGAGACAACCTGTGGGAGCCCAGTTCCCATAGCCGGTGGTTGTCTACCTGTGCCCAGTCTTTGCCAGAGAAGCTAGTGAGGAACTGACTCAGAGTGCTTAGTCCAAACCATGCACACTGGCTCATTCTGCTACACTGGGGAGCAGACTGACCAGACAAGGACTGAGCCAGACCCCAGGTGTAGTACCTGCTGGCTAGTACTGCCAGTTTCTCTACTTGTAGCCCCATTTTTCTTATCAGTGCAGAGTTTTCTGTGTGGAGAACCCAGGGAGCCCACAACCTGCTGCAGGCCTTCTTCCTACAGGCGAATTCTTCTGGTAATTCATCCAGGACTTTGTCAGCTACCCGCACCCAGAGAAGCTGGTGCTCGGACTGACACAGGGCAAGAGGAGGCATGGGCCGTTTATACCCTTGATAAGTACACAGAATGAGCCTAAGCTTTAGCCTTTTCCCTTGAGGCAATGTGGGGCCAGCAAATTAGGTGTTGGCAAGAATAAAGAAAAACTGGATAAAATGGGCAGGGCAGCCCTAAGAAGAGGCTGAATGTCCCGGGCCTCCCTGGACTCTTCTGCATCATCTGTGCTACAAGAGGCACTACAGGCCCTGAGAACTAGCGTAGGAGGAACCCCCCCCCCCAACACTCCGTCCCCCCACTCCTCCCACTGCCTCTGCTGTACAGCTGGGTACCCATCTTTCCTGATACCTTGCTCTGGGCCTTAAGGGCTGGCTGTGTCTCAGAGACAGCCAATCTACCTGTGGGGGCTGTGGGATGTCTACAATTGGCTAACACTGTGTTACCTCTTCTTTCTGGGCCCTGCTCTATCCTGCTGCCTGCCTGCTCGCCCTCTGCCCTGCTCTGCCCCTCTGGCATGGCTGTGAGCAGACCCTGGCTCGCCTAAGAAATGCCGTGCTCGCTTTGGCCTCCACCAGCAGACGGATTGGTGTGGTCCGTGCAGGTGGGTTTTTCCCCACCATCACTCTCCCTTTTGCTTCAAGCTGCCTCCCTGACTGGATGTGTTCTGCTGAGCCCTTCCTCTCCTTCAGCCCTGCAGCCCCGTGGCATCCCCAGCAGGTCAGGGAACCTGCGTCTCCTGAGCTGGAGTGGAAACCGAACACAGAGAGACCACTTGGGTCTAGAGGAAGGAACAGTGGAGAGGGAAAAGATCACTATGGAAGGGAAGGAAAAGGCAGATTCAACCAAGTGGCTCTGGTGCCAGGCAGGCAGAGCAGGTCCTCAGCAGTTCAGTTTCTCAAACACCTCTCAGGGCGTCAGCCCCCGCCCCTTGGCCTCAGTGGCATCACAGCTTGCCAACTCCCCCTTTCTTCCTCAAGTTAGAATCCCTGCCAGTAACAGAAGCCTGAGCCCTTAAATCTGAGTAAAATGAGGGGATCCAGTCAATAACCTGAACAACGTAGTTGCTAGGCAGCTGACTTGCAACCTTGTACCTACTGAGACCAAGGATGGGGGAAAGGGGCAGTAGTACCCCTTGGCTGTCTTAGCCACAGGACCCTGTGGCAACAAGCCTACACATTCCAACCACACCTCACGGTTGTGGGAGTTGTGGCTGTCAAGAGTTGTGGGAGTCAAAAGGTTTACCCCTGTCAATGTGGGCTCGTTCAGTGCCAGGCCTGGCAGCACCATGGCTAAGGGTAATGCTAAGCAGTAAGATTACTGGCTCCAAGGAACACCTCCCCATCCAGCCCCTCGGCCGTCTACTATAGTCCCTGTCCAGGAGCAAAGTGGAATTCAGCATGTATGCATTCACCCTCATACACATGCCTATCAGGAAACATCCTGTCTTTATAGGAAATCATTTTCCATCCATTCCATGCTACTGGAAGACAACCTGTGGCCCAGCGAATGGATAGCGATGGCAGGAAGGCACTGTCCATTCCTTTTCACAACCCAGCTCTGAGGACTGGGATTACTCAGGAAAGAAGCCACAGGCATCGCATCCCCTCCCCTTAATGCATCTCTTAGACACATGAAGCAGCAGCTCAAAGGCCCCAACCAGGCCATGGCTACAAAGGGTCCTTGTGCTACCTGGTGGCTGCTGTGGGAACTGCACCTGTCCTAGGTCTGGGCCAAGCCCAGCAGCATTGCAATGTAGATTCATCTGAGGACCCAGGCTTATCATCCAGGTCATGGGGAAAGGAGGAAGCAGGGCCTGTTCCAGGACAGCATTTTTTTGGTTGTGGTGTGTGACTGTGAATTCACCCTCTATTTACAGATAACTCTCTTCACTATTCCTAGGAGGAAAAAGAAATGCATTCGGTACTTACCCGGAGAAGGCCGCTGCCCCAGCCCCGTTCCTTCCGATGACAGTGCTCTAGGCTGCCCCGTGTCCCCAGCGCCCCTGGACTCACCCTCATACCTCCTGCTGTCACGCTTCCCCCCAGAACTGCTTGCTAGCCCTGCTGAGCCCGCACCTACATCCCTAGGTGTGTCTGCTACTCTCAGCCTCCCAGCCCCAGGACCCCCACAGGCCTCTCGCAGTGCCCTACAGAGCACACAGGCACAGCAGCAAGAATCTCAGAGACAGGCAGCCTAGCATGCACCAGACACCTGGCCTCCTCTAGGGCCCCAGCTGGAGAGGCAGCAACTGAGACCATGATCACATGGAGACTGACCAGGAGCTCTGCTGACTGCCCCCCAAGACTGGAGAAGCTGCTCAACTTTGACCTGAACCTGAGGCCAGTTTAACTGCTCCAGATGGTGGCAATCCTGCTGTGTTTATGTCATCTCATTAAGGGCATCCCTTGTGCCTATGCCAGCCACATGCCCACGCCTCCTGCTTTTCTGCTATAGGTCATAGATGGGCTGGACTGACCCCAGCTACCTTCTGTACCCCTGCCTCCCCATCCCCCACTGCCCACCCTCCTCATCCCAGACACCTCACGGACCAAGAAGGAGCTGGTTCACCAAACAACACGTGAGCACAGTCGCAACCACCAGGCTCATGACGACGCTTCTCTGATACAGAGATGGAAAAGCTGTTTACAGGAGAACCAGCTGCCACTGGTGAGCTGGACCAGAGGAAGCCTCTTACCATGTCCTCAGGAACTTTCAAGAGGAAGGAATGGAATAGGTTACATTGAGGCCTGCCCACCTCCGTAACAGGAAAAAGCGGACACTACCCCATCAGACAAGTACAGGAGGTGGGGGCATCTGGCTCTAGTTCAGATTACTGGTTCAGTTTCCTGAGGAACTTGCTGGTCTAAGCAGCTCTGATGTTGCTACAAGCCTTCCACTAGCAGCTCAGTCAATAGTTCGAAGGCAGGGCTCCAGTCTGCTGTGTACTGCTCATTTAAAGCATCTTCACAGTAACATTTCCAGCTCATTGAAGTCAATCGAGCCAGCTCTTGGGCAGCTGTGAGAGGGCAAATCTCAAGCTCCTGCTCTCCAAAGCCTATCTCTTGGCATTCAGCCAGCCTCCTTCCCTATGGGGCTGCACAAGGAGGACCACTGCAACCAAATCCAGGAGCCCAGAAGACCCCTAGTGGCGAACACTGGGTTTTCACTATGGCCTTCTTTAACCCATTTTGAGCCAAGCTTCAATGCTGAGCCTTGAAAAAACAAATCTTGTTAATTTAATCTTGTTTGTTGCTGCCTCCTCACTGTACATAGCCTGAATCCAAAGAAAAGGGGCTGTCTGTAGTCACACACACCCCTTAAAAAAAGCCCTTAGTTCCTACTTAAGCTGCTGGTTTCCTGAATCCAAAGATCACATACTCTCTAGTGTAGTGCTGCAAGAAGCCTTGAAAAAAGGACCACTGTAGTGTTCAAAATATTTTTGTATTGTTAATTTTGCATCCTCACCAAAAGACTTTTTTAAACAGAATAAAGTTACATTTTTACCGGGTTTGTTTTTCCCAAGCCTGACACTCAGAAATAAACTGTTTCAGTAACAGCATAACATTCTTTCTCCACAGCCAGAAAACTTTATTCCCTATTTTAATGGGTACACATGTTCACAACACTTCCAACCTCCAGAAACCAGGGATTACCCTCACCATTTCCTCTGAAGCGGCTTGGGCCCTACACCCCAGCCCTGTCAGCTGCATTGTGCTGGATACATAAAATTCCCATTCCAAGCCTTGCTCTTAAGTCCACAGTCACCTGACTGCACAAATGATGCAGACCAGCCTGCTCCCCAGTGCTTGTAGGACAGTAAATGAATTGGCAACTGCCATCCATAGATCGTGTAAAGAATCCAAACTGAAATAGGTACCTGTATCTCAATGAAAACAAGAAAACAGGAGTCTCAAACTGGTATTACCATAGTTTCTTCAAGGATATTTTAATAGCACCTTTTCCCTCCAAAGACTATTTTTCATGTAAGACCTCTGGAGGTCAAAGGGTAAACTTTATGGGCAACCCTGAGACATTATCACGAATATCAAAGGTGTCAAAGCCACCTCAACAGGTCACCACTAGATAACAATGTTCTAGACATAGTGGGCCACCATCATCAATTTTGCATCATTCACAGGGCCAGAATTTCTCGGATGTTAAGGTTTTAATTTATAAAGTCCTCTTCCAGAGTAGTCTCTATTTAAAGTAGGCCACTCAAGTTGCTTCTTCCTAGGAAGGTACTCTGGCATTCTCTGGACATCTGTCCCATTTTGAAGAATTCTGCTCTGGCTACTGGCCTACTTGTTTCTAAAAACTACATTCTAACCAGGGCTTATGCAAGACTGGGCAGTTGCATCTGATTATGGTGTCTCATTTAGAGCACACCGGTTACACGAACAATGCACCCTCTGTGCATGTGGGTGGGGGGGGACCAGCAGGGGCCCTGGGTAACTCTTTTATAATGAAAACAGCCTAAAGGAAAAAAAAACCTGACTTCACAAAGGAAATTCAAATCTTCTCAAACCACAGTGGCACATTCCTATGAGGCCAGAAGATGCCTTGAGATTACAACCCAATACCAGACCATTCCTCCCTCACAGCAGCTAAAAACTAACCCTGCTTTCTCAGGACAGGACACCCTAGCCTCCCAGACAACCGGCAGGCTTGAGACCTCCCATGCTCTGCTGCTCCCTGTCCTGCACTGAGTATAGTGGGGGCTCTCAACCCCGCAACCAAGCAGGGACTTCCCTATCTCATTTGAAAATGTTTCCCTTTCGCACAAAGCCCTGTGGCCAAATGACCCTGAGCTGTAACCACATTTTGAATGCCCCCAAAGTTTCAGTTCTTTCTGTTCATGGAGCCCCAACCTAGCTCATAAGCACTGTCCCCGGCTCCATTCAGCATACAGAAAACCTGGCTGGAAAAGCCAGAAGCAAAGCACAACAGAATGTTTCTCCACCTTCTGCCCCGCAGAGGAAGAAAAGGTACCAGTTCCTGCATCCATTTCTAAGAAAACAAGGGGGCTGGGCCGGCGCCGCGGCTCAATAGGCTAATCCTCCACCTTGCGGCGCCAGCACACCAGGTTCTAGTCCCGGTCGGGGTGCCGGATTCTGTCCCGGTTGCCCCTCTTCCAGGCCAGCTCTCTGCTGTGGCCAGGGAGTGCAGTGGAGGATGGCCCAAGTGCTTGGGTCCTGCACCCCATGGCAGACCAGGAGAAGCACCTGGCTCCTGCCTTCGGATCAGCGCGGTGCGCCAGCCACAGCACGGTGGCCATTGGAGGGTGAACCAACGGCAAAGGAAGACCTTTCTCTCTGTCCACTCTGTCAAAAAAAATAAAAGGAAAAAAAATATACAAGGGACAGGGATTAGGAGGTCATATTAGACAGGCCTATCAAGCAAAAGTTTATCAGTGTAGAAGAATTTAACACCCCAATTATACTGAAAAACAAAATTAACTTTTCAACAGTAGGAGAGGCTGGCAAGGTGGCGTAGCATCTGCAGTAGCGGCATCCCATATAGGCACTGGTTTGACTCACGGCTGCTCTACTTCCAGTCCAGCCCATTGCTATTGCACCTGGGAAAGTGGTAGAAGGTGGTCCAACTGCTCAACTGCTTGGGCCCCCACATCCATGGAGGAAACTCCAGGCTCCTGGCATGGGCTTGGCCCAGTCCCAGCCATTGTGACCAATCTGGGATTAACCATACATAGATAACCTGTCTCTCCTCTTTCAAATAAATTAAAAAAAAAAAAAAAAAAAAAAAAAGGAAAGCTGCTTCAGCATCCCTCAGAAGTCTTCTGGAAGCTTTCTTAAACCTATTCAAGAGGCCCTTATGAGTTCACCAAGCATCTTCAACAGTGCTGCCCCACCCCCACCCCAAGCAGACACTGATGTCTAGGCTGTATTTAACACCCCACAACCCAAACTGCTTGAAACCATCTCCTTGTTCCAGATCTCAGTTCCTCCTAGGGTCATCTTTTTAATTAGTCTCCTGAGTTCTTAAAGGGATGCCTTTAGAAACATAAAACTGCCAATTTCACTACTTTGTCTCTCGAGGCTAGAAGTATGAAGGTGGGCTGATGAGTTGCTCAAGCACTTAAAGAAGCAATTCTCTTCTACAAAACAAGGATTACTACCATGTTTGGGGGGGGTACATCTTTAGCTTATGACAATGTAAGGGAGAAAGTGATAAGCTAATATTCAGCAAAGATGTGTTTTACTTTTAGATCGCAAGTCCAACAGTCAATGAAGAGCTGAGAAGCCAAAGGGTTGTCACAGAGTGGTCTTCCTGACTAAAAGCAACATACTGCAGACAGAGGCACACACTTTCCAAGCACTCAGAGGAAACATCTGCAGACACAGGTGGCAATCACCCAGATCTGCCCAGCACCTTCTCATCTCATTCCCTCTCCTGGGAAAATAAAGACCATTTCCCAATTATGCAAAGTGGTTATCAAGTAGGGTTTCCTTTCCTCTCCTATGTGTACCAATAATTAGAGAGCATTTTCATAATTCATCATCAGTAACCACTTTCCAATCTAAGGCCATCATCAGTTCTCCCCTCTCATGCATTAAAACCATTCTCAGGGGCAGGTATCTGACCTAGGAGTTAAGATGTCTGGGTTCAACTCACGACTCTGTTCCCCAATTTCAGCTTTATGCTAATGCATACCCTGGGAGGCAGCAGGCGATAAGCACATGGGAAACCCAGACTCAGTTCATGGGTTCTAGCCTGGGCTAGCTTCAGCTGTTGCAGGATTTGGGGAATGAGCCAGTGGATGGGCAACTTGTGCTTCTCCAACAAAATTAAACTCTTATTTCCATCATGTGCCATACCTGTACTTCACAGGGATCAATCACTCATCTTCCCTATACAGAAATTCAGAGCAGTACTGCTACCTAAAAGCAGCCGTCTACCATCAGGTCACCTCTATGTCCTAGACAATTAAGAGCACACTGCAGTAGTCCTGTGAAATGGCAGCTACTATTTCCAGTTTGCCCAAGGCCATGTGCACATTCAGAGGCAGAGGCAGGCTCCATCTTCAAGGTACGATGACTATGACTACTTCATGCCACAGTTTAGAGGAACAGTTGTGAAGTAAGCGCACAGAGGAGGATGCACTGAAGACTAAGGCTTGGTTGGCTCCTATGCATAATGTGAAAGGAGCATGCACTCCAAGCGAAAACCTACGAACTCAAGACGTGCTAAACTAGTAGGCACACATATCTATCACAGAACAGCAGAGCTTCAGCTGTAAAGGAAAGCGCTTCTTAACACCATGCGCATGATGTACTGCGTACACAATGGCCACCCATCTACTTTCTCTGCGATGAGTCGTCAGATGTCTATTAACAAAGTTTAAGTTATCCAGATGTTTGGTTTGTTTGAAGATTCCAGCCATAGTGTACATAAAGTCGAGAACAGAAAAAATAAACGTAAACTACTATATTGTGTCCATGCAATCTGTTTCTGAAAGATCCTTGTGATTCGAACTGTCGAGTGTCACACAGATCAAGAGTTAGTAGTCACAGGCTCCTGATTCCTGGAGGCTAATACTTCCTTTACAAATTAAACACAGCAACACCAGACATCCTGGACCTTCAGCCCCACTGCTGCATGTCTTTCTCGATGCTGCTAGAGATACGTAAGATGGAATTTCTGTAGTGGGAACTGGCATTTCCAACACTTCACCTAGAAACGGACTCTGCTACCTTCCTCACTAATACCAGGACCAGTGGAAAACAAGCTTATTCCTGGATAATAAGGAATCAGAGATCCAAAACTGATCACAAGGGTCAACAATCTTTCTGTAAAATTCCAGATAGCAAATATGCAAAAACAGGCTATGTATGGGCCAGATTCCACCACACATGTACTGTAATTTGCTATCTCTGGTACAGACAACAAATGGGAATTCTGTGACATAACATATGGAACTTTTCTATTAAAGAAATATGGGACAAATGAAAGGTGAAGGCAGATTAAGTGATAATCTGAACAGCTCACAGCAAATAAGATAATAAAATTACATGAAATACAGTCAATTTTAAATGAAAAAGAAAAAAGGAAGCACAAGGAGGAAAAGCAAAAAAAAAAAAATCACAAAATCACAATTTTCAAGGCATCTCTAATCATGAGAACGTTCATTCTGGGGCCAATGTTATGGCACAGTGGGTGAGGCCACTGAATCCGACACTGGCATTCCATATGGGCCAGTTTGAGTCCTAGCTGCTCCACTTCCAATCCAGCTCCCTTGCTAATGCACCTGCGATAGCATTAGAAGATGGCCCAAGTCCCTGAGCCCCTGCACCCACATGGTAGACCTAGAAGAGCCTCATGGCTTCAGACCCGCCCAGCTCCAATCACTGCGGCCATATGGGGAGTGAACAGCCGATGGAAGATCTCTCTCCCTCTCTGTAACTCTGCCTTTCAAATTACCAAGAAAAAAAAATATTCTATTCCACTGTAGGGGGGGAAGGTGGAAACAGCAGTGATGTTTTGTGCCAAGAACTGAAGCATTGGCTCCAGTTAACCTTAGTACTAACAATTAGAATAGAGAAATCCATCAGTAGTCTATGGTTATGTCAGCAACTTTGAGTGAGCGACAATGTGAACTACCTAATAGTCTTTCAAGCTACACAAACACACACAAACCAACCATTTAATATTAAAGAGACACATTTAAGTCCACAAAAGCAAACTGTTTACTACCTACTATTATAACTTACTTTTATTGAAAGTATCTCACATTCATAATGGAGGTCTTCTGGATTTTGCCACATATTTTAATATTAAAGGTTATTTTTGACATGCAAGTAGAGTCAACAGTGTCCCCCATATGGGGACAGTGATTATAAAAAGATGACATAACACATGAATTAAGTGTCTTTTTTAATTGAAAAGCTAACAAACTGTCTAGTTACATTTCTCCCCACCCCCAAAACCACAAACCAGGTAGTAACTGTCTTCTAGGCAATCTACTCAAAGCTGAGAGGATTAAAAATAAGAAAAAGTCCTCAGATCCAAGTAAGGGAGCCCTGCTACCCAAAAGCTGACCAGTGCCAGTGGTACCGACTGACCGTGCAGCTGAAAGACATCCTAATGGGCCCACTCACAACGTTTGTTTCAAGTAGCCTCTTTCCAGTTTCCAACTCATGAATAAAGATAATATGTTTTTAATTCTATTTCAGAAAACTTTTTGGAAGTTGTTTTATTTACAATGCCAACTTTTAAAAGATCACTCAATTTAACTGGACAATAAACTAGGCAGCAATCACTCTGCGAGAAGAGAGGAAGCCCCAGATGCCACTTTCTATCGAGGACCCACAGTTCAGTTTTATTCAGAGCAAAGTAAACAGGAACTTTCAATCATACTAGAAGAAACTCGGGTTTGGAATCTGTACTCAAACTACACATGCAGTGAGGACAATATTCTGCTAAAACAAATGATTTGCTGCTGCATTTGTCTACGTTTGCCTAATATTAACAATTATAAACAGAGCAGTGCAACTAGTATTTGGAACAATCCTTACAGTGTTACAGTGTCAGGCACAACATTTCACTTCTCTTCACACCACTGGTTCTCTTTGCGTACCTAGAAGACACAGATATAAGCAAGTACCTTACTTAAGTAGTCTTTCCCAAGACTTGTAAGTATCCTCTACTGCTAAACTAATAGCCTTTGAGTTGGGACAGAAAAATGGATAACAGATACACCAGGCTTACAGTATACTTCCTGGGGCATTGTGGTGTAGAGGGTAAGCATGCTGCCTGCGACACCAACATCCCATATACCTGCTCCAGTTTCAATCCACCTCCCTGCTTAACCTGGGAAAGCAGCGCAAAGATGGCCCAAGTGCTTGGGTCCTTGCACCCACGTGGGAGACCCAGATGAAGCTCCAGGCTCCTGGCTTCAGCCCGGTCTGGCCCAGCCCAGCTCCAGCAAGGCAACTGTGGCCATTGGAGACTGAACCAGCAGATGGAAGATCTTTCTCTCTTCCTCTGTGTAACTCTGACTTTCAAATAAATACATCTTTAAAAAAGGAAAAAAATAGTGTACTTCCCGATTCTCTGACTTTGCCTCTCTCCAGGTTTTCATTCTGCCCTACTGAAATTATCAAAAAAGCAAAGGCAATAAGCAGTTATAGCTTCTGTCACCCAAGGTGGCACAGCAAGTCCAATTACATCATTCACATAATTTCAGTTTGTAGCGATGTCAACAAAATCATTCTCATCTTTGCATTTTTAAGGTAATCTGAAGCATCCTAGCATACATTTTTTACATAGCATCTGCTTTCCTGAAATAAAATATATAAAAGGTCCTAAGTATTAAAACTAGTAACTGTTAATAAATGAATACGAAAAAGCATCTTTGGCTGAAAACTGATTTTTCTTATCTACGAGCAGCATCATCTACATTTTTATTGGCATAGACTACACGTTTAAGACACAGAGGTACTAATCATCCCTCAAGAAGTTGACTCCTGGATACATGGCTACCTACCTGGGCTTCCTCTTCTTCAGTAAAGTCATTCTTAATGTTGAAGGTCTTGCGAATCTCCTCAGGAGTCTTCCCCTTGATCATATTGGCAACAGTCTTGCACGTAACGTCCAGCAAACCTTTGATGTCTAAGTAGTTTGCAGCCTATAAGGTGATAGTTGTTTTCAGTGAAGTATACTTGCTGTTTTATACTCCAACCAATGTTAGTGACTGATAAAGCCACTAGCTTAAAATGCTGGCTAACTTTCAGAAATCCAAGGAAAGACTACAGTTACCCCTGCCTATGTGTGGGTTCCACATCCATGGATTCAACCAACTGAGGATCAAAAATATCTGGGAGCAAAAAAACAGCTCCATCTGTACTGAACACAAACTGACCTTTTTTTCTTGTCATTATTCCCTACACATTACAGTTTAACAACTATTTACACAGCATTTATTAAGACAGCATGATTTCAGATTTCTAAGTAATCCAGAACAACTTAAAGTATATTGGACAAAGTACATCCCTTGTGGATACAAAAGACAACTATAAATAAAAATTTTTCTGTGAAAGACTTTTCTGTTTTTTGCTATACTTCTATAATACTGAGTCCTTATGACACCTTAAGTTAATTACACTAACTCATATAGTAAATAACAGCCTAGTCTATGTATGTGTATGCACGGACATGTGTGCACACATGTATGCTCATGAAAGCACCACATGCCAGGTCTCAGCAAAACTATTTATCCATACTTCTCAAAGAAGCATGGTTTTGTTACGCTAATTTTTTTCTATTTTCCTGTTTACTATTTCACCAAATCCTGCACTTTAATACTTTGCTTCTTCAGTTTACTTGAACTTCATCATTAAATGATGAAGGTGTAAGCTTAGCTCACTTCTTTCCTGAAAGACATTTAGTGCTAACAATATCTTTCTAAATACTGCTTTAACTGTATGTCACACATTTTTCATGTGTTTTATTTCTATTTGGTACACAATACTGCCTAAGTATTTCTTCGATGACCTATGAGTTACTTACAAATGGGTTTATGTTCAAATATTTAAGATTTATCCAGTTATTTTTCTATTACTGACTTCCAATTCCCTTGGGGTGAGAAAACTTTGAATGACTTTTAAATCTGAGATGTTTTATGGCCTAGAACCTGGTCTCTTGATGATACACACTTGAACACATGTTCTGTCACTAGACATGATGTGCTGTAGATACAGATGTTCAGGGAAACAAGTGGATCAAGTGCTACTCAAGCCTTCTATAGCCTTACTTTCTGTCTACCTGTTACACTAATTCTTGAGAAACAGGTACTGAAATCTCTGATTCAGTATTTTCCCGATTCTCTTTTGAGGTTTACTTGTTTTTGTTTCACTTTTTCAAAGTTCTGCTTGTAGGCAGACAAATGTTTGATTGGTTGAATTGTCTTTAAAACCAGATCCCATTATCATTATGAAGTAACCCTCTGTAACCTCCCTAATACAAATATTCTTTGCTCCAAAACATGATTTAAGCTTTCTCTTGTGTTAACAGAGTATATCTTTTCCTATCCTTCACTCCTGCATCTATATTTGGAGTAAATTTCTTATGGATGGCATAGCTACATCATGCTTTTTTTTTTTTTTTTTTTTTTTTTTTTTTTTGACAGGCAGAGTGGACAGTGAGAGAGAGAGACAGAGAGAGAAAGGTCTTCCTTTTGCCGTTGGTTCACCCTCCAATGGCCGCCGCTGCAGCCGGCGCACCGCGCTGATCCTGGCAGGAGCCAGGAGCCAGGTGCTTTTCCTGGTCTCCCATGGGGTGCAGGGCCCAAGCACCTGGGCCATCCTCCACTGCACTCCCTGGCCATAGCAGAGAGCTGGCCTGGAAGAGGGGCAACCGGGACAGAATCCGGCGCCCCAACCGGGACTAGAACCCGGTGTGCCGGCGCCGCAAGGTGGAGGATTAGCCTATTGAGCCACGGCGCCGGCTTACATCATGCTTTTTTTATCTGACAATCTCCACCCCTCAGCCATAGTGTTCACACTGTTTACATTTAATGTGATCCCTGAAACATGGTTTTAAATTGTATTTAAATTCAGAGTGTTAAACTTCAGCATCAATGAATTTAGCAACTCTCACTCTTCAAGGAATGCCAAAGATTCTCTGGAACAGAGCTCTTTTACCGTACCAGAATAAGCTCAAAAAGTGTTCCTTGGTCAACTTTCAGGAATTCCTGGTCCCAAACAGGGATATCATCCGTTCGCTTTTCTTTGTTCTCATCGTCTTCAGGGGGAGGAGGGTCATCCTTGTGGTGGGTGCACCACTGAATGACCTACAACAAACAACAAAAGTTCATTCCCATGGAGAATTATTTATTATTCAAGCCACTCCTGGGGCACTATTACTCCTATATTGGGGTAAGAACAAGGCAGAGGTTAACTAAGTTAATAGCTAAGCCTGAAAGCAAAAATGGTCCCAGAGGGTAAAAGGTCTTATTGGGTAAAAGCAAACCATGCAAGGGATGCGCTGTTGGACAGGGGTTGAGCAACCACTTGTGACACCAGCATCCCACATCACAGTGTCAACTGCTCTGCTTTTGATCCAGCTTCCTGTTAATGCACCTGGGAAGGCAGCAGTGGATAGCCCAAGTGCTTGGGGCCCCTGCCAAGCACGTCAGAGACCAAGATGGAATTCTAGGCTCCTGGCTTCAATCTGCCCAGCCCTAGCTGTGGCTAGTTTTTGGGAAGTGAACCAGCACTTCTCTATCTCCGCCGATCTGCCTTTCAAATAAAATGTAAATAAAGTATAAGAGGACAGGCATAGGCAGTTAACAAAAATCTAAACAGTCAAACACTAGGAAATGTTCAGCTTCACTAAATGTTAAACACTACAGTTAGACACTACTCCAAATTGTCAAAAACAAAAACAAAAAAAAACCAAATCCTAATCTTTTTAAAGATTTTCTTTTGTTTCTTTTCTATTAATTTATTTGAGAGGCAGAGTTACAGAGACGGAAAGAGATCTTCCAACCACTAGTTCACACCACAATGGCCGGAGCTGGACTGATCGGAAGCTTCTTCCGGGTCTCCTGCACAGGTACTGAGGCCCAAGCACTTGGGCCATTTTCCACTGCTTTCCCAGGCCATAAGCAGAGAACTGGAATGGAAGAGAAGTAGCCAGGACACCAACTGGCAGCGCAGGCAGAGACTTAGCCTACTACGCCACAGCACTGGCCCCCAATTCAGATCTGAATGATGCTAATCGCAGGCAACAGTGTGAACGAAACATGAATTCTACTAGAGAGTATAAACTGATATAAACCCCTTTGAAAACTAATCTAGCAACTGCTAGGTAAGCACAAATGTGCATACTTTATAACCAAGTAATTAAAAATACTCTAGACATGGGTATAAAAATATTTGCCACAGCAACAAACCAGAAAAGGCCCAAATGTTCCCTCATCAGGGGGGAATGATCGCATTAAAGTTTCACAAAGTCAATTAGCTAGACTCTTTACTAGTCTACGTTCTAGTTCAGTAGCTACTGATGAAAAAGGTGGTGTGTTCGGGTCAGGTTTTAGAATTTCCAAGTCAAAGATCAGGTAATCTCAAGTGGTTCACCAGATTGCCAAGGCCAGAGGTCAACAACGGAGGAGCATGCATGGAAGAACAATCACAGAGCAAGTCAAGAAGCAGAATGCAGGCCAATTTTGGTTCGTCTCAACAACTCTTGAAGCAAGAACTTCCTTCTGGGGCAGGATGTGGCACAGGAGTTAAGCTGTTGCTTGGGATACCATTCTGGAGTGCCTGGTTTGATTCTAAGCTCTTAGACTTCTGATCCAGCTTCGTACTGTAGAGAGCAACCTAGGAGGCAGCAGATGATGGCTCACGTACTTGGGTCTCGCCATCCATGTGGGAGACTGAGTTTGGAGGGTCCTGGCTTCAGTCTGACTCCGCCCTGGCTGTTGCAGGCATTTGAGAATCAAACTAGCAAATGGAAGTTCTCTTATCTGTCTGTCATTCAATGAAAATAAACTTTTAAAAATAGGGGCTTGTGCTGTGGCAAAGCAGGTTAAGCCAGTATCTGCAGTGCTGGCATCCTATATGGGCACCAGTTTGAGTCCTGGCTACTCCACTTCCCAACCAGCTCCCTGCTAACGTGCCCGGGAAAGCAGCAGAGCATAGCCCAAGTGCTTGGGCCCGTGCATCCGGATGAAGTTCCTGGCTCCTGGCTTTGGCTTGACCCAGCCCTGGCCATTGTGGCCACTTGAGGAGTGAACCAGTGGATGGAAGATATCTCTCCTGTCTCTCCCTCTTGCAGTAATGTTTTCAAATAAATCTTTGAAAAAAAATGTTTTTAACTAATGAAAATTAAGGAGCAGGTTTTGGCTCAGCAGCTCAGACAGCACTGGGGACAACATCCCCTGTCCAAGTGCCCCCAGGCTTTCCACCCAGCTCTCTGCTAATGCACTGAAGGCAGCAGATGATGGCCTACGTACTTGGGTACCTGCCACCCACATGGGGGTCTTGGATGGACTCTGGCTTCTGGCTCCCCCTGTATCCCTTGTCCCCCACCTTCCAAATAATTTTCATTAAAAATCCTGAGGAAAGAGCCAACTGGAACTAGCCAGTTTTTACACCAATGTGGAAAAAGACTATTGCTTTTCAGAAGTTTCTGGTGGATGGAAGACTTCTGTCTCTTCATCTTTCTGTAACTCTTTCAAATAAATGAATCTTAAAAAAAAAAAAATGGGGGAGAAGGAACACTTGTTTGTTAGTAACTACAGTACCATATACTGAAAGGATAAATGGTTATCTTGAAGGAAAGGAATTGGAGTGAATGCAGACAGAAATGGGAACAAGGTACTATATATTCCTTTATTTTGACTTCAGCCACTTCAGTAATATCCACCTAGTAATGGTAGTCATAATTCAATTGCATTATGCTCTGAGAACTGGTATTTTTGTGGGAGACTAACAATACCTGTAAAAGATGAAACCACCCTGTGACTCAGGTATTTTACATCTAGATCATGTATCACATAAGTTACTGCTAAGTGTACAAAAAAAGTAGTTTTTCCCCCCATAGATGCATTTATATAACTTGAAAGGTGAGTGAGAGAGCAGCTCCAGATGGCCACTACGGCTGGGGCTGGGCAAGGCTGAAACCAGGAACCAAGAACCCCATCTCATTCATATGTGGGTGGCAGGGGCCTAAGCATTTCAGCCACCTTCCAATCTTTCCTAGGCTCATTAGCAGGGAGCCGGATCAGAAGTGGAACACCCGAGCCTCAAACCAGCACCCATATGGGATGCTGGCAATGCAAGCAGCTTAACAGGCGACGCCACAACATGAGACCCCAAAGCAGGTTACTTAATTTTCTTTTAATTGTAGAAACAGACAAGTGCTCCTGTTCTCGTAGTTACTCCCAAATTGCCCGTAACAGCCTCTGGCTATGGCCAAAGCCAGGAGCTGGTAACTCAATCCAGATGTCCCACATGGATGGCAGGAACTCGATTTACTTGAGCCATCACTGCTGCCTCCCAGAGTCCCCATTCGCAGGAAGCTCAAGCCAGGAGCTTCCCAAGCCTTTTCTTTTTTTTTTTTTAAGATTTATTTATTTATTTGAAAGGCAGAGTTACACACACAGAGAAGCGGGGGGGGGGGGGGGGGCGAGGGAGAGGGACAGAGGGAGACAGAGAGGTCTTCCATCCGCTGGTTCACTCCCCAGTTGGCCACAAAGGCCGGACCAAGCCTGTCTCTTAACTGCTAACCCAAATGCCTACCCCTAAAAGCATCCTTCTGGTGCCCAATTAATGGCAACAGGTCAACTGTGGCAAAAGAACAGACCACAACTCTTTCCTGTATACTCATGTATTATTCAAGAACACTCAAGCAGGTATCAATCCCAAGTGTTTAAAGATCATTCAACTTTAAAAATAATTTTAAGCAGTAAGTTCTAACATTGTTGAATGACCTGTATTCATCAATTAACACTTTATTCAAGCAGAACACTTCAGTGACAAGAGCTGAAATAATGTACACATCCCAATAAAATGTATACCAGTATATATTCAAAGGTAGTTTGATTTATTCAGCAATTTTTGATCTACAAAATGTTATCTATGTTTCCCCACCTCATCAAGATTATATGCTTCACATGCTAGACTCAGAACTACACACGGGAAGAATTAAAGTGTGTAAAAGGCATAAAAACTAAGTTCATTTATACGTTTAAATGTCCCCAACTCTAAATATTAAACACTCTGAAGACCTCACCTTTTTTAATATTGCTGCATTAACATTTGGTAGAGGAACCGGGTCATCGTCTCCTTCATCATCCATCCCCAAATCTAAGAAAAACAGAATAGAGCTGCCATTACTTTCTAACTCTTTAACCAGGTTATGCCTCAAAAAACTTGCAAAAGGTTATTTTAAAGTACTTTCCTAAGAACAGGTCTCTTAAGAGCATTTAAAATTAGTGGTTCCTAATAATGGGTCCATAAAACATCCTCAACTATATATGAAGTATGAATATACAAACAGAATATTATGTAAAGGGAGTTCACATAAAATCAAGATGATTTCATATTTGAGGTTAAATGATGGGGCAACCATCTGGAAAAAAAATTACATCTGGACCCTTACTCTTTACACCAAATTCTCTAGAGAGAAAAATTTTAAAAAAAAGGCAAAATAGACTCAATTAACAGAGTAACAGAAAATCAAGCTATTCAAATCTGAAATCCAAAGATGTATAAATACACACAACAGATCATGTAACAGACAAAAACAAGATTGTTTTCATTTGTTTCAAAGTCAAAGTTGGAGAAAGAGATCTTCCATCTGCTGGTTCAATCTCCAACTGGCCACAACAGCCAGGTGGGGAGCCAGGCCAAGGGCAGGCTTCATTCAGGTCTCCCACAAGGGTGGCAAGGGCCCAATCACTTGGACCATTTTCCGTTGCTTTTCCCAGGATATTAATAGTGAGCTGGATCGAAGCGGAGCTGCCAGAACATGAATCGACGACCACATGGGATGCCACTGTCTCAGGCAGCAGCTTAACCCACTGCACCACAACAGTAGAGTCAAGACAACATTTTTTTTTAAAAAAAAAACGTAAGTATAAAAAGACACATGTTGGGGTTGGTGTTATGGCATAAAAGATAAAGCAGCCACCTGTGATAACGGCATCCCATATGGGTGCCAGTTAAGTCCCTGTTGCTCCACTATGTATCCAGCTCCCTGCTAGTGGCCTCAAAAAACAACGGAAGATGATCCAAATGCTCCTGCACCCACATGGGACACCCAGAAGAAGCTCCTTGAATTGGCCCGCCCAGACCCAGTGGCTACAGACATCTGGAGAGTATAACAACAGATAGGAGATCTTAATATCTCCCCATCTCCCCACCCACTTTCACTTTAATTCTGACAAAAAAAAAAAAATTATCTAAAGAAAAGTAGCCATGTGCACATCTATTTATGTTTAAAGTACCTCTGCATGGATACTTAAGGATATTATGCCTATTGAAATTAAAGAGAACATTGAGGAATTTACTTTCCACATACACCCTTTCTTGCTGTTTATCATACACATATTACCTATAATACTGAACCAACAGGCTTCTCTGTTAAAACATCTAACTTTCATACCCTCAGTTGGTTGTTCTCAGTGATGAAGAAATAGCCAACGTCGAGTCAAACATTTCAGTCCCTACTGCACATCAGGTGCTTTCCTAAGCACTGGAGAGCCAACAATGAATACAGGAGGATAAAGCAACTGTCCCAGTTTTAGAACTCTGCTGGATACTTTGCTGAGCAGATGTAAACACATAAGTAGTTAAGTCTTTGACAGGAATATCTAGCATATTCCAATAACACTATGGAATTAATACAGAAGATAACAAGGGGAAAGAGCAACAGTTAAGATCAGATAATAAGAGGCTAGATGATAGGGTCTTGTGTATTTTAGGTATAAAGAGAAGAGACAGGAGACAGCAGGGGATTATCAAGGACACTAACCACAGGGCAAACTACCCAGGCATAAAATAGTGCTTGGACATAGACTGTAACTAATGAGTTAAGCAACAGCCTAATTGTGTGTGCATTTTGGTAGCATCAACAATGCACCAACAAAAGAGAAGCATTATGTAATGTGAAAGGAATCAGGGAATACAAGTTGATGGCATGAGAAAGATGGAGCTGCCAATGGAATTGGCATCAATCAATAAGGGAAAGGCTGCCAAAGGCTGCCAGTAGAGCCATTATTTTTAGGAGCCAGAGCTGTGACACAGTGGGTAAAGCCACCACCTGAAGTGCTGACATCCCCTTCGGGCGCTGGTTTGAATCCTAGCTGCTCCACTTCTGATCCAGCTCCCTGTTAATGCGTCTGAAAGATGGCCCAAGTCCTTGGGCCCCTGCACCCACGTGGTAGACCAGGAAGTTGTGTTGCACTAGTTAAGCCACCACCTGCAATACCAGCAACCCATTTCTGTGCTGGCTGGAGTCCAGGCTGCTCAACTCCAGATCCAGCTCCCTGCTCATGTCCCTGGGACAGCAGAAGATGGCCAAAGTTCTTGGTCTCCTGCACTGACATGGAACACCTAGATGGAATTTCTAGCATCTGGCCAAGACATAGGCACTGTGGCCATTTGTGGATTCAACCAGCAAATCGAAGACAGATCTCTCTCCTCCTGTTAACTATGCCTTTCAAATAAAATAAACCTTTTAAACAAAAAATAAAGGTAAACATCCTGGAAGCCACGTTAAAAACAGAATGATCAAGTGTCAAACGCTACCAACAGATACAGGGAAGAACTGAAAACACACAATGCATTTAATGAGAGGGGTCACTGAGCTTAACAAGCAATTGCAATGGCGAAGTCAAGACAAGAGAATACCTGAAGACCTCAACCTCACTCTATACAGATGGGTGCACTTACCTCCCCTCCCCATTGTGCCCCTGATCCCATCTCAGCTTAGATTAAAACCACAAAATCAGCCAGCACCACAGCTCACCAGGCTAATCCTCTGCCTGCGGCGCCGGCACACCTGGTTCCAGTCCCAGTTGGGGCGCCGGATTCTGTCCCGGTTGCTCCTCTTCCAGTCCAGCTCTCTGCTGTGGCCCGGGAGGGCAATGGAGGATGGCCCAAGTGTTTGGGCCCTGATCCCAGATGGGAGACCAGGAAGAAGCATCTGGCTCCTGGCTTCAGATCGGCACAGTGTGCCGGCCATAGCAGCCATTTGGGGGATGAACAATGGAAGGAAGACCTGTCTATAACTCTACCTGTCAAATTAAAAAATCGCAATGTCTTATGTGTATGAAATTCCATTTGGATTAAGTCACTTAGGTTTTTCCTTAACAAGTAAGCAGCATTTTTAATTAATTGAGACAAATAAATTAGACTATGCAGAATAAGAAACCACACAGAAGACCAGCTTGTTTGGTTACAAACTGTATTTGGAAGAAGGATTTAGTCATATTAAAAGTAAGGTCCTAGGGCCAGCACTGCAGCTTATTGGGTAAAGCCGCCGCCTGTATTGCTGGCATCCCAAATGGGTGCTGGTTCGAGTTCCAGCTGCTGGCTGGATTAGCTGGGAAAGTAGTAGAAGATGACCCAAGTCCTGGGGCCCCTGCAGCTGCCTGGGAAGACAAGGAGGAAGCTCCTGGTTCCTGGCTTCGGTTTGGCATAGCCAACTGGGGAGTGAACCAGCGGATGGAAGACCTCTCTCTGCCTCGCCTTCTCTGTGTAACTCTGACTTTCAAATAAATAAATAAATCTTTAAAGAAAAAAAAAAAAAAAAAAGAGGAACATTTTCATTGCCAAAGCCACGTATTCAGGCAACAATTTTGCTATTAGTTTCTGCATCTTTTATTATTTGGACTTACTTATTTGTAAGGCAGTATAACAGAGAGAAACAGGGATAGAGCAATCTTCCATCCACAGTTCACTCCCCAAATGGCCACAGCTGGGCCAATCCGAAGCCAGGAGCTTCAGTCAGGTATCTCAAGTGGGTGCAGGGGCCCAAGGACTTGGGCCATCTTCTGTTGCTTTCCTGGATGCCGGCACTGTAGACGGCGGTTGTATCCTTACTCACCTACCATTAGATACACTTGGATGACTTTCACAGTCTTTATTAGTGACTCTACCATACTTCTTCATTCAACAAGCACTTGAACAACCATTGTGGGATGCACCAAGGAGTTCACAACTTAATACAAGTGACCTACATAAGTTATCAGGACACAGAACTCTACGTGCCACATGACTGGTACAAACTACCAACAAAAAGTATGTTTGGCTTTTCCAGAGAACAAAAGTCATCCACGTAGAAAACAGAAAACATGCCCTCCACATTCAGCTTCTGCCTCTACTTGGTGACTATGAAAGTCTTAGTCACCTGTCTTCAGGGTATGAACCTGGACATCTATGAGCCATCTACAAGTATTCCCTCTTCTCTTGGCTTCCACAGATTCTTCACTTCTCACTTCTTCACCACCTGGCCGCATTCCACCCTCATCTTCCATAGTCATATTACCATAACCCATCATGCAAAACACATCTGTCTCCAGCAGTTGAGAACTCAGGGACCAAGACCCACATAACTCAATTAACTGACTGCTACCCAGATCTTTTCAGGAACATTCATTCGGGTTACTTTCTTCTCCACTCCCTCAAACTCATTTTCAGCTCTACCAACTGTGGTATCACAACCCAAACCCGAAGTAAAAACTTGAATTTCACTTCTCCCGAGCACATCCAGTCTACTGTACCTCAAAATAATCTCTCACAACATCCCAATTTTAATAGATTTGAAATGCATATCACCTCACTAATGCTATACACTGCAGTTTCTCCAAGAGCCTGAGGAGTAACACTAGGCAAGAAGTTCCCACAGCACTGCTTGGCACACAACTTTGTTAATGCACTCATTAAATTATGTAACAGTGGCAGGGAAGTGGAGCAGCTGGGACTCGAACCAGTGCCCTTACAAGATGCCCAGCTTTACCTGCTACACCACAGCACTGGCCCCACCATTTATACTTAAAAATAAATAAATAAATAAATAAAATAAAAATAAAAAGAGTAAACTTCACCCTTCACGCTCTCTGAGCACCTATGGCAAATTATTTACTATTGTAAGTCGAATCGAATATTCACAGAATCTCTAATTACACATTTCTTCCCATGTCCCCCCACCAAGTTTATCCAACAAACTTACCAACTTACCTTCCAACATGGTCTTGATAGTCACAGACTGTTTGGCAATTTCTACATCAACTTCAAAAATCTCTCCATCAGAACTCTGCAACTTTATTGAAGGCATCTAAAAGAGCATATTAAAGGTAAAATTTAAGAACTCTAACATCTACCTGACATTCCATCAACTACAGTCTGTCAGAAGCCTGTAACTTATTGACCACAAAGTCTGCAGGACACACACTGTGAAACACTACCACAGACAGTCTGCTGGTTTACAAGTAATTCCATAAAATGTTTCCAAGTTGAACTCCTAGGAAAGGAAGCCTGCCCTACTGAACTCACACGGACACACATCTTTCAGTCATGTGGTATACTTTCGATGCAAAATGTCTGAAGCAAAATACACTTATTTGCTTCCTGCCTACCTTTTTGCTCCCACTGAATAATGACAACTCTGAATAGCTACTCTGCCACAACTGAGCACCTGCAAACTTGAGGAAGTTCAGTCCAAAACACTACTCAAGAGACATTAATTTCCATACAGTGAGACCAACCACAGAAAAATGAATTCAGAATCCAAGAGTAGAACAAGATATGCTCATTTAGGTCTGAACCAGAGACTTAAAGGATAAACACATCAACACAATTCCCTAAACAATTAAGGAATTAAGAGCTTAAATTTCAGAGGCCTTTTTATCTTTCATTATTGATTGTTCAGGTGTCCAAGTCTGAGATCTGGGAAAAATCCCCATATCACAAATGTACTTCTTGCTCCAAAGATGTATTTATTAAACTGGAGTCATGAGCATAGAAATCTCTTACAGAAAATTAGACAATTAACTCAAAGGACTAGAGTTCTGGCAAAAAGCAAAAATATTCAATTTCTTAAAATCTTCAGGTTATTTAAAAGAATGGTAATAGTTCACTGTAAAAGTGCAAGTTTTCTTAAAATTCAGTACAGCTTTTAAAGGCCCAGGCTTCTCAGGTATTCAAAATCCTATTTACCAACTTAAAAATACCTCCAAAGCTTTCTAGGTGCATCATATTAAAAACAGTATCAATTTTAGGAATCAAAACATCATAAAACCCATTTTGGGTTCAAAGACTGAGACCCACTATATAACTTAAAGTATTTACTCTGCTTTTCTAAGACAAATGTTCCCCTCTCCCAAGCAGACGAGCGAGCTATTAGAAGAAAGCAAAAGGCAAAAGCCTTTTTGAAACGGAGCCACTGCAACGTGCAGCTCTCACTCATCCCTGGGGGACGGGAATCAGATCCCCCTTCGCAGGAGCCTTGCCGGCCTCTGCAGGCTGCCCGGGGGCTCAGAGCAGCAGACCCTTCCGTGACAAGGCAGCCACAAAAGGACCCCCACGAGAAAGCACTTCAGTGTCACCCCTCTTTTTCGTTAACTAACAAAACGTTTTATGTTCTTACAGTCCACAGAACTGGAATACTACAGAATCCCATGTTTGACAAAGTCAATTCCTAACATCAAAGCAGGACAACTACTTCATATTTCTCTCAAAATTCCTGACAAATGATAAGATGTGCTTAGTCACAGTCAAATTCATGTATTAGGTTACTCTTAAGGGAGCCTCAATCTCATTAAACAGCTAGGAGACAATCAGTCAATCTGTAACTCGATGCACTGGGTAATTCTAGACAACGTTCAAAGAGAACTTTCAGTGTTACACTGGAACGGAGTGCGACATTTTCAAGTAATAATGAACAAAATTTTCATTCGACACGCTTCCACAACCATCTCCTCAACTCTTTAAGCTTCTGTACTTGCAAATTAAATAACCCCACCAGCGGCTGGCAATTAGGCAGATTCTATCACATCCTAACGACAACAACAAAACTTGTGTGTTTTTTAAGCGCCCGAAACTCCTGTATCTTATTAAAGGGCAGGGTGGAGGGGGCTGCATTGTTCTACGACACAAACAACAGTGTAATGAAAAATGCGAGCCCTTAGCACCCGAACCCGGAGCCTCCAGAGCAGGTGGCCCTCCCCCCCCCCCCCTTACAAAACCTGCCACCTCGAGTTAAGTCTTACAGAGTTAGGGCCCTAGGAGTCCGCACCACTCTGACGATGGCATCTACTATTAAAACAGTTGCTGCCGCGACTCCGGGCTGTGTCTAAACAATGCAGCAACGTCTTCACAAAAAGCGCCTGGACACACAGGCGGGCCGGCGACGCCGAAGGCAAGGGCGAGCGGCGCCGGCCTGCCGAGCAAGACCGCGGCCTCCAGGCACCGCCACGCGCCAGCACCAGCCGGGAGACCCCCACCCACCCACGGGCCCGCCGCCACTCCTGCCCGCTCCCGTGGGCAGCAGGCTCCACGCCAAGGGAGGCCCCGGGCCGCCGCCTGGGCCTCGACGCCGAGCCCCGCGCCGGCGGCCGCTCGCCCGATGCAGAGCCCGGGCCCGGGCAGCGCTCGGCTCCCGCCCCCCGGCGCCGTGAGGACGCGCGGCGGGCAGAGGCCTTGCCGAGACCAGGGCGGAGGCGGCGAGCAGAGCCCGACGGCGCCTCCTGAAGAACGAGGCCGACAACGGGTTCCACCGGGCCCGAGGGAAGGCCGGGCCCGGTCGGCGCCCGCCCCTCGCAGGCCACAGCCGAGACGCTGCCGCCTCTGGGCCCGCACCGCCGGCGCCGCAGCCCCCTCCAGCTCGACGGGGCGGCTACTCACGGTGTTCGGGTTTGAGGAGCCGGCGGGCCGGAGGCTGACGAGAGAGGGGCGGCGTCAACGCAAGGAGAAGAGAAAGGCGGACGACAAGGCCACTACAGCGGCGGCGCGCGGCGGCGGCCTTTATAGGAGCGGGCGCGGGCGCTGAGGACCCCGGGCCCGGGCGTCACACAGCCGGCGGGGCTGGCCGCCGCGATCGCCTGACTGCGGGCCGCGCACGGCGGGGCGGGCGGGCCAGGGGCCGAGGCCGAGGGAGGGGCCGTCGGCCCACGCCGCCTCGGAAGCGCGGCCCGCTCGCTGGAGAAAGCGGGCTCCGGGCGCGGGCTGCGGCTCCCCGGCGGCCTGGAAGGGTCCTGCAGGCAGAGGCTGCCCTGAGCCGAGCGAAAGCCCCAATCTTGAAGAGCCTGGCGACAACAAAACGGGGTGTGGGCGTGTCGTGCGCGGGCTGTGAGCGTGTCGTCCGCGGGCGCGAGCGGTGAGGCCCGGCCTGTCCACTGCAGCGCCTCGACTGCTGGCGACAGCCCCGGCGCTGAGGGACGCGCCTCTTCCGCGAGGCTCAGCCACCTTGTGCCGGCCACGTTCTTGGTTCATGTTTGTTTCCATCGAAAGGCAGAGCGAGGAAGGAGTGTGGGGGAGGGGGCGCTTCCCTCCCTGCCTGACTCCCCAGACGACCCGAACAACCAGGACGGGGCCTGGCCGAAACCTGCGGGTGTCGGGTGGGAGTGGTCTGGGTCCCCGCGGGGTGCTGCTCCCACCTGCTGGCCTCCCAGGGTGAAGTTAGTGGGAAGATGGAGCGGCTGGCGCGGAGCCAGGCACTCCGCTGGGCAGGGCCCGAGCTGGGGTTTCACCTGTGTCTGCCCCGGCCCATCCCTGCTCACCACCATCACGCTTTGCTGAGGAACGACATTTTGTCTGTCTGCACTTAGGGAACATCACAGCAGTGAATCTAAATGAATCAGTAAGTCAGGATCTGAACCTTGCTCTGCAGCAGGGGGTACTTATTTTCTGCCACTGACTTGTGAAGAAGTGCCCGAGCCGGATAGGATAGCGGCTGTTGCAGGGATACCTCGAGGCCGGCCAGTAGGCCTCCGTACAGCAGGGAGTGGGCCTGCGTTCTTGCAGGAAGCATGCATGGAGGCCCTGCGTGGAGGCGGCTCGGGGCTGGGGATTGGGCAGTGAACCAGGCAGCCAGGGCCGGGTCTGGACACAATTGATGTGTGTGGTGCTCCCGGAAGGCCAGAAGGCCCTGATAAGATCCATGACCCAACTATAAAGGGAGAAGTCATCTGAAAGTCCCATGCCCGGCCCGGCCAGGTCGGGGATTGTGCAACTGCCCGGCCCTACCTGCTCTGCCGCGGTAACATGACCCTCCCCTGGCTAGGCGGCTGAGGCGCCTGGCTCACCCAGCCACGGCACGTGACGGTATCCCTGACACCAGGAAGACAAAAGACACTTCCACACGGGGCCCCTTAAGGAAACCAGAGCCCTCCAGCTCCTCCGAGATAGCACTGGGCAAGGAGGCCAGGCCGCTCCTCGCGTTACCAGGCCTTTGTCTACTGGCTGTGGTGTCCAGTGTCTGCCAGGTGCCACTGCTGATGACAGATGAAAGGCCTCCAGCTCATGTGTTTTCTGCACAGCACAGCCTTGTCCTGCAGCTCCAGCTCCAGGTCTCCTGGGCCTGGTCCACCCGAGCCCCTCGACTCCCTTCCCGTGGGCACATCCAGGGTGGCACCTCAGAAACATTTGTGGGGTGTCGTACTGCAGCGGGTTAAGGTGCAGCTTGTGATGCCAGCTTCCCGTATCGGAGCACTGGCTCAGGTCCTGGCTGCTCTGCTTCTGATGTCTCTCCCCTGCTAATGCACCTGGGAAGGCAGTGAAAGGTGGCTGCTGTGGCCATCTGGGAGTAAACCAATGATGGAAGATCTCTCTCTCTCTCTCCTTTTCAAATAAATAAATAAATATTGGGGGGGGGGCTCATTGAGTGTCCTGAGCGGGACTGAGCAGTGCTAGCCAGCCTGGCCACCCCGCACAAGGCCTGACATGAAGTAGCCAGATGATTTCCCAAATAGCCGAGAGCCCTCTGTTAGGAAAATGGCGCAGTCTTATCGATGGCGTGATCTACACCCTGATCTGCATCCCAGGCTCTGGCCCCTGCTGCCATTGCTGGAAGCCAGGTGGCCACAAGGCCCAACCGGTGTCAAGCTCCACCCCCATCCTAATAGGATGCACTGCTCCTGCTTCCCTGCCCGCCCTCAGGCAAAGTTTTAAAAGGACCTGTTCCTGAACACGTGGCTCTAGCCTCCTCTTCTCTCCCCTGCTCTCCTCTCTCTGTCTCCTGATCTCTCTCTCTCGCTCTCGCTCTCGCTCTCACTCTCTCTCTCGATCTCTCTTACACTCTCCTCTCTTTCTCCTTCTTTGCACCTTCCCTCCAGTCTGTCGGGATTCCCCCAATGATCTCTTTCCCTTACTCCCGTGTCCGGTGTGTTATGTGGCAGCCTTACACCCTCAATAGAATCGCCAAGAGATGCTTATTTTGCAAAGGGAGATTTTATTTACTTGTTTGTATTGATTCAGAAAAGACAAGCAGCAAGTTGGATGCCACAGGAGAAGGGAACCAGGTGGCTGGGGGATGGGTGGCAATGGTTCTTACTTCACACCCTCTTCTGCCTTTGGATATTGATCCACATGAATATATTAGGTATTTTGCTTCAAAAAAATCAGCAACCTGCCTGAAGCCAAGAAAAATGCAGATTCCTGGATCGACTTTCGGTCTAATGAATCTAACTGCTTGGAAATAGGTTTCTCTCTCTTCCAAAAAATATTTTTGTGCATTATTTATTTGAGAGACAGACAAATGGGCACACACAGAGAGCTCCTAACTAGTGATGGAGCCTTGGGTGGTAAAGCCAGGTCTCCCACAGGGTGTCAGGAACTCAAGCACCGAGCCATTACTGCTGCCTCCCAGGGTCTGGAAGCAGGAGCGTGGGGTGGGACCCAGGCACTTCCGAGTGGGCCTGCAGGCACCTTAACCACTAGGTCAGGTGCCTGCCCCAGGCTTTGCTCCTGGTAAACAAATTCTCCAACTGATTCTTTTTTTCTTTAGAAAAATTTTTATTTATTTCAGAGGTGGAGTTAAGAGAGAGAGAGAGAGGGAGAGATAGAGAGAAATGTCTTCCATCCGCTGGTTTACTCCCTAGTTGGCCGCAACTGAGTTGAGCTGATCCAAAGCCAAGAGCCAGGAGCTTTTTCGGGTCTCCCACACGAGTGCAGGGGCCCAAGCATTTGAACCATCTTCTGCTGCTTTCCCAGCCCATAAGCAGAGAGCTGGATCAGATGATGAGCACCAGGGATTAGAATCAGCACCCAAATGGGATGCTGGCCCCACAGGCAGAGGAGACTTAGCCCACTATGCCACAGCACTGACCCCTCAAGTGATTCTTAAGATACACACACACACATGTTTGGAAGCCAGAGTGACAGCGAGGAAGACACAAGGAGAAAGATCTTGCGTCCGCTGATTCACTTCTCAAATGGCTTCAACAACCAGAGCTGGGCCAGGCTAATGCCAGGAACCCAGAACTCCATCTGGACCTCCCACATGGGCGGCAGGAACCCAAGCCATCCTTTGCTGCCTTCCAAGCATGTTAGCAGGGAGCTGGATCAACAGGTGGGGGAGCTGGGACTTGCCCCAGGCACTCCAATTTGGGATGTGCCCGCCCCCCCAGCACCCCGCAGTGACGCCTATGGTGGGGGAGGGGGACTGAGAAATCTCTGCAGCAGCGGGGAGGGTCTCAGGGACAGGGCCCTGAAGCAGGGGCTCCACACTCTCTAGCTCAACCGCCCTTCCTCACATCCTCCCTTCAACAGGGCCAGGGTGTTGGCAGGACTGTGGAGCGCACAACGGGAATGACCTATCCCCGCTCGGTCACCACCAGCCTGGGACAGGCAGACCCGGTCCCCATTGCGCGCCCTCGGATGTGTGTGGGTGTGAGGGGAGGGCTGCCGCCGGACCCAGGGCTGACCCGCAGCAGGCTGAAGCCTGGTCTTTATCGCAGTCACCCCACACACTGTGTAATCAAAACCCCTTGTTCTGCAGAAAACAAACCCGAAAGAACAGACTTCTCCCGGTCCAGTAGCCCGAGAGAGGGCTGAGGATTCCGCCAGAGCCGTGCCCCTGCCTTCACAGCCACGACGCCGAATCTTGGTTCCGGCCCTCCAGCACCAGGAACATTTTCTGATTTACAGCTGTCCCCGGTGTGCTACCTCCAGGGAAACAGAAGGTCTCGGAAATCCCAGCTTTTACGGTGACTTCGTTACAGTGTCTTCATGGCTGTAAAGCACGCGAGGATTCTATGGGGTGGTCCTCTCGCTGCACCTAACGTGCGCCTTTGCAGCCCAGAATTCAGCTCACGCTCCCTTGGGACAGACGGCCCTGGACGTGTGTGCCCACCTGTGGGACAGCGCTTGAGCTGAAGGGTGATCAGTGTGCACAGTGTGCGCTCTGCTGCCGATTCTCTGTGCTTGCTCCCCTGAGAAGCAGGCAAGCTCAGCCACGCTGCCGTCAGCCCACCTGCCCTGGCTGCTTCGCCTCTCAGCCTCACCTTACTCTGCCGAAACAGCTGGCAAGAAGGGATGATGATGCCAGACCCAGTTTGCCAAAAGGCGCCAGGTGGGTGAGAATTGTGCCAGAGAGAACACGGCAGAGAGCTACAACATGGGGGCTCTAATAGAGACCCCTTCCTCCAACCCCTCAATGCGGGTATTCAAAGAAACCAGAACCCCTAGATAGCTCCCCCTGCCTTGGTCAGTGGCTAAGGGCTTTGTAAACTTTTTTCTAAGATTTATTTACTTACTTGCTTACTTATTTAAAAGGCAGAGTTAGAGAGAGAGAAGGAGAGAGAGGGAGAGAGAGCAAGCGAGAGAATCTTCCACTCAGTGGTTCACTCCTCAAATTGCTACAACGGCTAAAGCTGTGCCAGGAGCTTCATCTGGGTCTCCCAGGTGGGTGGCAGGGGCCCAAACACTTTGGCCATCTTCTGATTTCCCAGGTGTATTAGCAGAGAGCTGGATTGGAAGTTGGGGCAGCCGGGACTTGAACCAGCACGCCATTCGGGATGCCAGTGTTGCAGGCAGCAGCTTAGCCCGCTGCACCACAGCCCCTGCCGCTTCACAGTCTTCATGATGAGAAGAGAAGGTTCCAGTAGAAATCGCAGCTGGGTGTGCCTCAGAAGACGGCCTGGGAGCATTTCAGGCTCATGGCCAATGTGTGAAGACGCCAAGGAGCACCAGAGTATGTCCTGGGCCCTGGAACAGCATGGAAGTTGCTGAAAAGGGGGGCGATGGCCAGGTGGCCCCAGCCAGTCCTTGGCACACCTGTGGACACCCATGGCACCACAGAAACCAAAGCTGACACCCCAGCTGGCAGGGGTCAGGTCTGTCCGCCCTGGGCATCAGAGGAAGATGAAGATGGCTAAGGACCAGGCCAGCTTCAGCGCCAGGACCATATAAGCTCTACAGAATACAACAGCGTCCCTGGATGGCGGTGCAGGGACAGAGCCCTGAGCCTGACTGCGGGATTCAAGCACTTACTTGACAGTTCACGAGGAAGTCACGAGTTGCATTTCTGCTATCAGCCAGAACTAAGAGCTGTAATTGAGAAAACCCATTTTGGCACACCCAAGTATTCTGACTTCAAAATTCCATACAGCTGCATGTATAAGTGTGGGCAGTCACAGCACCCACCCCCACCCCCCCGTTTCCATAGAGGGTTAGTGGACACATATAGTCATTATTTTACTATTTCATTTTTATATACCTTTCAGACTTATAAATGCAGTTTCTTCTTGAAATCCATTTTAACTTGAAAATGTTTTTAATTCCTCCTTATTTATTAATGGATCATGTACATAGACGGGGTGTACTTAATGTTTTTTTTTAATATTTATTTATTTGAAGGTCAGAGTTACAAAGAAAGAGGAGAGATAGAGAGAAGTCTTCCATCTGCTGGTTCACTCCCCAGATGGCAGCAACAGCTGGAGCTGGGCCAATCTGAAGCCAGGAGACAGGAGCTTCCTCCAGTCTCCCACGTGGGTGCAGGGGCCCAAGCACTTGGACCATCTTCCACTGTTTTCCCAGGCCATAGCAGAGAGCTGTATCGGAAGTGGAGCAGCCTGGACCTGAACCGGCGCCCATATGGGATGCCGGCACTGCAGGCAGCGGCTTTATCTGCTATGCCACAGAAACAGCTCCTGTAGTCAGTTAATAATGTACTTGCATCCTTACAAGAGTTTCACATTGGAATCCACAGTCGTAAAAACAAACACAACATCTGCCTGTAGACATTTTTTTCTGCTAAGTTTTTTGACAGCTTTACTTACTTCCTGAAGACTACCCAAACCCAGAAGAGTGCACTGACATGCTATATATGTTGTTTTTTTTTTCCCAGTTCTGCTTTCATAACTGTGTAAAAAATATTGTCCTAAAATTTCATCCAGGAGTATGCAGGCCTGCTGCTGCCCACTTGCCACTAACATCTCACGTGATCAGAAGTAAATGCTTCCCCCTTGCTGAGCCCGTCTGCTGTCCTGTCTGTGAAGTGGACTTTCATGTCAGCAGCAAGGCCGCATAGAACTCTGGTGGAAATTAATTATTTTAGTCATCAGAATGACTGCACTTAACGACACTACCAAGTGCTGACAAGGATATGGGACAACTGCAACTCTCTTTTTAAATAAATTATTATTTGAAAGGAAAAGTGCCAGACAGAGGGGGAGAGAGAGAGAGAGAGAGAGAGAGGAATCTCCTATCCACTGGTTCACTCCCCAAATGTTGGCAAAAACCAGCTCTAGGCCAGGCCAAAACTAGGAGCCAAGAACTCCATCCTGGTCTTCCACATGAGTGGCGGGGACCCAAGCACATGCCCCATCCGCGGGGAGCTGGATGGGAGGTGGAGCAGCCAGGAAGGGAACCAGCGCTCTGATATGGGATGCCTGCATTGCAAGCAGTGGCTAAGCCCTCCGCATCCCAACGTTGACCCTGGGAACGCCTGGCAGACAAAGTGCTATACCTCAGAAAGCTGGAGGTATCCACTCAAGCTACACATACACGCAGCCAGCGCCCCAGCAGAAATCAGTGGTCATGTCCACCAGAAGAATGTTTCTGCCAGCTTTATCCCCAAGAGGCAAACATTAGGAGTAACAAATCCATCAGCTGTAAAATGAAATAGACTGTAATATATTCATATAATGGGATATTCCCCAGCAAGAAAAAACTATGCTAAAGAGAGAGCCTGGATGACTCTGGCAAACTGTGAACACAAGCAAGCCACGAGAATGTCTACTGTGCGAGTCCAAGGACGGGAAGACCAATACAACAGACAAGGACTAGGGTGAACGACGACAGAATAATGGCTACCCTGTGGATGAAGGGAGTTTCTGAGATGCTAGATGTTTTATGTCACGCCGGGGGTGGATTCATGGGTGTGTGCATACAGAAACACCAAGGAGCTGTGATTGTGTCTATGTGCTTTATGGTACAGCCGCTCCTCTGCACGGCTGCCCAGCCACGCACACCAAGGCTGGGGGGACGGTGGGAGATGCTGGAGGAAAGGTGGAGAGTGTCTGCAAGGCCCCTGCCTGACCCGAGAGGCAGTCTCCGAGCTCAATCTTGCACAAAGCTAAAGAAAGGGCCGTCTGTGTTTCCTTGCCTCTGCCTGAACTGGGCAGTGCGCTGCCTCCCTTGGGGGCTGCAGGCCCCGCGGCCCCACTCTGGGCAGACATGGGGTCCACACCTAAGTTGTGGAAGAGAAACCGTCTTTCCCCACACCTGTACACTTCATCAGAGGTCAGGAACTGTAGGCTCCCGCTGGGTATTTTCAAGCCGGAGCGGTAACACGCAGAGAACGGCTAGGCTACAGCAGAGCTAAGCTCCTCTGATAGTCTCTTAATGCCACTACCACCCTAGGAAGTAGTTACTATTAATTCCATTTTAGAGGGGCTTGCAAGGCTGAGATAGGTTAAGGAACCTCGCCGGCGCCGTGGCTCACTAGGCTAATCCTCCACCTAGCGGCACCGGCACACCGGGTTCTAGTCCCTGTCGGGGCGCCAGATTCTGTCCCGGTTGCCCCTCTTCCAGGCCAGCTCTCTGCTGTGGCCCGGGAGTGCAGTGGAGGATGGCCCAGGTGCTTGGGCCCTGCACCCCATGGGAGACCAGGAGAAGCACCTGGCTCCTGGCTTTGGAGGGTGAACCAACGGCAAAAGGAAGACCTCTCTCTCTCTGTCCACTCTGCCTGTCAAAAAAAAAAAAAAAAAAAAAAAAGAGGAACCTGTCTCAGGCCAAACAGCAGAAAAGTAGAGGCAGGATCTGAACTCCAGTCTGGTTAATTCATCACGAATGATACGGAGCTTTCTGGAGCAGCATGGGGTACGCTCTGTTCCACCCTTTCCCAAGGGGGAAGGTAACAGGGTTACATGGGTAGCCCCTGGGTGCCCAGAGTGGTGCCATTCTTGGCCCAGGTAAAGGAGGGGACAGGGCTGAGACTGCTCTATAGCCTGGACCTGGCCACCCTGCAAGAATGACCAGTAGACAGTTCTGGCCAGCAGATGGCGACAGAGCCCCCCGCACCCCCCTCTCTGAGCAGGCCCCTTGCGGAGCTGCTTCCAGAGGCTGCCCTGTGCCCTCTTCAACAATGAGCGCTGTCTAGAACCTCAGGCCAGTGCAGCCCAAGCCCACACTGACAACATTGGCACTGCAGACAGCGTCCAGCCGGCCCTCTGGGCCACAGTGTCCCTGTAATTGGGCAGCGTAGCACAGGGGCTCCTTCACAGAGGAAGAACCAGTGAGTCATGACACTTAGTCCCTGGCTAGGTCCCCCCACCTCTCTGCCCCTAGAGTCCCAGGGACCCCAGCACCAGCTTGTCATCTGCAGCCAGCAACACCGGCAAGGGATGCATCTGAAGCCTGCAGTCAGCAGCCACTCACACAACTCCAGGCAGCTCCCCAGCTCCTGAGCACCCTTGGGACCAGGCTGGGGGTGACATCACTGAGGTGAGGTTAAATATGGCCCAAGCCATACTATAAGCCAAGCACCAGCTCGCAACTACAAGAAGGAAGTCCTGCCTGCCATGGACCAAGTAGCCGGATTTCTCCAGAACCTGAGTGCAGGCCCAGCAAGCTGCCAGCATGGAGTAGTCACAGACATTTCTTTACCTAGGGCGCTGCAGACAAGAAAGTCTTCAGCTGGCCCCCAAGCTGACCTCCAAGCAAGATGCGTGCACTAAGCACAAATAAGAGAATGTGAAGTGGGTAAATGTGGGAAGCAACTCGGACTAGACTGTTACTGGAATTAAGACTTATTCTATGCATCTGCTCTCCCACAATATGGCGCTGAGAAGGGAGTAACAACTTCTACGCAGCTGCCTCTCACCAACTTGAGTGATGACCTGCAGGAGCTGATCCTGCTCCTGATTGGAGGAGAGCAGCGTACTCGGCGTGTGGGTAGCAGAGTTGGGATTGGTGGAAGAGGACTATAAAGGAGGAGAGAGACAACATGTACCAAGAACACCTGAGGAACATCTGAGCAGCCCCCGAGAGAGCCGGCCGGCGGTGTGCCACTCCCCCGCGGAAGTGGGGAAAGTGGCAGGGGGAAGGGTCGGTAGCCAACCTGGGAAGAACCAGTGGCAAACCCGGGGAGGGCCGAGCAGACAAAAGAACAGCGCAGGGTCCTGTGTCGTTCCTCCACAAAGAGGGGGAGCGACATAATGGTGCCGTGACTCGGATAGGAAGCCTAGGCAGGGTTTAGTGTCGTTCCTCCGTGAAGAGGGGGAGCGACATAATGGTGCCGTGACTCGGATAGGAAACCTAGGCAGGGTTTAGTGTCGTTCCTCCATGAAGAGGGGGAGCGAAAGGTAAACCCTGAGGAAACCTCAGAACTGGTTCATATGCACAGTGGGATAGTGGGTAAAGCTGCCACCTGCGATGCTTGCAGCCCACGTGGGCACCGGTTCACATCCCCACTGCTCCACTTCTGACCCAGCTCCCTGCTAACAGCCTGGGAAAAACAGCAGAGGATGGCCCAAATGCTTGGACCCCTGCACCCTCATGGGAGACCGGGAAGAAGCTCCTGGCTTCGGATCCTGGCCATTGTGGCCATTTGGGGAGTGAACCAGTGGATGGAAAACCTTTCTGTCTCTTACTCTCACTGTCTTTAAGTCTATCTCTCAAATAAATATTAAAAAAAAAACTCTCTCTCCCTGCAATTCCTTCAAATAAATAAGTAAATCTATATATATATTTACAAAGACAATTGGCTTCCAAATTGAGGGGAGAGCAGTATGTTGGAGCAGGAAGCTGCCTAAGGCAGCCCCCCCCCCCCCCCAGAAAGCAGCCAAGTGTTACACTGGAGTGTGTGCCGCCTCCAGGCTTCCTACCGTCCGGAACAGCAAGGCCAACGTCCCTAGAGCCTAATGCAGGGGGGCAGAGTGAAAAGAGGGCAGGGAAGCAGCTAAGGACACCATCACCAGGCTGGAGTTCATCCCGTCTGCATGGAGCAGTCTCAGTGCTGGTGGAGAGGAACGGGGCGTGATCTGATCTACGGTTCAGAGCAATCACCTGGGTGGGTACTTGGCACAGTGGCTAAGATGCCGATTCGGACACCTGCATCCCATTCCTGAGAACCTGGGTTCACACCCTGACTCTGCTTCTGATTCCAGCTTCCTGCCAACGCACACCTTGGGAGGCAGCAGGTGACGGCTCAAGCACTTGGGTCTCTGAAGTTCACGTGGGAAACTGAAATTGAGCCTTAGCTGAGTGAAAAATCTGTCTCTTCACTCATTAAAAACAATCTTTCTGTGACCGTGGAAGGTGGACTGTGGAGAGGGAAGGAATTAGCAGTATTTCTAAGGAGGCACAGAGCAGAGCCAGGTGCGGTGGAGATGAAGACAAAGGTGTTGTAGGTGTGCTTCAAGGATCACCTATGGAGGGTGAGCAGCAGCTGTCAAGGATAAATGGACGAACGGTGGTACTACCTTCTGGTAGGAGACAGGGAGATGGGACGTCAGGAACTCCGACTGAAATGCACGCCAAGACACTGGAGTCGTCTCAAGTACATGGCTGGATACTGAACTCTGCAGGTCAGGGAAGACGTGGCGACTCTGTGACACAGATGGGACTGAGACCCCCACGGTGGAGACAGACGCTCTAACTGGCAAGGGGTCTGGGAAGCAGCCACTGCAGTGACAAGGAAAGGAATTCTTCCCAGCTGACTTTTGGTTACTCACTTCCCATGCTAAAAACTGAAGTCAGAAAAAGTATCTATATACCTAGCAATGGGAAAATCACCTTGACAGTCATTTATTTGCATGGACTGACGTGTTGAGAAAAGTATGGTAAGAGAAGGCTGGCAGAGAAGAAAACATTCTTTCAACTTTTGCCAAGGGCACAGCAGAGGGCAAGCACTTGGGGCCAGTGCGCCAGTGCAGCAGGTTAAGCCCATGACACCAGCACCAGTTCAAATCTCAGCAGCTCTGCTTCCCAGCCACAATGCACTTCTGCCAATGCACTTTGGAAAGCAGCAGAAGATGGCCCAAATGCTTGGGCCCCTGCCACCACGTGGGAAATCCAGATGTAATTCCAGGCTCATGGCTTCAGCCTGGCCCAGCTTGTTATGCGGCCCTTGGGGGAGTAAACCAGCAGATGCACTACCTCTGGTTCTTCCTGTCTCTCTGCCTTTCAATACATACCTAAGGAAACCTTAAAGGGTGGGGGGAGCAGGCACTTGCAGCGACTTGGAGGTCAAAGGAGCCTGCACTTAGGATTGAAGACATGGAGCCCTGTGTTGTTGCTGCCGGGAACAGGCCCATCAAGGCGGCCAAGGTGACAGGTGCAGCTGCAGTGGAGTGGATGCAATGCAGAACACTGACTGCGCTCTGAGTATTAACAGGTGAGGTAGAGGGGAGGCGTTAGCGATCAGATAAGAGCCCGTGGGAATCACTGCTTCTGAGGCCCGAGAAAGAATCTCAAGTGAAGGGGGTTGTCTGGCAGTCACAGCTGCAGGACTGCCCACCAGGACCGCCGTGTCCACTTCTCAGCACGTCTGGCTGTTCCGGTGTAGGCCCCAGAATCCCAGCCTGAACAAGCACAGGCTCCCAGCTCGCAGCTCCCCTTACAGCCCGGCACTGAAGGCAGAGCTCTCCAGAGATGTGACTGGGTTTTGGTCACAGCAGTCCGTTCTTTGAAAACAAGTGGCAGGCATCTTGTGATCCGAGTGGTGACAAGTGGCTCCTTGTCAGCTCCGGGATCCCTCATCACAGCCCACCAGCCTTGTGGCTAGACCAAATACTGTAGCTCAGTCTCATTAACATCTATTTCTCTAAAAGAGAAGCCACCCAGTCAGAGTGGATGGAGTGCTAGCTGGGACTCCCACATTCTCTGTCCGAGTGCCTACACTCTAATCCTCCTCAGTCCCGATTAAAGTTTCCTGATAATGTGTCCCCTGGGAAGCCGGAGGCAGAAAGGGATGCTTCAGCTGGCTGAGCCTCTGCCACCCATACAGATCTAAACTGAGCTCCCACTCCTGGCTTCAGCCTGGCCCTGCCCTGGCAGTTAGGGGAAATTTGGAGAGTGAACCAGGAAATAGGAGATCCAGCCCTGTCTATATGCCTTTCAAACAAATTAAAAAAAGAAAAATCTTTTACAAGTGTGGGCTGTGCAGTGGACACACACACACACACCCAGTATGTGTGAACTCTGGCCAGCAGGGCACTGCTTTTACCTTCCTGCATCCAGTTTGCGTGTTCTTCACAGCACAGGATCCCTAACCAGCTTTCCTAGGTACCTCATGAGGAAGCTTCCTGAGGGCATTCTGTCTCCTACACGACTATTTACTCCTGGCATGAAGCAAGTTCTAGGGCAGCTTGAGGGTTTCAATCCAGTTCCTCCTGTTGGCCCTTTCAAAGGCTGTCACATCGTAAAGGCTGCCAGCTAACAGAACAGTGAATGAAGACACCAAAGCCACGACCAGAACCTCACTGCACTCCTCCTTCACAGGCAGGACACGGCGCCCATGCAATGAACTAACAATGCCTCCCAAGCCCTCCGCAGTCATCTGCTCACTTGCACCTGTGCCACACCCACAAGGCAACCAGTGCAGTCCACTCGGCTCAGCAGGGGCCTGGGGGCGGCATACTGGCTCAGCCCTCTGGCCAGAATCCCACAGCCCCACCCACATCCTTGCCTTTCATGTGCACTGTCAGTTTACTCCTACCTCTCATCTGTCTCAGACCCACGTATCTCTGTCCTGTGTGTCACACTTGCAATGCCTTGAAGAGTCTTAAATATAAACACGTAGCTTGGCACATAGGGAGTCAAACCTCAGAGTCAAGACTTAATGCAGACTGCTTCCTGTGGATTCTTCAGCCATGAGATCTGAACAAATCCATGCTGTTACCAGCTCCCCGCTGAGCATCAAAGCAGAGTCTAGATTCTGTCAGGTTGGCGAGGGTGGGAAAGGCTCTTTCTGTGCCCACATTGATGGCACGGCTTACTGGGACTGACCAATCATCCCAGCCTGAGAACTCAAAGTTCTGCTTCCCAGGAAACCCCCAAGTCCTGGGCAAACCAGGACATCTGGCCCCCATGTACTGGATCTGTGCCCAATCACAGCCACATATGAAGTAGTTTTGCCTCCTTGTTTAACTTTTAATTACTTCAAGGCCAGCATACTTCCAAGAACTCACTACTGTTACTTGTAAAACAATTAAATGCTTATGTATTGGCAAAGGACCTAACACACCGTATGCTACTTTTTCTCCCCCGAGACTGATTTATTTCAAAGGCAGAGTTAGAGAGGCAGAGGAGAGAAGGAGGGAGGGAGGAAGAGAGGGAGAAAGAGTCTTCCATCCACTGATTCACTCCCCAGATGACCACAACGGCCAGAACAGGGCAGATCCAAAGCCAGGAGCCAGATTGGAAGTGGAGCAGCTGGGATTTGAACCAGCATCCATATGAGATGCCAGCACTGCAGACTGGGGCTTTAACCCTGTGTAACACAATGCCAGCCCCTACAGCATATGCTTTTACAAAGGTCAAGGGGAGGGTGCTGTGGAATGACAGAGTAAGCCACAGCTCAGGATGCCTACATGCCCTATCAGGGCGCACGTTCCCAGGTACTCTGCACTTCTGATCCAGCTTCCAGCTAATGTGACTGGGTCAGGGGTTGGGGTGCGGTAGGGTGTGGATCATGGCTCAAATACTTGGGTTCTTGCCACCTGTGTGGCAGATCCAGGTGGAGTTTGACTTCTGCCTTTTGCCCAGCCCAGCCCTTGCTGTTTGCAGGCATTTGAGGAACAAACAAGCCGATGAAAGATCTGTCCACTGGCGCCCACCTCCAGGTCACTCTTTATTTATTTATTTATTTATTTTTGACAGGCAGAGTGGACAATGAGAGAGAGAGACAGAGAAAGGTCTTCCTTTACCGTTGGTTCACCCTCCAATGGCCGCCGCGGCCCGCACACTGCAGCCGGTGCACCACACTGATCTGATGGCAGGAGCCAGGTACTTATCCTGGTCTCCCATGGGGTGCAGGGCCCAAGTACTTGGGCCATCCTCCACTGCACTCCCTGGCCACAGCAGAGAGCTGGCCTGGAAGAGGGGCAACCGAGGACAGGATCTGGAGCCCCGACTGGGACTAGAACCCAGTGTGCCGACGCCGCAGGCGGATTAGCCTAGTGAGCCGCAGCACCGGCCCAGGTTACTCTTTCAATTAAATAAACATTAAAATTACCAGGGTGAGCATTAACACACACAGCAGCACTGTGGTAGACACCATAATCTAAGTGGCTCCCAGGGAGACAATGTGACTTCCATGCAGTCTAACAGAGGCACGGCACTCTACGCACAGGCCCACTCCTGGACAGCGCACTGTGACGGTATCTACAACCGCCTGCTGTAAGCCTGTCTCCAGAGTGGGGCTGAAGGACTTCTCGACCGCTTTACTACAAGTAGACTGACAGAAGCAGAGATCACTTTTTTAAAAATAGAAACCGAGCACCAATAAAGATTTAGGACAGACAGTAGTTATGGGGTCAAGGCCTCTATACAACCCATTTTGGGGACGGTTAAATGAGCACCAGGACACCAGACTAAAAAATAAGCTGGTCTTGGCTTCCGGCTCCTCTGAAGGGGCGCAAGGCAAGAGGCCTTCCCAGGGTGGGACAATGCCAGGTGACAAGGGCTAGCATATGACTTCACGCACTTGTCAGCCTCAATAGCTGCCTGTTTCTGGAACCTTATCAGGCCTAAAAAACATACTTCATTCCTCAGCTACAAGGACGGCCCCCAATCAACAGGGCTTTCAAGAGGGAAATGGAGGAGCGATCCCACTTAGATGAATTTTGCCAGGATGGGGGTGGGTGTGCTACTCCATACACAGCCACGGGTTTTCCTTCTTTATGTTCTCACCTACCAATCCAGCTCCACTGTGAAAACGTCCACCTACACGAACTATGGTAGCAGTAGCTTAGGCAGCCTCAGCTGACAACTCCTTTTTAAAATCTGAAAATAAATGCCCCTGAGACACACAGGTCATTCCACAAACTCTGAAAATGCAGTTCCTGGGATTCCTGACTTGGGCCAACACTCCCAAGGCCCACTGTGCAGGCCTTCCTCACCACAGCTCCCGAGAGGCCTGCCACATACACGTACGTACACACACACACACACACACACACACAGTCACCGCCTCTTTACCTAAGCAACAGGGGCTCTTGCCCATCCTTCTAACATCATTAATATTTGCAGCAAAGCCAAGAGAACCCTACTGTTTCCTGAAAAGGTTTGGTGGTCACAGTGCTTGAACCACAGAATCTTCCCTGCCCTTCTAAACTGTGTTGAGACAACTTGATGAAATAACCCATGTGAGAAGCCTAGCACATCAGAAACACTCAGCGACAAGCAATTCTTTCTGCTATTTCAAGCTCTGAACGCTCACTGTTGCCCACTCTCCTACTCATTTGAATTCAACGCAAGCCACAAATCACTTTATCTGCAATCCTTAAACATAACGATGGCCATCATCAGCAGACAAGTCAAAGTGATTACAAATCTTGGCTGCTGATGAGTAGGATCACTGTTCCTAGGAACCACGGTGAAGCTGGAAAAGCCCAAACACAAACACAGTAACCACTAAGATTCTATTTTAAAGAAATTCAAAGCAAAGGCTAAATTTAAGGGCAAAACCACACCAGGTCTCACACTCCCTCACCCCTTCAGGTGCTAACACAGACATCACACTGCCACTCCCAAAATCCCGATTCACAGTTCAACTACCTATACCTCCCCGTCCTTCTTCTGTACACGCACTTCTGGTGTGGTGATGGAGAAGCAGTTTAAGACATGCCTGACACCCCTGAGGAGGCCTACAAAACCTCACTACTCCTCGCCTTACCCCGCAGGTTCCACAGCCCATGGAGTTCTTCAACTACTACAAAAAGCTGAATCCAATGAGTGGTCTCCTTGCACAGCAGGGTAAGCCTTGAGGCAGAGGTCTTCAACAGACTCGGGCATTTCCACAAGCCTGAGTTAGACTTTTCACTTTAGTCTTCTAGTATTCTACAAAGCAAGGAGCTCCCTTCACTCCAAGTAAATGACATGTGGTAGAATCCATTAAAGTCAGGTGATCAAGGAGATTGTACACCAAAGGTTGAGGTCATTTCAAGGGAGTTTCCCAAGAGCTTAAGTGGAAAATTAAGCCACAGACAGATGGCTACATTAGTATCATCATAGGCAAGAACTACTTCTCAAGCCTGCAGAGAATACAAACCACTTGCAATCCAACTTCAGCCATGAGGATTAGTTGTTAACAAAAAACAAAATGTGGCCTTTTTCTAGCACTCAATCATTAATTGTAACTATTGTCTTTCTTATCTCTTGGGAGAGCATTCTAGTCCAGGCTTGACAGGTGACACAAATCAAACTACTGCTGTCTACGTGACTGTTACCTGACCCTGGTCTATCCAACTTTCAAATCCAACACTTTCCTTCCCTTGAATTTCTAAGGCAGCTGATAAAGGTTAATCTATCTACCCGGCAGCAGCCTGCAAGCCCGCAATGCTATTTTGGCAATGTTTCATTCTTGCCTTAACAACACCATATCTGTAACGGATTTTAAAAGTTCTTGGAAACCATGTATCATGAAGTAACTAAGCATAGATTTCAAACCATTTTGGACCCAAAACCTTATCTTTTAATTCCATTTCCACACAAACTTTTTGAAGTATTATCATATATAATAAAAAGCAGAAATAAAATATACTCACAATCTTAACACATAAAGCTAAAATTTGTAATTTAAACAAATTAGGAGCATCATTAGCCATGCTCAAAAACAGTTTATAAAGGCTAGCAATGTCAAATTAAAATGAGAAAGATCAAGCCTTTAATGAAAGGTAACTTTAGCACACAGAAAGACAATTCATCTTAAAGCAAACAAGTCTGATACTCAACCCATTTCTGGAACACAAAGTCAGGAATATTTACTATATAGCACAGGTATAAAAACCACTATTGTAACAAACTCACATGGTACATTTTCATGTTTTACCAAAACCCACACTATCACCCATTACCACAGAGGCGCAACAGCTGCAATTTACAATCACTTGGGAAATCTTTAAACTCCCTGTGTCTAGGGCCCTCCTCTGAACAATGTAAATCATAATCTCCACTACTAAGCTACATACTTACAAAGCAACCAAATGCCGAAATACTATAAATCCATGAAAAACACCTACTACAACCAACAAATATTTAACAGAGCAGCCAAGAAAAAGGTAGAAAAAATCATATTTGCCTAAAATATACAACCCAAAAATTAAGCACATCATTTTACAAACTCATTTTCAGGTCTGAAGCAAGCTTCTCCAGGCTTGCCCAACCTTTGTTCCCAGAATAAAAAGAACTCATCAAGTTTACTGGGAAAATCCTATTCTAATCTGTTCCTAATTGAGAAATCAATACTATGGCCACCCAACTTGGTTATTCTTATCAAACCAGAATTAGATTTTCAGAGGAAATTACTTACCAACACATTTTTCTTAGGAAATGAGAAGGACCCTCTTTTCTAGTTTAGACAAAGCCCAGTCATTCTCTACAAATGGACAATTATGTTAAACTTCAGTAATCATTCCAAAAACATAAACCTCTGTTCTGTTAACTACAAACCAATTTCATGAGGCCTCCACCTGCAGTGCTCCCATACAGGCACTGGTTCGAGTCCTAGATGGTGCAGTTCTGATCCAACTCTGTTAATGGCCTGGGAAAACAGGAGAAAATGGCTCAAGTTGTTGGGCCTCTGCACCCACGTGGGAGACCTGGAAGAAGCTCTTGCTTTCTGGCTTCGGATCAGCCCAGTTCTGGCTGTTTCAGCCATTTGGGGAGTGAACCAGAGGATAGGAGACCTCTCTTTGTCTCTCCCTCCCTCCTTCCCTCTCTCTCTGTAACTCTACCTCTCAAATAAATAAAGTAAATATTACAAAAAGAAAAAAGAAAGAAAAGTTATTTTAGTGAATTTGTGTCTGGCTAACTGTATCACAAGTCAATTCTAAGACAGGCATTCCTAAGTCAATTTTGTTATCACAGGACCTAAAAGGCAGTTGAATGGTGTCAAGATAACTTGAGTATTGAACTAAAACTACTAAACATAAACAAGTCATTTGCTCAAAAAAAAAAAAAAAGAACAGAAATGAGAAAAAAAAATAAAATTATCTCTTACGAAAGCAGGAAACAATGAAATGAAATGGAGACATGCAAGAAAAAAATTGAGGGCTTTCTCCTTTGGACAACAAACTCTGTAAGCCACCAAAAAATATCAATTAGGTCAGAGAAAAGTGGAGCATTCAGGAAACTCACCCACCAAGAAGTGCGTGTTTCCCCCAAGCAGCCTAGAAAAGAAAAACACTGACTTCTCTCTGTTGGGCCAAATTCCACACAGAATAGAAATCAAGGACATTTTTATTTGCTACATTCACACGAGTAATGATAAAGTGTTCAGAAGTTTAACTTGGTTAAAAATATCAAATCTTAATTTAACTTTTAATCCTACTCAAAGGATAAAAGTGGATGAACCCATCCAATGCTGAGTGCTATCACTTCAAGTGCCACTCTCCAGGTGAACGTGCACTGACACTGAACCATGACCCAACGAACACTAAACCATGACCCAACAATAATTTTCTATGCGGTTTCACTAATACCATTTAAAAGAACTTAACAAGTTAGTACGTTAATAGCTTTCTGAGACAAATTTAAGATCAAGAAAGTCCACAAATAATGTACAAATATTTGTTAAAAACGAACCAATCTGCCAACCATTTTCAAGAGTTCATATAATACATACAGCAAAATATTTATAACCAGAAACCGCAGTGCAGATACACCCTTAATTTGTTAAGTTTTACTCCAAAATGAAATCAACTTGCATGATTTCGTCTTACTAAAGCAGTGCACATTTTCTTTCATACAGACCAGTTAACATACAGGAGGAACCCACAAAGAGCCCATCAGTGATCTGACAAACTGTATTACACGGAACACAAATAAAGCCGGAAGTTAATCTGAAGAATATGAAGGCGTTATCAGAGATTATGCAGTGGCCTTGATTTTTATTTTTCTTTACCTAGAATTCTACAAATTTATCAATTATCTTTTTTAATAAACAGCACCAATCTTGCCCATTGATACAATTAAAATCTGACTTTCTCAGTTCTTAGTTCACAAGTTTATTATGAAAAACACTGCAGTGCCCTTGTGCAGTAACATCATCTTACAAGACGGGAGGGAGGGACAGTTCTGTTCAAAACAACTCACCAGGTTCTGACAATAACAAAGAACAACACAGGGGTGAGATCTGAGAAAGGAATAAACCGAGTGCAGACAAATCATACAATTAAATTAAATGGTATCCCTGAAAAGAAACAAAACGATTTCAAAACTCACAAGTAGAGGGAGGCCTTGGTACTTATTTTTAAAAATGTTCATTAAGCTCCAATGATTGTTTGCTGCTATCCTTATCTACAGTCATGCTGAGTAAAGCTATAGCTAAATGGAAGTTATTGTATTCACGAGGCGTTAATGTTTACATCTTATTATCTGCAGTCTCTCAGAGAAAGCAAAAGTAACTACAAATAGCGCTATGCCAGAAACTGGTTTCTTGACCAACAATGTCGCTTCAGCATGCAATGAACTGGTTCATTCTAAAGTGGTCACGGCTGTTGATGACAAGAGGCTTTGTATTTTTATATGGCACATCTTTTGGTCCGTGTGAAAACAAGTTTTTTGAAGGTTAACTATTTTTCTGACACTCTGGAGTTACTGTTGCTCTTCCCATTTCCATCAGGTCACATATGGTTCATGGCAATACTGTACAAGTTTAAAATTTCATTACAGGAAGTAGTCTGGGGTACGACGAGTAACATGTGGCTCGCCTCTACGAGGAGCTGGGTCAAACTGCAAGCTGAAAAACAAGAGATTCCTTGTTTACATTCTGACAGCCATGCACTAGCAATCCAAATCACTGGCATTCATTTTTAAACATTACATTTTTTTCCTATTCCATTCTAGGTCAGTCTCATGTAACAGGAGCTTACCTATACCTAAATCATGCAGTCAAAAGAGCTTCTAACTGCACTTTCCTGCAAAGAGCCCGGGCAACTTCAGCCACAAAAATGATGCTTTTACAAACTATGGTTCCTGGGGCTGGAGCTGTGGCGCAGAGGGTTAACGCCCTGGACTGAAGCACCGGCATCCCCCCTGGGATGAAAAGTCTGGGCTGCTCTACTTCCAATCCAGCTCTTTGCTATGGCCTGGGATAGCAGTAGAGTATGGCACAAGTCTTTGGGCCCCTGCACCCTTGTGGGGACCCGGAAGAACCTCCTGACTCCTGGCTTTGGATCAGCACAGCTCCATCCATTGCAGCCAATTGGAGAGTGAACTAGCAGCTCAAAGACCTTTCTCTCTCCCTCTCTCTGCCTCTCCTCTCTCTGTGTAACTCCGACTTGCAAATAAGTAAATATTTTTAAAAAATTTATAATTTTCCTAAGAACAATATTCCTTAAGAGTGGGTTTCTGCTTAAAAAAAAACAAAAAACAAAAAACAAAAAAAAAACTAGGGTTCCTGCTAAGATGGTTTGAGAGACTGCCAACTAAATAAACTTTAATGCAACTAAAGAACTGTATCTTAAAAGTTAAAACTCTAATAATTCATATTATGATCTGTGTACAATATATTAGTTTCTACTGTACTGTTTCAATATATTATAAGTCCCAAGAAGAAGTTAAAATTTAACATGATTGTACAAACCCTTAAATGTCCCAGTAAAACCAAATATTCAGTAATGGCGATGAAACACTGGGCGTGAACACTTACAAAGAGTATTTTAGAGTGTCATCAAGTTCCATGATTGCAGCTTGGTTACCACAGCGGTAACAATAGTTTGGAGCACTGAAAATTGTTACTACATTTCGGTCATGGCACCAGTTATATCCCTAAATGGAAAAGAAATTAAAATCAACTTTAATCCTTTATACAACTAAATGTGACTCAGAACAGAAAAAGACGTCTCTACTTCCACACAAGTCTTAAGGGGCTGGCACCGTGGCATAGTGGGTAAAGCTGCTGCCTGAGATGCAAGCATCCCATGTGGGCACTGGTTTGAGTCCCAGCTGCTCCATTTCCAATCCAGCTCCCTGCTGATGGGCCTGGAAAAGCAGCAGAGGATGGCCCAATTGGCTTGGGCCCCTGGCCCCACATGGGAGACCAGAAAAAGCTCCTGGATCGCCTGGCCTAATCCCAGCTGTTGCAGTAATCTGGGGAGTTAACCAGTAGAAGGAAACCTGCTAGTCTGCTCTCACTCATTCACTCTCTCCTCCTTTAACTCCACCTTTCAAATAAATAAAAGACCCTTAAATTGGTCACTGCCCAGGAATAGTCCCACCCCCTTCAAAGCCCACTGCAATTTACAAGCTGCTTGTTACTTTCTGTTCATTAGAGCTATTCACACATTTCTTTCTTTTCTTTAGCAGAGCCAGGTATTATTGATAATGTAACAGTAACAGCATTAAGCTAAGCCAGATCTTAATTTTCTACACCAAGAACCTCAGCCTGTTTGCCCTTTAGATTCTTTGTTTCAAATCACTTGTAATTCTGAAGGACCACTTAAAACTTCATGGTGTACTTCTTTCCTATCACTCCTATATATATAAAACATGGAAAACAATTGAAATTATAAAGGTTGTACTTCCTCAACTTCCTTAAATTCTAAGCACTTCCCAGTCACTAAAAATTCTCTGAAAGCATGTTAACTCTGTGACTCACTGTGCCAAAAGCTTGAGATTTTAATTGCAGTGTGAATCTACTAAAAAGCCTCAGGCCACAATAACAAAACTCATCAGGAAGAATACGTGGCACTTCCCACCAGCATCATTAATTTAAAATTCCCTTGCATCATCTTTCCGTATGTGTACTAACAATCAAATTGTTTCAAAAAACAGAACTTACCTCCATCACCAGCTGGTGAGCTCTAGACACCAACGTCAGGCCATTGGCATGATTGAATGTCTCAGAAATATCTTGTCCAAAGGTGTAACCAGCTCCTCGAGGAGAAATACCCCAACCACCACGGTCATCTGGATCTGACCACAGCAAGTCACACATTGGACCCTGGGAAACAGGTTTGAGTTATACATAAATGCTTAACAACTGATTTGACTACTTTGTCAGAAGCCACACCCTAGTAGGTTACTCTTTTCTGAGTGGTTTTACTAAAAATGGCGAAAGATTTTAGTTACTGTTTATGTCGAATAAGACATTTTTCAGAAGTCCTTATGAAGCACAATTGACATGGAAGCTTCCCAAAAATCAACCAACATGCCCTAACTAATGAATGCGCCTGTTATATGCAAACTTCAGTGTCAGGCAGCAAAGACTGTGATTAAAGCAGAGGCTGTGAAGACGGAAGAGCCAGGTCCTCCTAAGCTCAGTGTCACAGCTGCTGTGATCTTGGCAGGTTTCTTCACAAAACCCTCTTCTGAACAAATGGATTGATCCGAGTGCTCACAACTCAGAAAACTAAGAAGCTTTCTGAAAAGTTTATCAAACACAGCCATACCTCATGGGGAACTTCTTGTAAGCGGTCAAGTGCTCTGATGTGATCCAGTGTATCTATAGATGGTGAGAGGCCCCCGTGCAGACAGAAGATCTGAAAAAGAGTGGTTTCAAATGTTAATGTCACCTAAAACATTCTTCTGGATTAAGCTGCGGGCTGCAGCCCTGACTACTTGGCCCCACAGGTGTTTCTGTGCTCCATCTGAATAAGTTTCAACCTGCAGAGTCCATCTTTGCCCCAGGCCATTCTCAACTACTGAGTACACTCCCTTTCTTCCTGATAAACCATCTCAATTAACTCCTTCAAAAACAGCTTTTACAGGCAGGCAGGCTGAATAGCAGATTAACACAGCAACCGGGAAGCCTGCATGAGGGGGGGAGGGGGGGAGGGGGAGAGAGAAAGAGAGAGAAAGAGAGAGAGACAGAGACTGATTGCGATCCAGCTTTCTGTTAACACACACCCTGGAAAGGAAACGGATGATGGCTCAAGTACTTGGATCCCTTCTACTCATGTGGGAGACCTGAATGGTATTTCCAGTTCATGGTTTTGGCCTGACACAGCCCCAGGTATTGTGGGCATTTAGATAGTGATACAGCAGATGGAAGATTTCTCTCTACTTAACACCTGGGGAAGATGGTCCAAGTAACTCTTCTGAGCTGGCTTCTGCTTCTAGCTTCGACCTGGCCCAGTCACTGCCACTGTGGCCATCTGAGGAACGACCCAGCCAATACAAGATATTTTCCTCTAACTCTGCCTTTCAAATAAATAAATCTTTACAAAAAAAAAAAAAAAAAAAAAAAAAAAAAAAAAAAAAGGTTTGAGACATATACCTGCCCATCCACCAAGGCAGTGAGAGGAAGATAGTCAAAAAGATCTGTAAAATATTTCCAAACATTTGCGTTTCCATATTTTCTTAAACATTCATCATAGAAACCATAAACCTGTGTGATCTGTCTGCTCTCATGATTTCCTCGAAGAATGGTGATGCGTTCACGGTAACGAACCTACAACAACAGAATGGAAACCATGAAACAGCTTTCAAACACCAAAGGAACATTCAGGAAACTTTCTGAAACCCAGTTTTAATCATTCCATTCCCCCAATAAGAGTCCCTCCTGTCTGTCTACACTCACTCCCTACTCCCATGCTCCTACCATCCAATGATTTATCTGAGACTGCCTTTTCTACAAACTCCATAAGAAACAGAATAATGCAAAAAAAAACAAAAAAAAAAACAAAAAAACACACACAAAAAAAAACAAAAACAAAAACACATAGCTTCTGCACTAAACACCACTCAGAATATGTTCAAGGCTTATCCGTGCTGCAGTATAGATCAGTGGTTTGTTCCTCTGTGCAGCTGCAGTCTTTCACAGTACCGTTATACGGCATATTCTGTATTCATGGGTAGGAGGCACTGTTGAGTAGCTTCTTTCCTTTCTTTAGGCTATTTTGAATTTTTGCCACGATCACCTGTGTACAGTTTTTGAAGACATACGCTTTCATTTCTCTTAGACAGATTTCCAGAATATAATTTGCTTATAGTAAGTTATGCTTCACCTGTTGACAATCATTCAAAGTGACTAGACCCTTTCACATTCTCACAAGCAATGAACCAGGATGCTAATCTCTCCACATACTCACAAATACTCGGTACCTGAGCCATGCAAAATGGTATCTCATTGTGACTTGAATTTGCATTTTCCTGTTGACTAATGACGTTGTGTTTTTGTTTTCATGTACTTACCAGTCATGTATCTGCTGGGGTGAAATCTATTCAAGTATTTGTCTTTTATAAAATATCTGTTGTATTAAGGATTTTTGGAAAAAAAAATCTCAAATACATATTTTTGTTCTTAGTAATATTTTCTGAACAAAAAACCTTACTTTTTTATGAGGTCTGGTTTTTCTTTTTTTTTAAATTGATTTCCTTTTGTTAATATCTAAGAAATCTCTCAAGACCAGGAAGATTTTCTATGTTTTAACCTAGAAATCTTACAGCCATAATTCTCATATTCAGGTCTGTAATTCACTTTTATCCATCTGTCTCAGCACTACCGGCTGAAAGGACAATCCTTCCCCCACTCCTGTCTGCTCTAGCTGCTGTAACACCGCGCCATAACAGAGGAGCAGCTTAAGCAACAGAAACCTGGCGTCAGCACAGTTGGGTTTCTCTGCAGACCTCTGTGTCTGCTTTACAGAAGGGCATCGGCTCTATTTGTCTTCTCATTTTCTTCCCTGTGTCCTATCTCTTACAAGAACACCACTCATATGGGAGTAAGGTCCAGTCACATGACCCCATTTTACCTCAATCACCTCTGTAAAGGTCTCAGCTCCAACAGTCACATTCTGAGGTATTATAGGTTGGGAATTCAAAGTATGAATTCCGAGAGGACACAATTCAGCCTGTTACACCCACTTGCATCAATTCTTAAAAGGTGGCACATTCACTCTTCTCCTGGGATTCAGCCTGGGTCTACAGCACAGCTAGCTGCACACTGCTCTCACACAATCTTCCACCGCCCAGTCTCATGTCTTCATTTATAGAGGCAGAACACAATGGCCTCCAGAAATGTACCTAACATTTCCATGAGTTCAATACTAATTACCCATAATCAGCCCTTGCTGAAAGCACAACGCACTGCTTCTTTAATGTTAGAAAAGTCTATGGCAGACATTTTATCATTCTTTCTACTCTTTAATGAGACTGAATCCCAGAAAAAGAAAAAATTCCCCCTGAAGGGCAAGTCAGTTTCTTTTGGGAAAAGCTGAAACCGGCCACCTTCAGAGCTTATTTTCAGCTTTGCTTCATCTGCCTCCTGTCAACTGTGGACTTTGCAAAGCTGCATCTGATACTCAAATGATTTTGCAACTTCCCTTCTTCAATTACCATTTCCACTATCTACATTATGTCATGTTTAACAGCCACAAACTATTCTACCTCAATAAACCCTAATTTGTGGATATTTAGATGAGTACTTTCTTTTTCTGGTATTAAATACTACAATTTATTTACACAAAAATCTTTTCCTCTTCTATTTCTTCCTCAGCACCATTCTAATTACAGGATTTCTGTCAGAGGATATAAACATTCTAACATTTGATCCATTTGTACCTTTACAATATTTTGAAACTAACTAGGAAGGTAACAACTACCTTTCCATACCTGAATCTACTGAATACATTTCTATTTGGCTAGCCCTCTAAGACTGTTCAAACAATCTAAGGCATTATCTTCTCCCCACTTTTTCATTCTGTCCCAACCCTATGCTTGGAATGCAGAATCCTATAAACGTAAAACCTGAATAATTTGCATTTCTCAAGAGAATTTTGTTCTAAAATGTAACATTTAGTTAAGAGGAAAAAAATAATTACTAGGAAACAACAATCAAGAGAACTGTCTTGAGCCGGCGCCGTGGCTCAATAGGCTAATCCTCCACCTTGCGGCGCCGGCACACCGGGTTCTAGTCCCGGTTGGGGCACCGGATTCTGTCCCGGTTGCCCCTCTTCCAGGCCAGCTCTCTGCTATGGCCAGGGAGTGCAGTGGAGGATGGCCCAGGTGCTTGGGCCCTGCACCCCATGGGAGACCAGGAAAAGCACCTGGCTCCTGGCTCCTGCCAGGATCAGCGCGGTGCGCCGGCTGCAGCGGCGGCCATTGGAGGGTGAACCAGCGGCAAAGGAAGACCTTTCTCTCTCTGTCTCTCTCTCTCACTGTCCACTCTGCCTGTCAAAAAAAAAAAAAAAAAAAAAGAGAGAACTGTCTTACCCAGTTCAAAATAATCAAACATAAGCTGAAATTACCTTAAGAGCTACAAGCAGTGTAACTGTTTCAACGGAGTAATATCCTCTGTCAACATAATCTCCCATAAACAAGTAATTTGTGTCTGGTGATTTGCCACCAATTCTAAACAGTTCCATGAGATCGTGAAATTGCCCATGCACATCTCCACAGACAGTAACTGGACATCGAACCTCTTGCACGTTGGATTCTTTTGTCAGGATTTCTTTAGCCTACAGACAAAACCATAAAACAATATTTAGTATGAAATGACATTAACAAAGATACACTGAATTATATTTAATGCAGCTTAAGAGGCAAACTTGGTTTAAGATGAAATTGTCAGAATTTATGATCCTATTAAAAATAAGACATCAGATGGCTAGACTATTCCTTTGCTATCTCATCTCCGAAACCTAGAAAAAAATGTTATCAGGATGCACAGCCCATTCCCATCAATAATAGGAATGTTCAAGCCTGTCAAATGGCCATCTGATTACATACCAGAGAGTCCACCAGGGGCTGCTGTAGCAGCGCAGCAGGTTAGGCTGCCGCCTGCAACACCAGCATTCTAAGATGCAGTGCCAGTTCAGGTCCCATCTGCTCTGCTTGCAATCCAGCTCCCTGCTACTGTGCCTGGGAGGCAGCAGAGGATGGCCTTGGCATAAGTGCTTGCGACCCTGCCACATACATGGGAGACCCAAGCTGAGTTTCAGGCTCCTAACACCAGCCATGTGGGGAACGAATCAATGGATGGAAGATCCCATATCACCTCTACCCTATGTTGCTCTGCCTTTCAAATGTATGAGTAAATATACCTTAAAAAAAAAAGTTCACTTGATTTTAATAATTTTTTAATTTTTATAACACAATAAATTTTCTCTGTTCATATTTTGAAGCTTCTCTATACTACTTATACACTATCAAAACACACAGATTCTTTTTTTTTTTAAATTATTTGACAGGTAGAGTTACAGTGAGTGAGAGGAAGAGACAGCGAGAAAGGTCTTCCTTCCATTGGTTCACTCCCCTAATGGCCACTACGGCTGGAGCTGCGCCAATCCAAAGCCAAGAGCCAGGTGCTTCCTCCTGGTCTCCCATGTGGGTGCAGGGGCCCAAGCACTTGGGCCATCTTCTGCTGCTTTCTCAGGCCACGGTAGAGAGCTGGACTGGAAGAGGAGCAGCCGGGACTAGATCTGGCGCCCATATGGGATGCCAGCGCCGCAGGCAGAGGATTAACCTACCGCAGCTCTGGCCCTAAAACACAGATTCTTTGTTATTTATTTGGATGATTCAAAATATTTTTGTTTCTTTGAATAATCACTTGCCTAACACCTGTGTCAGCCACTATGTGCTAGATCCTGTGTTGACCCCCAGAGATTAAGTAGTGAACATGATAGGTCTTTCCCAGCGCCATGGAGGGGAGAAAGACCACAGCCAGGTAACAATACAGTATAGACTGTTAAGTGTTGTGAAGAAAAGCCAGAGGTGAACCAGAGGAGACACCACAACGGATTGCCATACAAATCAAAGGATGACAAGGACTGGGGTGAAGGCCGTGGCATGTAATCTTAGCACACTGAAAACAAGTTATAATCTGAGAGCAGGATCCAAACTTCAATATTTTTTAAAGTTTTCCTAGGTTGCAACCAAGTTTAAGAACCTGTGCTCAAATCTTTAAACATTTTGTAGAATCTATTTCACAATACTCACCAATCACCAAAATCCCCAAAATATTTGATCTAACATTTTACAAAGTATAGAAAAAAATTTCCACTGTGCATTTAAAGAGATATATATCTTAAATGTATAACCCATTCAGTGTACTTCATTTCCAAATTCTTTTCTCTATAGGATAATCCCAATCTCTCCTGACTGGTTATTGCTAAAAGGAGACATTCACAAGGCACATTTCATTATTGACTATCTGGTATTAACACCATGTCTAGTGTTTTAGGCAGCTGGTACATACTAATGAGAACAGCTGTGAATGAAATCATAGATGCTACTTCATTTTAAAAGGACAATGACATAATAAAATACATGGTGACACATCATGTAAAATTTTGCTCCGATGTCATCTTCACATTTAATTCTACCAGAAGTTTACATTCAGAACACATCTCTGGTCACCTGCTTACTTGCAAGACTACTCTGTATGAAAGATGAAGAGTTCCTAACCAATACCTACTCAAAATTTCTTTTTACACCAGGAAGGAAAAGTTAAGCCTACATGCTATTGCTTTATTTCAATTTAGGCAAATCTCAGGGACAAACACTACATTCTTACAACTTTACAACTTACACAGTGCCTCATCTTCGTTTTTGGCACAGATAAAACTAAGCATCTCCTTTAAACTCTTCCAAAATTCACTGCCCTTGGGCAAAGTAACCACCGATAGGATTTTGATGTACATCCTTTTAAAACCTTATTTACGAATCTTATATACGTATTTCATGACTACAAAAACAAAGCTTATTTTGAGTACCAAAACTAGAACCAGGGGCCAGAATTGAGGCATAGCGGGTTAAGCCACAGCCTGTGATGCGAGCATCCCACAGGGGGGGCCAGTCCCAAGCCCCAGCTGCTCCATTTCCGATCCAGCTCCCTGCTAATGGCCTGAGAAAGCAGCTTAAGATGGCCCAAGTGCTTGGGACCCTAAGCTCACATGGGAGATCCAGAAGAAGCTCACAAACAGTTTTTTTTTTTTTTTTTTTTTAAACAGGCAGAGTGGACAGAGAGAGAGACAGAGACAGAGAAAGGTCTTCCTTTTTCTGTTGGTTCACCCCCCAATGGCCGTTGCAGCCAGCAAGCTGCTGCTGGCGCACTGCACTGAACTGAAGCCAGGAACCAGGTGCTTCTGCTGGTCTCCCATGTGGGTGCAGGGCCCAAGTACTTGGGCCATCCTCCACTGCCTTCCAGGGCCATAGCAGAGAGCTGGACTGGAAAAGGAGCAACTGGGACAGAATCCGGCACCCCAATCGGGACTAGAACCTGGGGTGCCGGCACCGCAGGCAGAGGATTAACCATTTGAGCCGTGGCACCGGCCAAATAAAGTTTTTTTTGACAGGCAGAGTGGACAGTGAGAGAGAGAGAGAGAAAGGTCTTCCTTTTGCCGTTGGTTCACCCTCCAATGGCTGCCGCGCTGTGCCGCGCTGATCCGATGGCAGGAGCCAGGTACTTATCCTGGTCTCCCATGGGGTGTAGGGCCCAAGCACTTGGGCCATCCTCCACTGCACTCCCTGGCCACAGCAGAGAGCTGGCCTGGAAGAGGGGCAACCGGGACAGAATCCGGCACCCCAACCGGGACTAGAACCCGGTGTGCTGGCGCCACAAGGCGGAGGATTAGCCTAGTGAGCCGTGGCGCCGGCCACAAATAAAGTTTTAAATATGATTTGCCTTTTTGGTCTCAATTTACCAGCTTAAAGTAATTATTGCACTAAAACATACTATCCCATTATGCCAGAACAATAAAGGCTGCAGATGTCCATATTAAAGATTATTTTACAAGGCCAACATTGTGGTTCAGTGTATTAAGCTACTACATATGACAGTTGCTCCATTTCTGGATCCAGTTCCCTGTTAATGCCTTCCCTAGGAAGGCAGCTGAAGATGGTCCAAGTGCATGAGCCCCTGCCACCCACAAAGGAGACCCAGATGGCACTCCAGGGTCCTGGTTTCAGCCTGGCCCAGTTGGGATGATGTGGCCATTAGAGAGTGAACCAGCACATGAAGATTTCTGTCTCTCCATCTCTCTGTAACTGTACCTTTCAGCTAAAAAAATATTTTACAATCATGGAAACTATGCAGAAGGAAGGAGGTCTGAAACAAGCTGTGCTAGGGCACGCACTGTGGCACAACAGGTTAAGCCACCACCTTAGATACTAGCATCGCATATGGCAGCAATTAAAGTTCTGGTTGCTCTACTTTTTTTTTTTTTTTTTTTTTTTTTAAGATTTCATTTATTTATTTGAGAAGTAAAATTACCGAGAGGGAGAAACAGAGTGAAAGGTCTTCCATCTGCTGGCTCACTCCCCAAATGGCTGCAATGGCTAGAGCTTGGCCAATTCCAACCCAGGAGCTTCTCCTGGATCTTCCACACAGGTGCAGAGACCCAAGCACTTGGGTCATCTACTGCTTTCCCAGGTCACAGCAGAGAACTAGATTAGAAGAGGAGTAGCCGAACTCATATGGGATTCTGACAATGCCACAGGTGGAAGCTTAGTCCACTTTGCCACAGTGCCGGCCCTTGCTCTACTTCTGATCCAGCTCCATGCTAATGCACCTGGGAAAGCTGTAGAAGATGACCCAAGTGCTTGGGCCCCTACATCCACAGGGCAGAACCGGACGGAGTTATTAGCTCCTGGCTCTGGCTTGGCCCAGAGCCAAGTACTGAGGCTATTTCAGAAGCAAAGCAGTAGGTGGAAAATATATCCATGCATCTCTGAGTCTGTGTGCCTTTCAAACAAATAAATAAATCTTTAAAAAAAATAAAGTAGCAGAATCAGATTTTCAAAGTACTTTCACATTTAATTTATTTGAAAGGCACAGTGAGAGAGTGAGAGAGAGTGAGAGAGAGAGAGAGAGAGAGAAAGAAAGAGCACAAAATTTCATCTGCTGTTTCACTCCCTAGTTGGCTACACTTGCCAGGGCTGTGGCCAGTTTGAAGCCAGGAGCTTCTTCTGAGTCTCTCACTTCAGTGCAGGCGCCCAAGAACTTGGATCATCTTCTGCTTTCCCAAGCTCATTAGCAGGGAGTTGGATAGGAATTGGAGCAGCTGGAACTCAAACTGGCACCCAAACATATTGTCAGCCTGCAGCTTTACCCACTAGGCCAAAACACCAGCCTCACTGACTCCTGTGATTTAAAGCCTCACGCTACCCAAATTATGCAAAGGCAGAAGCAAAACACACGTATCAAACTTGAAGCCATTCAATCTCTCAACTAATACAATTAACATCTGCACAAGAATTTAAACATTTAGAAAATACTGTAATTGGGGCAGATGCATGGTCCAGCCTGCATGCCACGACCGCCTGGTTTGACAGCAGATGGTGGCTCAAGTACTTTGGTCCCTGTTACCTATGTGGGAGACCTGGATTGAGTTCCAGCCTCCTGGTTTCCGTTTGGTCCAGCCCTGGCAACTGGGGAGATTTAAGAAACAAACCAGTGGATGGAAGATCTCCAATTCTCCCTTTCAAATAAATAAATAAATATTCATACACACACAGAGTACCCATTATGCTATCTCAAATGTAAAAATATATCTCACTGATTTAACTGGTGTCTTCAATTTCTAAATTCAAACTTTTAGCTCCATGTTGACTTACTACCAGTTATTTTTCTTCTTAGATAAAATATCCACAAGTGTTCTCTGAGTAGCTAATCCTAAAAGCTACATGATGTACTTACAGTATAAACAATGGTTTAATCTGTCATCTAAATCAACTTTTTGGCATTTTGTTTCTCTTACTTTGTAAACATGAGTATAATCAAAATTTTTCTTCTCTGTGATTTTTCTACTACAACAGTCAAAAAGAAAAGCTATTATTGCCTTGCTGTTTTCTTTCCCTTTTTTTTCAATATCTATTTACTTATGTGAAAGGCAGAGTTAGAGAGAGAGAGGGAGAGAGGGAAGGAGGAAGGGAGATTCTTCCAACCACTAGTTCCTTCCCCAGATGGCTGCAATGGGCAGAGCTGTGCTGATCCGAACTCCGGAGCTTCTTCTGGGTCTTCCACACGGGTGGGGCCCAATGACTTGGGCCATCTTCTGCTGCTTTCCCAGGACATAGCAGAGAGCTGAACCCAAAGTGGAGAAGCCAGGACTAGAACTGGTGCCTATATGGGATGCTGGCACTGCAGGCAGCGGCTTAACCCACTACGCCACAGCGCGGGCCCCTGCCTTGCTGTTTTCTAACAGTATTTCTTACAGAGAGAACAGACAGAGATCTTCCATCTGCTGGTTACCTCCTGAGATGGCTGCAATGGCTGGGGCTGAGCTAGAGGCTGTATCTGGGTCTTCCGTGAGGGTGGTAGGAACGCAAATACTTTGGGCTACCTTCCGTTTCTTTTCCCAGGCCATTAGCACGAGGCATGTGGTATGTCGGCCCCAGTTTTACATTGAGACTTCAATCCTAGGATTACATGAAAACTACTCAAGCTTCTTTTTTATCAGTGCCTTAAACCCAAACACAAGTAAAAGCATTATGACATGAAGGAACTCTTTAAATGTTTACTATATGCTCCCTTAGGCAGCACATAAGCTAAAATCGGAAAGATAAGACGTTTAATAATGATTTTGAGGGGGCCTGTGTTATGGTATCACAGGTTAACCTGCTGCCTGATAGGCCAGCATCCCATATGGGCACCAGTTCATATCCAAGCTGCTCTACTTCTTCTTCCTTTTTTCCCCCCAAAGAAACTTTTTATTTAAGGAATACAAACTTCATGCATTTCATAAATACAACTTTAGGAACCAGTGATTTTTCCCACTATACCCACCCTCCCACCCACATGCCCACTCTTCTTCCTCCTTCCTCTCCTATTCTCATTTTTTACTAAGTTGTAAGCAAAAGAACAAACTGTTTCTCAACAGCCAGCTGCTCTACTTTTGATACAGCTCCCTGCTAACTGCCTAGGAAAAAGCAGCAGAAAATGACCCAAGTGTTTTGGGCTCCTGTCTTTGGCCTGGTCCAGCCCTGGCCATATGCAGAATGAATCCGTGGTTGGAAGACCTCCCCCCACCCCGCTAACTTTCAAATAAACAGATAGGTCTTCTGTGTACAAAGTTAATTGAAAATGAATCTTAATGGAGAATGGGACTGGCAAGGGCAGAGAAAGGAGGAGGACAAGTGGGAGTATGGGTGGGAGGGCTGATATGGTAGGAAGAACTATATTCCTAAAGTTGTACTCATGAAATCTGTATTCCTTAAAAAACAAATAAAAATTTTTTTAAAGTAAAAAAAAAAAAAAATGACCTCGAGATATTCTGGAATACTGCATAATCAAACAATCACTGAACTGTGTTAGAGATTTTTATTTTTTCTTTCAAGATTCATTTATTTTACTTGATAGGATGAGTTAAAGAGAGAGGCTGAGTTAGAGAAAGAGCGAAAGACAGACATCAATCTTCCCATCCACTGGTTCACTCCCCCAGATGGCCATAATAGCCAGGTTTGTGGTACACTGAGGCCAGGAGCCAGAAGCTTCTTCTGGGTCTCCCACGTGGGTGCAGGGGCCCAACATTTGGGACATTTTCAGCTGCTTTCCCAAGCGTGTTAGCAGGAAGCTGAATTGGAAGTAGAGCAGCTGGGAATTGAACCAACACCTATATCAGATGCTTGGGTGCTACTGGCAGCAACTTAACCAGGCACACCACAGCACCATTTCCAAGGCATACAGAGTTACAAAAGCATTTTTCTAATTCTTTAAAATGCAATTATCAATGTTGAATACATATGGCAAACATCTAACAGGATTTTCTCTCCTTTACTATTGAGAACAGGTAACATTTCAAACAAGAGCTTTCTCACAGAAAACATGAGACTGAGATAACAACCTTTTTTCTCTTTAAGCCTTAAGGAGGAGGGTGCTCCAAATCAGATCATGTCATTTCAAGCAAGGCCACCTGAGAGAAGTCAAGTGCTTTGTGGGAGAGCATAATACTCCTGGGAAAACACCCAAGGACAACTGTTAAAGTAACTCTGTATCAGGCTCTCCAGCAGTATTTCTCTTAGTTTCAAAAAACAATCACACAGCAGCACCCATGCTGGCAGTAAGGTGTACCGAGGAATGCATTACTTCAAATGCTAGCTGAGTCTTGGGGGTCAATATCCATTTCTGTTATCACCAATTTGAAAGGGGTCAGGATATAAAACTAAAAGCATTTCTTAAAAAATTTTTTTCTTTTCATTTTTATTTGAAAGACAAAGAGAGATCTTCCATCCACTGGTTCACTCTCCAAATGCCCACAAGAGCCAGGGCTAGGCTAGGCTAAAGCCTGCAGCCAAAACTCAATCAAAGTCTCCCATGTGGGGAGAGGGAGCAAAGCACTTACACCATCACTTAATGCCTCCAACGGTGTGAGAGCTTAATCAGCATGAAACTGGAAACAGAAGCAGAGTGGGTATTCAAAGTCTGGCTTTGTAAAGTGAGTGCACCAAGCTGTGTCTTCACTGGAAAGCATGCCTCTACAAGCATCTTCTTAAACGTATACATTAAAGTTGACTTTTTTTCAAAACAAAGTACTCCTATAAAGCAATTAGTATAAAACCAGTAACATCAGAATCTCAAGGTCAACGCTGAGGAATATATGTTGACATTCATCAGATGACCAATGATTTGTCTTAAAAAATTTTGTTTTATTTATTTGACAGGCCAACTGAGAGAAAAAGAAACAGAGTTCTCCCCTCAGGACTAGCATTGTAGTGTAGGTAAAACTACAGCATGAGATGCCAGCATCCCATAAGGGCGATTGTTTTGTGTCCTGGCTACTCCACTTCCTGGGTAAAGCAGCAGAACATGGCCCTAACACTTGGGACCCTGCACCCATGTGGGAGACCCAGATGAAATTCCTGGTTCCTGGCTTCAGCCTGACCCAGCCCTGGCTGTTGCAGCCATATGTGGAGTGAACCAGCAAACAGACGATCTTTCCCTCTCTCTAGAATCCTTTCAAATAAACAAACATATTCTTAAAAATAAAAATTTTTTTCCCTCTGCTGGTTCAGTACTTGCGCCATTCTCTGTTGCTTTCCAGTGCATTAACAGGGAGTTAGATCAGAAGTGGTCTAGCTGGGACTCAAATAAGCATCCAGATATGGGATGCTATCACAAATGGCATTTTTACCACAACAGTGTGCCACAACACCTGCCCCTTCTGACTTGTTCTACTGAAGAAACGCAAGTTATCTTTTTTATATCGTAATGCTGTCCTGGTGGAAAGTCATTTGAAGCAGAAGCAACTATCCACAACTCTTTTAAGCAAAGAAGCCAACACTAGTCTCAACACATCTTCTCTGTGGGATCAAAGTCAAAACCAGACACCTCTTCATAAAAGTATTATTTGACAAAGCAACTTTTGTTTTCTGAGAGTCATCTTACTATCAAAAATCTGGCATTAATTCTATCATTCACTGAACAATCAATTTTACATTTCACAGAGCTGGACACATCTACCAACACAGCTTTAAAGAAGCAAAGCTGGGGGCACCACCTGGGATGCCCGCATCCTATTCTGGAGCATGATCAGAGCCCAGCTCCTCCGCTTCTGATCCAGCTTCCTAATAATGAGTCCTAGAAGGCAACAGATTATCGATCAAGTACTTGAGTCCTTATAACCCACACTGAAGACCAGAGTTCCAGATTCCTTTCAGATTGCCCAGCCTTAGACTACTGGGGGCATCTGAGGAGTGAACCAGTAAACGGAAGCTCTCTCAAAAGATCTCTGTCGGTCTCTCTCCATGTTGTTCTTTCAAGTAAACTAAACAAAGCTGAAAAAACGCAACTAATTTTTGATTTTTCAGTTTAAGCAGAACAGAAAGTCATTTGAGAATTTTTGAATACAATGATTACCTTCGCAATAGCATTTTCCAATATCCAAAGAGAATTCTATGTCACTTCATGTGGTTTTTATGCAAGAAAGGTAAATTTCTTTAATGTCATTTTTGTAATTGTGCAAAAATACTTCATGTTCTTTATAACTTGTTTTACCCAAATGGATGGATGGAGGGATACATAAAATATGACAGAATCAATTACTAGACCGGGAAGCAAATGAGTTTTGAGGTAATTATATTCAACTATCAAACCTTTCTTCATATTACTTGTCTCACATATTAATTACACTTAAGAGATGCCTCTAATATTTCATGAAGCGTTTCGATCTTCTTTGATTAAAATCTGTATGACCATAAGCCGGCGCCGCGGCTCACTAGGCTAATCCTCCGCCTAGCGGCGCCGGCACACCGGGTTCTAGTCCCGGTCAGGGCACCGGATTCTGTCCCGGTTGCCCCTCTTCCAGGCCAGCTCTCTGCTGTGGCCAGGGAGTGCAGTAGAGGATGGCCCAGGTGCTTGGGCCCTGCACCCCATGGGAGACCAGGAAAAGCACCTGGATCCTGGCTCCTGCCATCGGATCAGCGCGGTGCGCCGGCCGCAGCGCGCCGACCGCGGCGGCCATTGGAGGGTGAACCAACGGCAAAAGGAAGACCTTTCTCTCTCTCTCTCTCTCTCACTGTCCACTCTGCCTGTCAAAAAAAAAAAAAATCTGTATGACCATAATTAAAATTTTTGCTGTTTGGCTTTAAGGCTTAGGGTATAACTGAAAAAAATGTTTGGAATAAAGGATATTCTAAAGTTGTATAAAAATAGACTTTGCTTTTTTCCACTTTTGACCCTAAGAGGAGTGACCCACTCAGTCTTTACCATCCAACCTACACAGGCACATGCACATGTAAACATTTCCAAATGGGGGTGGCACTGTGGCACAGCAGGGGAAGCTGCCACCTGCAGTGCAGGTTTCAGTCCCAGCTGCTCCACTTCTGATCCATCTTCCTGCTAATGAATGGGGAAAAGCAGCAGAGGTTGGCCCAAGTGCTTGGGCTCCTGAACTCACATGGAAGACCCAGATGAAGTCTCAGGCTCCTAGCTTCGACTTGGCCTAGTCCTGCCCGTTGCAAAAAAAAAACATTTTGGGGAGTAAATCAGAAGATGATTCGATATCTAACTCTGCCTTTGTTATGATAAATAAGTAAGTATTTAGAAAAGAAAATTTCCGGGCCGGCACCGTGGCTCAATAGGCTAATCCTCCGCCTTGTGGCGCCGGCACACCGGGTTCTAGTCCCGGTTGGGGCGCCGGATTCTGTCCCGGTTGCCCCTCTTCCAGGCCAGCTCTCTGCTATGGCCAGGGAGTGCAGTGGAGGATGGCCCAGGTGCTTGGGCCCTGCACCCCATGGGAGACCAGGAAAAGCACCTGGATCCTGGTTCCTGCCATCGGATCAGCGCGGTGCGCCAGCTGCAGCGGCGGCCATTGGAGGGTGAACCAACGGCAAAGGAAGACCTTTCTCTCTCTGTCTCTCTCTCTCACTGTCCACTCTGCCTGTCAAAAAATAAAAAAAAAAAAAAGAAAAGAAAATTTCCAATCATTCCTGCACAGGTTAAAAAAAAATGCTGAACTACCAAACTATCAAGAATGTTGCTGCATCTAGTTGTTTTTAAACTCTCACAAACATCCATCATGACCAAGAGTCAGTTACTTTGGATCCCAGTCTCTTCCTTCATCTACCAGAGCTCTAGATGGCTTTTTAAAGTTTCTTCCATCACTAAAAATCTACTTAAGTCAACGCTACCCAGCAGAAAGAGACAACGGGAATTACTGCTCATTTGCAGATGACAGCTGACTACAAGTAAGTGACTTGGTCACCACCAACACGTTCTAAAATGTTCCCTATGTAGAGCTAACTATGAGGTCAACCTCCTGACTTCCCCCAAACTCTACTAATTAAATCAAAAAGCAAACCTACAAATTTCCACTCACTAAAAAAATATAATGCTATTTATACAAGATTAAATAGTAAAAATAACTCAAGAAATAAGGGCTTGATACTAGTAAAATAAATTTCAAAAACAACTATATATTTTACAATGGTTAACAGCATCACTGACACTTTGTAAACTGTGTGAACCACACTTTGCATGCCTTTAGAACAACTTCTCCGTCCCCCAGAGGCAGCCTAGACCAAAGGTTTGCAGCCTCTTTTAAACCTCCACAATTGAAGGTTAAGATTTCTCATCTACAGAATGAAAAAGGAGTGCAGGAGCCAATGTCAGGCGATCATGTGCAGTTCTGAAAAGATCCAGATTCAGATAGACATCTCTGCCAAGGTCTTGTTCACTCATCCCAAACCACAGCCTACAACAGCAACTTTCTACTGTGAAAGAAGGAAGCAGCTAACACATTGGACTCTACTTTCTTTCAGACCCCATTTTCTAGTCATTTATAGCAGGGAAAGACTCTCTACCTTTTTAGCCCAGCCTATCACCTCTGCTCCAGAAGCACGCTTTTAAAAACAAAGCTGCTGCTGCCTGCAGTGTAGGCATCCCATATGGATGTCAGTTCAAGACCCAGCTGCTCCACTTTCAAAACAGCTCTCTGCTATGGCCTGGGAAAGCAGAAGATGGTCCAAGTGCTTGGGCCCCTGAACCCACGTGGTAGACCCAGAAGAAGCTCCTGGCTCCTGGCTTCAGATCAACTCAGCTCTGCCCACTGTGGTCATTTGGGCAGTGAACCAGCAGATAAAAGACCTCTCTCTCTCCAACTCTGCCTTTCAGATAAATAAATCTTAAAAATAAATAAATAAAAACCTTCCTCTTCCTAGTTCAACTCAGATATTGCTTGTATATAAGAACACAGGCTGAGGGCTTTTCCAGACAAGACTAATAATGATAAATGAATGAAAAAAAAATGGAAATGAAACAAACGGGTCAAAGCAGAAAGTAAAGAGTCAACTCTTCACATGTAATTCTACCTCTCTCTCCTTAGCACCCATGATAAAGACCCCACCACCTTCCCAACCCAAGCCGTCTCCTGGACTTTCTAGCTTGTCTTTCAAACCACATGAATGGCACTAACACACAGAAATTAATTCCAATGAGAGCAGAGCAAACACCTGCTGCCATAAGCCAGAAACACCAGCCTGGTGAAGTCATCCTCCAGGATCCACTCTTTCCATGGCATGAGTTTCAAGCCTTTTTAAAAAATTTATCTCAAAGTCAGAATTAGAGAGGGAGCAACAGGGAGGTCTTCCATCCACTGTATACTCAAGAGAAAATAATAACCAAGGCTGAGCCAGGCCAAAGCCAGGAGCTTCATCTGGGTCTCCCGTCTGGGTGGCCCAAGTATTTCAGCCATCTTCTACTGCTTTTGCCAGGCCACTAGAAGGGAGCTGGATTAGAAGTCGATCAGCTGGTACATGAACTGATACCAATATGGGATTTCAGCATTGCAGGCAGCAGTTTTACCTGTTATGCTGCAATTCCAGCTTCAGACTGTGAAGTTTTAAAGATAAAGAAATCTTGGCCCCAGATGGAAAAAACAGAAAGCACTGAGGACCTGTTTGAAAACTATGGCCATTCATCTCTTCTGTGCTTCCTCATTAAGTTACCCTAAAACTGCAGTACTGCTCATGCCAGGGCGATCAAGAAACACACATGCACACGACTGTGAAAGTTATGAGTATGAAAAGAGCACTGGCCGGCACTGCGGCTCAACAGGCTAATCCTCCACCTTGCGGTGCCGGCACACCGGGTTCTAGTTCCGGTTGGGGCGCCGGATTCTGTCCCGGTTGTCCCTCTTCCAGGCCAGCTCTCTGCTGTGGCCAGGGAAGGCAGTGGAGGATGGCCCAAGTGCTTGGACCCTGCACCCCATGGGAGACCAGGAGAAGCACCTGGCTCCTGCCTTCGGATCAGCGCGGTGTGCCAGCCGCAGTGCGCTGGCCGCAGCGGCCACTGGAGGGTGAACCAACGGCAAAAAGGAAGACCTTTCTCTGTCTCTCTCACTATCCACTTTGCCTGTCCAAAAAAAAAAAAAAGAGCACTTCATAATCTGCAGTGAACAATACGTAAGCCAGTTATACTTTATTACAATATTTTCAGAGCTCAGTCTTGAGATCATTATTTATGCCATCTGAGAATACACAGAAAATGACCCAGGGTTTTCATCTCACCAGTCTCATGTTAGGGGTAAATGTAGTTAGCCACATCCCAAAGTGAAGAATAATCAGTTTCCACAACAAAGTGGAAGAACAGTAAAAGACATGAAAAGGAAGCTTTCAAGCAACTAATAATGCTTCATTTTATAATAATGATCCTACAATTCAGCTTGGTCCCAATTCTCCTTTGTCTTGGAGTTTCTTCTGCATCTCCCAGATAGGTGCAGGGTCCCAAGTGCTGCATTCCCAGGCCATTAGTGGGCAGTTGGATCAGAAGTGGAACAGCCAGGACTCACACCAGAGTTCCTATGGGATTCTGGTGTTGCAGATGGCGGCTTAGCCCATTGCATAACAATGCCAGTTTCAGCATTTTTTTAAAAAAGATTTATTTATCTGAAAGGGAGACAGGGATTTTCCATTCAGTGGTTCACTTCATAAATGGCCTCCAAGACCATGGCTGGGGCAGGCCAAAGTTGGGAGCCAGGAACACCATCCCAGTCTCCCAAATGAGTGGCATGGGCCCAAGCATCTGGGCCATCATCTTCTGCTTTCCTAGGTACATTAGCAAGGAGCTGGAATGGAAGAGCAGTAGGACTTGAACTGGCACTGTGTGTGGAATCATGGCATCGCAGTTTAACCACTGCACAACAATACCTACTGCGATGTCTTTCTTTATCAACACTACATTTCTGGGAAGCAATAAGAGAACACTGGAAATGAAATCCATAAACCTAGACAATCTGCAGTCAAGTTACTTTACTTTTCTGAGTCTTTGCTTTCTAACAACTGAGAACAATAGCTGTGAAAAGTATGATCAAAGTAGAATTCTCTAACATGCTTCCCCACCAATCCTCAACACTCAAATTAATTCTACGGATATGAGCCAGTCTTTTAAATTAAACACAAACACTCACACAAATGCTACCCATTTCAAGTAAGAATTTAGTTTTGATCAAATCTTTTCTAGCTCATCTAATGAGAAAGAAACAGTTTGCTTTTCCCATGCCCATGTAACAAATGTTAAAACTAAACGAAGACTTAATGACCACAATTTATTTATAGCACTTGTACAGCAATGGAAAACAGCATACCTAGGCAAACAACTCCTTTGGAAAAAAACCTGGCTATCAAACAACATTCTCTACATGTTTAATAAGACTTGAAAGCACAAAAATAAAAATTATACCCACTTTAAAACACTGCTAAGGTCACTGCTTCTTGTAGTGCATATAAAATCATGTGGATACTACTTCTTTCAATTTTTAGACAGAAACATACCAGGCCAATTATTGATACAAGAGGACTACTGCCCAAGACACAACTGCATTCACTCACAAAGTTCTTAAGAACCAACAAATGATGATCCACTAACGACACGGTACACTGTACACACTATTAAATATTAAGATTTTTTAAAAGATTTTATTTATTTATTTGTGAGGTAGAGTTACAGACAGTGAGAAGGAGGGACACAGAGAAAGGTCTTCCTTCTGTTGGTTCACTCCCCTAATAGCCTGAAGAGCCGGAGCTGTGCCAATCTGAAGCCAGGAGCCAGGTGCTCTCCCATGTGGGTGCATGGGCCCAAGCACTTGGGCCATCTTCTGCTGCTTTCCCAGGCCACAGCAGAGAGATGCACTGAAAGAGGAGCAGCTAGGACTAGAACGGGCACCCAAATGGGATGCTGGTGCGGCCGGCGGAGGATTAATCTACTGCACCACGGCACCAGTCCCATAAATATTAAGATTTAAAATAAATCTTAATGTTACCTTTAAAAAATGTAATTAAAAATGTAATCACAAGTTCTTATGATGTACTTCTACTATTTCACTCAAAATTTCATTCTAATTAGGTAGCTTCAGGAGGCTTTTATAATCATCATTCTTTCTTAGAATTGAAGAAATTATCAATTTCTAGCAAATAATTATCCATTAAATATTTTTAAATATTCTACTATGTATTTTTAAAGAAGACTGATTTATTTATTTGAAAGGCAGATTTACAGAGAGGCAGAGGCAGAGAGAGGTCTTCCATTCACTGGTTCACTCTCCAAATAGCCAAAATGGCCAGAGCTGTGTCAATCCAAAGCCAGGAGCTTCCTCCGGGTCTCCCACAGGGGTGCAGGGGCCCAAGCACTTGGGCCATCTTCCACTGTTTTCCCAGGCCACAGCAAAGAACATGTATTCTGGTGTAACAGGTACAGCCTATGCCAGCAATGCCAGGATCCCTTATGGGCACCAGCTCAAGTCCCAGCTGCTCTAGTTCCAATCCAGCTCCCTGCTAAAGGCCTGAGAAAAGCAGCAGAACATGGCCCAATTGTCTGGGCCCCTGTTATCCATGGGGGAGACCTGGATGAAGCTCCAGGCTGGGGGCCACCCCGGTTCACTTCCCAAATGCCTCCAACAGCTAGGGCTGAACCAAGTATGCATTAAATGAAAACTAATTAAACCTTCAACAGCCTTTTTTTTTTTTTTAAATCATTTGTTTGGGAGCTATTATTCAGTTTTTTTTTTTTTAAGATTTACTTATTTATTTGAAAGAGTTACACAGAGAGAGGAGTCTTCCAGCTGCTGGTTCACTCCTCAATTGGCCGCCTTTGGGTCTTCCCATGAGGGCACAGGGACCCAAGGACTTGGGCCATTTTCTACTGCCTTTCATGGCCACGGCAGAGAGCTGGATCAGAAGTGGAGCAGTGCAGTCTTGAAACCAGTGCCCATATAGGATGCTGACACTGCAGGTGGCGGCTTTACTCACTATGGTACAGCGGCAGCCTCCCTTCAACAGTCTTAAAATCACTATTTAGAAGGCAGTAACACTAGGAGTATAACTGCTTTCACCAAGAGAAACCATTGGTCATATAAACATTTTTCTTATTGTTTAAAAAGATCTATTTATTAGGGCCGGCGGAGTGGTTCAGCAGGTTAATCCACCATCTGCAGCACTGGGCATCTCACATGGGTGCTAGTTCAAGTGCAGGTGCTTGAGTCTCCGCACACATGTGGGAGACAGGAAGAAGCTGCAGGCTCCTGGCTTTGGTCTGGCCCAGCCCTGGCCATTGTGGTCATTTGGGGAGTGAACCAGCAGATGGAAGATCTCTCTAACTCTGTCTATAAATAAATAATAATCTGTATTTATTTATTTGAAAGGCAGAGAGACAGAGACAGATCTTCCATCCACTGATTCACTCTCCAGATGGCCAGGAACAGTAAGCACCTGGGCCAGGCTAAAGGGAGAAGCCAGGTCTCCCATGTGGGTGGCACGAGCCCAACCATCTTCCACTGCTTTTTCCAGGTCATTGGAAGGGAGCTGGACTGGAAGCAGAACAGCCCAGTCATGAACCAGTGCCCATATGGGACGCCACCACTGCAGGTGGCAGATTAACCCACAATGAAACAACAGCGGCTCCACCAATATTTTCTTTAAAGCCAATGACTGATTAAATAATTAAGTGGGGGGATTAGGAGGAGAGAGAGGAACACGAGCAAGTGAGCACTGCATCCACTGGCTCATTCCCCACATATGCACAACAGCCTGGCTGGCTGGGGCTCAAGGTGGAAGCCTAAAACTCAATCCAGTTCCCCCACGTGAGAGGCAATCATTTAAGCCATCATTGCTTCCTCTCAGGGTGTGTATTAGCAGGAAGCTGTAATCTGGAGCTGGAGTCAGGTGTAAAACCCAGGTACTCTGACGTTGGAAATGAGCCTCTTAAACACTAGGCCAGCCAGCGCCGGCACTCCGGGTTCTAGTCCTGGTTGGGGCGCCAGATTCTGTCCCGGTTGCTCCTCCTCCAGTCCAGCTCTCTGCTGTGGCCTGGGAGGGCAGTGGAGGATGGCCCAAGTGCCTGGGTCCTGCACCCGCATGGGAGACCAGGAGAAGCACCTGGCTCCTGGCTTCGGATCAGCACGGTGCGCCAGCCACAGTGCTGCAGTGGTCATTGGAGGGTGAACCAACGGTAAAGGAAGACCTTTCTCTTACTGTCCACTCTGCCTGTCAAAACAAACAAACAAACAAACAAACAAAAAACACTAGGCCAAACAACCTTATCACCCACACAAATTTAGTAGTGAAAAGACAACTTGTACTGAAGATACCAAGTCATCTTCAAATTAATCTAGTTTAGATTAATATAGAGGTGAAATAGGCACAAGCATTTGGCACAGTGGCTAAGATACCAACTGGGACACCCATATACCACCTGGTTTAAGTTTCAGCTCCTCTGCTTCCAATCCAGCTTCCTGCTAATACACACCCTACGACAGAGCAGTGATGTCCCAAATACTTGGGTCCTGGTATTCCACATGGAAGACCCTGACTGAATGCTAAGTTCTAGGCTTTGGCCTGGCCCAGCTCTGGCGCCTGTGGGCATTTGGAGTGAACCAGTAAATGAGTGCTCTCTCTGCCTCTCAATGGGTGAATAAAAAGTGGGGTGGAAGTGACATCCACCAAAAATGATCTATTCTATGGAAACCTTTACATAATACCTAGCTATAAATATTTCCATCTTTCTGAATCTCAAACCTGAAATCATGGACACAACAATGGAGATCTAAGTCAATTAACGTCACAACTATGTTCCACAAAGACATGGAAAAACCATGAACACGGAGTCCATGAAGCATCAGCCCTCTCACCTTGGCACCCTCTATTACCTTCTATAGTCTGAAAAACCCCCACTACTTGCAGGCTCCATCTCCTGCTGCTCCTACCCATTCATACCTTTCTTTCCAACTCAACTCAAAGCTCCTTGACAATACAAGGACACTTCAAAAAAATTCATGGGGTCAGCACTGTGGCACAACAGGTTAAAGCCCCGGCCTTGCAGCACCAGCATCATATGGGCACCAGTTTGAGTCCCAGCTGCTCTACTTCTGATGCAGCTCTCTGCTATGCCCTGGGAAAGCAATGGAAGATGGCTCAAGTGCTTGGGATCCTGAACTCACATGGGGGACCCTGAAGCTCCTGGCTCCTGGCTTCGGACTGGTTCAGCTCCAGCTGTTGCAGCCATTTGGGGAGTGAACCAGTGGATGGAAGAGCTCTCCTTCTCTGTAAATCTTTCAAATAAAATAAATTTAAAAAAAGTTTATAGAGAAAAGAATTATAAGTTTATTTGGATGCAAAAGTTTTGCCATCCATGCAGTTTTTTCGTAATAGGCATCTTTCATGAACTTTCTGAACTATCAACCTTACATCACTATTTTTTGCTGCTTTTCATGCTCCCATAAACATATGCAATCTTGGATATTCAATAAGTGCTAAAATTTTAAACACAAAGAACTAATTTCAGATGAAACTGCATAATCTCCAAAGCTCCCAGAATACATTTTAATTCCTTCTTCTATAGACAGGAAATCAAGGACTATCTGAGTGTCTGCCCCGAAGTTAACCAAAATCACTCACTTAGGAGCAGGAAGAGGACCAACTCCCAACTGCTGGTCTTCCAACTACATCCCCGTCTCCCTTCTCAGTGTTTTCTTCACAAATGACTAGTCATCCAATCACTGACTCAAAGTGCAGTCCGTAAAGTTCTGAATCTGCAGTCAGTCAAGTCATCATTTATATTAAGCTAGAAATTAAGACCTGGCAATACACATTAAGTAATTTTCAAAGTCCTATTTCTAAATCTTTAAAAAGTAAAGACTAGCCTCATATGATCTGAGAGAATTTCAAGTCAAGAAACTGGAGATTCAACACACTGGAGCCGTAGGATCCAGCTCCAGCAGATGATGTGCTTGCCCCACTATTAGTGCTCTGTTCAGGCTCGGGGAGAAATAAATCTAACTTAAATTCCAATAGTTTACAGCATGATTTGTCTGGAAACCTCCACTACATGAACCTAATGTTCACATGGAACCACAAACAAGTCAGCGTTAACAGTTCTCCAAAAACTCTTTTCACTAACACACAATGCTGGCAGTACTCCACAATTCTGTGCTAAAATGAAATGCTGTTAATTGTGCAAAGGGTAAATTTAATATGTTCGTAAGGAGATCAGTATTTTGTGTACTGTGGGAAACTTAACAAAAATTAAAAATTACGTACAGCTAATGGATACTCCGTTTCCCCAATCCCTGGGGAAAACCAAAACAGATTTTGGTAACAGAAAACACAAAATTCAATGTTATTTCGTGGACAATATTCCACTCCCAACGCTTTACGATATTTCAACCTGAAGCGCAACGTCTGGGATAAAGTGCTCACTAGCAAGTATTACTACCATTTGCAGCCCAAAACGGACAAGCATGGAACTTTTTCAACGAAGAGAGCACAAAATTCGCCGCGTTTCCAGGTTACGTTGCTCATTTTTAAAAACAAATGGCAAAACGCCAAGTATGTTAGGCTCAAGAGAAGGGTTCCTCACTGCCCGGCTTGAGTCAGCATATAAATCATAGGTTACACTGACTGGATTTCCAACCCAGAAGCTCCTTATGTAGTATGACTCACCGAATTCCCCATTTCTTCCAACTCTGAGAAAGAAGTTATACTCTGTCCCCTTAGAACTACCATGACCTTCGCAGAAATTAGGTTACAGGCTTTTTTTTAAAAAAATGCTTAAAGACACTCCTCCAAGAGGTCTCCGGGGGCAGAGCCTGGGCCGGGTGGACACTATCCCTCCCCCGGGTGGCGGTCACGCCGGGGCCTCAGGCCCTCAAGCCTGCTTCTGGGGGCTGCTGCGGGCAGCGCGGGCTCCGAGACGCCCCTCAGCGCACCACAGAGGCCCACTCCCACTCCCGGGCCACGCACCCCAGCCCGCCGACCCGGGGGCCCCAAGCCGTCCCCGGGCCTGGCCACGGGGTCTCCGCTCCTCCTGCCACCCCGCCTGGAGCCCGGGCCCGCAGGCTCCCAAGACCCGGCGTCGGGTGAACGGCGCCATTTTAGGCGGCGACGACAGCCAATCCGTGCGCGGGAGGCAGGGGGCGTCGGGTCGTCCGGGAGCCGCCGCCGGCCAGGCCAGGCCGGGCGCCGGTCGGGGAGGCTCGGCCCGGCCGGCGGCCTCCGCCATGTTGCACCCTCCTCACGGACACCGCCTCCTCGGCGGCCCCGGCAGGCCGGGCGCAGCTCACCTTCTCGCAGAGGCTCTTGACCTGGGACTCGGACAGCTGCTTGCACTCGTTCAGCTGCTCGATCCACTGGTCCAGCTCCTTGGTGAACACCTTCTCGTCCATGATGCCACCCGCCCCAACCGGCTGCCGCTCTGCGCTGCTCCCGCGCCGCCGCCCGCACACGGGCCACACGCACACGCCGCCGCCGGCTCCCGGGGGGTACTTCCTTGGCCGCTGGCGGTCGCTCGGCGCCGGCGCTGGCCGCTGGCTCTCCCCGCAGTGCTCGGCCGCCGGCCGCTGCGCCTCCTCCGCTCGCCCTAGCTCCGGAGCTCGCCTCTGTAATGGCGGCTGCCCGGCGTGGTGACGTCACGCGGCGTCAGGAGGCGGCGGGCAGCCGACGGAGAAAGAGCCCGGACGCAAGCTGCGCAGCCACACGGCGGACCCGGGTCGGGCGCACGGCCGGAGAGGGGGCGCAAACGAGGGGCCACAGCGCAGGCGCGATGTAGCCGGCTGGAGACCGAGGCGCCTTCGCGTTTAGGGCGTGGTCTCTTAGAAAGGAGAGGCCTGGGGGTTGGGGGTGGGGGGGAAGACCCGAGTCCGAGCATGCGCAGTGCCCGCAGCGGCGAACGGGCTCGGCCCGGAGCACTACGCCCCGAGAGGCGCGAGCGCGGGCCCGGCGCAGGCGCAGTCGGGGACGCGGGGGTGTGGGGGTCTCCCGTCAGCCGGAAACGTGTTTCCTTGGGAAGGCCTCTGGGGTGCTGCTTGGCAGCCAGGTCACGGAGGCGAGAGTCGCGACCCCATGGCTTCTCCAGGGTGCAGGAGCGCGGGAATTGCGTGGGACTCCCGCATCTGTGGGAGCAGGAATGGGCGCGGCCGGCACCGTGTAATTAGGTCGGTCGTGGGCGGGGGAGGTACACCTGTCGCGTGGAGCCGCGCAGGGCACCTGACTCCCAGCACACGTCTGTCCTCGGGCCTGGGCGTCTCTGACGGCGGGCCCCGGGTCCTTGGCCCCCTCGACCTCGCTCATCGTCGCCTTGCGCTCCCGGTGTGCGTGCACCTTCCTCCTGGTCCGAGAGCCCTGGCCGCGTGCCGGCCACGATCCTAGAAATGAAAGCGCAGACACCCTGCGATCCGACCGGCCTTGCCCTGGTCCTGAATGCCTCCGGGGTTCGCGCAACCTCGCATCCCGTTTCCCCTACATTTGCAGAAATACTGGGCTCCTTGCAGGGCCAACTGTGTGCCACACGCAGGGCCTGGGATATGAAGGGGTCGTCCGAACAGGTACGGGGCCCTAACTTCATGACGGAGCCCATGGTGCTGCCTGAAAATTGTTGGGAATAGCGATTATGATGACTCCAGGAAAAGCTTTACCAAGGACAGTTAGCCGTGAAGGACAAGGCAAGAGCTGGTTCTGGTCGCCTTCAACCCTGCCACTCCCAAGCGCCCTGACTTACCCAGGAGTGCATCGCCAGCAGCCGGTGGCGGAACTGAAGAGCCTTCGTCCAAGACAACCTGCTGGGCGAGGCCCACTGGCCCGGCCTTCCCCACTAGTGCCTCCCACTAGTGTGCCCAGAAGAAAGCCCCTCGACTCCTCCCCAGACTGTAAAAAGACCTTTAGCCTAAATGCTGAGGCTGTTTTGCAGTGAAAGTCCTCGAACAACACAGGAGAAAGAGTTGGGACCGTGTGGAGTGAGTGGGGAAAAGCCCAGCACTGGGTGTCCAGGGTCCTGAAGCCGAGCCGGGTGTGCCTGCCTGCTCTTTACCACGTTGTCATGGACCTGACAGCTGGGCAAGAAGCAGACCCTCACACCAGAGAAGGGACTGGCCCAAGTGGTCAGGATTTCAGTGCGCTGTCCCAGCCACACTCATACAGCCGACCCTCCAGGCCTGCAGTATGGAACACGGTCAGAGTCGTTTCTCTGCCTGAGTTCTCCACCTGCAGAGTAGATAGTGACGTCAGTCTGGAGAAGTGCCCAACGCCCACTGTGTGCTAGGATTATAATGAATACGTTTGTCCGAAGTACTGTGCGCTCCCTGTAACTTATTTTCTCTTGACATAAGACTGCTTGGCTCACCACCATCAGAAAATGGAGGGAAGATATAATTATATGTCCTCCTGCCAAATCATTAGATGCCATGACTTCCTAAGGAAGGAATTCTTGGAAGCTCCTGTTAGCACTCGGTCAAGGAGAGTGCGCATCATCATGAGCAATACGGGACCACACTGGTCAGAATACGTTTTCCTTCCGAAGAAATCCACAATGTCTTCTCCGCCTGTGGAATCCAGTTCTGAAGATTCAGTTCGATGAATCTGGTCTTGACTACCTTGGCCTGACTGCCTCAAGTCTGCAGCTGAGGAATACTTGAAACAAAAATTGTAGAGCAAATAAAGAACTGTCCTTTTAATTTCTTGGCAAAAGCCAGAGAGTGAATAACACAAATATGCTGGGAGAGAGAATCTTTGCTCAGATGGCAGATTCAGTGAACAGCGAGGCTGAGTGCTGCCCATGATGTTTAAACATGGCTATAAATAAAAATCATCTGATGACGAGGGCGGGGTAAGGGAAGCATAACCTTGAGCAAAGAGCTTCATAATAGGCACTCTCAGCCAGGATATAAAAATTGACATTAAACATGGAGAAGGAATGCAGTGTATCGTATCTGCCAGCAGTTCTCTTGGCCTCACGTTAGGTTTATTTTGTCCCTGCTGTTCCATCTACTTTCCTCTCTTCTGCATGTACTGAGACGGAAAGCAGAGCAGTGTAACTAAGTCCGGAGTCAGGAGGACCTGGGTCTGAATTATCGTCCTGCAGCTGCCTAGCTATGTGAAGGTTCGCAAGTCCCTTAAATTTTATTTATTTTCTCATCTATAAAGTAGGAATCATTGTAATAACTGAATAATTATATTAGCCAGGATTTAAATAAAATTGTAAATGTGAAACATCCAAGGGTGGGCATTGTGGTACAGTGGGTTAAGCCACCACTCGGGATGCCCCCATCCCACATCAGAGTGTCAACTGGAGTCCCAGCTGCTTTGCTTCTGATCCAGCTCGCTGCTAAAGTGCCTAGGAAACAGCAGGTGGTGGCTTCAGGCTCAACCTTTAAGTCTCAGGATGGAGCTCCTGGCTCGTGGTTTCAGCCTGACCCAGACCCTGCTATAGTAATCATGTGGGGAAGGAACCAGCCGGTGGAAGATGTTCTCTCTCTCTCAAGTAAATGAATAAATCTCTTAAAGAAACATAAAACAGGCGCCAGCATTGTGGTTTAGCAGGTTAAGCCACCGCCTGCAATACGGGCATCCCACATGGGCACTGGTTTGAGTCCTGGCTGCTCCACTTCTGATCCAGCTCCCTGCTAATGCACCTGGGAAAGCAGTGGAAGATGGCCCAAGTCCTTGGCCTCCGGCACCCATGTGAGAGACCTGGAAGAAGCTCCTGGCACCTGGCTTCAGCCTGGCCCAGCAGCCAATGAGGGGGTTAGCCAGTGGACGAAAGACCTCTCTCTCTCTCTTTCTCTCTCTCTAACACTGGGAAGACCCCTCTTTGTCTCTGTAACTCCGCCTTTCAAATAAATAAATCTAAAAACATATAAAACACTCAGATGGTATATAATAAATGTGAAGTCTTAGACATTTTTATTTTTTATTTTTTTATTTTTATTTTTATTTTATTTTTTTTTTTTTGACAGGCAGAGTAGACAGTGAGAGAGAGAGACAGAGAGAAAGGTCTTCCTTTGCCGTTGGTTCACCCTCCAATGGCCGCCGCGGCCGGCGCGCTGCGGCCTGCGCACTGCGCTGATCCAATGGCAGGAGCCAGGAGCCAGGTGCTTCTCCTGGTCTCCCATGGGGTGCAGGGCCCAAGCACTTGGGCCATCCTCCACTGCACTCCCTGGCCACAGCAGAGAGCTGGCCTGGAAGAGGGGCAACCGGGACAGAATCTGGCACCCCGACCGGGACTAGAACCCGGTGTGCCGGCGCCGCAAGGTGGAGGATTAGCCTATTGAGCCACGGCGCCGGCCTTTATTTTTTTATTTTTGATAGGCAGAGTGGACAGTGAGAGAGAGAGACAGAGAGAGAAAGGTCTTCCTTTGCCGTTGGTTCACCCTCCAATGGCCGCCGCTGCAGCTGGCGCACCGCGCTGATCCGATGGCAGGAACCAGGATCCAGGTGCTTTTCCTGGTCTCCCATGGGGTGCAGGGCCCAAGCACCTGGGCCATCCTCCACTGCACTCCCTGGCCACAGCAGAGAGCTGGCCTGGAAGAGGGGCAACCGGGACAGAATCCGGTGCCCCGACCGGGACTAGAACCCGGTGTGCCGGCGCCGCAAGGTGGAGGATTAGCCTATTGAGCCACGGCACCGGCTTAAGTCTTAGACATTTTTTAAGATTTATTTATTTGAAAGGCAGAGTTACAGAAGGAGAGAGAGAGAGAGAGACTGAGAGAGATATGTCTTCCATCTGCTGGTCCACTCTCCAAATGGCCCCAACGGCTGGAGCTGCACCCATCTGAAGCCAGGAGCCAGGAGCTTCCTTCAGGTCTCCCAAGTGGGTTCAGGGGCCCAAGGACTTGGGCCATCTTCTACTGCTTTCCCAGGCCACAGCAGAGAGCTGGATCGGAAGTGGAGCAGCTGGGACTCAAACTGGTGCCCATATGAGATGCCAGCACTGCAGGTGGTGGCTTTACCCGCTGCACCACAGTGCCGGCCCCTAGACAATATTTTTATTGTTACAATTTCTCGATGTGAGCTCTGGTTTTAAATACCCTCTGCTGCCATTGGGAGTCTCAATGCCTCCTGTGAATTGCATGGTGCTGGGTGGAAGCAGAACTCAGGGAAATATTAAAATACCATAAAGATGATGCCATGCAGCCAGTGGAGATGAAAGAAGAAATGAAGGGAAGTGAGGCAGACTCTCAGAGACTTGTGAGGAGACAGTCACTTAGGAATAAATCCAAGACTTAACACAGCCGGTCAGTCCCCTGCTCCTTCAGCTCAGAAGCCTACGTATGAATGGGGTTCCAAGACCTGAAAAGGAAAACACGCCCTTTGCACCCAGTTGTGCTGCGTCCCAGAAGCCCCCAAATAAAACCCTGAGTAGACAACGTCTTAGCAGCTCCCCCATGAAGAGCCTGCCGTGCTCCGGCCAACCTGCTCTGCCAAACTACCCTAAGATTTCCACACTCGGCCGGCGCCGCAGCTCAATAGGCTAATCCTCCACCTAGCGGCGCCGGCACACCGGGTTCTAGTCCCGGTCGGGGCGCCGGATTCTGTCCCGGTTGCCCCTCTTCCAGGCCAGCTCTCTGCTGTGGCCAGGGAAGTGCAGTGGAGGATGGCCCAGGTCCTTGGGCCCTGCACCCCATGGGAGACCAGCAGAAGCACTTGGCTCCTGCCTTTGGATCAGTGCAGTGCGCCGGCCACAGCGCGCTGGCTGCAGCGGCCATTGGAGGGTGAACCAACAGTAAAGGAAGACCTTTCTCTCTCTCACTGTCCACTCTGCCTGTCAAAACAAACAAACAAACAAACAAAAAACACTAGGCCAAACAACCTTATTACCCACACAACCTTATCACCCAGCAGTGGCGGCCATTGGAGGGTGAACCAACGGCAAAAGGAAGACCTTTCTCTCTGTCTCTCTCTGTCTCTCTCACTATCCACTCTTCCTGTCAAAAAAAAAAAAAAAAAAAAAAAAAGATTTCCACACTCAACATAAACTACGATGCCTCCAGGCTGTGAAGCTTACGTTGCCCTTTCTCCTGAACCTGGAATTTTACAGAGGTGGCCAAAGTGTTGTAGCTAAGAACTTTGCCACACATATGATACGGCTCTTTCTTCCAGCTACTGCAGTTTGGCGAAAGAAACAGAGGGGAATGACCACGTGCCCTGGTGATGCCCTTGCTGTCCAGAGAGCGCTCTCAATTGCAGAAGGAGGTGTTTTTCTGTTACAGAAAAACAATCTGTGACATGCCAGGTGAAGTTCACCTCTCTAGAAGGCTGCAGCTAATAAAAACTCTATCGCATGGACCGGCGCCGTGGTGTGGCAGGTAAAGCCGCCACCTGCAGTGCCAGCATCCCATATGGGTGCCGGTTCAAGTCCTGGCTGCTTCGCTTCCAGTCCAGCTCCCTGCTATGGCCTGGGAAAGCAGTAAAAGATGGCCAATCTCCAGGAGACCAGGAAGATGCTCCTGGCTCCTGGCTTTGGATTGGCCCAGCTCTAGCTCTTGCAGCCATCTGGGGAGTGACCAGCAGATGGAAGACCTCTCTCTCTCTCTCACTCTGCCTCTCTGTAACTCTGCCTTTCAAATAAATAAATCTTATAAAAATTATATCACAGTGGCCGGCGCCGTGGCTCAATAGGCTAATCCTCCACCTTGCGGCGCCGGCACACCGGGTTCTAGTCCCGGTCGGGGCGCCGGATTCTGTCCCGGTTGCCCCTCTTCCAGGCCAGCTCTCTGCTGTGGCCAGGGAGTGCAGTGGAGGATGGCCCAGGTGCTTGGGCCCTGCACCCCATGGGAGACCAGGAAAAGCACCTGGATCCTGGCTCCTGCCATCGGATCAGCGCGGTGCACCGGCTGCAGCGGCGGCCATTGGAGGGTGAAGCAACGGCAAAGGAAGACCTTTCTCTCTGTCTCTCTCTCTCACTGTCCACTCTGCCTGTCAAAAATAAAAAAAAAAAATTATATCACAGAAGTATTTTATTGACATAGGATATTACTAATAACATACCAAATATAAAAAAGTACCTTACAAAATAATTTTTAGGGGTGGGCTTTTGGCACAGTGGTTAAGACACCACTTGAGATGCCCCTGTGGTTATCAGAGTGTCTGGGTTCCAATCCCTGCTCTGTATCCAATTCCAGCTTCCAGCTGTTGCCCACTTGGGAGACAGCAGGGGATGGCTGAAGTACTTGGGTCCCTACCACCCATGTGAGGGAATGGGATTGAGATTCAGATTCCTGGTTTTGGCCTGGCCAAGCCCTGGCTGCTGTGGGCATTTGGTGAGTGAACCAGTGCACGGAAGATCTCTGTCTCTGTCTCTCTCTGTTTCTGTCTCTAAGAATTAAAATCACACACACACACACACACACACACATTATGGATAACTGCCCTTGTACTAAACCTATGTTTTAAATATACGTTTATCTGGAAAACTACACAGTGAGCTATTAATGGTAGTTGCTCCTGGTGAGAGGGATTGTTTTTTATTTTCGTGTATTTGGTTCTTCTGTAATGAATACATACTGCTTTTTTATGATTGTAAAAAGACGATGTCCAGAATATGTAAACATGACAAGGCGTCTATGGGAGAGCGACCGGCCCACGGAACATTGTGCCCAAGTTCTGCTGAATATCCCACTCTGGAACGTTACCGCAGGCCCACCTCCCTCAGGGCTAGCTCTGCAACCACCTTCTCGCGCGGCCTCCTCTCCGAACATCGCGATGTAGCCTTCTCTCTCGCTGCTTCTGTCACCATAAGCTCTTCCGCTCACTCAGCCAGCCCCTTTCTCCAAGATTCCTGCTGTACTCGCACACTCCAGTCCACCTTTTAAATCTTTGTTTTCAGCTTAAAAGGCAGAGCGACTGAGGGGAAGGGAAAGAGAGAGAGAGAGAGAGAGAGGGAGAGAGATTTTCATCTGCTGGTTCACTCGCCAAGTGCTCCCCAACAGGCAGGACTGAGCCAGGCTGAAGCCGGAGCCTGGAACTGCACACAAGTCTCCCACGTGGTGACAGGGCCCAAGCACTTGAGCCATCGCCTGCTGCCTCTCGGGGTGTGCATTAGCAGAAAGCAGAACAGCCAGACTCCAACGTGGGAAGCAGGCATTCCAAGGCGGCTTAACTCACTACTCCACAGCACCCGCCCCTCATCCATTCCAGTCTCACTTTCACCCTTGGGCCCCTGCACCTGCATGGGAGACCCAGAGAAGCTCCTAGCCTGGCTTCAGATCAGCCCACCTCTGGCTGTTGCAGCCATTTGGGGAATGAACCAGTAGATGGGAGACCTTTCTCTCTCTCTCTCTCTCTCTCTCTCTCTCTCTCTCTTTGCCTCTGCCTCTCTGTAACTCTGCCTTTCAAATAAATAAATAAATCTTAAAAAGAAGAAGAAGAAGGGACAGTGTGTGCAGAGAAGAGAAAACTAATCGTTTTTTAGCACTTACAAACTCATGATTGGGTTTTAGGGAAGAAGTCTCCATCTGTGGAGGAACAGACGACAGGGACTGAGCCTCTGTCAGGTAGTGGTAATAAGGTCCGGATTTATTAAGCACTTACAGTATACGTCAGGTGCTCATCTAAGTGCCTTATGTGTACTAATTCTCTTACTCCTCACAGCTTATGAGATAGGAACCATTACTATCCTCATTTCACAGAGACTGGAACTGGGGCACACAGGGACTAAGCAACATGCGTAAAGTGAACCAGACATTCCGTAGAGGAGCTGGGGTCCACACTTAGCCTGAGCTGCTGGAGAGCCTGAAGCACCACATCACGAGGGGCTCTCCTCTCGGGAGGAGCTGGCCGTCTGAGAGTTGCAGTGCCTAGCAAACACCCAGAACACAGCTAAGAGGCTGAGCGTGGTCAGCCTACGAAGCAACGAACAGAAGAAAGACCCAACAATTCTGAAAAGGAATTGCCCTACCTAGTCTCAGTGCTCTCTCCCCACTTCGGATGCACTGATGCACTGATCTCCTTGTCCTTAAATCAAGTCAATGGCACAGTGCAAGAATGCCCACACCGCCAGAGGCATACACGGAGAGTTCAGTTCTCAGCAGCAACAACTTGCAGTATGACGGTACAGTATATCAGCTTAGATATTAATATTGATTCAATCCACCCAGATTACCCAGATTTCTCCAGTTTTACATGGCACACATTTGTATGTGCATCAGGGTGTGTATTTAAATTTTTATTCTTTTTTTTTTTTTTTTTTAAAGCAGAGAGAGAGAGAGAGCTTCCATTCACTGTTCATTCCCCAAATGTCTGCAACAACCACGGCTGGGCCAGGCTAAAACCGGGAGCCCAGACTCAACCTAGGAACTCTCACTTGGGTGGCAGGAACTCCAGCACCTGAGACTTCACGGCTGCCTCACAGGAGGCTGAGTCAGAAGCGAAGTCAAGACTCGAATCCGGCTCTCCAGGAGATGTGGAAGCCCCAGCTGGCAACAGAACCGCTGCAGTGACGTAACTCCTACGCCAAACACTCACCCCACGTGTTTGCATTTAGTGCTACAGAGCCTGGATTTACTTTTTTTTTTTTAATGTGCTTTTTTTATTCGGGGAAGGTTCCTAGCTCTCATCATACTCTCTCAAGTGCCAAAGATCCAAAAATGGGTTGACCTCCAGCTCTCAGAATCCTCTCTTTGTTCCAGGAGCCAACATTTCCTTAATTCGCACATGGCAGGTGCAGGGATGCATGTGGGGGAGGTGATGGGAGCTGGCACACGCGCAGCATCTAATGCGTGGTCCCTGCATTTGTCACTCGGTTTATCAGGCAGGCACGGGAGAGGCCTGGTCCTGCGGAAAGCTGAGCACGTGTGTGCACAGAAGGTGTGTTTGCATTGCATCCTGGAGGGCCACCCAGGACTCCTCAGGTGAGCAGGGAGCTAACTTGAAATCATTCCCTCTTCAATCATTTCTATTGCAGGCGCTTTGAGGAAAGCACGCCCACGTTTGTTTATTGTGCAGTGTTCAGGTGTCGGGTTCTTCCTCTCTCGTGTGCTGGGGCTGAGGCCAAGGAATTTTTTCCCCCTGAGTCTATTTTCCACGATCTTGTCCAAACTGGATACCAGATCCTGCCTGCTTAGCTCGAGAAAGGCATTTTATCTCTGGCGCCTGGGTCACATCAGAGCTTATATTTAAAGTGTGAGTGATGACAAGAGACCGCCGCGAAGTCCCTGGCTCTGGCCCATCCCAAGAGCACCCTCTTTCTCCACCCAAGGCTCTGCAAGTCCACCTTGCAACAGCTGGCGGGAGGCGGAGCTGGCCAGAGGAGGAGGAACACACATCTCTGCCCTCCAGCTGATGCTCCAGTCCCTGGGGTCTCCTTTTCTTGCAGGTTCTTCGGGGACTCCAAGGGGCTTGGAAACTCAGCCCCCACCCTGCCCGGCCCTCCCTGTATGCTGGTTGGCAAAACAAATGCTTATTAGCGTAAGGTTTACACCAAAGTGATACTCTTTTTTTTAAAAAAAGGTTTATTAATTTATTTGAAAGGCAGAGTGGCAAGGGGGAAGGGGGAGAGGGAGAGGGAGAAGGAGGGAGGGAGGGACAGAAAGAGAGAGAAAGAGAGAGAGAGAGAGAGTGAGAGAGAGAGAGAGAATCTTCCATCCAATGGCTACAACAGCCAAAGCCAGGAGCCAGGAAGTCCATCCCAGTCTCCCGTGTAGGCAGCAGAGACTGAAGCTCTTAGGCCATGCCCCGCTGCCTTCCCACGTCCATTAGCAGGCAGCTGGATTGGAGGTGGAGCAGCCAGGACCAGAACCTGCACTCTGACATGGGAGGCCAGCGTTGCAAGCGGTGACCTAACCTGCTGCGCTCTAACAGCTGCCCTCTATTTTTGTTTTTTTAAAGTCAGATACACAGGTTATCCGTAATCTTTGATTGATGATATGCTTTCATCATTGGTTTGTAGATGCCCCTGTCTTGCTAATTTAGGTTGTAAATTAATTAAGCGAATAGTAAGACAAGTACGTGTCAATCAACAACCCTATAGGAAAGCTAGAAGCTTCACAAGAACAGCATCTAATGAAGCCCCCTCCATCTGCCTGTGCTCCCACCCACACAGATCACGAAACCTACGCTCATTCCATCTCCATATAGTGTTATTGTATCTGTAGATAGTCCTAAAGAGGAATCTCTCAAAACGATTCTCAGCTTTACTCACATAAAAAGGATATCGTGTTGTACATAATCTTTCAAGACTAGTTTTTTTCCCATTGACTAGTGTTTTGCTAAAATTCATCCATATATATCACTGCATTTCACTGCAGCTTGCTCATTTTGGCTTGCATGAATGTACCAGGGGTCAGCACCCCCCTCCCACTGAGGGAGCTGCACTGTTTCTAGGTCTTTGCACACTGCCAGTGTGACATTAGCATAAATGTCTCCTATTGAACGTGTGCACCTCTATCTCCAGGGAGCCACTTACACTTCCCAGCCCCAGGCGAGGGATGCCCCGGGATCCGCACCCTCAGTGTGTTTCCGTAGTTTGGGATTCCTGTTGTCAGTTTGCTCTCCTTTTGGACAGATCAGCTTGCCTCTCCTCCAGCAATGCCTGGGAATGCCCATTTTCCCAAACTCTTTCCAACACTGGGGACCCTTTAAAACTTGTTTACTGTTTGAGGGACAAAGATAGCATCCACCACCCAACCCCCCAGCTGTTTAACTCTGCAGCAAGGCACTGTGTCCTCCAAACGATGAGAGAGAAGGGGCTGGGCTCTGAGAATTGTTGCCTGTCTGATAACTTCTGTGGCTTTTCTGGAACTGATTCCCTGGCGGCTCAGCTGCTTTCCCGTGCCCTCAACGAGGCGACACTGTTGGAAGGAGGCAGTGAAGGGGGCCCGGGTGGGACGCAAGCCCAGCTCAGCACAGTGGAAGCCTGTCTCCTGGTCCCGGCCCCGTCAGTGTCAGATCACTCCTTCTCCTGGTGAAACGGGCATTATCCGCCCCCAGCTCCCCACTGCCCCCGCCCCGCAGAAAAGCCAGCATAACGCTACCCTTTGTTATTGGAATCGATGAATGTGAACTGCCTTCCCCACTCTGCAGTAAAAAGAACTTGCTATTTTGGGCTTGGTGACACAGCCAAAACCAAGCAGAGAGCAGCAGGCCGCAGCACGAGCTAATAGCTTTTCTCCGAGAGGGAGGAAGGACCCACAAGCAAACGCAAGGAGCTTCCGAAACGCGACGGCTGGCAGCCTGCAGCCCATTGCCCATCCTTCTGCTGACAGCCACATTTCAAAGCCGAAAACCCGACACTTCAGAGTAAGCACCCCGATTAATCCTGAACTTTCTTAAACCAAATGAACTTGTCAGGCGTTGACTGATGCGTCCCTGCGTACTGTGCACGGGCCGAGGTGATGGCAGGGAAGGTAATTCTGTCTTGGAGGGGATTTCTTGCCACCAAAAATTGTGCTGATTAGAGAAGAACCCAAAAACACTGTCGAAGAATATGACTTCCTCTGCTGGTGCCCTTCAGCGAAATTCCCCATCGAGTCCCCAGAGGCTCCAGGCATTGTTCACATGGGTGCTCCTAAGAGGGGAAACTGATTTAAACACAGGCACGGCTGGCGCATTACCACGGCCCGGCACAACAGGCCAGAGGCCAAGTCAGGCCGCCCTCTTGCTCTGTTGCTAAGCTTTTTATCATGGGAAGTTTCAAATAAGCAGCAAAGTAAGGATAACAACGTTATCAGCTCCCCATTACCCCCATTACCTATCCCTGGCTTCTGCAGGGATCAACATATGCCAATCTTGTTTCTTTCTATGCCCCCCTCCTCCCTCATCCTCATTTTAAAGCAAATCACAGTTATTTTTATATTTAAATGTTCTGTATGTTTCTGTAAGGAATAAGGACTCTTTTTTCAATAACTAGTACATCACATTTTTTAAAAGTTTCACCTATTTGCATATTTGAAAGGCAGAGTGATATGAGGGAGTTGGGAGGAAGAAAGAGAGAGAGAGACACAGAGAGAGAGAGAGAGATCTCCTATTCACTAGTTCACTCCCCAAATGCCCACTACAACCAGGGCTGGGCCAGGCGAAGCCAGAAGCCAGGAATTCCACCTGGATGTCCCACGTGGGTGGCAGGGGCCCAGGCACTGCAGTCTCCCAGGCACATTAGCAGGGAGCAGGATCTGAAGCAGATGTGGGACTCTATCCCAGGCACTCTGTCCAAAGCAGCTGCTTAACCTGCAGTACCACAGTGCCTGAACAACACTACATCATGTCTAAAGAATTACTAGAATTTCCTTAACCTAGCATCCTACTCTGAAGTTAAATTGCCCTGAGTTTCCTAAGGTATTTCTTTTCTTTTCTTTTCTTTTCTTTTCTTTTCTTTTCTTTTCTTTTCTTTTCTTTTCTTTTCTTTTCTTTTTTTAACAGGCAGAGTGGACAGTGAGAGAGAGAGACAGAGAGAAAGGTCTTCCTTTACTGTTGGTTCACCCTCCAATGGCCGCTGCAGCCAGCGCGCTGTGCCGATCCAAAGCCAGGAGCCAGGTGCTTCCTCCTGGTCTCCCATGGGGTGCAGGGCCCAAGGACTTGGGCCATCCTCCACTGCCTTCCTGGGCCACAGCAGAGAACTGGCCTGGAAGAGGGGCAACCGGGACAGAATCCGGTGCCCCTACCGCGACTAGAACCCAGGGTGCTGGCGCCACAGTAGGAGGATTAGCCTAGTGAGCCATGGCGCCAGCTAAAGGTATTTCTATAATGGTTTATTTTAATCAGAAGCAAAACAAAATCATTTGCATTTGTTAATATTTCATGTCTATAAGTGAAAACTTATAAATTTAAAATGTTAATTTATAATTCTTTTTTTTTTTTTTTTTTTTGGCCCCTTCAAAATTGGTTGGTGTTGCTGAACATCAAGAGTCTTTCAGTCACCATGTAATAAACCACAACAATCAATTGGTTGTGCCCTCCAGGTCAAGAATTCAGAAGGGGCAAAGAGCCGACGTCTGGACCCTCCGCTGGGAAGGTTCAGCTTGGTAACGACTTCATTTCTGGGAGCTGGACGCAGCTGCAGGCTTGTTTACTCACGCCGACATCTGGGCCTAAGTGCTCAAAGCCGGGCCTGCCGGCCAGCGCACCTACACAGGGCCGCTCCCGCGGCGTGGCAGGCTCCGGACGCTCCAGCATCTCACACGGCAGCTGTGGCCTATCAGCGCATGCGCTCCACCCAACAAGGTGGCCGTGGCGTCACTATTTATGATGTAATCTCAGGGAGCACAGTCAGTTTCCCTGTGCTCTGTTGAGTACCAGTCACAAGCTTACCCAGACTCCAGCGGAGTGGAAGGAGACTGCGGGGCAGCGTCCAGTAAGAGCATGGGGGATGGAGACACTGTTGCCTCACTTGGAGGTTAGGGCCGTCAGGCGAGCCTGCCCTTGCTACAAGTAGCCAGGACAGCTGTGGCAAACAATGGAGGCCTGGGGAAAACAGCAAATGGGCAGCTTGTTTGCAGCGCCACGTCTTACAGCTGCGCACATGTGCCCTCAACAACCGAGCTGGAGAACTGGGTGACATTCAGCGCCACTTGCCACACCTGTGAGTTATCTGGGCCCGTGTCTCCAGAAGGGAGGAGCACCTCTCCAAACACACGTACATAAGGGACCCTGTGGGAAACTAGTGTCCCTAAACGGACAGTAAAGGTCACTGACTCTAACTTGTACTCACTCAGGGTCTGTGAAACACGCCGCTTTGAGAACGTCAGAACTGTTTAAGCTGCACACAAAAGACGGCCAAGAAATATCTCAGACTATAACGCTGGATTGGCTCAATATTTTTTCTTTTTAATTGTGCAAGCTTTTATCACCGGGTTCTGTTTTACTGCATTGGGCTTGAATGTTCTAGACCGGTCCTTGAAGAAGCTGAGACACTGTGTTCCAACGACTGAAGGACCCTGCCTGACCCATCTGCTTGTCAGCCTTGGCCGGATGCAGAGAGTAGGCACAGGGTTTCTAGGAAGCCAGGCCAAACTCAACTGAGGGTTTGCTTTTCCTCATTCATTCTTCATTAACAAAGTTTTGCATTTCAGTTAAACCCCCTGGAAAGCCATACTTCCATTTATGTTTATGGTTATATCAAGACAAGAAAATAACAGCAAAGTAATTTCTGGAGGTTTTCAAGAGTAGGACAGCAGCGCACATCAGTGGGTTGGAGAAGAGCAGGCATGTCATGGAGCCCGGCTATCACTTTCCATCAAGGAGATCAGCATTATTTTTTTAAAGGATGTATGCATTTTATTTGAAGGGCAGAGTTAGATCTTCCATCCACTGGTTCACTCCCCAAATGGCCACAATGGATGGAATTGGGCCGATCTGAAGCCAGGAGCTTCTTCCAGGTCTCCCACATGGGTTGAGGGGCCCAAACACTTGGGCCATCTTTCACTGCTTTCCCAGGTGCATTAGCAGGAAGCCAGATTGGAAGTGGAGTGGCCAGGAACTGAACCAGTGCCCATATGGGATGCCGGTGCTATAGGTGGTACCTTACCTGCTACTCCACAATGCTGGTCCCCAATGAGATTATTGAAATACTGTTAATCAGGTTGTTAAATCATGCTGGTGTTCATCAGGTGGGTGGAGGAAAACCTCATATGGCAAGGCACAAGGCTCTTCTCATTTTTTAAAAATCTAGGCATGGATTTCATTTTTTAAAAGATGTATTTATTTATTTGTAAGGCAGTTAGAGAAAGAGAGAAGAAGAGACATAGAGAAAGAGATCTCCTGTCCGCTGGTTTACTCTCTAAATGGCCACAACAGATGGAGCTGGGCCAGTCCGAAGCCAGGATCTCCTGCTGCTTTCCAAGGTGCATTAGCAGAGAGCTGGATTAAGTGGAGCAGCCGGGACTCGAACCAGCACCCATATGGGATGTTAGCACTGCAGGGCTGTGACTTAACCTGCTATGCCACAGTGCCGACCCCATTTCTTTTTTTTTTTTTGACAGGCAGAGTGGACAGTGAGAGAGAGAGACAGAAAGAAAGGTCTTCCTTTGCCGTTGGTTCACCCTCCAATGGCCACCGCAGCTGGTGCGCTGCGGCCGGCGCACCGCGCTGATCCGATGGCAGGAGCCAGGTGCTTCTCCTGGTCTCCCATGGGGTGCAGGGTCCAAGCACCTGGGCCATCCTCCACTGCCTTCCCGGGCCACAGCAGAGAGCTGGCCTGGAAGAGGGGCAACCGGGACAGAATCCGGCGCCCCGACTGGGACTAGAACCTGGTGTGCCGGCGCCGCAAGGCAGAGGATTAGCCTAGTGAGCCGCGGCGCCGGCCTGGTCTAGAGTGTTAATCAACCACACTTTTCTACACATTACACTGTACTCACCCTCCCAAGGCCCTTCTTTAGTTTTGCATACACATTTATTGATGGATGGATTCCCTCCTATTCTTGCTGCTCATTCCTGTCCCCCCATAGGCAACCATCCTAACATATTTAATTGTTTCTTAGCTTGTGTATGTTGTTTGGTTTGCACACTTTTTTAAAAATTTTTTTTTTTTTTATTTATTTGAAAGAGTTAAAGAGAGAGGTAGAGCCAGAGAGAGAGTTCTTCCATTCTGCTGGTCTACTCCCCAAATGATCACAATGGCCAGAGCTGAGCTGATCTGAAGCCAGGAGCCAGGAGCTTCTTCCGGGTCTCCCATGCAGATGCAGGGGCCCAAGGACTTGGGCCATCTTCTGATGCTTTCCCAGGCCATAGGAGAGAGCTAGATTGAAAGAGGAGCAGCCAGGACTCGAACCAGTGCCCATATGGGATGCAGGCGCCGCAGGGTGGGGTTTTAACACACTGTGCCACAGTGCCGGCCCTTGTACATGTTTTTATTTACATCACCGGTGTTGTCTTCCTGATTTCACCCCGTACCCTGTGTCTAAGACATCAGCCCATCAGTCTAACTGCTGCAGAGTACTCCACAGTGTGTGTCCACCACATCTGGCCCCTCTGGCTCCCCAGTAACGGGCACCCCAGCTGCTGCCAATAGTACTGCCCTCACAGTCTCCCACGTGACTCACACTGGACCCACGTGGGCATCTGTTTAGCACACCTCTTACCCACGTGGTGCTTTTTCATGTCTCAGAGGACGGCATCTCTCCCTTCTGCAGGTTGCAGCCCTGTGGTAAAGCGCTTGGCAAAGTGGAGCTCAGGCTGACTTGAGTCCCAGCTCCAACTCACTACAGCCTTGTTCAGGGCACAGCCTGCACAGCTGTAGGAGGTGGCCCTCCCAATAAACCTCCCCACATTGTCACTGCCACGAAGCTCCTGTTGTCTGCAAAGTCTCTTCTGGCTGGAGTAGGAGGGGAGGTGTCGCTGCCTACAGAAATCTCATCTCGGGCTACGTGCACATTTAATTTGACTGAGGAGCACCACACTGCTGGAGCACTTTATCCTGGGGCTGACAAAATCTGTGCAAGCACCATGGCTTCACAGCGGGCCCCACGGGAGCTGCAGGGTCAGTTATGGCCAAACACACTTGTGGAGAAGCAGAGCAGCCTGCCTGAGGCCAAGGCAAGGGCACGGTACTATGTTCACTCACTTGTCTTGGAGATGACTAAAAAATAAAACATATTTCCCTTCACATTGATGTCCTTGCATGTGCAGGACACAGAGGAGGCTGGCCTCATCCCCAGGACACTGCTCTCAGGGGCTTCGCCCAAGTGCTGGAGATCTGGCCCTGAGCCACGCTGCCTCTGGCCCTGCTGAGCGTCCTGTGACATCCAGTGACAGACATAAATCAGGGCTGACAGCTCCCACTCCAGGACAGCACTGCGGGCTTGAAGGCAGCCATCCAGCACAGCTTTTCTTTCTTCTCTCTCTCTCTCTTTTTGGACAGGCAGAGTTAGACAGTGAGAGAGAGACAGAGAGAAAGGTCTTCCTTCCATTGGTTCACCCACCAAATGGCCGCTATGGCTGGCACTGCACTGATCTGAAGCCAGGAGCCAGGTGCTTCCTCCCTGTCTTCCATGCCGGTACAGGGACCCAAGCACCTGGGCCATCCTCCACTGCCCTCCTGGGCCACAGCAGAGAGCTGGACTGGAAGAGGGGCAACCGGGACAGAATCCCACGCCCCGATCGGGACTAGAACCCGGTGTGCCGGCACCGCAAGGCAGAGGATTAGCCTAGTGAGCCGCAGCACCACCCCAGCACAGCTTTTCAAAGCTGCTCAGCTTCAAGATCCATCAGAAACTGAGTGACCATTCACATAAGATCTGTTTTTTAAAGCCTGGTTACAACAACCAGGCGTGCAGCGTGGTGAAACCCCTCAGGTCAAGCTGCTCCTTTCCTTTCATGCTCAGGTTTCCTTCTCTGTCATGCGAGGGTACGTCACAGGCAGAACTTTGACAAGCAGGCAAAGACTCAGTGATGATGAAAAATGATCCCAGAAATCAAATTACTGGTGTGTTTCCGGACTGTGCTTGCAAACTTAGAATTACAGGTCGGAACTCACGGTCAGCCTGGGGGCAGGCCACTGTGCAAGGATGTGAGCCACAGTCACCGCCATGACCACGACCTAAGTCAGCAAGGAGGTGGACTGGAATACAACGCAAAGGAACAGGGGAAGAAAAGCCCAAAAAGGGGTCCAGAAAATAGTTGTTTCTGAGTGGCCCGTGCCATAAAAATCATAGCATGTGCTTGGCATTCTGAACAAAGTGCTTAAGTTAAAACCTGGAGATGACCACCACAGGGTAAGAAAAACCAAGAGATTCACCAATGACCTGGCTGGTTTAGCCAAAAACACAGACACTCACCATGCAGTGGAACCAGACTTATCTTTCTGGAATGGCTCCCACCTGGCTCCTCCCTTTCCATCCCTTGCCCAACAAATGCATGCCCCTGTCAGGGTCCTGGAGCCTGCCCGCTCCCGCAGTGTCTCTGGGTTAGATCCTGGCTCTGACTCCTGGGGCTCACTAACTCACATCACTGGCTTCTTGGTATTTCCACACTGGCTTCCTCTGTGTTGAGAATCCACGCCCGGCATCTCTCCCCGCTGTCAGACCAGGGCCCCGCTCTTTGATCCTTAGCAATGACGTCGACGAGAACAGGCTCATGGCAAGGTCTTGGGTAGGGCTGGAGTTCTCAGGCCCTTTCTAACCTCTCTTCTACCTGAGCCCACTCCTAAGCTAGGCCATGTTTGTTTATTTATGTGCTTATTTATTGGATTTTCAAATATCTTCTCAGAGGCTCAAATATCATATAAATTTTTTTAAATATTTATTTATTTACAAGTCAAAATTACACAGAGAGATGAAGAGACAGAGACAGAAAGAGAGAGATCAAACTTCAGTCTGCTGGTTCACTCCCCAAATGGCAGCAATAGCTGGGGCTGGGCCAGGCTAAAGGCAGCAGCCAGGAACTTCGTCCAGGTCTCCCAAGTGGGTGTGGGGGCCCAGGACTTGGGTCATCTTCTGCTGTTTTCCCAGGCACATTAGCAGGGAGCTGGATCGAAAGTGGAGCAGACTAGAACTGGCGGCCATATGGGATGCCGTGACAGGTGACAGCTTTACCTGCTATGCCCCAACACTGGCACCCTCATACAAATTTTTAAGGAGCAACTATTTAGAATGATCGAGAAGCTATTGTGCTACCAGAAGGCAAGGGAGATTTGCGTTGGCTCCTGAGGAAACACCAGGCCTGGGGAGGCCGCGGGCACGGTGATGAGAACTTCACCTCACTCATGAAGCCTTCGAGGCGCACACAGCACAGGGGACACTGTGTGGCCTGGCTGCAAGTGGGGCAAGGCCAGGGCTCCTTTCAGCTCTGCTAACGCTTCAGGAGGGTGGCTAGATGCTGCCCCCACAAGCTATGATTTTGTCCTTCTGAGAAAGTACCTACCCCAGAGGAAGAAAGAGGGTTGAGAGACTGTCTCATATTCCAGGAGTTCCAGTTACCTGGCCTGAGCCCCTGCAGGGTGCACCTGTTCACTTCCATTTTCCTACCACCTTTAGGGGGCCCTGGGAAGCATAATCGTGAGTGTTCACATCCCTTTAGTAAAGGACACTTTCAACGAATCAAACAGCTTTTACCTGTTACCCAAGCCCCCTGTGCCACTTACCCATTCAGAGCTACAACAAAAGGCTTCTACTGAAGAAAACCTCCCAGAGAAACTGAAGAGCCGCAGGCACAGAAGACCTGGCACTGTACAGTTCCCGGGGCTCCTCGGAATGCACAGGTGAGCAGTCCCCGCCCCCTCGGCTGGGGCTCCGGCAGGTGAATGAGAAAGTTCTGCTCCGTTGCCTCAGTCACTGCTAGGTAATCCTACATCTGCACACCAGGCTCCTGCAGTAATGCCGAATCTGCTCCACTTCCTCCAGTTCTCACCAAGAGCTGCGTTCCAGTTTCAGTGTGGAGGCCAGCAACGGCAGATGACATCACCTCCTCCCCACAATCATTCACTTCAGAGCTAAGTCACTCGCCTAAACTTCCTTTGGAAAGCCAGGACCAGGGATTAGAGTTCTCACATGGGGTACTCAGCTCGCCTAGCCCTCACGCCTATAAGACGAAAATCCTCAAAAGCAGCCCCCACGGTGTATCACTAGGGCTTGGGACTTCGACTTTACCAGAATTCTGAAAAATACGGACTTACTCCATTTGATCACATGTCGTATCTTCACATTTTATTCTTCATTCTGAAGGCATCATAGTACTCAGAGCTACAGGGTGAGAGGCCAGCAAAATGAGAAAAAAAGACAACACAGGCAAGTACATACACAACGGAGCTGTACAGAGTTGGCGTAGGCTCAGAGACAGCTGAAGAACGCAACAATGGGCTATACACTGAGAAGTTACTGACGTGTACGTCTTTCCAGAAACAAGTCATCTGTGGCCCATGGGGAGATGTGAAATACTGCCATCACGCAGGCTCTGCAGGGGGATGGTTTGGCCTGGCCTTGTTGATAAAAGAGAGTGAGGAGATCTCATAGCAAACCTAATTTTTATTATTTATTTATTATGTACTTGTGGGTGAGAAATTACAGGGATGAACTCTGCAGGAAAAGAGAGGCTGCCTCTTCATGAGCGATTCCCGTGGAGTCCGTGAACTCTCCGTGGGATGGGCCCGTGTCCTGGTGCCCTGCCTGGCTGCACGGCGGCACACACAGCTCAGGAACGGGAGCAGCTGCTGTGGACAAGGGGCTGACCTGCTCATCCCCAGCACAGTGCACCGGCATCTGCCAAGCGCCTCATTCTCTTGGTTTCTGTTTCTTTGGAAACACTTTAGCAATTTATTTGACATGTAATGGCATATTTAGTACTATTCATAAAGCTGAGAAAATACAGTCACATAAAAATGGGTTTGCATTGCAAGGGATATACTTGTGTGTGTGTGTGTGTGTGTGTGTGTGACAGAGAGAGAAGTATTTTATGTGACAAAGCCAACTGAATTATCCCACATAGAAATGATACACATATTCCTTTGTAACACTTCCTTTCAGTGTTCCGTTAAGTAGTGCTGTACTCAGGACCAGCACTGGGGCACAGTGTGTAAAGCTGCCCACCAGCTGGGGTGCCAGCATCCTATATGGGTGCTGGGTCATGTCCACCTCTGATTCACTTCCTTGCTAATGGCCTGGGAAAAGCAGAAGGTGGTCCAACTGTTTGGGGCCCTGCCACCTACATGGGAGACCCGGATGAAACTCCTGACTCCTAGCTTCACCCTAGCTGAGCCCTGGCCATTGTGACCATCTGGGGAGTGAACCAGTGAATGAGAGATCTGTCTGTCTGTCTCTCTTTCTCTCTGTTTCTCCATCTAACTCTTTCAAAATAAATAATTTTTTTAAAAAGAGAATGTTATATAAACAGGTTGATTTACAAAGTTCCTAGGAATTCACATGAAAAAAAAAAGTTTGCTTCCAAATCTTACTTTTTCTCTTATTTCCAGCAAGTCTTATTTGAAAAGCTTTAAAACTGCATGTTCTGTAAAACTAATAACTATTCTCAAATTTCCATTCTTAGAGTTTAGATTTCTTAAAATGAAAAAAAAAATTCCACGCATGCTCTCAGGAGGAACCGCAGGTTCTGGCAGCTAGGCCCGCCCTCCGCTCCTGCCCCACTAATGCAACAGCCACCTGACTGGTTCCAGGCTCGCCCCCCGCCCTTCACGCCAGGTTCTCTTCCTGACGCACATGTCCAGTCCTGCCACTTCACTGCTAGGCATTTAGTGCTTCCCTCACCCACCAAAAGTCTCCCAGCTCCTCAGCACAGCACTCAGCATTCTCTGTGGGCAGGGCCGGCTGTGGCACAGCAGGTGAAGCCACCACCTGCGATGCCCACATCCCAGATGGGTATCAGTTCAGTCCTGGCTGCTCCACCTCTGATTCAGCTCCCTGCTAATGTGCCTGAGAAAGCAGCGGAAGATGGCCCAAGTGCTTGGGCCCCTGCGTCCATGTGGGAGACTTGGAGAAAGCTCCTGGCTCCAGGCTTCTGCTTGGCACAGCCCTGGCCCATGTGGCCATTTGGGGAGTGGATCAGTGGACAGAAGATGTGTCTCTCTCTCCTTTTCTCTCTGTAACTCTGACTTTAAAAAACAAAGTTCTCTGTGGCCTGTCCCTGACTTCCTGGAACAATGTACTTCCCAGGGCTCTCCCCCTCCACAGACACCCTTCTCCACCACGTGTTTCAGAGCATAGTCCACGCTTCCCCCGGCACAGAACCACTGGACCCACCTGCAGGGTAAGGAGCACCATAGCCCAGTGTATAAGCACCCACCTTCATGTCAGATCAGATTGGACCTGGCTCTGTCACTTGCCAGCTCTGTGACTTTGAGAAAAGTCACTTCATCTACCTGAGCCACAGGTTTCTTCAGGTCTCGAATGGGATAATGACGGTGCATTTCCCATAGCGTTGCTGGGAGGATCCCATAAATGGTTATCATGATGCCTCGCGCATACCTGACTCTGCCTCTCTCTGTCACTTTGCCTTTCTAGTACAGGAAAATATACAATTTAAAAAACCATTCACTATATGCATGATGACTCTTATGCCCTGCACTTCCATCTGCCGAGGTCCATCTATCTGTGGAGCTGACACCATCCCATGCAGCCTTCCCACTGCCCCCAGGTCAGAGTCGTCGCCTCTCCTCTCAGCTCCCACATCTTACTCATGCCTCTTTCTCAGCCTCACTTGTATTATGTACAATTACTTATATACACAGCTTCCAAGACTGCTTTACGTGCAGTAAATGTCCTGGGGAATGAAAGATAAATAAAATTTGGTTCTTTTGTCACGTAAGGGCTCACATGCTATGGAGCAAACAGAAACTGGCAACTCTCATGCACGTTACCAACACTTGCTGAATAAAGTTGTGGTTCGTTATCATCATCACAAAATTCTGTTTCCCCAAGGTTCCCTTTTATGGTAGAATCTCAAGGACACACTAGATTCTCATCCAGGGACCACTTCCCCTAAAACTAAGCAGAATGTAACTCTCAACAGCAGGTACAGTGAAATGTAATAGGACTGTGCTGACTTTCGTGCCTATTGGTGCTGGTGTCACATTCAAAAGACACCATCAAACTAAGATTTCATCTACCCACAGAGCTTTCGCCAAAATACACAATGTTTTAGGGCTGTGAGTCACTTCTGGCCTCCTGTTCACCACAGTGGTTGTGATGTGTGTTCTTGGTGTATCTGTAATCCAGGGTGAGGGCTACACATCCACACTCTGTCCCCTAATCCTGACTTCGGGCAGTCAAGGCCATGAGGTAAAGGACCATGGGGCTACAGAAATCCTGACTGCCGAGGGAGTGCTTGCCTTAGACTAGATGGAGCTCTAAGTCACTGCCAGTTCTCAGTGTTGTCAAGACTTGGAGTGAGGCTGCCCAGGCTCCTGCCTCACCCACATACCAGAAGACAACACCTGCAGTGTCTACAGGGAGGAAGCAATGCAGCCGGACTGCATTCCTCACCACGTGTCATCAAGGTGGCTTCTCACAGAGGAGCAGAGGCCCTGGGGCGGCGCTATCCACCCTCTTCCAGGACCTGTGGGAGAGGCTATGCTGGCTCCTCCCCTGCCTCTGCTGAGCTCCAGCTCCGTGGGGAACTGTAGGAGAAGCAGCGTCATTACTCACGGGCGGGCAGTTCCACGTTGCTGAACATAATAATGTGCTTCCCAAACACAAAGGTCAAACGGGGGCAGGTGTGCTACGCAGCAATTAACCTGCTGCTTGCAACACCCACATCCCATGTCAGAGTGCCTGCATTTGAGTCCCGGCTCTGCTTCCCGTCCTGCTTCCTGCTAATGGGAGCCTGGAAGGCGGCAGGTGATGACAAGCACTTCCAGTCTCTGCCACCCACACGGGAGACCCAGATGGAGCTCCAGGCTCCTGGCTTTGGCCTGGCCTGGTCCTAGCTGTCGTGGGCATTTGGGAAGTGAATCAGCAGATGGAAGACTGATTTCTCACTTTCTCCTACTCTCCCTTTCTGCTGTTCTGCTTTCAAATAAATAAAAATAAAGAAATAAAACTTCTTTTTAAAAGGTCAAGGGCCGGCACTGTGGTGTACTGGGTAAAGCTGCCACCTGCAGTGCCAGCATCCCATATGGGGACTAGTTTGAGTCCCGGCTGCTTCACTTTTGATCCAGCTCTCTGCTTTGGCCTGGAAAAGCAGTAGAAGATGGCTCAAGTCCTTAGGCCCCTGCACCGCTTGGGAGACCCGGAGGAAGCTCCTGGCTCCTGATTGGCACAGTTCCAGCCACTGTGGCCAGTTGGGGAGTGAGCCAGCAGATGGAAGACCTCTCTCTCTGCCTCTGCCTCTTTGTAACTCTGTCTTTCAAATAAATAAATAAATCCTTAACAAAAATAAAAAATAAGATGGCCAAGAAAGTCAAATGATAGGCTTAAACGTGGCGAGGACAGTTCATTCCCAAAAAGGTGAAATCATTATAGAATCCCTAATTAACATCTCACACCTTAAATCAGAGTATGAACAGTGTATTTCTATGAGTCTGCTGACACTCTTCTCCTTCCTTTTGCTTTTTTTTTTTTTTTTTTTTTGACAGGCAGAGTGGATAGTGAGAGAGAGAGAGAGAGAGAAAGGTCTTCCTTTGCTGTTGGTTCACCCTCCAATGGCCGCCACGGCTGGCACGCTGCGGCCGGCGCACTGCGCTGATACGAAGCCAGGAGCCAGGTGCTTATCCTGGTCTCCCATGGGGTGCAGGGCCCAAGGATTGCACTCCCTGGCCACAGCAGAGAGCTGGCCTGGAAGAGGGGCAACCGGGACAGAATCCGGTGTGCCGGCGCCGCAAGGCGGAGGATTAGCCTAGTGAGCTGTGGCACCGGCCCTTCCTTTTGCTCTTAACAACTGAATGCTGATGGGCATGGGACTCGGAGGTCAGATGAAGCCGGACACCACCTGCGACCCTGAGGCACTCATCCGAGTCTGAATGCTCTGACATCGATCAGAGCCGTGCTCCTCAGCACTGCTGTCGGCAGCCTCCTGTCTCACTTCTACTTTATTGTTATAAAAAAAGGGGGAAATATCCTAATTGTTACCAAAGCACTAACGTTACCTCGATGCCGACACCGAGGACAGCGTGGGCAGCCTGCACTGTGGGCTTCCCGGAGGACGCCGCTCTGCAGCAGTGTGAAGGACGGCGAGTGCCCAAGCACAAGACAGAGGTGAAGAGGCTGGCCGTGTGCGGGCGGAGAGCAGGGCTCCCCGAGTGACGAGGCACAGTACGGGTCACGTCCACTCACATGGACCTGATCTCATTTCTTCATCTCCTCACTCTTTCATCTCATCCCACACCCTTCCTCGGCTTCCAGGAAGAATGAGAGCATGGTGAGATGATGAGAATCAGTCCTTGCCTAGCGTGGATTACTAACGCACAAGTGTTATTTGTCTTACTCAGCACGGTAAATGGTAGCAGCCACATAACCATCTAATGAGATGTTAAGAAGAAAGGCAGGTGCTCTTTACACAAAGACCACAGAGAACTCCAAACTCTCTGCCATGGAGCTAATGAACACCAATGATTACACAAACCAGTCACCTGTGGAAATGGCTATTGGCTTCCACAAGCCACTCGGAGAAGCCGGGATTCTCAACCCATCAACTGGGTAAGCAATAGCCTCTGACTCTAAGTGAGACCTTCAGTCCCAGAAACGTTCAACAGAACGTCACTCAGTGTCCTGGCTGGGTATTCTGTCGACTAAAACACACTCGATTCTGCTGCCAGTATTGGCACAGTGGCTAAGACGGCAACTGCGGGGTTGGCGTGGCACAGCAGGTTAAACCACTTGTTACCCTAGCTTCCCATATCAGAGAGCAGATTCCAGTCTTGGCTGCTCTGATTTGGATCCAGCTCCCTGTTAATGCACCTGGGAAAGCAGAGGAAGATGGCCTGATTATTTGGGCCCCTTCCACTCATGTTGGAGACCCAGGTGGAGTTCCAGGCTCCTGGTGTCAGCCTGGCCAGCCCTGGAGGCTGTGCCCATCTGGGGAGTGAATCAGTGAATGGAAGAGATATCTCTGTCTGTCTCTGTCCCTTTCAAATAAAATAAATAAATCGTTAAAGAAAACGGGGCATCCTGCATCCCAAACCAGAGTCCCAGGTCCCTCCCTCCCTCCCTTCCTTTTTTTCTTTTTCAGGCTTCTTTAAAAAAATATTTTATTTATTTATTTTAAATATAGACTTAAAGACAGAGAGACAGAAGACAGAAAGGTCTTCCATCTGCTCATTCACTCCCCAAATGGCTGCAATAGTCAAAGCTGAGCTGATAAGAAGCCAGGAGCCAGGAGCTTCTTCCAGGTCTCCCAGAAGGGTGCAGGGTCCCAAGGACTTGGGCCATCTTCTACTGCTTTCCCAGGCCATAGCGGAGAGCTGGATGGGAAGAGGAGCAGCTGGAAAGCTGGGACTTGAACTGGTGCCCATACGATGCTGGTGCTGCAGGTGGAGGTTTAGCCAACTAAGCCACAGTGCTGGCCCCCCAGATCCACTTCTGATTCCAGCCTCCTGCAGGTTCACACTCTGGGAGGCAGTGGGGTATGGCTCAAGTACTTGGGGCTCTGACATTCAAATGGGAGACTTAGGCTGAGTTCCAGGCTCCTACCTTTGGCCTGGCCCAGCCTCAGCTATTGAAGGCATTTGAGATGTGACCAGATGATGCCTCTGTCTTGCTCGCTTTGTCAATTTCAAATAAATAAAAATAAGAAAGAAGAAAAATCAGGGACTTGATTCAAACAGAATGTTAAAAAAAGGGCACTTAGAAATTTGGAGATCTGAACATTGACTGGCTATTTGATGGCATTAAGAACCTGTTAATTTGTAGGTATGATAAACAATCACATCCTTATTATTACAGCCTTTAGCTTTTAGCAAAGAATGCTGAGTCAAGAGTATTGTTTAGTTGTCAGCATTCTAGCAGCCTGTAACACCAGCATCCCTCTATGAGACACTGGATCCAATCCTAGATACTGCTTCACTTCTGATTCAGCTCCCTGCTAATGTGCCTGGGAAGGCACTGGAAGGTAGCCCAGGTACCCTACCACCCACATGGAAGACCAGATGGAGTTCTAGGCTCCAGGCTTCCTTATGGCCCAGGCCCAGCTGTTTCAGCCATCTGGGGAGTCAATCAGCGGATGGAAGATGTCTCTTTCTGTTTGTCCCTCTCTGTTAACTCTTTCAAAAAATAAATCCTGAGGCGGCGAGCAGGGAATGAAAGGCAGAGTTCCAGAGACAGGGAGAGACAAGACACACAGAGAGAAATCTTCCATCTGTTGGCTCACTCTGTGGTGGGTCAGGAGGAAGCAAGGAGCCAGGAGCTTCCTCTGGGTCTCCCATGTCAGTGGCAGCAGCTCAAGCACTTGGACCATCTCCTACTGCTTTCCCAGGCCACAGCAGGGAGCTGGACCAGAATTGACGCAGGGCCCGATGCTGTGGCTTAGTGGGTAAAGCTGCCCTTTGCAGTGCCAGCATCCCATATGGGTGCCAGTTTGAGTCCCAGCTGCTCCACTTCCAGTCCAGCTCTCTGCTATGACCTGAGAAAACAGTAGAAGATGACTCAAGTCCTTGGGCACCCATGTTGGATACCTGGAAGAAGCTCCTGGCTCCTGGCTTCGGATCGGCACTGCTCCAGCCATTGCGGCCATCTGGGGAGCAAGCCAGCAGATGGAAGACCTCTCTCTCTACCTCTGCCTCTGTGTAACTCTGCCTTTCAAATAAGTAAACAGTCTTTTTAAAAGAGTCTTGTTTAATGCTGAATAGTCAGCATTCACACATTATCTGGCAAATACTTATATTTTGTAAATCACTGATGGATGCAAGAAATGTGTACTTTTTTAAAAGATTTATTTATTTGAAAGTCAGAATTACACACAGAGAGAAGGAGAGGCAGAGAAACAGAGAGAAAGGTCTTCCATCTGCTGGTTCACTCCCTAATTGGCCTCAACAGCCAGAGCTGTGCTAATCTAAAGCCAGGAGCCAGGAGCTTCTTCTGGCACTGCAGGTGCTGGCTTTATCTCCTATGCCACAGCGCCAGCCCTGTGAACAAACATTTTTTTAAAAAGTTGTATTTATTTGTTTGAAACAGCTACAGATAGATAGATAGAGAGAGAGAGAGAGAGAGAGAGAGAGAAAGAATCTGCCATCCACTGGTTCACTCCTCAGATGGCTGCAATGGATAAAGCTGAGCCAGGAGCCAGAGGCTTCTCCCAGTTCTCCTACATGGAGGCAAGGGCTCAAGCACTTGGGTTACTTTTGCTGCTTTTCCCAGGCCTTCATCAGGGAGCTGGATTAGAAGTGAAGCAGCGAGGACATGAACGGGTTCCCATATGGTATGCTGGCGTGGCAGGTGACAGCTTTACCCGCTATGCCACAACACTGGCCCCACAAATTTTTTTTAATGCTGGGAAAAAGAGACATAAAAAAAGTTGGGGAAAATAGTTGCAAAAGAATATGCACCTTGGGGCCGGCGCTGTGGTGTAGCGGGTTAAGCTGCAGCCTGCAGTGCCGGCATCCCATATGGGCGCCAGTTCAAGACCCAGCTGCTCCACTTCCCATCCAGCTCTCTGCTGTGGTCTGGGAAAGCAGAAAAAAATGGCCCAAGTCCTTGGGCCCCTGCACCTGCCTAGGAGACCCGGAAGAAGCTCCTGACTCCTGGCTTCAGATCAGCGCAGCTCCTGCCATTGTGGCCAACTGGGGAGTGAACCAGCAGATGGAAGACCTCTCTCTCCCTCTCCTCTCTTTGTGTAACTGACTTTCAAATAAATAAATAAATCTTTAAAAACAAAAACAAAATATACAACACAATACAACCTTCTAACAGCACTTGCACTGGGAGACGAGGCTGAGAAGACAAGCACAGGAACAAGAGTCACAGGAGCCAGAACCATAGTCACTGGGGATTCAGGAAGGAGAACACAATTGGGAAGGGTTACTGAACCGGGCTTCCACTATTGTTGTAAAGTTCTACACCTTAAAGTGAGTCATGGACACAGAGGTGATTATCTTACTATCCTCCATGCCTTTTTATATTTCTGAAACTTAAAGAATAACAATAAAACAAACTCCCTTGAGCCCCTGAACCAAGTACCCTAACATTACAGGACCATTCAAACTGCGGTTACGCCTCTTTGATCACATTTCCCAGAGCTACTACCTTGAATTTTTTGTTTATTATTCATTGCTTCTATTTATAATCTAACCATACGTTGTGAATTTTAAATAAATTTAGCTTTGCCTGTGTTTAATGTGCATATGTGGTGTCACATGTGACAATGTGCTGGTCTGCATGTGCCTTGCTTTTTTGATGAAAAGGTAGTGAGAGTTATCCAAGCCAATGCTGTCACTGTCGTTCACTCATTTCCTCTGTGCGTGTGAACAAACCCTGCACGGCACTGAGGGACTTCAGAACTGCTTCCAGATTGTACAGATATCAAACGACACTGCTGGGAGCATCTTCACCCTTGTCTCTCCTGAAGTCCACGTGCAAGACTTCCTCTGGGATAACCATCAAGGGCAGCAAGGATAGCTGGTGGGGGCGCCCGTCAACCGCTCTACTAGATGATGCCACACCGTTCTGCAGTGCCTGTCCCAGCTGACATTCCCACAGCAGCGCGGGAGAGCTCCCACTGCTCCACATCCTCGCCGTGTGGACAATTAGCCTTTGCCAGTTGGGTGAGAATGAAAACTGGAATGTGCAGTTTTTTTGTTTTGTTTTAAGGACTTACTTGTTTATTTGAAAAGCAAAGTTCCAGGGGCAGGGAAGATTGCCCATCTGCTGTTTTATTCCTCAATTGGCCACAATGACTGGGGCTGGGCCAGGGTGACTCCAGGAGTCAGGAACTCCATCCAGCTCTCCCACATGGGTGCCTTCCAGGATGCAAATAGGCACATTAGCAGGAAGCTGGACCAGAAGTGTACAGCAGCCAAGACTCAATGCAGGCATCCTATACTAGATGTGGGCATCTCAAGTGGCGACTTAACTGCTGTGCCAAACCCTGCCCCAGGATAAATTGTTTTAACAAGGGATGAGACTAAGTTGAAGATGAGGCCTGCAGCAGATCATCCACATCAATTTGCAAGGAAAAAATCAGTCATTTGGGCTCTACTTGAGGAGGATTGACTATTCACAACACAAACCAAAGCCAAGACTATAGATATATCAGCTGTTCAGCTTATGCAATTTTGACTGAAAAATTAAAGTGGAACAAAATTTATCCTTAACAGGTGCTACAACTGTTGGATCCAATCAGCTGCAGGCAAGACCAGAAAAGTCAATGGAACTTCTAAACCACTGAGATCAAGACACTAAAGCAAAAAGAAGATGTGCCCTAAGAATCTATTTACATATGGGTAGTATGTTTTCATTTACAGAAAACTCAAGGGGCCAGTGCTGTGGCACAGTGGGTAAGGCCGCAGCCTGCAGTGTCATCATCCCATATAGCCGCCGGTTCGTATCCTGGCTGTTCCACTTCTGATCCAGCTCTCTGTTGTGGCCTGGGAAAGCAGTAGAAGATGGTTCAAGTCCACGGGCCCCTGCACCCACAAGGGAGACCCAGAAGAAGCTCCTGGCTCCTGGCTTTGGATCGGCGCAGGTCCAGCTGTTGAGGCCAATTAGGGAGTGAACCAGCAGATGGAATACCTTTTTCTCTCTCTCTGTCTCTCCTTCTCTCTGTGTGTAACTCTGACTTTCAAATAAATAAATAAATCTTAAAAAAACAAACCCTCAAACCTAAAGAAACTAACTGATGATGCTAGAAGACAGATATTGGTGGCCCCTGGCAGGGGCACTGACTGAAGAAGAATAGAGGATGATGTAATTTGTCCTGCTTTGGATGGTGGTTACTGGAGTATATTTACTTTCACAATTCATGAAACTAAACAGCTAGGACCCATGCATTTTATTTTATATAAACTACACCTTAAAAAAGAAAATATTATTAGGAAATTGAATGGACTTGGAGCTAATATTTGCAAAGCCTGCCAGTTAAGATGCCCCTGTCTCTGGCCAGCACTGTGGCATTGTGCTAGGGCTACTGCCTGTAGTGCCAGTATCCCATATGGGCACCGGTTTGAGTCCTGGCTGCTCTGCTTCTGATCCAGTGCCCTACTAATGCACCTGCGAAAGCAAGAGAAGATGGTCCAAGTCCATGGGCCCCTACACCCACATGGGGGACCAGATGAAGCTCCTGGTTTCAGCCTGGCCAAGCCCTGGCCGTGCGGCCATCCGGGGAGTGATCCAGCAAATGGATCCCTCTCTGCCTCTGCCTTTCCTTCTCTGTAACTCTTTCAAATAAATAAATAAATTTTTAAAAAACAAAAGAAAAATGCCTCTGTCCCATATTAGAGTACCCACGTTCAATCACCAACTCTAACTCCTGATTACAGCTTTCTGCAAATGTGGATCCTGGGAGGCCGCAGTTACAGCTCAAGTAATTGCATTAAACTCCTGGCTTTGGCTTCCTCCTTACGCTTTTCATCCAAATCCAGCCACTGTGGACATTTGGGGAGTGAACCAGCAGATGGGACTGCATTTGCTTTCTCTTTTTCTCTCTCTGCCTCCCTCCTGCCTCCCAAATAAACAATTAAAATAAAAATGTGCTATAGCAAAAGCTGTGCTTAGAGGTGCATTTATAGCCTTAAAATGCTTCTTAGAAAAGAACAACAGGGGCTGGTACTGTGGTGTAACAGGTAAAAGCCGCTGTCTGCAGTGCCAGCATCCATATGGGCACTGCAGTGCCAGCCATATGGGCACTGGTTCAAGTCCCAGCTGCTCTGCTTCTGATCCAGCTCTCTGCTATGGCCTGGGAAAGCAGTAGAAGATGGACCAAGTCTTTGGGGGAGTGAACCAGTGGACAGAAGACCTTTCTCTCTGTCTCTCCCTCTCACTGTCTGTAACTCTACATCTCAAAAAAATAAATAAAAAATCTTAAGAAAAAAAGAGAGATAGAGAGAGAAAAAAAAGATGGTTCAAGTCCTTGAGCCCTTACACCTACATGGGAGACCTGGAAGAAGTCCCAGGTTCCTGGCTTTGGACAGGCGCAGCACTGGCCATTGAAGCCATTTGGGGAGTGAACCAGCGGATGGAAGACCTCTATACCTCTGTAACTCTGCCTTTAAAATAAATAAATAAAATCTTTTTAAAAAAACCCAGATGCTATTTATGTTAGAAAAAAAAAACAGAATTAATCTAAAGAGAGTAGAAGGAAAAAAATAAGATAGGAACAGATATTAATGCCACAAAACATAGAACAGAGAAAAATCAAACATATATCAGAGAAAATCAAAAATTTAAATTGATAAATTATTGGCAAAAATTATTAAGAAAAATAAGAAAAACTATAAATTACTAATACCAAGAATGATAAAAGGAACTTTACTAGGAAACTATAGACTTTCCTAAAACAGTAAGATATTGTGAAGATCTTTATGCTGCTAACTTTGAAAACTTAGGTGAAATGGACAAATCCTTCAAAAGCAAAATCAACACATGAAGCCAAAAACTCTCACTAAAAAAGGTCAACCAACACCATACGAGCCCCAGAGACTCCAAAGAAGGCAGGAGACGCTCCACAGGCAACAGGCCAGCTGGGCGCAAATCAGCGCCGGAAGTTCCAGGAAGTGATGACTTCCCGGAAATGTTCTCTAGATCTTCATTTCAGAAAACCTAGCCAGACAACGGCACAGGACCAGCAGCCCATAGCAAACAGCTGCCCCCTGCCAGGGCCAGTGGAAGCCTCGTCTTTCCGCTTGGCTTTGTGCCCATCACAACGTGCTGCCCTTGACCATTTCAGCTGACCTGTCCACACCCACGTGACCACACGCTCTTCTGCTCCCTCAGGCCCCAGCCTTCCTGATTCCACAGGAGATCCAACAACCACACACAAACAGGCGGGGCTGCGGAAGCACCGGTGCTGTGTGCTGTCACCCCCAGAGTGTCATACCCTACACGTGGATTCCAGTTCGTTATCTGACAGAAGTTTGTGCAGTACCAGCAGAAACTTTAGAGAGACTACAGAATGGCTTAAAAAAAATCTACAGATGTGTTTGTTGAATAACCAAAAGAAACGAACTAAGAAGAAGCAGAGACCCCATGGTCCAGATCCCAATATGTTTGTGTGTAAGAATTCTTCATCATAAAATCAAACTCTGAAAACTTTAGTTTTAGTTTCTTTTGGGAAAGGAAAGAATGGCAAGAAAGATGAGCGGGAGGGAGGGGAGAGAAAGGGGAGGGGAGCAGAGATTCCCACTAACAGAACTCCAGACGGTTTCCCCACATTGTGCCCTGCACATCAGAAAGGAAACCAATGATACACAAAGTATTTCAGGGAACAGAAATAAAGGAGGGGGACACTTTCCACACCAGGTCAATTTTCCTATAGTGTGCTGGGCACCCAAATGATCCTCAAGTGATACAAAACAACAGGGGTTCATATGATCTTATCTGTCAGTTGTGGACTGGCTGCAGCTCTCAAGGCCATGGGCTTGCTGTGCCTGCCATCTGTGTCTTCTTTGCTGCAAGCTTAAGGAGCAGCCCCGCAGCTGACACTTGGTGTTTTCATGTTCCAGTATCAGAGCACAAAGAGCAAGAAGGCTGACAGAGACCTAACAGTGCTTGACGCTTCCCGCTCAGCCATGATGGACTTCAGCTCCATTCACGTGCCATTGGCCAAAGCAAGTTACACCGCCAAAGCCCAACTCAGCGGGGAAGGAATTTAGTATTTTTTTTTAATCACAGGCATTGCTGCAAATCATAGGGTAATAGGCAAGGAACTATCTCTTTGGAGACAAACAGAATGACTATTTATAAATAGCAATAAATAACTTACTACCCACTCAGTTTTAGTAGGTCAGCACAGCCTTGATCCAGTATCTGAGAAGATCACAAGAAAGAAAAATTACACTCAAAATGTAGATGTGAATGTTCTAAATAAAACACCAGCATCTTGATTTTGGCAATACATAAAAGGCATGGGAAAGTTTTTAACAACAGACTGAATTTTTACAACAGACAGTTCATCAGAATTTCTAAGTTTTCTCATGTGAGTTTTTGTGGGATTCTTCAAAGGATCTGTCCACATTGTTGAGTCAGATTTACTGATGCAGTTATTCATGATATTCATGATAGCCCGCGTTTGATGTCTGTCGACGCTAGTCACATCCTTCTTCAGGCCTGACACTAGGAACTGTGTTCTCTCTTCCTTTCTTGATCACTCTTTTTTTTTTTTTTTTTTTTTTTTTTTTTTTTTTTGACAGGCAAAGTGGATAGTGAGAGAGAGAGACAGAGAGAAAGATCTTCCTTTGCCGTTGGTTCACCCTCCAATGGCCGCCGCACCGCGCTGATCCTAAGGCAGGAGCCAGGCGCTTCTCCTGGTCTCCCATGGGGTGCAGGGCCCAAGCACCTGGGCCATCCTCCACTGTACTCCCTGGCCACAGCAGAGAGTTGGCCTGGAAGAGGGGCAACCGGGACAGAATCCGGCGCCCCGACCGGGACTAGAACCTGGTGTGCCGGCGCCGCAAGGTGGAGGATCAGCCTAGTGAGCCGGCCTTGATCACTCTTATCAGTAGTTTAGCTTTTTATTAATCTTTAAAAAAAAAAAAAAAAAAAAAAAAACAGCCTTTGGCTATGTTGATGATCTCAACTGTATATTGTTGGGTTCTATTTGGGAATATTTCTTAGGTTTTTTTTTTTTTTTTTATAGATTTATTTACCTATTTAAAAGGCAGAGTGAGATAGGGAGAAACTGAGGAAGTGAGGCCTCCCATTTGCTGGTTTACTCTGCAAACGCCTGCAACAGCCAGAGCTGGGCCTCACTGCAGTCAGAAGCCAGGAGCTCCACCTCGGTTTCCACGTGGGTAGCAGGAACCCCAGCACTGAGTCCAGCACCGGCTGCCTCCCAGGCATATAAGCAGGAAGCTGGGTTGGAAGCAGAGGATCCAGCGCTCAAACCAGGTACTCTGAATGGGACTTGGGTTTCACAGGCCACTGTGTCCCAGCACCCACCACTCGTATGGTCTCACAGGCCACTGTGTCTCAGTACCACCACTCGTATGGTTTTCAGGTCTATAATCATGGAGGATATTGGCTGGCAGTTTTCTAGTAACAACTCCATGTGCTCCTGGCCTAGCTGAAAGTCGCCCTGTGAAACAGATTAAATAATGTTCACCCCTCCACTTCCTGAGTTTGTTCCATGGAATTCATGAATGAATTCACCTTCAGCTGACATTTTCCTTGCAGCAAAGTTTTAAATTAATAATTCAATTATTTAATAGATATAACATTATTCCAATTTGTTACTCCAATTTTCTAATTTTTTTAATGATTTGTTTATTTGAAAGAGTTAAACAGAGAGAGAAGGAGAGGCAGAGAGAGAGAGAGAGAGGTCTTCCATATGCTGGTTCACTCCCCAACTGGCCACAATGGCCAGAGCTGTGCTAATCTGAAGCTAGGAGCTTCATCTGCCCTCTCCCAGATGCATTAGCAGGAAGATGGATCAGAAGCAGATAGGCCGGCGCCGCGGCTCACTAGGCTAATCCTCCGCCTAGCGGCGCCGGCACACTGGGTTCTAGTCCCGGTTGGGGCGCCGGATTCTGTCCTGGTTGCCCCTCTTCCAGGCCAGCTCTCTGCTGTGGCCAGGGAGTGCAGTGGAGGATGGCCCAGGTGCTTGGGCCCTGCACCCCATGGGAGACCAGGAAAAGCACCTGGCTCCTGGCTCCTGCCATCGGATCAGCGCGGTGTGCCGGCCGCAGCGCGCCGGCCGCGGTGGCCATTGGAGGGTGAACCAACGGCAAAGGAAGACCTTTCTCTCTGTCTCTCTCTCTCACTGTCCACTCTGCCTGTCAAAAAAAAAAAAAAAAAAAAAAAAGAAGCAGAGTAGCTGGGATTTGAACCAGCCACTACAATATGAGATGCAGTCGTCTCAAACAGTGGCTTAACCTGCTGCACCACAACACCTGCCTTTCTTCTACTTCCTACAAGGATTCAAAGCTATAAGCTTCCCTCTAACCACTGCTTTGGCTGCATTCTTCAAATTTTGATATGCAGTGAGGGAAGATATAATGTTTTTTTTTACAGTCATCATTGAACTTCATATAATTAAGTCCAAAAGATTTTCTAATTTCCTCTTTGATTTTTTTTCTCTATTGTATAGATAATTTAGAACTGGCTGCTTGTTTTCCAGATACTTAAATTTCCTAAATATTTTATTGTTATAGATTCTAATTTGATTCCATTTTAGACAGAGATTTCAATCCTTTTAAATTCACTGACAGTTCTTTTATAGCTTAGTGTTGTATTTGCACTTGAAGGCCAGCACCACGGCTCACTAGTCTAATCTTCTGCCTGCGGTGCCGGCACACTGGGTTCCAGTCCTGTTTGGGGAGACGGATTCTGTCCTGGTCGCTCCTCTTCCAGTCCAGCTCTCTGCTGTGGTCCAAGAGGGCAGTGGAGGATGGCCCAGGTGCTTGGGTCCCTGCACCCGCATGGGAGACAGGGAGGAAGCACCTGGCTCCTGGCTTCAGATCGGTGCAGTGCCAGCTGTAGCGGCCATTTGGGGGGTGAACCAACGGAAGGAAGACCTTTCTGTCTCTGTCTCTCTCTCTCTCACTGTCTAACTCTGCCTGTCAAAAAAAATTTGCACTTGAAAAATAAAAGTATATCCTCTTTTTTGGTATAATGTCCCACAAATTTCAGTTAATTCACGTTGGTTGGTACTGTTATTCAGATCATGTCTTCACCAACTTTCTATTTGCTTGTTCAATCACTTATTTAGGAAAGTGTGCTGTGCTCTCCAACTATATTTGTTAATTTGTCTTTAAGTAGCTGCTTTATTTATTTAAAGCTCTATTATCACATGTATTTAAAATTTTACATTTTCTGATGAGTTAACTTTCTTATCATTATGACATCCTTCTTTATTCTAGGTATTCCTTGCACAATGGACGGCATCTAAGTCATTCTAGTCCTCTCACCATCACGGACACCGTCCTTTTCCCATCCTTTTACTTTAAGTTGCAACTTTATATTTAAAGTGTGTTTCCTGCAGTGCACAGTTGGATGCGGCTGTTTTTTCCAGGCGGACATATGTGCTTGGGACATCAGGACTTCCTTTTTCTCCATGAGCAGACTCCCTATTATGGACAGAGTATTTATTATTTTATCTCTACTGTTGGTGTATTAGTTATACTGCTTTGCTTTATTTATATTTTAAGTTCTAGGTTTTCTAGTATGCATCTTTAAATTTATCACAGCCTATCTTCAGATAGTACTAAGCACTCCATGTGCTCACCTAAAGACATGATAATGCGACACTGCCATCTTCCCTCTCTTTGTCTGTGCCATCGTTGCTGTATCTTTTACCTCTTAGTACATTACATAAGCCACAATACATTGTTAGTTTTTACTTTTTAAAACATTAAAAATGACATAAATTTCTTGTATAATAATGCACCTGTTTATAAGGTCTGATGCTCTTCATCTCTTTGTGTAGGTTTTTTTTTTAAAAAAAAGATTTATTTTATTCGAAAGCAGAGTGACAGAGAAGAGATATTTGATTCACTTTGATTTACTTGCCCAAATGGCCACAATAGCTGGGGTTAGGCCAGGCTGAGGCCAAGAGCCAGAAACTCCATCTGGATTTCCCCACGTGGGTGGCAGGGGCCCAAGTACCAGGTGTGTAAGAAACCTCCACTACTGGGGGAGTTGAGCACACAGGAAAACTCAGGGTGGTGTACAAGACAGCTCCGTTACAGGAGACTGAGCACAAGAGGAAACTCAGACAGACAGACAGCTCAAAACAGGAAATCAGAATTCTAGGCCCATCTAGGGAAGGGGGGCTGAAGAGGCTCCCTCTGACAAGTCCCCAGACAGCCCGCTGGGGAGAATCCCGGCGTCCCAGGGGGATGCCTCTCAGAACAGGAACAAAGAAAAGCAAAAAAAAAAAAAAAAAAAAATATTAAGGATTGTGTTTTATTTGGCCTAAAGCCCCAATCTGTGAACCCTTGGTCTGTCGGCCCATCTGGCCCAGATGAAGACTGAATGTACCGGATTCCAATTTTCTATGTGAACGACAAAACCTCATCCTCACAAGAAGCAGGTCATACTGTCTGCTGGATGAAGGAGTCGACCCCTCCATGCCCCGCAAAAAGAGAATGTCAAGACTTAGGACCCCTTATTATGTCTGTCCCCTCCCTAAGTCCCTCAGCGTGGAGGACAAGAAAATCAAGGGGCAGCAGTAGGAGACGCAGGAGAAGTAGGATCCAGGGAGCACAAGAAACCCAGGTCAACAGCCCCCTTAAATCCTCATCCTAATTTATGAAAGGAACTGGAACAAAGTAAAAAGGACCTAGAAAGCTTTCCGATCCTACCCCCACAAACAACAGCATCAAGTTCCTGTAGGACAAGGGGACACTGGGGTTGTCAATGCTTCCCTTACCAGTACTGAGGTCAGAAATTTCAAAAGAGAAATAAAACTGCTCCGGAGGATCCTGTGGGACTAGCAATCAACTGGACCAGTTCCCAGGACCCAGTTTCTATACTTGGACTGAAACGGTGTCTATAATGAAGCTCCTTGGTCACAGGGTAAGGGAGGGGGATGATTAGGAGGGCAGCTGTGACCACTGGGAAAAAGAGCATCCTCCTGGGTGGGGTCTATGCTGAACAAAACCCTTCAAACGTTGAGCGGAATAACAAGGATCCCAGGGACTGAGCACAAACGCAGGCTCTCAGAGAGTTAATAATTAAAGGAATCAAGGAGTCTGCTCCCAGGTCAGCAGGAAAAAGAGGAAACCTCCTCTGCTTTTCTAGGAGACTTAGAGATCAAATGAGAAAATATTCTGGACTGGATCCAGAGGACCCAATGGGACAAGGACTTTGAAAAGCTAATTTTGTAACTAAGAACTGGCCTGATATCACGAAAGATTGATGGGTAGAAGGAGACATCAGCTGAGGAACTATTAAGGGAAGCACAGAAAGTTTCCAAGAGAAGAAAAACAAAAACAAGAAGCAAAAGTCATGACTGTAGAAGATGCTGTTACAGAGAGACTGGATCAGAACCACCCTCACAAGAAATGGGAAGCCCCAGATTTCAACAAAGGGCTTGGAGGGAAATACAGAGGGGGAGTTCCTAAAACGCTAAGTACAGGTTCCGGCTGTAGACCATTAAACAGAATTCCAGCCCCTCTGCGCTTCCCCTCACAGAGGCCCTGGCACAGCGTAGGGAGGAAGCTCCTGCCTTTGTTTTCCCCTGGGTGCCCCTGGTTCTTTACCAACCCTGGTGCTTCCTGCATGGCCCCTGCGGCCTTGCGATCTGTGAGTGTCAAACTGTCGTTTCAATGGCAGTCAACTTTGGCCTCCTTTCACCTAAATAATAATAAAATGTACGTTTTAATATATGCTGGTTTTTTGCAATTTGACTGTTATGTAATTTTCTTTTTTTAATGTAGTTATTTTTATTTATTTAAATATTTATTTATTTATTTGGAAATCAGAGTTACACAGAGAGAGAAGGAGAGACAGAGAGAGAGAAAGAGAGGTCTTTCATCAGCCAGTTCACTCCCCAGTTGGCCACAACGGCCGGGGCTGTGCTGATCTGAAGCCAGGAGCCAGGAGCTAGGAGCATCCTCCCGGTCTGCCACGTGGGTGCAGGGGCCCAAGGACTTGGGCCATCTTCTACTGCTTTCCCAGGCCATAGAAGAGAGCTGGATTGGAAGCGGAGCAGCCAGGACTCGAACCAGCACCCATATGGGATGCCAACACTGCAGGTGGAGGCTTTTACCTGCTGTGCCATAGCGCTGGCCCTTATTATTTTTTTTTTTTTCCTGCTTGGGACTCATTGATATTCCTAGATCTGAGAGTTTTCATCACATTTAAAATATAATAGCAATTATTTTTCAAATATTTTTTCTGCCCCTACTTGTCTGTCCTCTATTTCTAGGAATATGTGTATGTTAGACTAATAAATGTAGTCCCACATTAGCTGTTTTGCTTTGGTTTTTTTTCTTTTTATTATTATTATTATTTTTAACTTATTTGACAGGTAGAGTTACAGACAGTGAGAGGGAGAGACAGAGAGAAAGGTCTTCCTTCCGTTGGTTCACTCCCCAAATGGCCGCCACAGCTGGTGCTGTGCCAATCCGAAGCCAGGAGCCAGGTGCCTCCTCCTGGTCTCCCACACAGGTGCAGGGGCCCAAGCACTTGGGCCATCCTCCACTGCTTTCCTGGGCCACAGAAGAGAGCTGGACTGGACGAGGACCAACCAGGACTAGAACCCAGAGCCTATATGGGATGCCGGCGCCGCAGACGGAGGATTAACCAAGTGAGCCAAGGTGCCGGCCCCCTACTTCATTTTATTTCAGTCTGTGTCTAGAATTCAGTTTGGATAGCTTCTGTGGCTGTCTTAGAGACACTGATCTTTTCTTCCACAGTATTGAATCCATGAACTCAATCTAATTTTCACTTTATTTCATATATTGTATCTTCTAGTTCTAGAAGTTCCATTACAATATTTTAAACTATTATATTTCTTTCCTAATTAAGTTCACATTGTCCTTTAAAATCTTGTTCTAAGGCTGTTTTAAAGTCCTTGCTTTTTAGTTTAATAATTTCTTTGTGTCTTTCTACTGAGTTTAATTTTTTTTCTGGGCTGTTTTAAACATCTAGTCATTTTTATTGGATGGCAGGCGTTATGTCTGTTACAAGACTGTTGAGGATTTATATTTTTAGATTTCCTCTGAACAAGTTAAAGCTTGTTCTGACAGGCAACTGAGTGATTTGCAGATCAGCCTGGTCCATTAGAGGGCTGTGTCTAAGCTTTTTAAGAGCAGATCTAAAATGGCCCTTCCTCTAAGGAGAGGTAGCCCCAGTGCGGGGTAAGATTCTGCTAAGCCCTGTAACAATGGCTCTGCTGTCCAATAGTGCTCCTCCACTGGCAAAATCTGAGTTTGTGTTAGCCCAGCAGGACCTCTGAGAATGATCTGGCTTCTGGTTCCCTGGAGATATTCTTTGACCTTGTAAATTTCACCCTGTGCATGTCTTGTCAAAAGCAGATGTTGAGGGGATTTGACACGTAAGAGGTTCATTAAAGTAAAAGCTCTAAGAAAAACTGAGAAGGGAGCCAGCAGAGGCTAGGAGAGTCAAATGACTACAACGCAAGTCTGACCCTTCTGCAGGAGGGAGGCAGCAGCGAGGCTGAGAAGACATTTGACTACACTGCCTTTGTTGGTGATTTGCGGAAGCAGGTGGAACAGCCTGAATTCCACATCTCCCATGACAGGAATTCTGCATTTCTCAGGAACAGGCATGGGCTCGGCGCTGTGGCACAGTGGGTAAAGCTGCAGCATGTAGTACCATCATCCCACATGGGTGCTGGCTGGAGTCCCGGCTGCTCTACTTCTGATCCAGCTCCCTGCTAATACACCAGGAAAAGCAGCAGCAGACGGCCCAAGTGGTTGGGCCCCTGTACCCATGTGGGAGACCTGGATGAAGCTCCTGGCTCCTGGCTTTGGTCTGGCCCAGCCCTGGCCACTGTAGCTATTTGGGGAGTGAATCAGCAGACAGAAGATTGTCTCTCCCTCTCTCTCAGTAATTCTTTCAAATAAAGAAGTAAATCTTGAAAAAAAAAAAAAAAAAAAAAAAAGAAGAGGCCTGCTTTTACGTCCCTGAGAAACTCAGTCATTGACTGGGATTAACACACAGGAAGGCTGGCCTGGTGTCAATGTGGTAAAGGATTTCAGAGCACAGGAACTGAGGCCATTAGTCAATTACACTCTCCACAGAGGCAGGTAGGTACATTTTTAAGGCCCCCAAATATTCACTCCATGGCACTATATAACAGACCTGCTACTCGAAATTTGGAGAGCAGCTCCTCCATGATTCCTGTTGTTCTTTCTTCTGAGAACTCAGGGAAGAGAGAATAATGGGACAATGACAGTCGTCCTCACGCTAGCTGATCTCCTGGCTGCAGTGGGGCCTCAGCCTCTCCTGCTGTGGTTCCTTAGTTCCCTCACTCGGGGCTGTCATTTCTCCAGACCTCGGCAGACTCCCTCACCTGCATTCCTGAGCAGACTGAACTCTTGGTAATGACACACTTCTTAGTCTGAGGGCGCTTCATACGTCCACTCACAGTCACAGATGTGCAAGGGGATACCAGGAGGCACCCAAATGGATAATCTGAGTTCAACACATATGCCACCATGTCCCCTGCATGGAACAGCCAGCCTACGTCCATCCTCCTGCTGACTAGGGCCAATTACCACCACCAGTATGGTGACTTCCTGTTTCACCTGCAAACCTTTGGGCATAAGGAATTCAAAGTACGCTGTAGCAACTCTATCTTGTACTTCATGGGCCTCCTGCCAGAGTGTGCCTCTTTTTGGAGAGCAGGACCTCCAAAGCCCAGGACAACAGACATGGGAGGCAGAAAATTCCTAGCGAGGATACAAATGCCCACATTGGGAGTGATGACAGGCAGAGCCACTCCTGCTTCTATGCCTGACTCCCAGGCTTATAAACTTTTCCTGCTGGGGTCACAGCCCTTGGTGAGTCTCTGGTTTGCTGCACATCCTGCATTCCTGAGGAGTGGCGCATCATGCGTGCAGAGTATTTCCTCCAAGTGCAAGGCTGCCCCAGTGTTCAGTGAGGCTGGCAGAGCTAGGACGCTCCACCAGTGAGTCTGGCTGGCCGAGAGGTCACTCCACACTCCCTCCATGGGCAGTGGTTGGATGCCATGTATGTGGGAGTCCACATCTATCGCTGAGTTATTCTGTAAGCCTCAGGCAAGGTAGCAATCTGCTAGCAGCAAAGCTAAGGCCACACTCAGCAGAGCACCTATCCCTGTGAGGATGCAACCCTAGCCTGCCAGGACTGACGGGCCACTGAGGAGCTTGCTGGTCTCCTCAGGGAACATGTCGGGGCTCAGTATTAGTTTCTGCCACTACAGTTTTCAGTTAGAAGTCTTGCACCTCCTTTCACTAGGCATTCTTTATTTTTTCTTTCATAATTTTTTATTCATTTATTTGAGAGAGAGCGAGCGAGCAACTGAGCTAGTGGTTATCTGGTGGTTCATTCCCTAAATGCCTGCAACAGCCAGGGCTGGGCTTTGGGCAGAAGATGGGAGCAGAGACTCAATCTAGGCCTCCCACTTGGGCGCAGGAACCCAATTACTTGGGCTGTTACTGCTGCCGACCAGTATCCACATAAGCAAGAAGGGGAGGCAGGAGCTTTCCTTTTGTTCATGATCAATCAACTGGCATAATCTCTAATCTTTCTTTGAAAAAAAAAAAAAACAAAAACTAGGCTATCAGACAAAACGTCTGAAACAGCTGGCTTAGACACCAGGCAACAGCCAGTCTAGGACCATAATCCCTGCGAATGAACGTGAACAAGGTGAGCACAGGATCCAGTGTCTGGACCTCAGCACAAGGAGGGAGCGACCCTGGGGGAGCTGTCAGGTGTGCTGAGTTGACAGAGCAGGAACAGCAGTCTCGGGAGGCTGAGGTGGCTAGAAACGGCAACACAGAGTCCTCAGGACTTCTCTGGCATACCGTGCTTTTAATGCCACTAGGTTTACTTTTATCTTATATTCTTCATTCTATTTTCTCTGAATGTAACTGGCTGTTCTATATATTTTTTTAAGATTCACTTATTTGTATGAAAGGTAAAGTTCCAAAGAGACAGGGAGAGAGATACCTTCCGTCTGCTAGTTCACTCCTCAAATGGCCATGATGGCCCCAGGCTGGGTCAGGCCTAAGTCAGAAGCCCGGAACTCCATCCAGGTATCCCAGGTCATCTTCTGCTGCTTTCCCAGGCTCATGAGCAGGGAGCTGGATTACAAGTGGAGCAGCCAGAACTCAAACCAGTGCTCAGATGTGATACTGGCATTACAAGTGGCAGCTTAACCGACTGTGTAACTGGCTGTTCTTTTATTAGCACCTTGAGATAAGAACTTAAATCATCGGTATCAACCTTTCTTCTTCTCTAGTATATATAAAGCTATATATTTCCCTCCAAGCACTGTTTTAGCTGAACTCCAGAAATTTTGATATGCCACTTTTTCATTATCATTCAGTTTAAATATTCTCTATTTTGCATGGTGATCTCTTCTTTGATCTGTGGATCACTAAAAATTGTACTGCTTAACTTCCATTTCCTAGTTAGTTTTTAATTATTGATTTGTGGCTGAATGCCAACTTGGTCAGTTACTACATTTTGAATGTTTCCAATTCTTTGAAAGCTTGCTTTAGTCAATTTAAAGAAAAAAAATTTCATTTATTTGAAAGGCAGAGAGAGAGCGAGAGGGAGCGGGAGGGAGATGCGGACAGAGAGACAAAGCATGCCCTCCTCCTCTGGCTCCCTCTCCAGACAGCAGCAACACCGGAACCAGGCTAGGCCAAACACAAGAGCAAGAGGCAGGAGCACAACCAAGGTTTCCCAGGGGTGTGCAGGCACCGAATCACTTGAGCAAATACCACCAAGACTGAGAGTCTGCATTAACAGGAAGCTGGAGTCAGAGGTAGAAACAGGCATTAAAGCCAAGCACTCTGATGTGTGACACGGGCATTTTTTTTTTTTAAGATTTATTTATTTGAAAGAGTTACACAGAGAGACAGAGAGAAAGGTCTTCCATCCACTGGTTCACTCCCCAGATGGCCGCAACGGCCGGAGCTACGCCGATCTGAATCCAGCCTTATTTTTTAAGTGTACATGGTGAATTCATCAAAAGGGATGTTAGAGGTAGGCATTTGGCTTGGTGACTAACATAGGTCAAGATGCCTGTGTCGAGGCTGGCGCTGTGGCACAGCAGGTTAAAGCCCTGGCCTGAAACGCCACATTCCATATGGGCACTGCTTCAAGTTCTGGTTGTTCCACTTCTGATCCAGCTCTCTGCTAATGTACCTGGGAAAGCAGCAGAAGATGGCCCAAGTCCTTGGGCTCCTGCACTCATGTGGGTGACTCGGAAGAAGCTCCTGGCTCCTGGCTCCAGATCAGCTCAGCTCCGACCATTGTGGCCACTGCAGGAGTGAACCAATGGATGGAAGACCTCTCTCTACCTGATTCTACCTCTCTCTGTAACTCTTTCAAATAAATAAAATAAACATTTAAAAAGAAAGAAAGGAATGTATTAAATCAATATTATTGCTGTACATCCGTCTATATTCTCTTTTTAGCTGGTCAATTTTTACACTCTATATTTTGAAATTATTCAATGTATACATATTTAGAATGGTTCTATCTTCTTATGAACTGACCTCTATTTTCTTTTTTTTTTAAAGATTTATTTTATTTATTTGACAGGCAGAGTTACAAAGAGAGGTAGAGACAGAGAGAGAGGTCTTCCAACCGCTAGTTCACTCCCTAGGTGGCCGCAATGGCCGGAGCTGCACCAATCCGAAGCCAGGAGCCAGGAGCTTCTTCAGGGTTTCCCACATGGGTGCAGGGGCCCAAAGACTTGGGCCATCTTCTACTGCTTTCCCAGGCCATAGCAGAGAGCTGGATCGGAAGAGGAGCAGCCAGGACTAGAACCAGCGCCCATATGGGATGCCAGCGCTTCAGGCCAGGGCATTAACCCACTGTACTACAGCGACAGTCCCTCTATTTTTAATTATAAAATACCCCACTGTATCTGCTTCTTGCTTTAAGATCTACTATCTTGTAATAATGTAGCTAAACCCACTTTCTCTTGGTTAGTGTTGGCATACAATATTTTTTCCATCTTTGATTTTCAACATTTCAAGGTCTTACACTGAAGACTTTTTTGGTATGCATTATATGATGACCTCTAAATCAATCTGATAACAGTATTTTAGTTGCAGTATTTATTTGTTTTAATGTAATTACTAATATAGTTGGAATTTATTTAAGCTTAATACAAATTTCTCCTCTTACTACTAAAACCTGAGAACAATTCAATTCTGTTTGCCCCCTCCGGGTTCTGGTTTTATTGTTATGGGCATGCATTAATTCAGTTCTACATATATTTAAACCTCCATATCACTATGACTGGTTTTTACAGTCAGTATTCATTTATATTTGCCCACACACTTCTCCCTTTTGTTGGTTTTCATTCCTTCCCAAACTTTCCATTTTCATCTGGGACTATTTTGTTTCTGCCTAAACCACTCCCTTCTTTTTTCTTAGGGCAGGTCTGCGCGCAGGAGGTCCTCTCAGTTACTGCTTGCACAGAAAGAAGCCTTGTCTTACCCTTGCTGGGCAGTGTCCTCTCACTGGATAGAGCTCTGGGCAGGCAGCTATTTTCTTAGTGTTTCCAAGACCATATTCCAGTGCCTTCTGTCTGTCATATTTTTGTTGAGATCAGCTCCATTGAAGCGAACATTTCTTTTTTTCTTCTTGCTTTTGAGATACATGTTTTCAGTAGTTTTACTATGTGCTTAGGTGGGGTCTGTTTTGCAGTTTTTTTTGCTTGGGGTTCACAGAGCTTCTTTAACATATGAGCTTTTCTATTTCAGCAACTTGGGAATGCTGTTGGACATCACCTCTTCACATATTGCATCTTCCTTATTTTGTCTCTTCTCTACTTATCGGAATCCAATTACACTTAGATCCACTCCACTCACTCTTTTTTTTTTTTTTTCTCAAAGGCAGCACGAGAGAGAGAGAGAGAGAGAGAGAGAGAGAGAGAGAGATTTTCCATCTGCTGGTTCATTCCCTTAACTGTTGGGCTGGGCTGCACCAAAGCCAGGAGCCAGGAACTCCATGCAGGTGTCTCATGCTGTTAGTAGGGACATCATGGGCAGCCTTCCCAGCCTCAGGAGCAGGAAGCTGGATCAGAGGCAGAATAGCTGGGATTTGAATCAGCACTCAATGCCAGAGTGGCAAGCAGTGGCTGAACTCGCTGTGCCACAATGCCAGCCTCTCCACTGTACCTTCACAGGGAGAATGACTGTGTGTTGAGAGATTTGATGTCTCCAATGTTGTAATTCCAGCTGCAGGGAACTATTTTTTTTTAAAGACTTTATTTATTTATTTGACAGGCAGAGTTACAGAGAGAAAGGTCTTCCCTCCGTTGGTTCACTCCCCAAACGGCTGCTACGGCCGGTGCTGCGCCGATCTGAAGCCAGGAGCCAGGAGCCAGGAGCCAGGAGCCAGGAGCCAGGAGCTTCCTCCCTGGTCTCCCATGCAGTTGTAGGAACCCAAGCACTTGGGCCATCCTCCACTGCCCTCCTGGGCCACAGCAGAGAGCTGGACCGGTAGACAGCAACCAGGACTAGGACCGGCACCCACATGGCATGCCAGTGCCGCAGGCGGAGGATCAACCTAGTGCGCCATGGCGCTCGCCCCTGCAGGGAACTATTAACAAGCTCTATTAGTCTCTCTGAACCCCGGCAACAGCCCTCTTTCAGACCCAAGTTGGAATCCTGTTTCTGCCTTGCTTCAACAAACAGCATACAGGGGCCAGCGCTGTGGGATAGTGGGTAAAGCTGCCACCTGTAGTGCCAGCATCCCAAATGGGCACCAGTATAGTGCCGGCTGCTCCACTTCTAATGTGCTGGGGAAAGCAGTGAAACATGGCCCAGTGCCTGGGCCCTTCCACCTACATGGGAGACCAGGAAGAAATTCCTTGCTCCTGGCTTTAGCCTGCCCAGCTCTGGGCATTGTGGCCATTTGGGGCAGCAGCTGGAAGACCAATCGATCTCTGTCTCTACCTTTCTCTCCGTAACTGTGCCTTTCAAATAAATAAAACTTTTTTTTTTTTTTTTTTGACAGGCAGAGTGGACAGTGAGAGAGAGAGACAGAGAGAAAGGTCTTCCTTTGCCATTGGTTCACCCTCCAATGGCCGCCGCGGCCGGCGCGCTGCGGCCGGCGCACCGCGCTGATCCGATGGCAGGAGCCAGGAGCCAGGTGCTTTTCCTGGTCTCCCATGGGGTGCAGGGCCCAAGCACCTGGGCCATCCTCCACTGCACTCCCTGGCCACAGCAGAGAGCTGGCCTGGAAGAGGGGCAACCGGGACAGAATCCGGCGCCCCGACCGGGACTAGAACCCAGTGTGCCGGCGCCGCTAGGCGGAGGATTAGCCTAGTGAGCCGCGGCGCCAGCCAGCATAAACTTCTTGTACTCTACACAGCTTTAGCTGTTCTGAGAGGACATTTGACTTTAATGCACAGTATATAGGACCTATTCAGAGTATATGCTTCCTAGTTTGTAAGTTTTGAGATTCTATTTTTATTACTGTTCTTTTCTATGTATTTTCTATTATTCTCTCTTTGACACATTCAGAAAACATATTTTAAAATTTCAGGGGCAGGCATTTGGCCAACTGGTTCAGACAATGGATTGGGACGCCCACAGTCCATACTGGAGTACCTGGGTTTGAGTCCCAATTCCGCTCCCAATTCCAGCTTCCTGATAATGAGCGCCTGGGAGACAGCAGATGCAGCTCAGTGCGTGGTTGGACCCCCGTGCCCCACTAAGGGAACCTAGATTGAGTTCCTTGTCTCAAGCTTTGTCCTTATCCAGGTTCAGCTATTACAGGCATTTGGGAAATAGATCAGCAGATGAGACCTAGCGGGCATGCTCTCTCTCAGCCTCTCAATGAAAAATAAAAATTTGAAAAATGTCTTTTTTTAAAATATTTTATTTATTTATTTGAGAGGAAGAGACACAGAAAAAGGTCTTCCGTCCATTGGTTCACTCCCCAAATGCCCACAAAAGTCAGAGCTGTGCCAATCCTAAGCCAAAAGCCAGATGCTTTTTCCCAGTTTTCCATGTGGGTGCAGGGGCCCAAGGACTTGGGCCATCTTCTACTGCTTTCCCAGGCCACAGCAGAGAGCTGGATTGGAAGAGGAGCAACCGGGACTAGAACCAGCACTCATATGGGATGCTGGCGCCGATGCGGAGGATTAACCTACTGTGCCAAGGCGCCGGCCCCTGAAAAATGTCTTATATATGAGTTATTTTTCATCATTAGGTACAACATATCTATTAAATTACTTAAACATTGTGTTATTAAAATCTAGATCCACATTGTCTGCTTGATTTCTCAGTTATTCTAAGAGGTGTTAAGGAATCTCACATTATGATATAGACTTCGAGTTCTCCTTGGGTTCACTAAATTTACATGGTTTGTTATTTTGAAAGCCTGTTTTTAGATGCAGAAACATCTTAGCTTGTACTAGCAGAAAGCTGGATGGGAAGCAGAGGAGCCAGGACTTGAACCAGCATTTTCGTAAGCGATGCAGGCATTCAAAGCCATGGCTTAGTATGCCATGCCACAATACCACCTCATGTATAGTAAGCTTTTTGCTTTATAGTTTGTTGGTCCTCATATTATTTTAGCCACACCAACTTTTTTTTCCCCTCAGTATGTACTTAATACATCTTTCCCAACATAGTTTCACTACTTCTGTGTCCTAATGTTTTATGAATAACAGGAGCAGCTGAATTTACAGTCTTTATGATTTCAACAATACACACACACATATAAATTTAAGATTTATTTATTTGAAAGGCAGAGTTAGAGAGGAGAGTCAGAAAGAAATCTTCTATCCTCAGGTTCACTTCCCAAATAAATGCAATGACTCAGGCTGCACCGGTCAGAGGCCAGAAGCCTGGAATTCCATCCAGGTCTCCCACAGGGCTAGCAGGAATCCTCATCTTCTGCTGCCTTCCCAGGCACATCGGCAGGGAGGTGAACAGGAAGCAGAACAGCCAGGACTGGAAGTGGCACTCTGACATGGCTTAACCTGCTGTGTCACATGCCGGCCCCCAAAATACTTACATTTTTAACTGGACTTTAGGTCATTTCTACTTTTAAGGTTACTGTATCAGTCAGCTTTCATTAACATAACAAAATACCTGAGGCAGGCAACTTAAGAAGAAAAGGGGTTTGTTTAGCTCACCACTCTGAGGGCAGGCTCAGCTGCGGAAAGGGCCCTCTTGAGCACACACAGAAGGGCAGAGAGCAACAACAGGAGCACATGTTGGGGCACAGGATCACAACGCAAACAGGAAGACAGAGCCTGGGTGGGGCCAGGCTCCAGCTTCTATGATTCTGCTGTCATGAAAGAACTAACCAGGGTCATACGAGAAACACCTTAATCCCTTTGAGTGCACATTTACTGAACTAAGGACCTCCCAGTATGTCAAATGGAGGATCATCCTCCCAACACACAGACCTGTGGGGCACAAACCGCTTCTAAACTAGAGCAATTATCTGCCATGTTAATTTGTATTACATGTCACTTTTTATATTCCTTTCTAATTTCTTCCCTTCTTTTGGAAAATAATGAAAATTAATAAAATAATGTGAATGTTTATCTCCTATAAACAAAGTAAAAAGTGGGTTAGTTCAGCATTGGTGCAGCAGTGATAATCAAGAACGCAGTCTCGGGCTGGCACTGTGGAGCAGCAGGTTAACTCCCTGGCTTGAAGTGCCGGCATCCCATATGGGCACCAGTTCAAGACTCGCCTGCTCCACTTCCGATCCAGCTCTCTACTATGGCCTGGGAAAGCAGTAGAGGATGGCGCAAGTCCTTGGGACCCTGCTCCTAATTCCTGGCTTTGGATCGGCACAACTCCAGCCGTTGTGGCCAATTGGGGAGTGAACCATCGGATGGAAGACCTCTCTCTCTCTCTCTCTCTCTCTCTCTCTGCCTCTCCTCTCTGTGTAATTCTTTAAAATAAATAAATAAACCATTTAAAAAAAAAGAACCCAGTCTCTACCTTGATGATCCTTTATGCTTAGTGTACTTTACAGCCTAAAACAACCACTTGCGCTCCAAGCCTCATGTGCATACTCTAACTGCCAGAACACAGAAATGAAAAGAACGGCCTCCTGAAGGCTACTTTTTCATATGATGTAGATGACACTTCCTCTTACATCTTACTGATTTTTAGTAATGAGTTCATGTTCACAGGAACTCTAACACAGGAGGAGGAGGAGGATGGGGGGGGGGAGGAGGAGGAGGGAGAAGAGGAAGTAGAGGGAGAAAGAGAGATTGATCAGCCACCTGGTAGTTCACTCCCCAAATGGTCACGACAGCTGGGGCTGGGCCAGGCTGAAGCCCAGAGCCTAGAACTCCATCTGGATCTTCCACATGGGTGACAGGGGCACAAGTACTTGGTCATCTTCTGCTGCTTTCTTGGGCACATTAGCAGGCAGCTGAATTGAAAGTGCAGCAGCCAGTACTCAAACCAGCGCTCATATGGGATGCTGGTGTTGCGGGCAGCGGCCTAACCTGCTACGGCACCTCACTGGCTCTGAATTGTGGAATTCTTTCACTCTAGTTCAAGGTGCATTTTTCCAGTTAAGGTTTGTGCTTGCTTCTGCCAGCCATCTGGTTTCATTACCCATACAGTAGCACTTTAAAGTGCATTTTAATCTTGAGGCACATTTTAGATCACACATGTGAACTCTGACACCAAACCTGCATGAAGGATGGTTATGCATTTTCAGGGAGAAAGGCTGCTGGGATTTTTCTTCTTTCCATCCTGAGCCTAAGATAATAAAGGCAAACAACCCTACAATCTCTTCTTGAGGAGTAGAGTTTTTTCTACCTCTTTGCTAAACAAATATCATAACTGCTACTTCCTACTTTGCTTAGGTTCTAGACTTATCTCTTTCCACCTGGGTGATCTGTTCAAGCAGATGCTCTAAACCACAGTAACTTCTGGCCTGTGATGGAATTTTTTAGGATATTGATATAGCATATCTAGTCAGATACCTAGTACACTGCCAGTACTGGAAAGGCACATTTGCTTTTGATCTAAGGCTGACAATCCTGAAAATCTTCAAGCACACTTCCCTAAAGGCAAAGAGCATTATGAGTCCTCTGAAGTTTAAAAGAGGAACTGCAGCGTGACACCACGGATCCCCAACCCATGACTTCTCTGCAAAGCTGCTCAGTGGCATTCCTGCCTCAGTCTCACTGATCTCTTTTAACATCACTCACTGATTCTTCAGTCAGTCTCCAGACTACCAGGGTCATTCTGAACTTAAATTACCTGTTCCACACATATTCAGTTACATGATTATATAAAGTCACTGGGAATGGGTGGTAAAGCAATGAAAGATGTCTGACAACTCAAACCTTCTAAGAGCTAACAGTTCAAGTGAGGATGTACATCAACTAGAGGATCAGAACGCAGCATCTGAATAAACAGTTACAACCATGGGACTCTGGAGGAAAAAGATCACCTTGCATAGAAGAGTTCAGGTCACACCAGGAAGCCTAGGTAAACTTAAAGATGAGGGGCCAGTGCTGTGGCATAGTGGGCTAAGCCTCCGCTTGCAGTGCCGGCATTCCATATGGGCACCAATTTGTGTCCCAGCTCCTTCTCTTCTGATCCAGCTCCCCGATAATGGCCTGGGAAAGCAGTGGAAGTTGGCCCAAGTCTTTGGGCCCCTGAACCCACATGGGAGACCTGGAAGAAGCTCCAGGCTCCTGGCTTTGGATTGTCACAGATCCTGCCTTTGTGGCCGTTTGGGGAATGAACTGGCAGATGGAAGACCTCTCTCTCCTCTGCCTCTCTTTAACTCTTTCAAATAAATAAATAAATACATATTTTTAAAAATCACTTAAACATGAAAATTAACACAACTTGGGAGGATCAAAATGTGTTAGTGGGGGAAACATGTAGCCCAGCAGTTATGACACTGGTTAGGATGTCTGCAATCCACATCAGAGTAACTGGGTTCAACTCCCAACTCCAGCTCCTGATTCCAGCTTCCTGCTAATGTATATTCTAGGAGACAGCGGTGATGGCGTGTTTTGATTCCTGTCACCACATGGCAGAACTGGTTTGAATTATAAATTCCTGGCTTCTGCCAGGCCTAGTTCTAGCCATTGCAGGTATCTGAGGAGTGGAATAGCAGATGGGAGCTCTCTTTGTCTCTTTTCTGTGTCTCTTTATTTGTGTGTCCTCTGTCTCTTTAGCTTCTCAAATTATAAAATAAATATTAGGAAGGATAAATCAAGTAGGACTGGTAGCTAAATACCTATCAGATGCACAGAGGCTAAAAAAAAAAAAAAAATCAAGTTCATGCCAAGTTTCAAGCCTGAGAAAACCATGGTACCATTTTTAAAAACAGAAGCTGGAGGGTACCGGAGTTGCATGCAACAGCTTAACCCCCTGTGCCACAATGCCAGCATCCTTTACAGGTGGCGGTTCAACTCCCAGCTGCTTCACTTCCGATCCAGCTCCCTGCTAATGCGCCTGGAAAAGCAGAGACGGCTTTGGTACTTGGACCCCTACTACCCACATGGGAGACTCAGATAAGGTTCTAGTCTCCTGCCATTGCAGCCCTGGGAGAGTAAACCCGTGGAGAGATTTCCTGCTCTCTAAGTCCCTCCCACTCTCTGTCTAACTCTACCTTTCAAATAAATAAATCTTTTAAAAATATTTATTTGTTTGAAAGTCAGAGTTACATAGAGAGAGAAGGAGAGACAGAGAAAAACAGAGAGGTCTTCCATCTGCTGGTTCACCCCTGAGTTGGCCACAACGGCTGGGGCTCTGCTGATTCAAAGCCGGGAGCTTCTTCCGGGTCTCCCACACAGGTGCAGGGGCCCAAGGACTTGGACCATCTTCTATTACTTTCCCAGGCCATAGCAGAGAGCTGGATCAGAAGTGGAGCAGCTGGGACTCGAAACAGCACCCATATGGGATGCCGGCACTGCAGGTGGCGGCTTAACCCACTATGCCACAGCATCGGCCTCTCAAATAAAATCTTTAAAAATAAAAACCAATGTTGGGGTGGACATTGTGGTGCAGAGGGTTAAGTCAGAACTTACAACTCAGGCATCCTATGTCAGAGCACCAGTTATACTGGTACCTTTACTTCCGATCCAGCTTCCTGCTAATGTATCCTTGGAGGCAGCAGATGATCGCTCAAGTATCTGGGCCCTGATACTCTCATGGGAGACCCAGGATGGAGTGCCAGGCTCCTGGCTTCAGATTGGCATAGCCCCAGCTCTTGTAGGCATTTGAGCAGAAAACCAGTGGATGGAAATCCACCCTCTACGTCCTCCACCCTGTGTATGTGTGTATGTGTGTGATTTTGCTTCTCAAGTAGATAAAAATAAGTGCATATTATTTTACTATTTTATTTTTTAAAGATTTATTTATTTATTTGAAAGTCAGAGTTACACAGAGAGAGGAGGAGAGGTGGAGACGGAGAGGGAGAAGAAGAGGGGGAGGGAGGGAGGGAGAGAAGGAGAGAGAGAGAGAGAGGTCTTCCATCCGATGGTTCACTCCCCGATTGGCTGCAATGGCTAGAGCTGCGCCAATCCAAAGCCAGGAGCCAGGAGCTTCTTCTGGGTCTCCCATGTGGCTGCAGGGGCACAAGGACTTGGGCTATCTTCTACTGCTTTCCCAGGCAACAGCCGAGAGCTAGATCGAAAGTGGAGTGGCCGGGACTCGAACTGGTACCCATATGGGATGCCAGCACTGCAGACGGCAGCTTTACCCACTACACCATAGCACCAGCCCCAGTACACATTATTTTAAAATGAAATAAAAACAAAAGCTAGGAGGGAAAGACAGCTTAAGGAGAAATTAATCCACTTTATACACTGCAAGTAACTAGAAGCACAAAATGATAAAACAGAAATGCTTAACAAACATGAAGGCTGAGGACTCAGATAAATGCCAGTGTCAGGTCTATAAATCTGGAGTAATATCCTCGAAACCCTTCAAAGGTGGTAGTCAAGCTATATGTGCAACACACTTCTCTCAAAGAAATCAGGAAGAGTGGAAGGCCCCTGAACTGAACTTTAGAGGGCAGCACTGGGGTGCAGTAGGTTAAACCGCTGCTTGAGACACTGACGTCCCATACTGGAGTGGCAGTTTGAATCCCTGCTGCTCCACTTGTGATCCGACCTAACAGAGGACAGTGACGCTGGGGTGTCTACTACCCACTTGAAGACATGGAAGGAGTTCCTGGCTTCTGGCTTCAGCCTGGCCCAGTCCAGGCTGTTGCAGGCACTTGGGGAGTGAACCAGAAGATGGAAGATCTTTCTGTCTCTGTCTGTCTGTCTCTCTCTGTCACTTTGCTTTTCAAATAAATTAAAAAAAAAATCTTAAAAAAATCCAAGCTTCAGAGAATGCTAATAAGGAAACAGAAGGCAAGATAAATCATCAGTAGAGGAGAGAAGTATTCTGAGATGGGAAGAACACATGTGATCAAAAAAAGAATGACAAGAATTTTTTTTAAGATTTATTTTATTTATGTGAAAGACAGACTTACAGAGAGAGGTAGAGACAGAGAGATAGGTCTTCCATCCGCTGGTTCACTCCCCTGATGGCCACAATGGCCAGAGCTGCACCGATCCGAAGCCAGGAGCTTCTTCCAGGTCTCCCATGTGGGTACAGGGGCCCAAGGACTTGGGCCATCCTCTACTGTTTTCCCAGGCCATAGCAGAGAGCTGGATCGGAAGAAGAGCAGCAGGCACTAGAACCGGTGCCCATATGGGATGCCGGCGCTTCAGGCCAGAGCTGTGCCACAGCGCAGGCCCCAGGTTGCTTTAAAAAGGAAAAGAATTCTTAGTATCGGTCCTGGCACTGTGATGCAGTGGTTTAAGCCTCCGCCTGTGACATCAGCATCCCATATGGGCGCTTGAGTCCAGGTTGCTCCACTTCTGATCCAGCTCCCTGCTAATGCACCTGGGAAAGCAGCATAGGGTGGCCCAAGTGGTTGGGCCCCTACACCCACATGGGAGACCCAGAAGAAGGTCCAGGCTCCTGGCTTCAGTCTGGCTCAGCCCCAGCCAATCTGGCCATTTGAAGAGCAAATGAGCAGAAGGAAAATTCTCTTTCTCCTCCCCTTACTCTCTCCCTCTCTCTCTGTAACTCTTCTCAAACATATTTAAAAAATAAATAAATAAATAAAAGGAGACCAGTGCAGAAACACCCTCAGCACTTCACAAGCAGTATGCAACAAATGTAGAGGGTAGCTCTAGACCTAATTTATTCCCAAAAGAATGAAATCACAACAAACCTAGACAACAGAGCTAAACCAGTGTAACTCTGTAACCTTGAAGGAAACCAGAGTTCTTGCAAACAACAAATTTCATCAGGACAAACTTCCCACGACCTCTCCGAGTCTTCATAGTCACCAATGAGACAAGCTATTCTTGTCCCCATTTCCAGCTGGGAAAACTGCAGTAACAGGGGCTGGCACCATGGCTCACTTGGTTAATTCTCCACCTCCAGTGCCGGCATCCCATATGGATGCCGGGTTCTAGTCCCGGTTGCTCCTTTTCCAGTCCAGCTCTCTGCTGTGGCCCGGGAGGGCAGTGGAGGATGGCCCAAGTGCTTGGGCCCTGCACCCACATGGGAGACCAGCAGGAAGCACCTGGCTCCTGGCTTCAGTTTGGCACAGCGCTGGCCGTAGCGGCCATTTGGGGAGTGAACCAACGGAAGGAAGACCTTTCTCTGTCTCTCTGTCTACAACTCTACCTGTCAAATAAAACAAACAAACAAACAAACAAACAAAAAACTAGTAACAGAACACCATACATACTCTCTACAGTGAAGAAGTGGTAAGGGCACTAACCACTCAAGCCTCTGCCTTTAACTCAGCACTCAAAATGGCTTTTAATAAAGATAGGATGTTCATTCAATAAGCAACTATTAAAAGAAAGAAACCCCAGGAATTTTTTATAGGTAAAGCTTTAACAAATACTTTGAAACTACAAAATGTCCTCTTCAGAGGGTAAAGAGAAAGGAATAGTTTTCTAAATGGGACAACAATTCACAGAAGACTCTTAATGGCAGTATTATTCTATATGGGGTACTTGATGCCTTTAACATCATAATAATTCTGCTCCAGGTCACAATTAGCAGCCACAGGAAAATGCTCAGAGGAGACTTCCTAGGGTGGACGCTGTCTGAAAGGTGTACAGATATGCTGTGGTGTGATCTGAATTGTCATCCATCTAAGAAACCGAATTCTTCACTTGCATTTGTACTGGAGCAACAAGCTCTGGGCGTCAGTACTGGTGCTAGTCTTCATGCAAAACTGCAGTCCCACAGGGCACCAAAAGGCTGGTCCTCTGCTAGTCCAGGGCAGAAGTTGGCTCCAGGTCCTGACAATACCGGGCCTTGGGCTCCCTCTGGAGGACACGAGGGCTGAAATTCAAATCCTCACTCTCCTGGGTAAGGGTAAAAGCCACTGGATCCCTGCGGTCTATATACTGCTCTCCAGAAAGTGAAACTAATACCAGCATGCTGCAGAGAACATGTTCCACTTCACCAATGAAATCATCCCACATTTCATTATTCTGTTTTCTTTCTCAAGTGATTTACTGAGTGTTTAATAAATCAATCTCTGTGTTCATTCATTCACAAAGCAATTGTACTTCAACGTCAATACATGTAGGCACTGTTCCAAGCATGGAGAAAACAGTGAACAGAACACTACATCCCTACCCTCAGAGGGTCATATTTTAGTAGGGGAAAAAACAAAAAAAGAGGATAAATAAGTAACATATACAGCTTTTCAGAAAGGGAAATGCTAGGGCCGGCACTGTGGCATAGTGGGTAAACCCTCAGCCTGCGGTACTGGCATCCATATGGGCGCTGTTTCGAGCTCCAGCTGCTCCACTTCTGATCCAGTTCTCTCTACAGCCTGGGAAAGCAGCAGAAGATAGCCCAAGTGCTAGGGCCCTGCACTGACATGGGAGGCCTAGAAGAAGCTTCAGGCTTGTGGCTTTGGATTGGCCCAGCTCCAGCCACTGTGGCCATTTGGGGAGTGAACCAGTAGATGGAAGACCTACCTGTCTGTCTGTCTGTCTGTCTCTCTCTCTACCTCTCTGTAACTCTGCCTTTCAAATAAATACATACTTTTTTAAAAAAAATTTCAACATATTTGTAAAAAAAAAGGGGGGAAATGCTATGCAAAAAAAAAATAAAACAAGAAAGTAGTAGGAATGGGGAGAGTTACAATTTGCAGTTAGGTGGACGGGAGCCTTTATGTATCCACATATGTAAAGATGAGTAAAGCTGTGTCGAGCAACTGGAAAGAGGTGAAGGAGGGATCACGCGGACACCTAGGGAAAGAGATTTCTGGGCAGAGGAAACAGTAAGGGCAAAGGCTCTGAGGTAGGAGCACAGATGTTGTGCTCTAGAAACTGCAAGAGAGGCAGAGGGGCTGAAAAGAATGAGCAGTGGGGAAAGAAACAGCAAAGGGGGTCAAGAAGGGGCAGAGGCAAACTGCAGAGGGTCTTGTGGATTTATTCTGAGGGGAGGGGTTGAGCAGAACCATGACATTACCTGATATAAATTTTATTAAGAGCCGATAAAGTGGAACAAATGTGGAAGGCAGGAGACCAGTCAGGCAAGGAGATGTTGTGAACAGCAGTTCACAAGAGTTTATGCTAATCATGTGACTGATCAGAACGTTTGTTCTACAGATGCTGGCCAAAGAATTGCAGGGACTGGGGCCAGTGTTGTGGCAATGGGTTGGGCCTCCACCTGCAATGCCAGCATCGCATATGAGCAGTGACTAGAGTCCTGCTGTTCTGCTTCTGATCCAGTTCCCTGCTGGTGTGCCTGGAGAGGCGCTGGAGGACAACCCAATTACTTGGGTCCCTCAGCCACATGGGAATCTTGGACAGAGTTCTGGGCCTGGCCCAGTCCCAGCAGTTGTAGCCATTTGGGGAGTGAACCAGCAGGTGGAAGATCTATCTCTGTCACAAAAAAAAAAAAAAAAAAAAAAAAAAAAATCTATCTCTGTCTCTTCCTCTGTAACTTTGCCTTTCAGATAAATTTTTTAAAAAATAAAAAAAATTTTTTCAGGAGGAAGGAACTTAGAACCACTACCTTCAGTCAAGCTTCTTATCAAAGAAGTCTTCACCTAAGGGTGTCACATTGACTATGAGCACAGACCCTGTAAACCTATCTGACAATATTCCCTAAAATCCACCGATTCCTCCTTTTCCATTAAGTCCTCCTACTAACTTGTAAATTGGGAAAAGCACTTTTGAGACTGAAGATATCAGCTCCCCCATCCCCCAACCACCCGGGAATCTGGCCTCCTGAATACATACATCTGTTCCCTTGTATGAACTCTTGTCTCTTGAATTGCCTGTCCAGCATGGAGCAGCCCTGGCTTAATTTCAACATTATCAAAAGGACATAGGGTCTGGCTGGCGCTGCGGCTCACTAGGCTAATCCTCCGCCTGCAGCGCTGGCACACCGGGTTCTAGTCCCAGTTGGGGCACTGGATTCTGTCCCAGTTGCCCCTCTTCCAGTCCAGCTCTCTGCTGTGGCCAGGGAGTGCAGTGGAGGATGGCCCAGGTCCTTGGGCCCTGCACCCACGTGGGAGACCAGGAGGAAGCACCTGGTTCCTGGCTTTGGATCAGTGCAGCGCGCCGGCCGTAGCAGCTACTTCAGGGGTGAACCAATGGAAAAGGAAGACCTTTCTCTCTGTCTCTCTCACTGTCTAACTCTGTCTGTCAAAAATAAATAAATAAATAAAAAGGACATAGGGTCTGAGAGAAAGAAAGCAGCAGATTATTGATTATTCCAAGATTTTTATGCTAAGCAACTGGAAGAAAGGACTTACCCTTAGAAGTATAAAACACTGAAGGAACAGGGAAGAGATCAGGATCTTAATTTTGGACAAGTTATGGTGGAATTACCTCTTACATGTTTTAATTGAGCTGTTGAATGGACAAATGGAAATCTGAGCCTGGGGCCTAGTGGTCAAGTCCAGGTTGGAGGTTCTAGGCCTCCCATGTCAGCCATGTGCCTCGATGGGCTCATCAGGGAGTGTACACAGAAAAGGGCAGAAGTCAAAGCAGCAGTCCAACTGCTTGTTGATTTCTTGAACTACAAAACCATCCTGGGCCCTGCTTTCCCACTGTTTACAAGGGTTCGTTCAACTGTTATTGAGAGAAACTAAGCAGATATAATAAATCCATTGGGATTACTTTTTACTGTTCAGACGGGTATAAGTCAAATTCCGGATTTCAGGTTTTTGATTAGAGATACTCAAACTATACAGAAAATCCCAAGGATGATTTAAAAATATAATAAACACAAAGGGAGTGGAGAGAAAAAAGTGGGAGTGAAGGAGGGAAGGAATCTACTAGAGTAAGTGAATTTAGCAAGGTCTCAGGAGAAAAATATCAACATAGGAAAACAAACTGTATCTTTATAAAGTACCAACAAGTAATTGGAAAATGAAATTTAAAAGCAATACTATTTCTAATACAATCAAAAATAAAACACACTGCAATAAATTTAACAAATGATGTGTAAGATGCTACATTGAAAATTAAAAATATTGCTGAGAGAAATTAAAGAAAATGTAGATTAATGGAGAGTTTATATCATGTTCACAGACTGGAAGACTCATTATTGTTATGAAATTCACTCTCTTCAAATAGACACATAGATTTCCCACAATCCCAGTCAAAATTCTAACAGGCATTTTTAAACAAACTGACAAAAAATCTGACAATAATTTATACTGCTGTAAGGATCAACAAACACATAAACTAAACAGGCAATGGCTCCTGGCTTCAGATCGGCACAGTTCCACCATTGTGGCCATCTGGGGAGTGAACCAGCGGGTGGAAGATTTCTCTCTGTCTGTAACTCTACCTCTTAAATAAATTAATTTAAAAAAAAGATCCTTATGTTAAAAATAAGTGTATTATACATAACAAGCTCAGTTATTAATTCTAAGCAAATTCTTTCTAAGATTAATATCACAAAATTATAATAAAGAGATTAAAATTTCTTTTTTATGTTTATTTAGTATAAAACAAAACTAGGTAGAGTCCTGATTAAATAACAGGTAAGACAATTTATTAATTTTTGAAGAAGAGGAAAATCGAGAATTTTGGTTATGCTATGGTTTAAATGTATCCCTCAAAATCTCTGGTGTTAGAAACATAAACCACAAATCCATATGTTAATGCTATTCGCAGGGGGCCTTTGGGAGGTAAGACAAGACAAGTCTTGTGGGTGGGGGCCCCTGTAAGACAAGAAGCAAGCTGAGCAGGGAGTTGGCTGTCTCTCACGTGATGCCCTCCAGGGCACTGCGATCCGACAGGAAGGCCCTCACCAGATGCTGAGCAGAAGCTGGGCCACGCTCCGGGACCCCCCAGCCTCCAGAACGGTTCTGCGTGGACCACCGTCTGTGGTATTCAGCTATCGCAACACAGGTAGTACACCCCTTCTGGGTTGGACATAATTTATTTTATGAAACATGCAAAGTCTGCACACATAAAAGGCACTGTCAGACAGAACTAGGAAACTTCTAGAAGAGTGCTGGTGACTGAAAGGATAAAATAATTCAACACTGGGATATTCTATCATTTTTAGGTATTTTATAATTTCTTTTACTCTGACCAATAGAACATATTTTTCATCATGTAATGATAACGAATAGCCTGAGCAGTCCAGGAGATGACTCACCCAGGGCTGGGACGAGCAGAGGGCGAAGATCAGCAGAAGTACTGTGTGTGTCATCTGACGGGGTGCAGTACCACCTAATAATCAGAGCAAGCAGAGAGGCAGGCAGGGAGGAGACGACTTTATAATTCCCAGTGAAAGCATACAGAGCTCTTGGAGGAAAGAAGAAAGCTGAATATCAAGCTAACAAAAAAACTGAGATGATTTTGCATTTCTACTGTTATAAAAAAAGGAAGAGTTGTCAATTTGTATTTTTAGGAGAATTCGAAAGAAAAGACACTACCAGAAAAAAAATCTGTTCCTCTTCAAATTCTTCCCCTCACAATGGCCATCTCCACCCTAAAATTAGAGACCAAGCTAGTAAGAACCAAGGATAAGAAGGCAAACATGTTCTGGTAAAATTTTTACTGTTTCAGTGTTAAATTATATGTAAACTACTAAATGATAAACATGCAAATCAGGCTAAAAGATTCACTTCAACACTTTTAAACAATCTTCACGACACAGCTGAGCACTGCTCCAGAATATTCTGTGTTAGATCCTAACCTGTGTCCCATGCTTACTGGATAAACTTAATGCTCAGAAATGGTTGGCACTCCCAGACAGTAAGACCTCACTTCATTACGTATTTAGAAACTTTTCTCTTATTATAAAGCTCTGAAACAAGGCTAAGAATAGTCAATGATCAAACATCATTGAAATAACAGGTGATCAAATAAAGTTATATGACTTAATATAAGCTGTAGTTTTATTAGGATGTAGCAATAAGGCAGTTTTTATAAATTAACGCTCAAATTAAGAATACATGAATAATTTGGCCGGCGCCAAGGCTCACTAGGCTAATCCTCCACCTTGCGGCGCCGGCACACTGGGTTCTAGTCCCGGTCGGGGTGCCGGATTATGTCCCGGTTGCCCCCCTTCCAGGCCAGCTCTCTGCTGTGGCCAGGGAGTGCAGTGAAGGATGGCCCAAGTGCTTGGGCCCTGCACCCCATGGGAGACCAGGAGAAGCACCTGGCTCCTGCCTTAGGATCAGCGCAGTGCGCTTGCCGCAGCGCGCCGGCCGCAGCATGCCAGCCTTGCGGCCATTGGAGGGTGAACCAACGGCAAAGGAAGACCTTTCTCTCTGTCTCTCTCTCTCACTGTCCACTCTGCCTGTCAAAAAATAAAAAAAAAGAAAAAAAGAATACATGAATAATTTAAAAATTATATATTTGAAATCAAACTTAGGTGAATGTACACATAGCCACACAGATCTGGGATATATCTGCAGAACTCTCTAGTCAGCATTCCTGCGCATGCAACATTAACAGAAAGGGTTTTTTAAACCATACAGTGATTCTGGGATTCCCTGAATTTTCAGCTGCCGCATTTTCTACTCTACATCTGGCAGCTTCCTCTTCCTTTCAGTTTGTGCATTTCCTGTATTCTAAAAAGTAAATAGAAACAGGACCTTAATTGAGGAAATGGTGAGTGTTTGCTAAGGAAATACAGCCAGAAATAAAAACACCTGAACTTTGTACCTGGGGCTTGTTTTATAACTTACAGTGAAACTATGTAATAAAGGTATTCCTCGTGATCATCGTCAAATAGAACTAAAGTGGCTGCATAGGGAGCCTTGTTCTCTTGCCTAAGTCACTCATTTACAGTAAAGTAAGGTAGGGTTTCTCTCTGGTTTTAAAGCCTAGTAAATGTATGTATACACTACTTCAACATATTTTTAAGACACCTGGAAGAGGTTCCTGTACAGCTGGGAAGTGCTTGGATCTGATAAGGTAATTAAAATCACCGTATCAATGGCAGAGCCAAGAACAGAACACACAAGTTGTTACTCCCTATCTTATGTTTATAAGACATGTCACATTTTCTTGGGCTCTAAAATAAACTACAGACTCAAAATTTAGGACATTTTCTGAATTCTGACATTAATTTATTTTTTTCATTAATTTATTTTTTAATGTTTGTTTATTTTTATCTACTGGAAAGGCAAAGCAAGCAACAGAGACAGAGAGAGACACAGAGCAAGTAATCTTCCATGTGCTGCTTCACTCCTCAAATGCCCACCACAGCCAGGGCTGACCAGGACCCAAGAATTCCACTTGGGTCTCCCATGTGAGTGGTACGGGCCTGAGAATTTCAGCCATCATTTGCTGCCTCCCAGGAGACCTTAACAGGAAGCTGGACTGGAAGCAGAGGAACTGGGACTCAAATGGGCACTGTGATATGGGATGCAGGCATTGCAGGCAGTGGCTCAGTGCCTGCCCCTGAAACTAATTTATTAAAAGTGTTTGGGCTACCCTTACATGCAATTTGAATCACTTGTCAAAACTGGTTTTAATGGGCAATATAAATAAACCATAACCAACAGATGACTTCTGGTGATGTCTAATAACTACCTGTTTCAAGGTCTTTTTTTTTAAGTTCATCTTTCCAGGAGTTCTACATCATATGAGAATTATCTATTTACTTATCCTAGGAGTGCCACCCTGTCTCAGGAGTCCTTTCTTTTCTGCGTTAGGGTGTAATCTCAGTTCCTGGGGACGCTCACAGGAAGCAGGTGGAGCACATGCAGCGCATTCCCATCCTCCCATCCCCAGGTTCCCAACTTACCCAGTCACTCAGTGAAGTGCACACGAGTAAGGCACCCAAGGTCAAAGTTTAAAGCCACCAGATAACTTTGTGAACTCTGTAACGTGGACTGTGGAGCTTTATCAAGTTCCAGGCATGGCCCTAAATGTCACAATTAAGTGTCTGATAACTCCCTTATCCAGATGCTTCAGAGACTGAGTGGCCTGATTTACAAAGCTTCTTTACATAGTTTTAGATCAGGTTTTATAGATTTTTAATTTACTAAGATCTCCCTAGTAAGTACACATGATTTGTCAGTAATAAAATGTAACTGATTTAATTTTTAAAAACAGAGACTATGCAGTCAGTACATCACACGCAGAGAAGACCTCACAAGCGTGGGACAGAAGCCGTCCAGGAGCAAGCTCCGACGCAGTCAGTACTTTCTGAGAGCACTAATCTGGATGCTGAACACGAGATTTCCAAATGAAATTCAAAATCTCTCCAGTGGGCCGATCGGGGACAATTCAACAAGATTACTGATGTGTCGCTGTGAAAGCAGGTACACAGCAGGGACAGACAGGGGAGTCAAGAGGAAACAAGAGAGGAAGAAGCCACACATGCGGACAAGCTTGTGGTGAGGACAGCCACGGTTCACAGCGCTTTCATTCTCCTTGGCATGGCTCACCTGCCAGATGCCTGATGACACACACGACACAGACACGACTTTTCCTGGGACACAGGGGTCACCATCACACATTCAAAGGAGAGCTTGTATTCACTACCGCAGAAAGGAGCTTACAGAAAACGGTCGTAATGGGTTATTCTTGAAAATACAGGTATGTTTACAGAGTCCAAGGACAGCAAATTTTTCATATTTTGTCAACTTTAAAACAGTAATAACTAAATTTATGCAGAGTAAAAAATTCTAAACAACATTCCTACAAAAACTATTAAAAAAAAAGTTTTACCTCTTGCTTTTCTTGCTTATGGTCCATGTGAAGTAAAGTTTGTATTTTAGATGAATCTGTTCTCTTTGAATCTTTCTTCAGCATTTTTACCTGCTTAACTTTTGCAAAAATACATAAAACAATGATAATTTGTTATTCCTATCCTGAAATTTTACTTTCCTTTTCAAGAACTTCAAAACAAGATTATGGTGTCCACTAAAGTCACTTTTTTTTTTTTTTTAACAAAGAAATCAGTCATGAGTTGTAATGGTAAATTATTCTCTCTGTAACTTTATAAAAAGTCTATCAAGTATTTAAAGAAAATACTGGGACAGACACTTGGTGCAGTGGTTAAGACGCTGCCTGGGAAGCCTGCGTCTCTTATCAGTGGAGCGCCTGGGCTCCAGCCCCAGCTTTGCTCCTCACTCCAGTTTCGTGCTAATGTGCACCCTGGAAGGCAGCAGGTGATGGCTCAGAGCCTTGGGCCTCTGCCATCCATGTGGGAGACCCAGACTGAGTTCCAGATCCCTGGACGTGGCCTGGCCCAGCCCTAGCTATTGTGGGCATTTTGGATGTGTGGATGTGGACCAGTGGATGGGAGATGTGGCTGTATTTGTCTCTCTGTCTCTCTCTGCCTTTCAAACAAATAAAACAAAGATTTTTGTAAAGAAGACATTAATTTTGAAAAATTCTAAGGGTAACTGTTCAGTGCATTAAATCATTCCTTGAGCAGTACAAGTACTGTATTCTTGCTATTATATTAACTTTTCACAAGGTGTCACTCTTCTTCAAAGAAATATTTACCTAAGGCCAAAAAAACAAGCTTGATTTTAAGATAAATCTTAGGTTTATAAATATTAACCTCCTAAATACCTGGATGCCAGAAGTACATATAACATTCCTGCTGTTCTGTGGGCAAATACTCATGGAAGAACACATAGGAAAGTGATTTACTCCAGATCATATGCTGAGCCAAATCCACCTTCCTTAATACTGTCATTCTAACACTTGAATAACATGAAGCAAACAAAAACCTCAGCCTTAAAGTGGTTTTAAACCCCCCTTTTAAAAATATTTCAAGTTTCACCCTTGTTTGAGTAAGGGGAGAAAATCTCATCCACTGAAAATATTTTTCTCAGCACTTCACTATTTTCTAGCTCCACCACACTATAGAATGTAAGTTACATTGTTTTTAAAAGTCTTGTAAATGATATCTGGATTCGTAAAACTATGAAAAATATCTGTACCTTCCATTCCTTTCATCTCCTTAGAGCGTATTGTGAAAGGCAGTTCTGGGAAATGGAATTCTTTTCTGTCAGATCTGGAAAAATTCAGCTTCCTTTTGTTTCCATTTGCCACCTGGCCACTTTGACCCTTACATACACTCTTCTCCACTTGGCTCTAAACAAACGAACAAGAGTCAGCCTGAAGAAACATGCAGAACTATTTGTAGAATAGTAAGTCTAGCCATTTGCATGATTGTATTATAGAAGAGAGGTATAACAATTTAATAACTAATAAATAAAACAGAATATTATTAAACATATAAACAGATCAAACTCCAATAGAAGCTTCACAAAATATTTTAGCATATTTAATATTCTGAGAATAAAAGCCTTCATCATGAGAGTGATAACCTTAACTTTTAATTAAAAAAAAAAAAAAAAACTTTTGTTTGAAAGGCAGAGAGAGCAAGAGGAAGAAACCGACAGAGATCTCCCACCTGTTAATTCACTCCCTAAATACCCACAAAACCAGGCCTGGTTCAGGCTGCGGCCAGGAGCCAGGAACCCAGCAAGGATACAACTACTTGAGCTATCACCAGTGTCTTCCAGGATGTGCACTAGTAAAAAGGTGGAATCAGGAACAATTTTTTTGTTTTTGAAAGGCAGAGGGCCGGCGCCGTGGCTCACTAGGCTAATCCTCCACCTTGCAGCGCCGGCACACTGGGTTCTAGTCCCGGTCGGGGCGCCGGATTCTGTCCCGGTTGCCCCTCTTCCAGGCCAGCTCTCTGCTGTGGCCAGGGAGTGCAGTGGAGGATGGCCCAGGTGCTTGGGCCCTGCACCCCATGGGAGACCAGGAAAAGCACCTGGCTCCTGCCATCGGATCAGCACGGTGCACCGGCGGCAGCGCGCCGGCCGCGGCAGCCATTGGAGGGTGAACCAATGGCAAAGGAAGACCTTTCTCTCTGTTTCTCTCTCTCACTGTCCACTCTGCCTGTTAAAAATAAAAATAAAAAAAATAAAAAAAAAAAAGGCAGAGTGACTCAGGGAGAGGGAGAAGGAGAGAGAGAGACAGAGACAGAGAAGGATCTTCTGTATGTTGGTTTACTCTCCAAACACCTGCAAAAGGGTATGGCTGGGCCATGCCAAAGCCAGGAGCTAGAAACTCCACCTTGGGCCTCCCACGAGGTGGCAGGGGCCCAAGCCCTTGGGTCATCTGCTGTTGCTTTCCCAGGTGCCAGCAGCAGGGAGCTGGAAGGGAAGCAGAGGAGCTGGGACTCAAGCCAGTGGCAGCCAGCTGTACCACAACACCAGTCCCACCCTAACTTTCTTAATCAATCACCTGCTCTTAGATAGGTTTGTATTATTTTTTTCAAAGATTTATTTTATTTATTTTTAAGACAGAGTTACAGAGAGAGATGGAGGCCAGGAGGGAGGGAGAGAAAGGAAGAAGGAGAGAAAGAGAGAAAGAGAGAGAGAGAGAGAGAGATCAATCTTCCCCCAACTGGTTCATTCCCCAATGGCTGCAACGGCTGGAGCTGAGCTGATCTGAAGCCAGGAGCCAGGAGCTTCCGGGTCTCCCATGCTGGTGTAGGGGCCCAAGCACTTGGGCTATCCTCTGCTGCTTTCCCAGGCACAATAGCAGGGAGCTGGACCATAAGTGGGGGAGCTAGAATTCAAACTGGCATCCAAATGGGATGCCAGCATTGCATGACAGGGTTTTAACCCACTGCACCACAGCGTTGGCACCGGTTTGTATTATTTTTAACTAAAAATAAAGTTTTTGAAAGACAGAGAGACATGAGATAGAGAGCAAGCCCAGCTGGGAGCTGGGGACTCAATATGGGTCTCCCAAGTGGGTGACAAGAACCCAAGTAAGTACCCAAGTATCCAAGTACCCAAGTAAGCCATCACCTGCTACCTCCCAGAGTACACATTATCAGGATGCTGGAATCTGAAGCGGAGCTGGGACTCAAACTCAGGCACTGTGATAAGGGATGTAGGTGTCCCAAACATCCTAACTGCTACATGAAATGCCCTTCCTTCAATATTTTCCTATAAATAACAGATTCGATTTGAAATAAACTATTTTCCTATGTAAAAAACAGGGGAATGAACTACACTAATTATTTTTTCTGAGGAAAGTAAGTTGTGCTTATTTGCCATCTACTTTTTATTTTTAGGATTATTTATTTATTTATTTATTTGAAAGTCAGAGTTACACAGAGAGAGAAGGAGAGGCAGAGAGGTCTTCCGTCATCTGCTGGTTCACTCCCCAATTGGCAGCAACAGCTGGATCTGCACCGATCTGAAGCCAGGAGCCAGAAGCTTCTTCCAGGTTTCCCATGCTGGTGCGGGTGCCCAAGGACTATGGGCCATCCTGTACTGCTTTCCCAGGCCATAGCAGAAAGCTGGATTGGAAGTGGAGCAAACCAGTACCCACATGGGATGCCGGCACTGCAGGCAGCGGCTTTACCTGCCATGCCACAGCACTGGTACCAGTGATCTGCTTTTAATCCATCTACTAAAATATTAAAAACATTTTTTGGAAGTGGAAACCCAAAAGTTCTTGTGTCTTTAAAAGATTTACTTATGTATTTATGTACACATGTATTTATTTATTGAAAAGTAGTATGAGAGAGAAAGACGGAGAGAGAGAGACAGAGAGATCTTCCATCCACTGGTTCATCCCCCAAATCTTGCAACAGCCAGGGCTGGGCTAGGCTGAAGCCAGGAGATCCAACTGAATCCCCTAAGAAGGAGGCAGGAACCCAAGCACTTGGCCCATCATCTCTTGCCTCCCAGGCTCATTAGCAGGAAGCTGGGTCAGAAGCAGAGGAGCCAGGACTCGAACTGGCACTGAAATCTGGGATACAGGTATTCCAAAGGCAGCTTAAGTCTCTGTGCCTACCTCCCAGTCCTCTTGTGACTTTTCAGGGTAGAAACCTTAACTTACTATACCCAAGTCACACATTAAAAAATACACAAATAAGATAAAGGATATTACCTAAAACTCTGAAAGCCATAAGGAAAAGATGGCCTATTTCCATCTCAGGAACTGAAACAAAAAGATATTCAAAGCATACTTTTTAAAGTGTTAGAGCAGCAAAGGTTGAGAAAAGGGAAGGGAGGTCACACTCAAGAGGCCACATCTGAGTGGCCAGCTTCTTGCCTTACTTGCACGGCACCTCCATCATCCTGCCTGCTGTCAGACACAGCTTGTCCAACATACTGTAAAGAAGTGCGTCTCCTTTTTGCTCTTTCAGCTAACCTGTTATTTAAAAACGAATGAGAAGTTATCAGAACTCCCCAGCAGTGCCACTGTTGTAGCTACAACAACAAGTTACAGCATGGAAATCTACTGTTTGAACACTGAGCACCGAAATGCAATGTCCAGCCTTCAAGTGCTCCAAGGAGGAAAGTGGGAACGTGGAGAGAACTACTACAAGGTTAACACCAGTGGAGACACCATGTTGTGGAGTGACTCCTGCTGGCTCCCTTCTGTATGTTCTGAAATTGCGTCTCTTAACCTCTGGGTTTCCCAGTTTATGAGCCTACTGTTCAAGACCAGTTTACCACCATGATTACTGGCATCATGGTTTTGGGGTCACCTCAATAATGGGCGATTGCGTTCTGCAGCCTGATATACCTTCTGACTGACACAGGCAAGTCCACTTGCCTACCTCTGCGACCTACAGCCCAAACCTGTCTGTCAGAATCTGCTTGGGCTAATGCAGAGTTTCCTTACCTAAATCCACAGCTGTCTCCCTAAACTGAAATGTGACCTTAACTCCTTGCTAGACAGATCCTCAGCAGGCATCACATTGCCCAGGAATAAGCAGACTCATGTTAGCAGTCTTTCAACTGTATGAGAGGCTGTATCTAAAACTGGCCCGATACACTGCTTTCCTACTAAAATACTTGAACTCGAAAAGCTACTGAACTAGAAAAAACTAATTTTTTTTTACTGTCCTTTCTCCATTGAGAGAATCTGCTTTGTAAAAAACAAAAATGAGGTCCCCCTTATTGTACCAAATGCTATGGTTTGGATACTGTTTTTTTTCCAAAGGTTCATGTGCTGGAATCTTGGTCTCTAGTGTTGACAACGTTTAGAGGTGGTAGAACCTGTAAGGGGTGAGGCCTTGTGGGAACTGATTAGGTCTTTAAGAATAACTCATGGTTTTTCTCTTGGGAGCACGTTTTCATTCTCTTTAGAAATACCCGGAGGGGCCAGCATCCCATGACTAGGTGCCGGTTCAAGTCCCGGCTGTGCTCCACTTTCGATCCAGCCCCCCGCTAATGCACCTGAGAAAGCAGTAGATGATGGATCAAGTACTTGGGCCCCTGTCACCCATGTGATAGACCTGGATGCAACTCCTGGCTCCTGGCCCAGCCCCAGCTGTTGTGACCACTGTCAGAGTGGATCAGCAGATTGAAGCTCTTTTTCTGTCCCTCTCTCTATGTCACTTTTTCAAATAAATAATTTTCTAAGGATTTATTTTATTTATTTCAAAGGCGGTGTTACAGAGAGGCAGAGGCAGAGAGAGAGAGAGAGAGAGAGAGGTCTTCTATCCACTGGTTCACTCCCCAGATGGCTGCAATGGCCGGAGCTGCACCAATCCAAAGTCAGGAGCCAGGAGCTTCCCCTGGGTCTCCCACGCGGGTGCAGGGGCCCAACAATTCGGGCCATCTCCACTGCTTTCCCAGGCCATAGCAGAGAGCTGGATCGGAAGTGGAGCAGCTGGGACTTGATTCGGAGCCTATATGGGATGCCAGCACTGTAGGCAATGGCTTTACCCATTACACCACAACACCAGCTCCAAGTAACTTTTTTTAAAAATAAAAAAAAGTACCAAGAAAGCAAGTTGTAGTTAACAACAATCTAAGGGAAGTCCCTTAGATCTGTGCTTCCTTGCTGGCACTTGTACCCCTTCTTCATGAAGTCGGTTCCATTTGCTTCTCTGCCGTATTGTGATGCAGCCAGAGGGCCCTTGCCAGGACACCAGTGCTACGCTGTTGGACCCTCCAGCTACCAGAACCATGGAGTCAGATAAATCTCTTTTCTTTTTAAAGTGCCCAGCCTCAGATTTTTGTTATAGCAACACAAAACAGACTAAGACATCAAGGCACACATAAGAACTTAGGAAATGGGGCTGGCAATATGGTGGAGCAGGTTAAGCCACAGCCTGAGATGCTGGCATCCCATATAGTTGCCGGTTCAAGTCCTGGCTACTCCACTTCCAATCCAGCTTCATGCTAATGGCCTGGGAAAGCAGTGGGGGACAACCCAAGTGTTTGGGCCCCTGTACCCCTGTGGGAGACTGGAACAGAATTATTGGCCCCTGGCTTCAGCCTTGCCCACTCCTGATTGTTACAGTCATTTAGGGAGTGGATGGAAGATCTCTCTGTCTCTCCCATTTTCTCTAACTCTTTCAAATAAGTCAATTAAAAAAAAAAAAAAAGAACTTAGGTCACATCACTTCATTTCTCTTCAAAAGGGAAGATAATTTTCTAAAGAGACTTTTTAAAAAAATAAATATGGTTTTTCCAAAAGACATTAGTGAAAAATTAAACATCTATATTACCAAGAAAAGTTAATTTCTTTTATAACATTCACAAGAAGTTCTCAGTAAATGATCTGTTACATGAATATAACTTCAACATATCTTTTTAAAATTTAGTTTACACACAGATACTATCCATGTGTTAAGTCACATTTTTGTTATTTTAAACTAAAACACCTGAGAAGCTACTCAGAAAGGGAGGTAGCTTACTTTGGTTTATAGGTTTGGAGACTCACAGTCCAAGGTCAACTATGCCTGTCAGCCGGACACCTGGTGGAGGCTGGTAGTGCCCGTGCAGAGGAAAATCAGACAGCCAGAAAGCAAAGACAGCAGCTATGCCCCCTCTCACTTCTGACTGTCAACCCTCGCAAGAGAACCACCTTCTAAGAGCACACCATATGACCTACAGGTCTTCTGCTGGGCCTGCCTCCTAGATGCCATAATTAGATCAAGTCTCCACGCTGAATCCATTACCCATTAACATTAATCCATTAACTATTAACACAGGACTGCAGGGACCAAGCCCCCATAATACAGGGACCTTTGCGGGACACCCAAACTGTTCTCAAACCATAGCAACCATTATGCAGGAACACTGCATTACTTAGGTCTCTGCTCTGTTAAAGCTCACCTTGGATTGGGGTGGGAGAGATTAGAGTTGAGATTTGCAGTCATCAAATTACCGCAGGTCGGATTGATGGGTGGCATTGTCATACAGCCTCCAGACTGCGCATCTTCTTTCATGCTGCTGGAATTAGTGCTGGAATTGACGGGGCTGGCTGGTCTGCTGCTTACAGGTCTGGTGTGCTCGGACACAGCGCGAGCATCTTCCATTCCATCCTGTCGACAATGTTCCACTTCATACTCTGTCTTTTTCAGTTCTGAGATATCTCCTTTTCTGCCTTTAACTTTAATAACTCTGACTTTGATCTCCTTGGGTTTTTTCTCTTTTTCCATTTCCTGGAACAGGTACATCCAAAATCTCATCCATCAGAACAGTTACTTTTGTCATTACAGAGCTAACTATAATATAGTTAAACAGGATGAAATAAAAATCAAAATCCTTACCTTTCCCCAAAAAGAACTACTTAGCAATGTATTGTTATATACTATTTTTCTTTCATCTTCCTTAAATTCATTTTCTTTACAATATGTTTTTGGCCTTATAAATGAGTTGACTCTTGCTTCTTGTAGTAACTTAGCTCTCAGTTCTGGTATGAATCTGTAAAACAAGCAGTATTAGCCAATGTTCTTTATTTAGACAGGCAGAAAACTATAATGCACATCAAAAGATGGCATAAGATTTACCTAATAAAATCTGATCACTGACCTCTTTCAAAATTTGATTTTGGAAATCTACTATATACAACTTCTACAAAATAGACTTACATGATATATTCCTATGAGTCAGGGGTCTAAGTAAAATTAAGGGGCCGGCACTGTGGCACAGTAAGCTAAGCTTCCTCCTGCAGTGCTGGCATTTCATATGGGCTTCAGTTCGTGTCATGGCTGCTCTTCTTCCAATCCAGCTCTCTGCTATGGCCTGGGAAAGCAGTAGAAGATGGCCCAACAGCTTGGGCCCCTGCACCCACGTAGCAGACCTGGAGGAAGCTCCTGGCTTCAGATTGGCCCAGTTCTGGCCGTTACAGCCATTTGGGGAATGAACCAGTGGATGGAACACCTTTCTCTCTGTCTATCTCTCTGTAACTCTACCTTTCAAATAAATAAAGAAAAGAAAAAAAACCAGCATTTAAATAGGAGTAAAGTTAAAAAGTACTGATTGTTTATTTAATGCTATCTCTGGTCAGGATGACACTGAGATTGTAGCGTCTGTGTAATGAATGTCAGTGATTATTACCTTTATTATGTGAGTTTTCATCTGTGACACCTCTAAGTCTACCATATCATCCACCTACTCAATACTTGACAAAATAACTCAGTACATTTTTGTTAATCAAAAACTTCTGCTATGTACATGAACCTAAGGAGAAATTATCCTGCTACTAAAATTTCTTAATACAAAATGCAAAAAGACATTGGTCCAAAATACTTACTTTTCAATAAATCCATCTCTAGTAAAATACTCATGATGCAGAAGTTCAGGAGATGATATCCGCTCAGCAGGATCAATCTGTAAACAAGCCTAGAAAAGGTAAAACAGTTTAACAAGTGAGATTTTAGCAGGGCTTTACATGACCAACAACTACACTTACTTGACAAATGAAAAATTAGTTACCAGAGCTAAAAGTTTTTGAAATGATGGTGCTGGGCCTTTTTGGAATTTCTGACCATTTATTTTCCTAAGAAATTTGCACTTGCGAAGTATTATTATAGGTTAAATGTGCTATGACTCGGCTTGGCCAAAACAGAGGTCAGGGCCGGCGCCGCGGCACACTAGGCTAATTCTCCGCCTAGCGGCGCCGGCACACCGGGTTCTAGTCCCAGTTGAGGTGCCGGATTCTGTCCCGGTTGCCCCTCTTCCAGGCCAGCTCTCTGCTGTGGCCAGGGAGTGCAGTGGAGGATGGCTCAGGTGCTTGGGCCCTGCACCCCATGGGAGACCAGGAGGAAGCACCTGGTTCCTGGCTCCTGCCATCGGATCAGCGCGGTGTGCCAGCCGCAGCACGCCGGCCGTGGCGGCCATTGGAGGGTGAACCAACGGCAAAGGAAGACCTTTCTCTCTGTCTCTCTCTCTCTCACTGTCCACTCTGCCTGTCAAAAAAAAAAAAAAAAAAAAAAAAAAAAAAAAACCACAGAGGTCAGTCCTTTTCTGCAGGGATTAGCAGAAATTAATTACCTCATTTTGATTCTTTTATCAGTCATGTGAGGTAGATACTTCATGGATAGCCATTTGCATTTTACAAATCTGGCCTAATTTGTGATTAGTCAGATTAAAATTTTTTCTTAAAGATTTATTTAATGAAAGGCAGGGAGACAGAGAGAGGGAGAGGCAAAGAAGATCCTCCATCTGCTGGTTTGCTCTCCAAATAGCCCCAACAACCAGATCTGGGCCAGACCTAAGCCAGGAGCCTGGAACTCTATCCAGGTTTCCAACACGAGTTGCAAGAACTTAGGTACTTGGGACACCATATGCTGCCTTCCCAGGTGCATTAGAAGGAAGCTGGGTCAGAAGGGTTAAAATTCTAGTCCAGGGGTCCACACTGTGGCATAGCAGATAAAGCTACCACCTGCAGTGCTGGCATCCCATATGGGTGCTATTTCCAGTTCTGGCTGCTCTACTTTCAATCCAGCTCTCTGCTATGGCCTGGGAAAACAGTAGAAGATGGCCCAAGACTTGGGGCCCCTGCAGCCATGTGGAAGACCCAGAAGAAGCTCCTGACTCTGGACTTCGGATTGGCCCAGCTCTGGTCGTTGCAGCCATCTGGGGAGTGAACCAGCAGATGGAAGACCTCTCACTCTGCCTCTGCCTCTCTGTAACTCTTTCAAATCAATAAATGAATCTTTAAAAATAAATAAATAAATAAAAATAAAATTCTATTATGGGGGCAGCACTGTGGCAGCACAAGTTAGCTGTTGCCTGTGACACCAGCATCCCACATTGGAGCACTGTTTCAAGTCCTGGTTATTCCTCGTCTAGAAAGTATCGGCAACACTTTTCATCTAGAAAGTAGTAACTTTCACACCAACATCTGTTGACAGTTTACTTAGGACCCTGGGCTAAGCACATTTCAGATATCATCTTTTTTTTTTTTTTTTTTTTTCAAGATCTATTTATTTGAAAGTCAGAATTCCAGAGAGAAAGAGAGAGAGACAGAGAGAGAAGTATCTTCCACCTGCTGGTTCACTCCCCAGATGGCCACAATGGGCTGAGACAGGCCAAAGCAAGGAGCCAGGACCTTCATCCAGGTCTCCCACATGGGTGCAGGGGCCCAAATACTAGGAACATCCTCCACTGCTTTTCCCAGGTGCATAAGCAGGGAGCTGGATCAGAAGTGGAGCAACCAGGACATCAACGGATGCTCTATGGGATACCGGCATAGCGGGTGGTGGCTTTACCCGTCGTGCCACAATGCCAGCCCCAGATATTACCTTACTAAATCCTCCAGCTATAGAAAATAAGTACGGTTACTGTCACTTTATAGCCCAGTAAACTGAGAAACAGAGATTAAGCCACTTGTCCAAAGCTACACAGCTAATTAATGGCATACCCGAGTTTTTATTATAGTCTGTGTGACTCAGAGTCTATTCTTCAAGTACCTCAATGATACTTATTTTGAAATTCAGAGAACCACTATTTTTCAAGGGCTTTACATCAGAAGTAAATTACCTTAATTGCCTCTGTGAAAGGAAATTGGCTGGTTAAAGAAAAAGAAAAGCAGATTTGCTTTCCAAAGAAAATCCATTTTACACTTTGAATTTTGTACTAAAAGCGTTGATACATTTATTACTTAGTTTAAGTAAAATTTAAATTTTAAAATAACGAAAAAGGGCTTCATGGTTTCAACAATTCAAGGTAAATTTTGGCACTAGTTTATCTTCCAAAATTAAACACTGCAGCAGCCAGGGCCAGTGTTGTGGCGTAACGCCAGCATCCCTTATGGGCACCAGTTTGAGTCCTGGTTACTCCACTTCCGATCCAGCTCCCTGCTAATGGCCTGGAAAAGCACTGGAAGATGGCCCAAATGCTTAGGCTCTTGCAACCATGTAGGAGACCCAGAAGAAGCTCCTGCCTACTGGCTTCAGATTGGCCCAGCTCTGGCCATTGTGGCCACTTGGGGAGTGTACCAGTAGATGAAAGATTCTCTCTGCCCCCTCCCACCTCTGTTTGTTTCTCTGCCTCTCAAATAAGTAAATCTTTAAAAAAAAAAAAAAAAAAGAAGAAGAAGAAGAAGAAGAGCATGACCCAAGTTACTTGGGACCCTGCACCCACATGGGAGACTCAGATGAAACTCCTGGCTCCTGGCTTTGGTCTGGCCCTGGCCCAGCCCTAGCCGTTGAGGCCATTTAGGGATTGAATCAGCAGATGTAGGATCTCTCTCTCTCTAACTCTGCCTTTCAAATAAAATAAATCATAACAACAAAAATTGCAGTTGGCAATGGCTTGGAGAGAGATGGCTTAAGATACCAGAGTAGACAGATTCCCAATCTGGCCAGAATGATGTTAAAAGACAGGGATAAACATGGTATGTACTTGGAATTTGTCCAGTTTACCCTAATGACCATTAAAATTGGGATAAACTGAAAATAATAAACATATCTCAAGGGGTTTTCAGGTCTAATAGCCTATAATTTTTTTAAAGATTTATTTATTTATTTGAAAGTCAGAGTTACAAAGAGAGAAGGAGAGGCAGAGAGAGAGAGAGAGGTCTTCCATCCACTGGTTTACTCCCCAGTTGGCCGCAACGGCTGGAGCTGTGCCAATCTGAAGCCAGGATCCAGGAGCTTCCTCCAGGTCTTCTGTGCGAACACAGGGGCCCAAGGACTTAGGCTATTGTCTACTGCTTTCCCAGGCCATAGCAGAGAGCTGGATCAGAAGTGGAGCAGCCGGACTTGAACTGGTGCCCATATGGGATGCCAGCACTGCAGGCAGTGGCTTTACTGGTGACACCACAGAGCCAGCACCAGTCTATAAATTTTAATTTCTCTGTATTACAGGCATAACTTTCAACAAATAATATTACTTTAGGAACCTTTAAGAGTTTCATTATAACAATACTTAAAAACTATAGTATAATTTGTGCAAATTTCTCAGATGTTAAGTTCTTATTTCTTAACATACATGAACTATATCTGCCAGCAATCCATTAAGCTTTGGGTATTTTTTTCTTGCATTTCTGGTGTGTTGAACTTGAGGGAGGACCACGCCAGTAAAAATGGGATTCTTGGAAAAGATATTCTGTAAGTGAGGTGTTAAATTGCCTGAAAAGAGAAAAAAATACAAAACAAAACAAAAAAACACAGAAATTGGTCTACAGTCAAAACAATGAAATTGCTATGTGACAGGCAGTAAACTGCCGAGAACTGGGCGTGGGCAGGGGGATGCTGCTGTCCTAGCAGTCAAGATGCTAGTAAGACATGTGTGGCCCACACCAGAGCCTGGCTTTCACGCCCACCCCCAGCTCCTCATTCCAGCTGCCTGCTAAAGCAGACCCTGGGAGGCCATGGTGATGGCTCAAGCAATTAGCTCTGCCACCCTCCACCCTCCTGGAAGACCTGGATTGAGTTCCTGGCTTCCAGTCAGGGACCCTTGTAGGCATTTGGGAAGTAAACCAATGGACTGGAGCCCTTTCTGTCTCTGCCCTCTGCCTCTCAAACAAATAATTAAAAAAAAAACAAAAAAAAACAAAAAAAAAAACAAAAAAAAAAAAAACAAAACAAAACAAAAAAAAAAAAAACAAGAACAAGAACAAAAACTGGGAGCGGATCTTCAGCCTAACAAGTAAGTCTGCCCGCATGCTGCATCAGAATACCTGGGTTCAGTGCTTGCCTCTGGCACCTGACTCTAGCTTCCTGCCAATGCAGACCATGAGAGAAGCAAGGCTGACTCAAGGAGCTGGATTCCCACCACCCACTTGGGAGACCTGGGTTGCATTTCTGGCCCCTGATTCTGCTCCTGCCCTTTGCTTCTGCAGGCATCTGGGAAGTGAACCAACATTCACTCATTCATTCTCTCTCTCTGCCTCTCAATTCACCTTTAAAAAAAATGAAAAATTACTAAAAATGGAGACAAGGAAGAACAATTGTGTGTTTTAATTTTTAAAAGTTGAGGGGCCGGTGCCGTGGCTCTCTTCGTTAATCCTCTGCCTGCGGTGCCGGCATCCCATATGGGCGCCGGGTTCTAGTCCCGGTTGCTCCTCTTCCAGTCCAGCTCTCTGCTGTGGCCCGGGAGGGCAGTGGAGGATGACCCAAGTGCTTGGGCCCCTGTACCCACGTGGGAGACTAGGAGGAAGCACCTGGCTCCTGGCTTCAGATCGGCACAGCGCCAGCCGTAGTGGCCATTTGGGGAGTGAACCAACGGAAGGAAGACCTTTCTCTCTGTCTCTCTCTCACTGTGTATAACTCTACCTGTCAAAAAAAACCAAAAAACAAAAAAAAAAACTCCAACAAAAGTTGAACAAGTAACTATATGAATATATCATGAAACAATTGAGGTTTCCCCCAGTAATTTTTTGATAGCACATTGGCAGTAGAATGTGGAAAACTACCAGGCTCATTTTCTTTTTCCAAATATAAGACATAATATGTGATGCTATCAGGAAATGCACATTTAAACTTCTACACATCTCCTGACTGATATTTAAATGGTATAACCATCAAGTGCTCATCAGAGTGAAGCCTTACTCAAAACAGCTAAAATATCATAATGATTTAGAATTAAAAATATTGCTTGGGACCAGCATTGTGGCTCAGTGAGTTAAGTCACTCACTGTAATGCTAGTGTCTTATATCAGAGCCCCAGTTTGAGTCCCAAATGCTCTATTTCTAATCCAGTTATCTGCTAATGCACCTGGAAAAGCAGCAGAAGATGGTCCAAGTACTCGGGTCCCTGCCACATACATGGGAGATCCAGGAGTTCCTGGCTCCTGGATTCAGCGTGGCTCACCCCTGACCAGTGCAGCCATTTGGAAGTGAATGAGAGAATGGAAGATCTCATTCTCCCCCCACCCCATCACTTTGCCTTTCAAATAATAAAATAAATCTTTTTTTTTTTTTTTTTTTTTTGACAGGCAGAGTGGACAGTGAGAGAGAGACAGAGAGAAAGGTCTTCCTTTGCCGTTGGTTCACCCTCCAATGGCCGCCACTGCAGCCGGCGCACCGCGCTGATCCGATGGCAGGAGCCAGGATCCAGGTGCTTTTCCTGGTCTCCCATGGGGTGCAGGGCCCAAGCACCTGGGCCATCCTCCACTGCACTCCCTGGCCACAGCAGAGAGCTGGCCTGGAAGAGGGGCAACCGGGACAGAATCCGGCGCCCCGACCGGGACTAGAACCCGGTGTGCCGGCGCCGCAAGGTGGAGGATTAGCCTATTAAGCCATGGCGCCGGCTCAAAATAAATCATTTTTAAAAAAGAAAAAAACATTACAAAGACACAAGGCTAGACACCAGGAGTGAGACGGAAAGAACCACACACCGGTGTGGAAAGCACGTGTTTCGGGGCCAGTGTTGTAGCACAGCGAGTTCAGTCACCACTTGCAACACTGGCATCCCACAGTGGAGCGCTTGTTGCGTTCTGGCTACTCTGCTTCCAATCCAGCTTCCTGTTAATGTGCACGGGAAAGCAGCAGATTGCCTCAAGCATTCGGGCCCCTGCCACCATGTGGAAGACCTCAATGGAGTTCCAGACCTCTGGCTTTGGCCTAGCCCATCCCCGCCTACAGCAGGCATTTGGGGAGTGAACCAGCGAACAGAACATCTCTCTCTCTCTCTTGCTTTTTCAAACAAATAAATATTAAAATATAACCACGTTACAGCACTAATTTTGTCGTGATTAGTTCTGTGACGCTGACTCAATCCTTCAGTTTTCGTGCCTCGGTTTCTTCATCTGTAAAACGCCAGGACTAACTGCATCATCTCTCAGATTCCTTCTAACATCAATCACAGCCAGAGCTATGAAGACACGAAAAGATGGGGATGCCTTCAAAATTTTTTTGATTTTCATTTTATTTGAAAGGTGTGTGTGTGTGTGTGTGTGTGTGTGAGTGAGAGAGAGAGAGAGAGAGAGAGAGAGAGAGAGAGACAGAGAGAGACAGAGAGAGAAAATATCTTCCATTTGCTGGTTCACTTTCCATATGCCCCCAAAGGCCAGGCCTGGGCCAGCCCAAAGCCAGGAGGCCAGAACCGTATCTGGATTTCTCACTTAAGCTCTCATCACTGCCTCTCAAGATACACATGGGCAGGAAACTGGAAGGAAACAGAGTAGCCAGGACTTGAACCAGGCACTATGACAATGGGACACGGGTGTCCACACAGCAGTTTATTCTCTGTGCCACATGCCTAGTCCAAGTGTGAGGTCTGAAACTTCTGAACTACATCTTTTTGCTTTCTTTAATTTTTTAAAGATTTATTTATTATTTTATTTGAAAGGCAGAGTTACAGAGATGGAGAGACAGACATATCTTCCATCCACTAGTTTACCCTCCAAATGGCCAAAATGGCCAGAGCTAGGTCAGACCAAAGCCAGGAGCCAGGAGCTTCTTCTGGGTCTTCCATTTGGATGCAGGGGCCTGAGGACTTGGGCCATCTTCCATTGCTTTAGAAGGTGCATTAGCAGGGAGCTAATTCAGAAGTGGAGCAGCCAGCAGGTGAACCAGAGCCCACATGGGATGCTACACTACAGCGCTGGCCCCTCTGAACTGCATATTAAATCAGTATTAAGATTTCATTATTTTTATACCTGCCTCATGATTAATTACAATATTATATACAGCTTCCTAGACACACGCAAGGCTCCTCAAGCTCCTCATTCAGAAATATTAGAAAGAGAGGCCACTGAAATGCCCACCATGTGCAAGGCTAACCATCAGAATGTTTGGTAGTCAAAACAAATTATGAAATAATTAAATATATTATTTTTTAAAAGATTAATTTCTTTATTTGAACGACAGAGTGATGGAGGAGGGGGTAGAGACCCTCCACCCACCAGTTCACTCTCCAAATGCCTGCAACAGCCTGGTCTGAACCAGGATAAAGCTAGGGGCTAGGAACTCCACCCTGATCTCCCACATGAGTGGTAGAGGCCAAACACTTGGGCCACGATCTGTTGCCTCCCATGTGCAGAGCCAGAACCTGGACTGGAAGCCAGCAGCTAGTACTTGAACTGGCACCTTGATATGGGATACCTGCATTTCAAGTGGCAGCTTACCATGCTGCATCACAATGCCAGCCCATCAAAAATATCCTTGATGGCCGGCACCGCGGCTCACTAGGCTAATCCTCCGCCTTGCAGCGCCGGCACACCGGGTTCTAGTCCCAGTCGGGGCGCCGGACTCTGTCCCGGTTGCCCCTCTTCCAGGCCAGCTCTCTGCTGTGGCCAGGGAGTGCAGTGGAGGATGGTCGAGTACTTGGGCCCTGCACCCCATGGGAGACCAGGAGAAGCACCTGGCTCCTGCCATCGGATCAGTGCGGTGTGCCGGCCGCAGCACGCCAGCCGCGGCGGCCATTGGAGGGTGAACCAATGGCAAAGGAAGACCTTTCTCTCTGTCTCTCTCTCTCACTGTCCACTCTGCCTGCCAAAAAAAAAAATAATAATAAAATAAAATAAAAAAATATCCTTGAATAAGTTATTTCAGTATTTGGTTATCAACTGTGGTTTTGTTTTAAAAAGTGGGGCAGTTTATGGTAAATAACTGATATTCTTTCTCCAAGTGCTTTAAAAAGGCATCTCATTCACCTCTATTATTACTTTAAAGTCTTTGTTTAGAGGTGCAAATGTCGCAGAAATCAAAAATTTCACATAACTTCTGGATTAACTGAAGTATATTCCTATTGTACTAATTTTCTTAGCATCAACCATCAACATATGGTTTAGCTATTTCCATCTTGGCAAAGAAAATATTTGCAAAAACAGAGAATTTTCTTTCTTCCTATTAGTCCAAGGCATCCATCTGCTGCCCTCGATCAAAACACACTTCCCTGTTCTTACACAGAAAAGTGGAATTTGAAAACACAACAGAACTGACCTGGTGATATTTATTTTAGAGACTGACAGCGTGTTTCAGTAATACCTACCTACTTTTGAAACAATTTTATGGAGTAAATCCAAATCAGAGCTGCTGGGAAGAAAGGGATTTCCAGTGGCCATCTCAATAATCATACAGCCCAAAGCCCAGATATCCACAGGTCTGAAACACAGAATAAATTACTTTTTCATGCAGAAGGAACTAGTCTCAATTTTCTTTTTCATAAAAACACCAAGGATGAAGTGGTATCATTATCATAAAGTTTCACTGTGGACTCTTAGGTCAACTTCAGGATGCACAGTAAATATTCTCTTCTATTAATACCATTAAATAACTTGTATTTAAGTTGCATGGGAGGCAGCACTGTGGCACAGTGGGTAAAATGCCTGCCTGTAACACGGGCATCCCATATGGCATGAGTGAGTGCTCCAGCTGCTCCACTTCCAATTCAGCTCCCTGCTAATGACCTGGGAAAAGCATGTGTTGGGGCTCCTGCCATTCATGTGGGAGACCCAAATGAAGCTCCTCACTCCTGGCTTTGGTGTGGCCCAGAGCTGGCCACTGTGGCCATGTGGGGAATGAACCAGTGGATGGAAGATCTCTCTCTCTCTCTCTCTCTCTGCCTCTCCCTCTCTTTGTAACTCTTTCAAATTAAATATATCAATCTGTTTTTTAAAAAAGATTTATTTATTTATTTGAAAGTCAGAGCTACACAGAGAGAGGAGAGGCAGAGAGAGAGAGAGACAGACAGACAGACAGAGTCTTCCATCCGATGGTTCACGCCATAGCTGGCCACAATGGCCAGAGCTGCGCTGATCCAAAGCCAGGAGCCAGGAGCTTCCTCTGGTCTCCCACGCGGGTGCAGGGGCCCAACAACCCAAGCTATCTTCCACTGCTTTTCCAGGCCACAGCAGAGAGCTGGATCGGAAGTGGAGCAGCCAGGTCTCAAACCAGCACCCACATGGGATGCCAACGCTTCAGGCCAGGATGTTAACCTGCTGCGCCACAAATATATCAATCTTTTTTTTTTTTTAATCTTTTTTTTTTTTTTTTTTTTTTTTTTTGACAGGCAGAGTGGACAGTGAGAGAGAGAGACAGAGAGAAAGGTCTTCCTTTTGCCGTTGGTTCATCCTCCAATGGCCGCCGCGGCCAGCACGCTGCGGCCGGCGCACCGCGCTGATCCGATGGCAGGAGCCAGGAGCCAGGTGCTTTTCCTGGTCTCCCATGGGGTGCAGGGCCCAAGCACCTGGGCCATCCTCCACTGCACTCCCTGGCCACAGCAGAGGGCTGGCCTGGAAGAGGGGCAACCGGGACAGAATCCGGCGCCCCGACCGGGACTAGAACCCGGTGTGCCGGCACCGCTAGGTGGAGGATTAGCCCAGTGAGCCGCGGCGCCGGCAAATATATCAATCTTTAAAAAGAAAAAAAAAAAACTGCATGAGAAGCCATGTGGCAGTCTGGATAAAAACACTTATATAAGAATATTTTAACAGATGACTTATCAATTAGATTAATCGAATACTAAAAATCTCACTTTTTAAAAAGATTTATTTATTTATTTGAAAGTCAGAGTTACACAGAGAGAGGAGAGGTAGAGAGCTAGAGAGAGAAAGAGAGAGGGGTCTTTCATCTGATGGTTCACTTCCCAGTTGGCCGCAACGGCTGCAGCTGTGCCATTCAGAAGCCAGGATTCAGGAGCTTCCTCTGGGTCTCCCACGTTGGTGCAGGGACCCAATGACTTGGGCCATCTCCACTGCTTTCCCAGGCCATAGCAGAGAGCTGGATGAAAAGTGGAGCAACTGGGACTATAACTGGTGCCCATATGGGATGCCGGCACTACAGGCCAGGGCGTTAACCCACTGCACCACAGCATCAGCCCCTAAAATCTCACATTTAAAAACTAAAAATCAGTGCCAGCATTGTGGCATAGCAGATTAAGCCTCTGCCTGCGACATGGCATCCCATATGGGTGCCGGTTCAAGACCCAGCTGCTCCACTTCCCATCTAGCTCCCTGATAATGAGCCTGGAAAGAAAGCACAAGATGCCCCATGCTCGGTTCCTGCCATACACGTGGAAGGCCTGCAGGAAGCTTCTGGCTCCTGGTTTCAGCCTGGCCGCAGATAGCCATTATGGTCATTTGTTGTGAACAGGCAGACGGAAGATCTCACTCTCTCTCTTCTTTATCTCTACCTTTCAAATCAATCAATCAATGTTAAAACAAGGTTCCAATTTTTAAAATGGGCAAAAGATATGAGCAGATACCAAACAAGTGGACAATAGGCAAATTAACAGATTCTGAGGGTTAAGCACTGTGGGACATCAGCATTCCATTTGGAGTGCCTAGGATCTAGTTCTGCCTCCGCTTCTGATCCACCTTCCTCCCTCCCTCCTTCCCTCCTTACCTCCCTCCCTCCCTTTCTTTCTTAAAAAAAGATTTATTTTATTTATTTGAAAGACAGAGTTACAGAGAGAGGTAGACACAGAGAGAGAGGTCTTCCATCCACTGGTTTACTCCCCAGATGGCTGCAATGGCCAGAGCTGTGCATATCCGAAGCCAGGAGCCAGGAGCTTCTTCTGGGTCTCCCACGTGGGTGCAGGGACCCAAGGACTTAGGCTGTCTTCTACTGCTTTCTCAGGCCATAGCAGAGAGCTGGATCAGAAGTGGAGCAGTCGGGTCTCAAACCCGTGCCCATATGGGATGCCGGTGCTTCCGGCCAGGGAGTTAACCAGCTGCGCCACAGCACTAGCCCTGAAAATTGTTTTTTGAAAACCACTATCAGCACTTTGGCTTGCTCTCTTTCTGCCACCTTGGTTCTGCATTCCCTGCACAAAATGCCCAGTGAAGCCACTGAAACCAGGCCTTCTAGTACAGAGTTGCCACAGCCCTAGGCTGGAACCCTAGGGTCTCAAAAAGAATCCATCCTTGATCTTAGCCAAAAGGCCGAGAAGTGACTGGAACAGAATCTGACAGTGATGAATCAGTATTAGAGCTCACCATAGGGTGCAGGGCCCAAGGACTTGGGCCATCCTCCACTGCATTCCCGGGCCACAGCAGAGAGCTGGACTGGAAGAGGGGCAACTGGGACAGAATCCGGCGCCCCAACCGGGACTAGAACCCGGTGTGCCGGCGCCGCAAGGCAGAGGATTAGCCTAGTGAGCTAGGCTGGCTGGCTTTTTTTTTTTTTTTTTAAGGATTTTATCTTGAGAACATGTCTGAAGTTGAAGGTGTATCTTAATGTATTGGGATATCCCAGAGAGTTTCATTTTTTGAGTGATGGCTTAGGAAAAAATATGAAGTAATCCACATGTGTGCATGTCAAGAATCAGGGAATTACATCTACCCAAGAGTAAACTGCTTGAAGAAATTACATTCTAAAGATTCTAGGTGGAATTTCGAAGTTATCATTATGTTATTCAAGTGAGGATTAACAGAGACCAGAAATTCTGGGCTGATTAGACAATAGCGAATTAAGCATCAGTTTGTTCAAAAGGGCTTGAAGATTTAAAAGAGCTAACTCAATGACTTTGATGGACAGCGGGAGGAATTGCAACATGGGACTTCCTGAAATAAAAATGCATTAACTTTAAACAACTTTGCCTTACATTATACAATATAAAAAATTAACTTTACACTAGCTTGTAAAAAAATTAAACCATGAAAGACTATTTATATCATATGAAAGATTTCATTCACACATCAGTTTCCAGAATGCGGAAATCCAGAAAGATAGACAGTAGACCAGTGGTTGCTTACAGTTTGGAGAGAGAGAACAGGGTGTGACAGATGAAGGGTATTAGGATTTTTTTTTTTAAGGTGAAGAAAACTTTCTAAAGTTGTACTGATGGTTGCATATATCCATGAATATACTAAAAATCACTGAGATTTAAACTTTAAATTGGTGAATTGTATTATGTATAAATTGTATCTCAACAAGGCTGATTTTTTTCTTAAAAAAAAATATATATATATATATAAAGGCTGAATCTAGGTCTGAGGCAAAAACATGGAAAAGATGAGCCTGAGACATCTTACCAGTCAGGCAGCAAGGAAGCTATTAATAGCATATTCTAGATCATGCTAAAAGGACTTAAGAGCCACCTTAAAAAGAGTCCAATTGGGTAAAAAAAAAATTAAAAACTGAACTTCAAGTAATAATAATAATAATGTGTCAAGGCTAAAAACATGATACCCCAAAGCACGGTGCCTTGGTTTGCTATGCTGCGCACTGTGAACCGCAGGAGTTCATGTCCTCTCCTGGCCTCCTTTCTCCCTAAGGCACGTCACAAGAAACAGAAGTCCTCTCTCCCAAAGCAAACCATAGAACTTAGAAAGTTCACTCCTTGACCTACTTCCCCTGAAAACAGATAGTGGGACTCTCATTCCAGAAAAGTCCTCCCTTGGGAGAAGGGGAGGAATGTACACAAAGAAGAATCAGAATAAACAGGCCTCGGGGGCTTCGCCCACCTCGTGGTGACGGCCATTAGAGCAAGCCCTTTGTGTCCAATCTGGTTCTCCACGGCCGTCCACTGCTTACATCACACAGAACTGAGAAGCAGCTTTCCCTAGGTCTCTGGGTTCTTATTTCTGAAGGTTCTCGTGTCATGTAAAACTTAAATAAATGATTGTTCTTAAGATTTATTTATTTATTTCAAAGGCAGAGTTACAGAGAGGGAAACACAGATCTTCCCAAATGGCGGAGGGGCTGGGGGCTAGGTCAGGCAGAAGCCAGAAGCCAGGAGCCAGGGGTTTCATACAAGTCTCTCGAGTGAGTGACAGGGGTCCAAGCCATCTTCTGTTGCTTTCCCAGGCACATCAGCAGGGAGCTGGATCAGAAGCGGAGCAAACAGGACTGGAAGAGGCAACAGCTTTTTTACCCTTCACCCACTACACTATGCAGTGGTGGGGGTGGGGATGGGGGCAGGAGGGAGCAGTTTTCTCTTGCTAATTAATTTGTCACAGAAGTACTGGCCATGGTCCTTAAGAAGGGTAGGCAAGAGTTACTACCTTTTAGTCCTACAACTGCAATACATGGAAACTCATTAAATACGTTTAAGTTCAAGAGTTCATACTGATAGTGTTAAAAGAGTAATTGGGAGCAAGTATTTGGTGTAATGGTTAAGTTGCCATTTGAAACAACTTCAACCCATACTGTAGTGCCTGGTTCAGGTACTGGCTAATCCAACTATGACCCAACTTCTGCTAATGTAGCTTCTTGCTAATGCTGGCTCACATACTGGGGTTTCTGCCACCCGTGGGGGAGACCAGACTGAGTTCCAGGCTCCCAGCTTTGCTTCAGCCTAGTCCAGCCCTGGCTGTTACAGGAATTTGGGAAATGAAACAGTGAATGGAAGGTCTCATTCTACCTGTCAAATAAGCTCAAACTAAATGAACAAATTTTTAAAAACTGACTGCCTTTAGAGGTCACTTTTTGGAGCCAATTCATATTAAAGATCAATCAATAAATAAATGGGTGAGCATTTGGCATAGCAGTTAAGACACTGCTTAGGAAGACTGAAACTTATTTCAGACTGCCTGGGTTTGAGCCCTGGCTCTGCTTCTGATTACAGCTTCCTGCTAATGTGGACCCTGGGAGGCAGCAGATGATGGCTTAAGCAATTGGATTTCTGCCATGTGGGAGACCTAGACTGAGTTCTAGGATCCCATCTTCAGCCTGGCTCAGCTGTGGCTCTTGCAGGCATCTGGGAAGTCAATCAGTAGACAGGAGAGTTTTGTCTGTTTGATCTCTTTTTTTCTCTCTGCCTTTTTGAAATAAACAAACCAATAAACAAATCATTTATCCTACATTCTCTATATGAACTATGTTCATGGGCAACATAAAAGCCCTCTAGGGACAGGTGTTTTAGTATAGCAGGTTAAGGCACTGTTGGGGATGCCCACATCTCCTATCAGAATATCTGGTTCAAGTTCTGGTTACTCCATGATTCCAATCTAGCTTCCTGCTAATCTGTCTGAGAGGCAAAAGATGATAGTTCAAGGACCTGGGTTTCTGTCTCTCATGTGGGAGACACAAACGCAGTTCCCAGCTCCTGGCTTCAGTCTGACCTAGCCCTGGCTGTTGAAAGGATTTGGGAAGTGAACTACCAGATGGAAGATATCTCTCTCTCTCTCTTTCAAAAATAAATAAATACACAGAGCTGGCATGTGGCACAGTGGGTTAAGCTGCACCTGTGATGCCAGCATCCCATATCAGAATGCCAGTTCAGGTCCCAGCTGCTCTGCTTCTGATCCAGCTCCTTGCTAATGCACCTGGGAAAGCAGTGGACAGCTCAAGTACCTGGACTCCTGCCACCCCTGTGGGATGGAGGTCCATGCTCCTGCCTTTAGCCTGGACCAGTTCTGGCCACTGCAGCCATTTGGGGAGTGAACTAGCAGTTGGAAGATCAACCTCTCTCTGTCCCTCATGCTCTGCCTTTCAAATAAATGCTAAGTAATAACTTAAAATGAGATGATAAAAGTTAAAATGCCACTTTTTGCAAATGATTGCTAATATTATACACCAAAAATTTTGACATTATGTGTCTCCTGATGAAAGAAGCTAGTAACACCTACAGTCTTGCCAAACAGATTGATTATTGAGATTAATCCAGCCTCTGGATCCAGCTGTCAATCTGCAAGAAATATAAAGGACAGAGAAAAACGCTGAACTCTCCTCTAAGTATGCAATCAACAAAATCCAGATTTTTGAAAAAGATTTATTTATTTATTTGAAAGACAGAGTTACAGAGAGGCAGTGGCAGAGAGAGAGAAGTCTTCCATCAGCTGGTTCAATCCCCAAGTGGCTGCAATGACTGGAGCTGGGCAAATCCAAAGCCAAGAACCAGGAGCTTCTTTGGGATCTCCTACACAGGTGCAGAGGCCCAAGCATTTGGGGCCATCCTCCCCTGATTTCCCAGGCCATAGCAAAGAGCTGGATCATTAGTGGGGTGGGGCAGCCAAGACTTGAACTGGCACCTATACAGGATGCCAGTACTGCAGGCAGCAGTTTTACCCAACTATGCCACTGTGTTGGCTCCCAAAATCCAGATTTTTAGAAATTCACTAAAGAAAATGTCCTGGGGGCCAGGATTGTGACACAGGGGGTTAGGCAGCCAATTACAATGTCTGTACCCCATAATGGGGTGCTGGTTCAAATACCAGACACTCTGCTTCCAACCAGTTCCATGCTAATGTGCTTGGGAAGTAGCAGATGATGGCTCAAGTATTTGAGTTCCTGCCACCTACATGGGATGGGATACTGGAAAGAATTACTGGATCCTGGCTTCAGTCCAGCCCAATCCAAGCTGTTGTGACCATTTAGGGAGTGAACTGGCAAACAGATCTCTCTGGGCCGGCGCCGCGGCTCACTTGGGTTAATCCTCCGCCTGCAGCACCGGTACCCCAGGTTCTAGTCCCGGTTGGGGCGCCGGATTCTGTCCCGGTTGTTTTCTCTTCCAGTCCAACTCTCTGCTGTGGCCCAGGAAGGCAGTGGAGGATGGCCCAAGTGCTTGGGCCCTGCACCCACATGGGAGACCAAGAGGAAGCACCTGGCTCTTGGCTTTGGATTGGCACAGCGTGCCAGCCGAAGCAGCCATCTGGGGGGTGAACCAACGGAAGGAAGACCTTTCTCTCTGTCTCTCTCACTGTCTAACTCTGCCTGTCAAAAAAAAAAAAATCTTTCTGTCTTTGTCACTCCACCTTCCAAATAATACTGTGTGAACCATATCAAAAAAGTTGTAATTTTATTTTTTTTTTTTAAAGATTTATTTATTTGAAAGTCAATGTTACACAGAGAGAGGAGAGGCAGAGAGAGAGAGAGAGAGAGAGAGTGGTCTTCCATCCGATGGTTCACTCCCCAGATGGCCTCAACAGCCGGAGCTGCGCTGATCCGAAGCCAGGAGCCAGCAGCTTCTTCCCAGTCTCACACAGGGGTGCAGGAGCCCAAGGATTTGGGCCATCTTCTACTGCTTTCCCAGGCCATAGCAGAGAGCTGGATCGGAAGAGGAGCAGCCGGGACTAGAAACCGTGCCCATATGGGATGTCGGTATTTCAGGCCAGGGCTTTAACCCACTGTGCCACAGCACCAGGCCCAAAAGCTGTAATTTTAAAAAGGCTAAATGGAGGGGGCCGGCACTGCTGGCGCTGTGGTGCAGCAGGTTAATGCCCTGGCCTGAAGTGTCAGCATCCCATACAGGCCCCAGTTCAAGGCTCAGCTGTTCCACTTCTGATCCAGCTCTCTGCTATGGCCTGGGAAAGCCGTAGAAGATGGCCCAGGTCCTTGAGCCCCTGCACCCATGTGAGAGACCTGGAGGAAGCTCCTGGCTCCTAGCTTTGGATGGGCACAGTTCTGGCCGTTGCAGCCAATTGGGGAGTGAACCATCGGATGGAAGATCACTCTCTGTCTCTCTCTCTGCCTCTCCTCTCTCTGTGTAACTCTGACTTTCAAATAAAAATAAATTTTAAAAAAAGGCTAAATGGATACATATTTGCATGATAAAACTAAGAAGAAATTTAAGGAACTGATTACAATAAATCAATAACAAGGTTAATACTGGGAGAAGGGAGTATGATGTAATCAGAAGAGGGCACACAGTTATCAAGGGTGGCTAGCAAAATTCTAATTTTTAAAAAAGATTTATTTATTTATTTGAAAGGCAGAGTTACAGAGAGAAAGCCACAGCAAGCACAAGAGAGACATCTTCCATCCACTAGTTCATTTCCCAAAGAGCCACAACGGCCACAGGTGGGCTAAGCAGAAGCCAGGAGCCAGAACCCGACTGGGTCTATGTGGGTGGCAGGGCTACTTGAGCCATCTTGCATTGCTTTCCCATATGCATTAGTAGGGAGCTGGAACGGCAGTGGAATAGCTGGAACTCAAAATGGCACTCATATAAGATGCCAACATCACAAGTGGCAGCTTAACCTGCTGCACCACAATGCTGGCCCCACAAAATTCTACTTCAAAAAAAATTTTTTTTTATTTGAAAGGCAGAGAGACAGTGACAAAGAGAAAGCTTCCACCAACTGGTATTCTCCCCAAATGGTCCAGTAGTGGAGTTATAGGGTGAGATTTTTCTGTAACTATTTTGTTTTACACTAGAAAGGCTATTAAAATAGACTCCCTAATGGCAGTGGAAGATGGCCCAAGTACCTGGGCCCCTGCCACCCACGTGAGAGACATGGATGTTCCAGAATCCTGGTTTTGGCCTGGCCTGGCCCTGGCTAGTGCAGACATTTGGGGAGTAAATCCGCAGATGGAAGATATCTTTTTCTTTGTAACTCTTTCAAATAAACACAAGAAATCTTTTTAAAAAAAATACAAATTTGTTTCAAACATAATATAAAGTCTCACTGGGGACTGGCACTGTGGCATAGCAGTTAAAGCCACCGCCTGCAGTGTAAGTAAGCATCCCATATGTACTCATATGTGTAACTCTGACTTTCAGATGAATAAATAAATCTATAAAAAATTTATTTATTTGAAAGAGTTACACAGAGAGAGAAGGAGAGACAGAGAGAAGTCTTCCATCCACTGGTTCACTCCCCAGATGGCTGCAATGGCCAGAGCGGCACCAATCCGAAGGCGGGAGCCAGGAGCTTCCTCCGAGTCCCCCACGTGGGTGCAGGGGCCCAAGGACTTGGGCCATCCTCTACTGCTCTCCCAGACCATAGCAGAGAGCTGGATTGGAAGTGGAGCAGCCAGGACACGAACCAGCGCCCATATGGGATGCCAGCACTTCAGACCAGGGTGTTAACCTGCTGCTCCATAGTGCTGGCCCCAATAAATAAACCTTAATAAAATATATGAAAAAATGGGCCGGTGCCACGGCTCAATAGGCTGATACTCTGCCTGCGGTGCTGGCACATCAGGTTTTAGTCCCGGTCGGGGCGCCGGATTCTGTCCCGGTTGCCCCTCTTCCAGGCCAGCTCTCTGCTATGGCCCAGGAGTGCAGTGGAGGATGGCCCAAGTGCTCGGGCCCTGCACCCCATGGGAAGCACCTGGCTCCTGCCTTTGGATCAGTGCGGTGCGCCGGCCGCAGCACACTGGCCGCAGCGGCCGAGGGTGAACCAACGGCAAAGGAAGACCTTTCTCTCTGTCTCTCTCTCTCACTGTCCACTCTGCCTGTCAAAAAAGAAAAAAGAAAAAATGTTCAGTATCATTAGCCTTAAGGAAAATGCAAACCAAAATCACAATGAGATATCAACTCACTCCTGTCAGAATGGCTAAAATTCAAAACCCATAAAATAGGGCCCCCCTCCTTCTCCTTCTCTATCTGTGTAACACTGACTTTCAAGTCAATAAATAAATCTAAATAATAATAATAATAAAGTCTCACTGAACACCACTTACATGTGCAAGGTATCATGTTTGGCTATGTCCACCATAAGAGACTATGCCCTTCCTCAAGGAATTTCTTTCAGCAGGAATTAAAATAAGGGAACCAGAGAAAGAAGCAGGTCATGTTATTAACTGGCACGAAATTTACAGATAACATACTAGAGAGCTTAGAAGAGAATATGATTTGGAGGCAAGGGATGGGGGTAGGGAGTGTCTAAGAAAAGGAATTTAAGTTACATCATGAAAAGAGGTTAAAACTGAAACATAGATCTTATGAAGGTGACATTACACCCAGAGGCAAAAAAAATTTTCAAGAAGAAAATAGTTTCAGAGACTCTGAAGAATAACTAACATTATGGAACACTTACTAAATTTTATTCCTTTTCATGCATCAAATCATTTAATCTTCACCACAATTGTACACAGTGAGTCCTATTATTATTTCTACTTAACAGATCAAGTGACTGTGGCACAGAGCTGCACATGTCCTGCACATGTCCTCAGTGGTGGGTACAGTGTGGAGCATGGACTGTGACTCTACACTACTTGGTGAGAATCCTAATTCTGGGGGCCCAGCGTTGTGCCGTACGAGGACAGCCACTGCCTGTGATGCCTACCTCCCACATGGGCACCGGTTCCAGTCCTGGCTGCTCCACTTCTGATCAAACTCCCTGCTAATGGCCTGGGAAAGACAGTGGAAGATGGCCTGAGTGTGTGGTCCCTTGCCACCCACGGGGGAGACCAGAAGCTCCTGGCATCAGCCTGGCCCAGCACCAGCTGTTTCAGCCATCTGGTAAGTAAACCAGCGGATGGAAGATATCTCTCTGTCCCTCACTTTCTGTAACTCTTTCAAAAAATAAATAAATCTTTAAAATAAAAAAGAATCCTAGTTCTGCCTTTACCCAATTACTTCACCTCTGTGACTCAGGGCTCTCTTTTGAAAACGGGAGTGAGAACACCAGCACCTTCATCGTATAGATGTGGTGGAGATAAAATGGCTTACTGCGTTTAAAGAATTCACAAGGATTGAATGCACGTAAAGACTTTCTAACAGTTTGTGACCGAAACTAAGTACTCATTAACACTAGACATTATATAAAAACATTTCATAGCTCTTATTTTCATTAAATAGGCATTAAATTAAAGGTATTAAATTATATACCCTTGTCCCTTATGTTCTTCAATAATGACTATTTGTATTTTAGATTGCTATTTCAGATTACATTGTGTCTACAATACTTTTTGAGGCACTTAGGACAGTAGAACGTTATTATTTGCCAAGAAGGTACCATCATTCCGGGAAACAGGCAACTTGGCAGTTCCTTTCCCGCACTGGTACAGTGATGGCTGATTTAAAAATGTTTGCAGAACATAAAGGCTAAAGACAAGCAGAGGAAGCAACTCTGCCAAGGCTGTGGCCAGGGTAAAGCAAGCACAGACACCACTAAGGGACATCTGCATAGGTCTCCTAACCATGGCCTCTGAACCCAGAGGATAATCAGCCGCAGCAGCAGTAGCCAGGGACGCAGATGCCAAAGGGTCTTTCGGTTAAGTTACCCTAAAAGAGTCCTCTTCCTAGCCCTACGCTAGATGCAGAGGGCAGAAAGTGCGGGTAGCAGGGATGACAGACTCACAAAGGGAAAAAGGAGTTGCCTGAGAAAGGCCAGGCAGGATCCCCGAATATACATACTTTCCGTAGGAAGTATCTTTCAGTACTAATTCTGGAGCTCTGTACCAGCGCGTGGCCACGTAGTCTGTATAAACGTCCCCGGGAGCTGCTAGAGTTCGTGCAAAACCAAAATCACAGAGCTTAGTAATTCCCGACTGGGACACTAAAATATTCTCAGGTTTTATATCTCGATGAATGATCTAAAAAACAAACAGAAGATGAAATACATTAAAATGAGGTTTCATTACCTAGAGAATCTCTGAAAACTTGCACAGCAAAAACTTAACTAATTAAGACTATAAAGCTCTTTACCACATGCAAAGGGTTAACTCAAAATGAAAACATAGTTACAATTTTCAATTTCTGCATAATCTATGATTTCAAAATGCAATGAAGCCAAGAAGACAGAAATAAGACTACAAGGAAGGGTAAATCGCATTCCTATAAGGCAAATCAAAAGAATCTATAGACAAAGAACTTTCCTTTAACACTGCCCCTTCTCTCATTTCCTTCAGTTAAACCTCTTGAACACATTACCTGTACTCATTCTCTTCACCTGGGAACCACCTTTCATTCAAGATAACGTAATCTGTCTTCCATTCCCACACCGCATTAAATTTCTCCGGAGAAAGTCATCAACATTGTGGCTATATCCAACAGACCCCTCTCGATCCACATCTTACTTGATCTATTAGTGTAAAAACTTGCCTGGGGCTGGTGCTGTGGCGCAGCAGGTTAACGCCCTGGCCTGAAGCACCGCCATCCCATATGGGCGCTGGTTCTAGTCCTGGCTGCTCCTCTTCTGATCCAGCTCTCTGTTATGGCCTGGGAAAGCAGTAGAAGATGGCCCAAGTCCTTGGGCACTTGTACCCACGTGGGAGACCTGGAAGAAGCTCCTGGCTCCTGGCTTCTGATCAGCGCAGCTCTAGCCATTGCGGCCAATTGGGGAGTGAACCATTGGATGGAAGACTCTCTCTCTCTGCCTCTCACTGTGTAACTCTGACTTTCAAATAAATACAATCTTAAAAACAAACAAACAAACAACAACAAAAAAAACTTGCCAACAGAGGGGGGTGCTGTGGTACAGCAGGTTAAGCCACCACTTGATACATTCATATCCCATATGGTAGTGCCAGTTTGAGTCCTGGCTATTCTACTTCTTATTATTATTATCATTTATTTTTCATTTATTTGAAAGGCAGAGTTATAGAGAGGCAGAGGCAGAGAGAGGTCTTCCATCCACTGGTTCTATTCTCAAATGGCTGCAATGGCTGGGGCAGGGCCAATCTGAAGCCAGGAAAGAGCAGCTTCTTGCAGGTGCCACATCTGGGTGCAGGGGCCCAGGCACTTGGGCCATCTTCCACTGTGGACAGCAGGCACATTAGCAGGGAGCTGAATCGGAAGTGGAACAGCCAGGACTTGACCCAGCACCCATGTGGGATGCCAGCACTGAAGACAGAGGCTTAGCCTTCTTTGCCACAGTGCAGGCCTCTAGTCTACTTCCAATCCAGCTTCCTGTTAATGATCCTAGGGGCAGGCAGTAGATGACAGCACAGTAAATGGGTTCCAGCTGCCCACGTGGGACACCTGGATGAAGTTCTGGGCTCCTGGTTTGTGAACCAACAGATGTAAGACCTCTCTCTCTCTTTCTGTGTCTCTCCCTTTCAAGTAGATGAAAATAAACATCTGGAAAAAAAATTTGCCCACTACTCCTTCATGCCTGGTTTCTAGGCATTTTTCCAATCTCCTTTTATCTCTCTGGCAGTTTCTCACTCCATGTCTCTTTTAGTTTTAAAGATTCATTTATTTATTTAAAAGGCAGAGCTACAGAGACAGAAGTGGGAGGGGGTCCTCAATCTGATGGTTCACTCCCCAGATGGCTGCAATGGTTGGAGCTGTGCCAATCTGAAGCCAGGAGCCAGGAGCCTCTGTTGGGTCTCCCACACAGGTTCAGGGGCCCAAGAACTTGGGCATCTTCTACTGCTTTCCCAGGCTACAGCAGAGAGCTGGATTAGAAGTACAGCAGCCGGTTCTCAAACTGGTGCCCATATGGGATGCTGGCACTGCAGGCGGCAGCTTTACCTGCTATGCCACAGCGCCGGCCCCTTCATGTCTCCTAAATAAGGGTGCTGGTCTGAGGCTTTCTTCTCTTCTCATTTATCAAGTTTCCCAGTGAAAGTTGAAAGGCAGAATTATAAATTTCAAATAAATCTCATATACCCTTTATTTTTGGGCCACTTTCATCAATTTGCTGTGGAGACAACACACTCTCTCGGGTTTCATACCACCTATTGGTTCTATCTCAATCTTATCTGTCTTTTAACATTTATATTGACAGAAATTTTATATATTTATCATGTACATGTTCTTTTGAAATATATACACATGATGAGATAGCTAAATCAAACCAACTAACAAATGCATTGACTCACACATTGTAATTTTTTGTGGTAAGAATACTTAAAATCGGGCCAGCGCCGCGGCTCACTAGGCTAATCCTCCGCCTGCGGTGCCAGCACACCAGGTTCTAGTCCCGGTCAGGGCGCCAGATTCTGTCCCGGTTGCCCCTCTGGAAGAGCTCTCTGCTGTGGCCAGGGAGTGCAGTGGAGGATGGCCCAGGTGCTTGGGCCCTGCACCCCATGGGAGACCAGGAGGAAGCACCTGGCTCCTGCCATCGGATCAGCGCGGTGTGCCAGCCGCAGCGTGCTGGCAGTGGCGGCCATTGGAGGTTGAACCAATGGCAAAAGAAGACCTTTCTCTCTGTCTCTCTCTCTCACTGTCCACTCTGCCTGTTAAAAAAAAAATACTTAAAATCCACTCTCTCAGTGATTCTCAAGAATAAAATAGGGGCTGGCATCGTGGTGGTCCAGCAGATTAAGCTGCTACCTGCAATGCTGGCAACCCCCAGGAGTATTGGTTCCAGTCCCAGCTGCTCCACTTGTGATCCAGCTCCCTGCTAATGCACTTGAGAAAGCACTAGAAGACAGCCCAAGTGTCTGAGCCCCTGCCACGTGTGAGGCCCAAATGGGAGTTGCAGGCTCATGGCTTCAGCCTGGCTCAGCCCTGGCCAGTCATTCTGGGAGTGAACCAACGGGCAGAAGATCTCTTCATCTTTCCCTGTAACATGTTATTTCAAATAAATAAATCTTTAAAAATAAAGGAATACGGCCAGTATCGTGGCTCATTTGGCTAATCCTCTGCCTGCAGCGCCAGCTCCCCGGGTCCTAGTCCCAGTTGGGGTGCCAGGTACTAGTGCCGGTTGCTCCTCTTCCAGTCCAGCTCTCTGCTGTGACCTGGGAAGGCAGTGGAGGATGGCCCAAGTGCTTGGGTTCCTGCACATGCATGGGAGACCAGGAGGAAGCACCTGGCTCTTGGCTTTGGATCGGCGTGCAGCGCTGGCCGTGGTGGCCATTTGGGGGGTGAACCAACGGAAAAAAGGAAGACCTTTCTCTCTGTCTCTCTCTCTCTCTCACTGTCTAACTCTGCCTGTCAAAAAAATAATAATAAAAAAATAAAGGAATACAATTATTGTTATGAACCATTTTGTCCAACAGATCTCTTGAACTTATTCCTAAGTGAAATTTTTTTTCTTTTGACCAAAATCTCCCTGACCATCCTCACTCCTAGTAACTATCATTTTTTAAAAAGATTTATTTATTTATTTGAAAGGCAGAGTTATAGAGAGGCAAAGGCAGGTGTGGAAGAGAGAGGGAGATGGGAGAGGAGAGAGGGGAGAGGGAAGAGGGGAAAGGGAAGAGGGAAGAGGAAAGAGGGAATAGGGAGAGATTCCATTCGTTGGTTCATGCCCCAAATGGCTACAATGGCCTGAGCTGCACTGATCCAAAGCCAGGAACCAGGAGTTTTTCCGGGTCTCCCATGAGGATGCAGGGGCCCATGGACTTGAGCCATCTTCTCCTGCTTTCCCAGGCCATCAGCAGAGAGATGGATTGGAAGTGGAGCAGCTAGGATTCCAACTAGTGCCCACATGGGATGCTGGCACCACAGTCGGAGGTTTAACCTACTATGCCACAATGCCAGTCCTGGATGTTGTTTTAATTTGCACTTTTTTGATTAGTGGTTTTGAGCCCTTCTTCATCTACCTGTTGGCCATTTGTATGGTTTCTGAGAAATATCTACTTAAATTCTTTACTCATCTTTAGAGTTCTTTTTCTTACTACTGAGTTGTGTGAGTTCTTGAATATATTTTGAATATTAACTCTGTCAGATGTGTGGTTTCCAAGTGTTTTCTTCTATTCTGTAGGTTTTCCATCCACTCAACTATTTTCTTGGATTTGCAGAAGCTTTTTAGTTTGATGCAATGCCATTTGACTCTGTGTTTTGTTGCCTGTGCTTTGGGGTTCATATAAAAAAAAAAAAATCATTGTCCAGGGGCTGGTGCTAAGGCGCAGCAGGTTAAAGCCCTGGCCTGAAGTGCCAGCATCCCATATGGGCGCCGGTTCTCGTCCTGACTGCTCCTCTTCCAATCCAGCTCTCTACTATGGCCTGGGAAAGCAGTGGAAGATGGCCCCAGTCCTTGAGCCCCTGCACCCACGTGGGAGACCTGGAGGAAGCTCCTGGCTCCTGGCTTCGGATTGGCACAGCTCTGGCCGTTGTGGCCATCTGGGGAGTGAACCAGTGGATGGAAGACCTCTCTCTCTGCCTCTACCTCTCTCTGTAACTCTTTCAAATAAGTAAAATAAATCTTTAAAAGAAAATCATTGTCCAGCCCAGTGTCACAACTTTCCTCTTATGTTTTTTTCTAAGTGTTTTACAGTTTCAAGTCTTACATTTAAAGCTTTAAATTTATTTTGAGTTGGTTTTAATATATTATTCACCTATTCTCAATAGCTTTAGTATCTATCAAAATGTTGATGATTTTCAGATTTCTGTCTCTAATCAAGATCTCTCTCTCCTGGATTCCATAAGGAAAATAAGCTCACAAGAAATCCCATGAGGATGACCACAGGCCCCTACAATCTAACACATCCAAAACTAAATAAATCATCTTCTCCCCAAAACATACTGGCTCTCAACAATGTGTAATTTCAGTAAGTGGAGCCAAGCCTGATCCCATAGCTCAAGCCAGAAACCAAGTCATTCTCCCCTCCCCCACACTCCATCTTTTCTCATCTACTTCTCCTAGTTCAGGTTCCCTCAGCTTTCCCACCAAAATTACTACGTTAGCCTATCAGTTGATCTTTCTGCATTCACTTTGGGCCCCTGCAATCCACTCTCCACCATGAAGTCTCAGGCCTACTTTAAAAAGGTTTGTGTGTTCATGTCACTCTTTAACATTCTTCAGGGATTCCCCATCCCACAGGATAAATTCAAAACTCCTTAAACGGTTTTGTAAGATGTGGCCCCAACTGACTTTATCAACCTCTCCTCCCAAGCTAACAGAATACGGGTTTCCCAGTTTGCCAGGAACTGTCTCCTCCCTGTGCACTTGCTGAAGTTGTCTCAACTGCCTGGCCAACTATTCCTCAGCTCTCAGCTTAGATATTGTACCAGGTGTTCCCTCTATATGATCGCATCATTCTGCACCTCCTGTTTGGTAATATTTGTCAGGCTCTAAATGCCTGTTTACTTGTTTGAACTCCCACTAGACTGTATGTAAACTCCATGAAAGGAAGATACAATGTCTGTCTTGTTCAAGCAATATGTCCAGTGTCCAGTACAGTGCCAAGAACAAAGAAGGTATTTAAAACTTTCATGTATTGAAAGAAAGAAACATATATTCATCATCTGTAAAGTACCATAGCATGAGTGGAAATGTCTCAAGAAAACTGGGATCTTTCTGGTTTTTACAGTTTATAATCATACATCTTTGGGACTGGCTCTTATTCCATCACAGTCTCCTTTAATAAACTGCAAAATAATAATAGACTCCCCTAAAGCTATCATCTGTCAAACTATATTTTTTTCTTCTATAGTTTTTATTAAATGAGTACTATATGCAGGAACTATGGTAAGATCTGAGACACAATGGTAGCAAAAATAGATTAAAAAAATGACATCAGGAAACCACTCCACACATTCTCCCCAACATACACCCACTGATCTCAGTGCTCCAAACTGGGAGACGGAGATCCACTCAGTGGACATTCTGACATTATTGCTGTTTTTAGTAACTCACACCAGGACTTAAACCCGTTTTATTATCCTTGGAAACCAAGCACTCTCTTAATTGCAAATGTTTAAAATCTATATTTTGACAGCATCCTTCTTGGTCTTCAGTCATCACACTGAGACCAGTATTTTAAAAAATCTCTTTCCATTTGTTAATATTTCTGATTAATGTCTGGTAGTTTTCAGCATACAGGTTTTACACATATTTGGTCAAATTTCCTCCATGTACTGAGTATATATTGATGCTGGTGAAAATGGGATTTTTAAATCTCAATGTCAGCTGGCACCGTGGCTCAATTGACTAACCCTCCGCCTGCGGCGATAGCACTCCAGGGTTCTAGTCCCGACTGGGGCGCTGGGTACTAGTCCTGGCTGCTCTTCTTCCAGAACAGCACTCTGCTGTGGCCCGGGAGGGCAGCGGAGGATGGCCCAAGTGCTTGGGTTCCTGCACCCGCATGGGAGACCAGGAGGAAGCACCTGGCTCCTGGCTTCGGATCAGCACAGCACCGGCTGTGGCAGCGATTAGGGGAGTGAACCAATGGAGGGAAGACCTTTCTCACTGTCTGTAACTCTCTTTCTCTCTCTCTCTCACTGTCTAACTCTGCCTGTCAAAAAAAAAATAATAATAATCTCTATGTCAGGCACAGTAGGTTAACACCCTGGCCTGAAGCGCCGGCATCCCATATGGGCACTGGTTTGAGACCTGGCTGCTCCACTTCCAATCCAGCTCTCTGCTATGGCCTGAGAAAGCAGCAGAAGATGGCCCAAGTCCTTCCTGCTACTGTAAACCCTGGGAGGCAGTGATGGCTTAAATAATTGGGTTCAGCTACCTACATGGGAGACCTGTATTATATTCTCAGTTCCTGCCTTAGGACCCAGTTAAGTCCCAGCTGTTGTGGGATTTGGGGAGTGAACCAGTGGATAGGAGCACTCTGTCTCTCTGCCTCTCAAATTTTTTTTCAAATATTTATTCTATTTATTTGAAAGGGAGAGAGAGAGAGAAGGAGAGAGAGGAAAGGAGACAGGGAGGGAGAGAGAGATTCCATCTGCTGGTTCACTCCCAAAATGGCCACAACAGCCAGGGCTGGACCAGGCCAAAACCAGGAGCTAGGAGCTTCCTCCAGGGTCTCCCATGTGGGTGCTGGGGCCCAAGGAGTTGGGCCATCCTTCACTGATTTCCCAGGCACATCAGCAGGGAACTACACTGGAAGCAGAATAGCCAGACTCAAATGGGTGCCCACAAGGGAAGTTGGCACTTTAGGTAGGTCTAACCCGCTGCACCCCAGCACTGGCCCCAATAAGATGTTGAACTATAGCTAGGATTTCATTAGAGTGGAAGAAGAGGAGGACCACTGTGAGAACAGAAGTAGACCTGAGCAGGGCGCTTGAGAGAGCGGTGTTGCTAACTCATCTTAAGAGAGCAAGCTGAGGGAGATAAGATGGCACAGGTACCCTGGGGAGAGGTTTTCCACAACCTTGAAATTCATCCTGGAAGTCCATCCAAAAAGTTTGGACTTTTTCCTAAGGATACTGAGAAATGAGTGCTTATTTTTTAGCATTTCAGAGACAGCGTAAAGCCACAATCGAGGCACATTTTGGCAAGAATTTAGTATAAGAATGAGTAAGCACCAAGATCTGGAGAGAAGTTATTGTGACAGTTCAGACACAAGATGGTGAGGGCTTGAACCAGGACAGTGGCGAGAGGAAGGATGGAGAGGGAGAATATGGAAAGGCCTCCGAGGGAAGTGATGGAATGGAACCAACTAGGTGGGGGATGACAACAAGAGATGAAGTCAAAAATGACTGAGAGCCCAAGAATTATGGTGCCACTGGCAGTAACTGATTTTAGAGGGGTGATTACGTCTAGATATTCTGTGCTTAAGGGACAGTGAGAATTTCCAAGAAAAGACAGTGGTTAACCAACTACCTCATAGCTTTAGGAAGTTGTCAGAACTGAATATGCACTTAGGGAATTTTCCTCCTAGAGACGGTGGTTGAAGAGGTGATGATAGATGGTTCTCCCAGGAACCAGGAGAGGTAAAAGGGAGTTCTCGCAACCCTGTGCATGGGCGGCAATCTAGGGAGATGCAGGATAGCAGAGAAGGACGCCTACAGAGCAGCACCCACACTGTTCTCCCTTACCTAGAACCTAGAGTAAAATCACCCCCATCTCTCACCCAGAGACTAAGGCAGCCATGAACAAAGCAGACGGAAGAGCTCTGTCCCTCCTTCTCTCTCCCTGTAATTCTGCTTTTCAAATAAATAAATAAATCTTTTTAAAATTCTACTTACTTGCTCAAAGTGATATTTCCCTTTACTCAAGCAACATTTTTGAGTCTGTGACAAGGGGCCAGTGCTGTGGCATCGTGGTTCAAGTCCTGGCTGCTGGACTTCTGATCCAGCTCCCTGCTAATGTGCCTAGGAAAGCGTGGAAGATGGCCCAAATACTCTGGCCCCCACAACCACGAAGGAGACCTAGAAGAAATTCCTGGATCCTGGCTTCAGATCAGCCCAGCTCGGGACACTGTAGTCATTTGGGGAGTGAACCAGTGGATGGAAGACCTCTCTGTCATTCCTTCTATCTCTCTCTAACTCTGCCTTTCAGCTAAATAAATAAATCTTAAAAAAGTTTTGACAAAGCACTATGCAAAGATAACAAAACCATTTGTGATTCCCAACCAGCACTATGCACTGAGAACTTCAAATATGTCTGACACAGTGCTAAATGTTTTATATTTACTAAGTTATCTTTTTTTTTTTTAATTTTTTTGACAGGCAGAGTGGACAGTGAGAGAGAGAGACAGAGAGAAAGGTCTTCCTTTACTGTTGGTTCACCCTCCACTGGCTGCTACGGCCACTGCGCACTGATCTGAAGGCAGGAGCCAGGTGCTTCTCCTGGTCTCCTATGTGGGTGCAGGATCCAAGGACTTGGGCCATCCTCCACTGCCCTCCCGGGCCACAGCAGAGAGCTGGACTGGAAGAGGGGCAACCAGGACAGAATTTGGCGCCCCGACCGGGACTAGAACCCAGTGTGCTGCTGCCACAGGCGGAGTATTAGCCTATTGAGCCGCGGTGCCGGCCACTAAGTTATCTAAAAAAAAAAAGCTTGTGACACACTATAGTATCACTTCACAGATGTGGAAAATGAAGCCCAGAGATGTTGGATAACGTTTCCACAGCCATGGAATCATGGGGCTCCATCTTGGTTGTCCAAGCTGTGCACTGTACAAGCTATAAGACCTTTCACATAAAAATTTGGCAGGAAACACAGTAGAGTATGACATGTAAAAAAAAAGTATGCCCTTAACTATCACATTATACTGCCTCCTCAAGGACCCAACTGTCAAGGAAACTTCAATATGAATTTCAGATGCTATCATAACCATATTTTTCAAAGTGACCAAATGAGGTAAACTATTCCCAAATCAGAAAATCAGAAATTAAGTTACCTGATCTAAAAAAGGCTGGGACATACAGTAATTATGCTTGTGTCACTACTTAATAAAACTATTTTTGAGATTTTTCCTTTTATTTCCTGACTATATATCTAATTTACTGTTATTTCCTGAATATGTTCATATATCTAATTTTTTAGAAAGTAAAGCTATGTTGTGAAAAAAGGCTTTATACAACCTGCTAAGCTGGGGATGGCATTGCGGTACAGTGGGTTAAACCACTGCTTGCAGCGCCAGCATCCTATATGGGCGCCAGTTCGAGTGCCAGCTGCTCCACTGCCCATCCAGCAACCTGCTAATGCACCTGGGAAACCTGCAGAAGATGGCCCAAGTGACTGCCCCTGCTCCCATGTGGGAGAACCAGAAAAAACTCCTGGCTTTGGCCTGACGCAGCCCCAACAGCTGTAGCTATTTCGGGAGTGAATCAGTGGATAGAAGATCTCTTTCTCTCCTTTTTTCTCTGTAACTCTCCCTTTCAAATAAATAAATCTTAAAAAACACAAAACACAAAAACAAAATAAAAAAAAAAAAACGAGGCTAAATACTTAAACTAGGCAGCTAAAATCATCCTAAAAATCAGAAATTGACCTTTTTCTTAATTTTCAACAGGTTAAAGGACAAGTCCTAAACCCCTCTCAGCCAGTTTTATTTTCTCCTTTCTTCCCCTAAATGCATCCACACTGACTTGCTACTAACCTAGCCTAATTTCCAGTCCTAACCGCAAACCTTCCTTCATTTGAGCAAGTTTCCACTAAGCCATGGCCTCCATTTTACCCATTATAAAGCCCTTTTCTCTAATAAAAGGTACCCCTAAACTTCATTACTTCCCCTGAACTTGATTATTGACAGCACTTTAAGCAGCCTCTGCTTGGTCTGCCCTACAACTCTGTAGCTACACTGTCAGGTACTGACACGCCCACCCCACCCTCAGGATGTCTGTCAGTACTGCTCAGAAGAGAACTTCAGCAAAGCTCAGAAAAACAACGTGTTTAGAGGACACTCTGGGTTCAGTCTTATCCTACAGTGCGGCGCCCTGAGACGCACTTACGTTGTTACTGTGCAGATAGTCGACTGCTCGAAGGATCTGGAACAGGTACTTCCTGAGCCGCTTGCTCTCCAGCCCGTGGCAGTAGTGCTGCAGCTCATCCAGCACTGTGTGGTCGATAAACTCAAACACCAGGTGGATTTTCTTTTTCTGTCTGAAAACTTCGATCAGATTGACCAGGTTTTCATGACGAAATTGCTGTTGACAAAAGAAACAGACTTTTAATATAAATTCAAAGATAACGTGTACACATAACACATACTTTTGAAAAGAAACAAATATTCTCAGCTGATCTTCCTACACGCGTTTCAACAAAAATGTCTCACTTTATTTGCGTACATTCCCATTTTCAGAGAATTTTACTCCATATCATGATCAATATAGAATCAAGTGAGATTTGTTCTTTACTGCAAGTTGGCATTTGAATTACTTATTAAAATAGTTTAGAATTAATGCACCATAACATAACTTAGTATGAAGTTGAGCGTTATCTTGCTATCTTATAATCGTTTGTGGTTATATTGAATATCTGAAAGTTAGAAGGTCCATATGTGAACCAAAGAGCACTAACTTCAACACCACTAAGGGTATGACTGAATATATACAAATTAATCATTCTCTGATTGCTGTGCTAAGCTCTAGAGAGGAAGCTGTGAGTTCGAGAGAGACATGATTCACCAGAATGTATCGAGAGAATAGGAGAATATCAAGATCATCTTCAGACATGTGAAATACCCATCAATAATCAATAATCTTAGGAACTTCATAGAAATATCTGTGGGGAAATTTCGGTTCGCTGTCTGTACTGTTTCATTAAACGGCAAACACCTTTCAGACTGGTAACAATCACTGGACACAGCTTTAAACTGGTCATTTTTATCAGCTATGATACCAATGAGGTTTAGTATTTCAAACTGCTTTTCCTACTTTACAACACATTACTTTATCATCAAATCTGAAATATCTAATCATTTTTTTCAACTAGCCAAAATGTTTTTTTCATTTGGCTAAAAATGAAGGGGTGTATTTTCAGCGCTAGATTCCTTAGGAGACTATACTTCTATGAACAAACATCTGCCTTGATTCTAATGGCACAACATCATTTTCCCCACTTCACTAAACCTAACACAGAGACTAAAATCCTTACAACATGACTAACAGAAAATCATGCCAAATGTGATGCCAGGCTCCTTTCCTATTTTTGCTCTCAATTTCTCCAGCTGGCTAGACACCAGGGCACTGCGGCAACAAAACGCTGGCAACAGCAACGAGAACAGGCTGCTTCCCACTGCTGAGATGTTCATCCTCATGTCAGGAAAGCCGCTGGCTTCCTATGCAGTCTCCATTTTCAAGGCAAAAGCAGTAAGGGCAGTGAAGGGTTAATAGGAGGTAATCAGGAACTGTGTGTTTTTTTTTTCAAGGAAACCCCAAGAATTGTTCCATTATTCCTTTTCAAGTTATTTCATTCTGTTTCTCCAATACTAGTAAATATTTTTACAGAAATTTCCACTAATTACTCTAACTGTAATTTATTTCATGAAATTCTAACTGAAAAAAAAATAGTTCAAATTAAGTTACTTTTAGTCTAGGAATGTTAACTAAAGCAAGAAATCTCCAGTGGAATTATATTACATCAAATTAAAAATACTGTAAGAAGCCAATGTGAATAGTTAAGGTGACACAAAATAATATGCATAGTAAGAATAAAATACATCCATTTTCAAGGTCATCTCTGTGTTCTTACCACATTTTGGTTATTTTTACAAAATGATTATGTAGTAAAAATAACCAGCTTAAATAAAACAAACTTGAAGAAAGCACAAGAAATACTGCCTGGAAAAAAGCCTCTCTGTAATCCGATTTTCATTCCTGGTCTACGACAGTTGCCTTACGGATTATATTTTAGATCATCAAGACGGGGCCTGGAATCACAAAATCCCAACATCTTTACCGACTTTAACTTTCCTTTTCACTGTCTAGTAATAGAGAGTTCCAGCAACACACAAATGCCTAATACAGTTCTACTTAGAAAGCGAACTGATCACACCTAATACAGACTTACCAAGAAAGAAAACACTACTTTTCTACCAGATAAGGACGAATAAGTAATCTGTTTTCTTCATCACATATAAGACTCTAGGCCACGATGTCAAAATCACAGACCTCAAAGCACGCGGACAGATGCCTGTATAAACACACACACACACACACACACACACACACACACACACACACACACACCCCACTGGTTTAGCGCCGGTTCCTAAGGCACGCTCCTCCTGCTTTCTCCACACTCCTCAGACACACACACACACACACACACACACACACACACTGGTTTAGCGCCGGTTCCTAAGGCACGCTCCTCCTGCTTTCTCCACACTCCTCAGCCCAGCCCGAGGCTGCCCTGCCCCGGCTGCCCCATGAAGCTGCCCGGATACTGCTGCCTGTCTAAACGTTGAGTTAACGTCCTGTCACCTGAAATGCGGTATTTCTCAAACTGAACCGCCTGGAGTCTTCCACAGACTTCCACCCGCCGCGAGGCTCCCACAGCTCTCTGGCCTCTCCCGGGCTCCCACGCTGCCTTCCACAACACGGAGGACCCTTCGTTCCCCAACCACACTCCCAGGGCATGCACCAGGACCCCCGAGCCAGGAAGAACCGCCCCCACCCCGGGCTCTGTCCACTCCACAGGGTAGTATCTCTGCATTCAATTACACGGAATCCAAACCTTCCCCGACCGCCCACCTACGCCATCTAGCTTTGACTCCCTAAGAACCCTGTTTCTAACCCTGCGAACGTCTCTGCCGCTGTCCCGCAGGCTGGCATAGCAGGTTTCTCCCTCCTACCTAGAACTCCCGCCACCGTTCACGCCTAAACCACGTCCCACCTCTTTCAAGAACCCTCCCAGCCCAACAGGACCTGTGTTAACCACCTGACACTGACTTTTTAATTCCACTTCATTCCCATACACCCTCCTGGCTTTCTGATTAAACCACACAAGTCCTGAGGACCACGAACTCCTGGAAGTCACGGCCCGGTCACAAAGCAGATACCTGTATTCAGTATTGCACTTTACACAGTCACAAGGTTGGCGTAATTGTGTTACATTGTACGCAGACACGTACACTTTGTTCCACTACCAAACGACAGAATGTAGGCAGTAAGGGGATACCTGTTTTTCTATTAAATGTCTCACTGCAAATTAACAGAAACGTTCTTTCCCGCAATTTTTATTCCATAGCAATTTTTCTTTTGACTCACAGAGCAACGAAGGCAAAAGAAGCAAACCTTTAGAAACTTTATCTCTCTCAATGCAATTTTGTTGACAGACTTTTCTGGTTTCTCATAGAATATCTTAATGGCCACTATCTGCCCAGTGTTCTTATGTTTACATTTCATGACCGTTCCGTAACTTCCCTCTCCCACTTTGCCAAGGGTTTCATACATCTCCATCCTCAAGCCTGGCGGCTACTTCTTCAGAGGAAGAAAGAAAGAAAACGGAAAATGTTAAACGTCCCGACTCTGCGGAACGCATTCGCGCAGGAGACCCGCACTCCCGAACAGGGGCCCCGTGGCCAGGCCGCCGCGGCGGCCGGAGGACGCCTCGGTCACTCCCACCCACCGGACATCCCCTCGCCACACCATCCCGCGGGCCTGGTGTCCCACACTTCCTGGCTCCAGTCGAGAGGGCTCCGCACTCCCGCAGTCGCCCACACGCGCGTCTCGGGCCCGCGTCCCAGCACAGCCTGGTTCCCGCCCGCTCCTCAAACCCGACGTCTTAGAATCCCGGACCGGCGTCGCGCCCCTCGCCCCGCGGTCGACCTGTCCGGGCAACCGCCACCGCCTCAGCCCATTCTGTGGCTCCGCGCAGCCCCGGGCAGGCAACGGGACGCCGACTCCACTTAGCCCGCTAGCCGGGCAGGCCGGGAGCCGCTCGCTACCATGGCAACGTTGGGGTTGGGGGAGGGAACGGCGCTCGGGCGCTAGTGCGCAAGACCGGAACGTCGGCGGTGTCCCGACCCGGAAGGGAAAGCGAAAAGCGGAAACGAGCTGTGGGTGGGCGTTAAGTCGAAGCTTCCTTGGGGTGGGGCGCGGGCGTGCAAGTTGCCGTCGCGTTTTCGTCGGTTTTAAGGGGCAAGGTATCTTGCCTGCAGCGTGAAGGGCTGCAGGTGCTCAGGGCGCAGTGGTGTCCGCCCTGCGCCGCGGGTGGACCCTTGTCGTACGACACCAGCTCGTTTCGGAGCCTAGAAAGATGGCTTTCGTCGTTCCACAGCTTGGAAATTGGAGCTTCCAGGAAAAGCTCAGTGACCGAGCTCGACCCCTGCAGTCCACGTTAATCCCCAAAACGGGGACAAAATGGCTCTCAAGAACCGTTTTTGAACACTTAACATGCCTTCTGAGTTCTTCCAACACCTACTGATCCTTTTCAAAAACTACAGCCAAAACCCTAAAACGCCCGCTTTAGGAAACCAAATAACTGAAAAACGTGCTTCCACATATGGTGTGATTATAAAGGAACCGGACGGGAGTTGGGGGTGAGGCCGGTGATTAATTGCTTCTGCAGGGTGACAGCCCCAATGAATAACAAGATCACTAGAGCCCAGTGCCCGCAGAGTGCCATCTTTATTTGGGGCTTTTTCTGCAAAATGCAGTGGATGCAAAAGGCCAAAACGAGCTGTGCTTCTCAGCTATGAGGAGGGGCATTATCCAGTAAATTCTAATACAGTAGGACCCACTCCAAGATGCACATTAAAATAACTAAAAAGCTCCCCACCATCTCAGTTCAATTGGGATGGGATAAAGAAATTGGTATCTGGACAGGTTTCCAAGTATTTCTACGCTGTCACTAGGGTTTATGTTGAGAGCTCGAGACGAAGGCGTAACCATGGTTCTCTTTTACCACCTCAGATACACAAAATTGTCTTTCCTTTTGAAAACCGTTCAGCCATACTATCAAATACCTTATAAATAAGAATGTCATAGTCAATCTTACATTGGGCTCACACGTGCTGTAACCGTGTGTAGCAAATGGTTGACTATTTGCAAGGGACAAACCACAATGCAGATTATCCCCACCCTCAGTGAGCTCACTTAGCTACAAAGGTGTCAGTAATGACAGCTGTAAGACTTCTTAGGGCAAGTCTTAAGGTGCATTGGACGGGGCCACACTCGGGACACCCCCATCCCACAGCAGAGAACCCATTGGAGCCCGGCTGCTCTGCTTTCCACCCAGCTCCCGCCATGAGTCCTGAGAGGCAGCCGATGATGCCCGCGGGAAAGTGGGAGAGGAGATGGAGTCCTGGGCTCCTGGCTGCCCCGGCACAGCCCTGCTGGTGCAGGCATTTGCAGGAATCAGTCAGTGGGTGGAAGATCCACCTCCCTCTTCCTCTCTTTTTACAGATAGATTATGGCAGGTTTGGTGTCCAGGACAGCCAGCAACTTCTGGTAATAAACTGCTCTAAAGCCTTATGAAGCTCGTTTTGAATTTGTCAAGCATATTATTTCATTTTGGAAATTCATAAAGTGTCTATTACCAAAACAGTTATAAATTGCTAGATAAGTGGCCGGCGCCGGCTCACTAGGCTAATCCTCCGCATTGTGGTGACGGCACATCAGGTTGTAGTCCCGGTCGGGGCGCTGGATCCTGTCCCGGTTGCCCCTCTTCCAGGCCAGCTCTCTGCTGTGGCCCGGGAGTGCAGTGGAGGATGGCCCAGGTGCTTGGGCCCTGCCCCCGCATGGGAGACCAGGAGGAAGCTCCTGGCTCCCGGCTCCTGGCTTCGGATCCACACAGTGCGCAGGCCACAGCAGCCATTTCGGGGGTAAAGCAACGGAAGGAAGATCTTTCTCTCTGTCTCTCTCACTGTCTAACTCTGCCTGTCAAAAAAATAAAATAAAAAAAAAATAAATAAATAAAAATTGCTAGATAAGTGGCAAGGATTTTTTTTTTTTTTTTTTTTTTTTTTGACAGAGAGAGCTAGACAGTGAGAGAGAGAGAGAGAAAGCACTTGGGCCATCCTCCACTGCTTCCCGGTCCACAGCATAGAGCTGGACTGGAAGAGGAGCAACCGAAACAGAACCCAGAGTGACAGGGATTTTTAAGAGTTTCTCTTTAGCACTGCACTGCTTGTAACTACGCTTATGCCTTCCTCTTTGGCTATAGAGAGGATTAAGGTTGCAATGGCAGGAAAGCGAAATAAAATAATACGCAGAATCCCACGGTGAACGCACACCATGACCTAAGGTCTGGCTAACTTGATCACAAGGCCTCTACTAAAACCAAAAGCTAGAATTCAGGGCTTGAAAAAAGATTGTGATCAGGAAAATGGGAAAGTTAACCCTTTCTGGTTCCATGGAACTGTGGGCAATTTCTGTGCGAAATTAGGTGGTTCTCATCCTACCCTCCTTCTCCTTGTAGAACTGAATTCCTCCATAGGGAAGGGCTCAGAGCCCTCCAGACCAACAAAATCCTCAGGACAGAAACGGAGGCTACAGGGAGGGGGAATTTAGCACCTGAAGGAATGTTCAGGGTCCCCATAGTCCACACCTGTGAGGAGGTGGCACTTGCGCCCATTCGCACCCTACTTGCGAATGCAGAGAAATCTAAAATGAGTTATCTGGGGCTGGCTATATAGCTCCCACGTGCCTCCACGATGCCTTCCTCCAGATCTGAGTCCTTTTGTAGATTTCGTTGACAACCAACCACTCCTGATCTGCTCACGCGGGTGCACCCCCATTTTCTAACAAATCCAAAGAGCAGGCAAATCCGTCGTTATCTTAGAATGAACACAGACCCATTAAAAACTTATTTCCATGGGGCCTTTTTAACTCTTCTGTCTTCACCTAGAAGTAGCAACCTTGGGAACCCCACTGCAAGGCGGGAACAGACATCCGGCAGCCGTGGGGAAACATTTCGGGGCTTTTACTTTGCGTTGTGCTCCCTAGAAGGTGACAGCCTTTCGGTTTTCCCTCCTGCCCCACGGAGCAAAGTTGATAAGCCAATGAGGGATAACAATGAAGTCCTGAGTTACTTGTGGTTCCGTTTTTTAAACTTTGGAATCAATCTATCGTTCCAGCACGACTCCGGCTGTAAGGTCCCGGTATCTGGGACAGACGCGAGGAACAACTAATGAAGACATACCCCGCCCTCCGCTTCCCAGACCCGGCCGAGCAGGTCCAGGGGACGCGCTCACGTGACCCGTTCTAAAGCGTCACAGGGACACGTGGTTCTAGATACTTCGTCCCCTCCCCCTCAGGGGTGGATTGTTGACAACGCCGGCGGCGGCCACGTGACCTTACGTCATCCCTCCTCCTTTCCCCGAAATCTCTGGCCCCGGATGCGGTCCCTCTCTCCCCACCCCGCCGAACCTAAGTTCGTGACGAGGGGGGAAGACAAAGTAGTATTTCCGTTTCTGTGTCGCTTAACCCACCACCTCTGCTCTGAGCACGGAGAACACTAATTTGTCGATCCGTAACAGAAGGCGGAATGGGAGCGATCGCAGCCGGCGGGCTGCAGGAAGCGGCGCCGGCCCGCTCCTCCGCCCGGCTCCCCCTGCTGCCATGGTAGCGGCGGAGGGCGGAGGGATCTGGAGGCGGCGGAGGGAGACGTCATTGCGGGGTTGTTTGTGCAGTCTCGGCGGCGGCGGTGACCCACAGTGATTCGGCCGCCGCGCCGGGGGGTGGGGGGGCTGCGCGGGACTCTTTTTCTTTCAGATTGACCGCGGGGCAGCTGGGGAGCATGTCGACCCCGGCGCGGAGGAGGCTCATGCGGGATTTCAAGCGGTAAGGGCCTCCTCCCGCCCCCCGATGGCGGCTCCTTCCTGAAGCTGTGGGGCTGCAGGGCGGGATCCCGGACACCTTCCCCTGTTGCCTGTAAAGGCGCCGGCTGTGGGCCCGGCGGGACCTACGGAAGCCCGGTGCTGGCCTCGCCAACCTCTCTGAGGACTCAGAAATTCCGCTGCGACCCCTCCCATCCCCCGAAAGTGGAGAGGTGGCGATCGGCCGGCCTGGGGCGCCCTGCACCGCGCGGCGCCCCCTCTCTCTGGCCCAGAAGCGAGCTCTTGAAGGAGCTTGCTCCTCGCCCGCTGCAGCGGTCAGCTTTGTTCCGCGCCCGGGGGACGGGGTTGGGGCCCGGAGCCCCCTCCCCCCCGTTCCTTTGCGCCCCGCGGGGAGGGTGGGGTGTGCCGCGCGAGGTCGGGAGGTGGTTACCCCATCCCCGAAACCCGACTCTGCCCCCGCCGCCTGCCAGGACCTTGAGAGCTGGCGTCGGAGCGGGGCTCGGGCCGCTGAGCGCAGCCCTATCTATAGCCCGCCGGCCCTGGCGCGCGTCCGAGCCCCGCCGAGCCTCCCTTTGTGACTGAGGTGTGGGGGTTGTGGGGAGGAAACTGCCCCTTTTTTGGTTTGTTTGGTTGCCTTGTGCGGGCTACTCGGAGCTCAGAGAAGCAGTGAGAGAGAACTTAGCGGAGGTTTTCTGGGGGTAGACTTGCCTTAATGGGGACTTGGTAGGTGGTATCAAAACTTGGATTTGCCGCTCAAGAAGTAACCTCTCAACTTGGCCATTGTAAAGGCTTATGTAAGGCATTTGGGAGCCATTGTTTGCGCTTTGGCCACCGTGTTAGTTCACTCGTGGCTTCTCGAGCGATTTACAAGGAGGTGTCCAGCTCCTCGGGCTTCCGGTCAGGAGGCCTGGTTTGCCCGATGTTAACTGAAAACCGTGTTTACGTGGCTCACTGCAAAGCACTGTGTGCAAATGAGTGCCTCTGTATTTGTGCCTTAATGTAGTAGTTTTAGTGTGGGGACAGTCTGGAACAGACCTCTGGGGTAGAAATCTTACATCTGAAGCTTAGAATCAGGAACGTTGCATTCGTTCCCATGACTGAAATTCAAGAGGCGAGACTGGCAGCCGGTGCCATTGTTGCCCAGTTCCTGCGGCGAGTGTTTACTGCTGGGGGGAACACATGGCAGGCAGCCTGGTGCTCCTCCAGGGGTCTTCAGAGGAGGAGGTTTCGGTCTTGCTGCCTCATGAGCGCAGCGCCATCAGAGGCAGCCTGCTGGGCAACCCAGCTGCGGGTCACTCCGAAAAGCCGCTGCCCAGCGAAGCACAGGGGATGCAGAAATCCAGACCCTGATGAACCTGAACCCAGGTGCTTTCGGCCCTCACTGTCTGCACTGAGGTTTGCCCTGCAAAGCCCCTTTTTTGCAACCATGTTGCACAAGCAGCTGTAGTTTGGATTCGCACAGTCTGCCTGCTTGGAGCAGCACCATCAATGGTTCCGGGGAAATATTTTTTTTGCCCTTGAGGTTTTACAGCTGTGGGGCAAGAAGGCAGCCTGTGTACGGGCGTTTTTGAAGAGATGTTTTACTCTTGTAGTAGCTCGAGAGGGATGACTCCCAGGTCGTGAGAGGTATTTATGAGTGCGTTAGAATATCCCTGGTGATGTATTTAAGTCATGTGAGTCACTGCAGCCCGGTGCAACAACAAGGAAATGGGTATGGTTTCTGTCTCCGCATAGCTGGTACAGAGGCCATAAGTGTTCTTTTTGGCCTCCTTCGTGGCTCTAATGCTCGCTTTTAAACCGACCACTCTGGATTTCCAGACTGCAGGAGGACCCACCTGTGGGTGTCAGCGGCGCACCGTCGGAAAACAACATCATGCAGTGGAATGCGGTTATATTTGGGTGAGTTGAAAGATTTCAGTTAAGAAAAACTTGAACATTTTGGTAGTCATACCAAGCTTATTTGCTCTTTGGTGGTGTTTCACATATGGTTTAATACTCAATTTTTTACTTGTTAATATAGTAGTTGAGGGCCGGCACCGCGGCTCAATAGGCTAATCCTCCGCCTGTGGCGCCAGCACACCGGGTTCTAGTCCCGGTCGGGGCGCCAGATTCTGTCCCGGTTGCCCCTCTTCCAGGCCAGCTCTCTGCTGTGGCCCAGGAAGGCAGTGGAGGATGGCCCAGGTGCTTGGGCCCTGCACCCCATGGGGAGACCAGGAGAAGTACCTGGCTCCTGCCATCGGATCAGCGCAGTGCGCCGGCCGCAGCACGCCAGCCATGGCAGCCATTGGAGGGTGAACCAATGGCAAAGGAAGACCTTTCTCTCTGTCTCTCTCTCTCACTGTCCACTCTGCCTGTCAAAAAAAAAAAAAAAGTCTTGAAGTCTTGATACCAAGAATATGAGAACTTTGTGACACGACTTGCAGTGAGAATGTTTCACATCTCAGTGTCCCAGTGTGAGATGCCTGGAGCCCTGGGAGAAGCAGCCTTCGATGGGATACTGAGGCTGTTGAGTGTGACCTTTTCTGTGCTGCCACGCTGGTTTTCCTGGACTTGCTCTCTTTTCTTTCATTCTTCTTAAGCTAGCGTTTTGCACTAATATTTGAATATCTGAAATAGTTTCATAAACAACTTGGAGTTGTCAGACTCCATTGTGAGTCTGCATATAATGACCAGTAGAGAAGCAGCAAAGGTCACCGTGCACAGTAAAATGGTTCTGTCACAGTCAGGCTGTTCCCTTGCTGGAGGTCCTGGCTGTGCCCTGCCAGCAGTAATTGCTTTTCCCACTGCTGCTTAGGAAACCTGCGACTGGGGTGTGGCGGCCGGGAGGTGATCTGCGCGAGCGAGCATCCCCTGTGCTGAGCGCGTGCTGTTTGGAGAGCAGGGTGGTCGGGGGCTTTCAGTACACCAGAGAGTATTGACCTCCATCGTGCTCTGTGAAAAGAAAAGGCGATTTTTTTCTCATAGGAGAACACACATCATTTATAATCTGAATTCTTTTTGTGCTGAAATTATGGGCAAGTTGTTTTGGTTTGTTGTATAAAACCACCCTAGGAGAAAAACAGAAAATCAAAGTTACTCTCTTGCCTGCTTCTGAGAAAGCCCAGGCCTGACTGGTACTGAACTACATTCTCTTAAAAACTCCATAAATAGTCGGAATGAGGGCCTTTCTCTCTTGTTGGAGTTGATCCTTTCCATTCTTGAAGATCAGAAAAAGGATGAAAACCTTCTTTTAATTAAAAATCTTCTTGTTTTCAGACCAGAAGGGACACCCTTTGAAGATGGTAAGTCATTCTTACTTTGTGTTTTTGTGAGTGTTAAATGGGCTCTTTTAAGTAGAGAAGTGGAACGCCAGTGTACGGACTTGAATCACTTTGTGTTGGTAGTAGGCCAAGTGAAAATAAAGTTTCCAAGGATTTACAGTTTACGGGGGACTTTTTGCCCCATATCGTCTTGGTCACACTCACTGACAGTTCCCCGTGTTATCTGTGATATTTTGCTCTAAGCCAGGATGGCAGGGTCTGTGTTGAGTGTACCCTGCAGTCACACATACATACTACTGTCATTTAAAACCCATGAGCAGTTAGCACTTGGCATCCTCTGCATCTCATGTTGGGTATTGTCACCACAAGCCAAGAACATGGGAAACTGCTTCTAACACGCATTTGTAATTGCGCTTACCAAATTGACTTTAACTACATCCTTGATTTTTACTACTTTCTGGCATGAGTTTTTTTTTTTTTTTTTTTTTTTTTTTTTTTATTGTTAAACAGTTTTGTTACAATGATCCAGATGACCTTGGAATTAATCCTTCAAGGCTTTATGTACAAGAATGAAACTGCTGCCCTGTTTGCAAGGGCTAACCTGAATGCCCAGTAGGGGAAGTGGTTAAGCAGCTTCCCATGTGTCTGGACTCTGGAATGTCCCTTGCTTGTTAAACATGAGTGGATCTGGACATAGGTTTCAGTAAAATATGTTGTGGCATCACACTTAGAACACATGCACTTGGCTTGTTGAAGGGATGGGTGCACACACGTGCGCACACACACACACACAGTGACCAGTGATTTACTCTAGGTGGGTGTAGGGAATTGAGGCAGGTACTTGAGGATCTCCCCTTCTGTTCTCTGTATCACAGATTATCGAGTGAGAACTTGTAGGCTATCTATGCAGTCAAACCTGTCTTCATACTGAAGACAACATGGATGGTACAAAAGCAGTAGTGGCTGAAACTTCATTGTAGCATCTTCACAAATCAAGACAGGTGCACCAGCCTGTACTAACACCCACAGTTTTCTCTGCATTTTAGGAGGTGACAGTTCTACTTAAAGATGCCTTGATAGAACAGTAGATGCTACTGGTGGTGCTGGGTCCTGGCCCTTGTTTTGGGGAAGTGAGGGTGGGTCCCTGCTGCTGCACTGCAGATGTCTGGGGTGCAGCCTTTGTCACTTGAAAGAATGGCGGACAAACCCGTTATTCAGGTTTGAGCTTATGGCAAGTGGTGTTCAGAGGTGAGCTCAGTGGGCTCTTAGGTTAAGGAAAGCAACAGAAGGTATTTTTCTGATAATGAAATGATGGCTTCCCAACACTTAAAAAGATTTTTCTGATGAGCTTACCGGGTGATGTTGACTGAGTCTGTAAAGGGGAAACAGCATCGCTGGGGAAGGTCTGTAAACCCTGGCTGAACTCATACTTTCCCAACAACCAGTGCATAACATTACATGATAAAAGATCTGTGGAGTGTGCAGCGGATTTCAGTGTAACCGAGGGCAAAGAGTTTACTAGTGGTGGTTTCAGATTCTGTTTTGTAACAAACCTTTAAAAATTAAAAGCTACTGTTTCTTCTTTGATGTAATACCCAAATAAGGAATGTCTACAATTATTTGCATAGGCTGTGAAAACAGTCCTTTCTTCAATTATATATTTGTGTGAGGCCAGACTTTCTTCATATGCTGTACTTTAACCAAAACAGCATATTGTAACAGATTGTGTGCAAAAGCAGATAAGAGAATGCAGCTGCCTTCTATTAAGCCAGTCATTAGAGTTACAAAATGTAGAACAGTGCTACACTTCTCCCTGAATTTGAAGGGGGAATCACATGTTTGATTAAATATGTCACCTGGGTTAATGTGTAATGCATTCAATTACTTTTTAGTGAATCAGTAAATATTTTCGAAATTTTCTGAGTTATTGGTTTCTACTCCAGCAAAAATGAGTCTCAGTGGTTATCAGCAGTCATGCTGGAAGCAGCCTGCAGCGGTTCACAGAGCCATTTGTTCACATTTCAGGAGTTGTTGCAAACTGATTATTAAAGAGCCATTATTTTAAAATTAAATTATATAAAAAGGATGTTTAGAAAACAAAGTAATAATTACTCAGACTTCATCCCTCTCTTAGCCACATTGCACTATTTCTCTTGCTCTTGTGGTTACTCCTGTCTTGTCTCTTTGTGGAAAAGCCGTACGCTGGAGTGGCATTGCATGCATCCCTTCCCAGCTTCCTGGTCAGTGAATTCTCATGGGAAGCTTGGCTGTGGCTGTGGTGCGCCTACACATTTAAAGTGATCCTGAGACCAGAAAACTTTTAAAAACTGCTGCTCCATGTTTGTTTGCTTATGGTTTTATATTTTTCTTATAATTAAAATGTAAACTTTGAAAATAAAAGTATAATTGGGCATAAGACTAACTTCTTGAACTGTGTAGAAATCACCTTCTGAGTGCATGTGTCCTTGCCCCTCCGAATTCCTGCGTCCAAACCTTACCCCTCAGATTGAAGAGGTAGAGAGAGACCAGATACCAACCGTGTGACCAGTGAGGATAAGGGTTTTACTGAATATGAGCCTCTAGGTTTTGTAGACTGAAGCCAGAAGCTTAGAATTGAGACTAAGAAAGAATGCTGCCTTTTTAACTGCTTCGATGAAATGAAGGCACCCCTGGGCCAGAATGGTGAAAGCTGTGCTGATGTTGTGTTAGGGATGACTTCCTGCTTCCTGATGGGGTCCATGGGCTTGTGGTCGACTAGAGGACTTCGCTTCTGCAAAATAAGACCTCTGGGAGAAGTTAGAAAGGCAAACACAGAACCCTTAAGAGTGGCTGTTTCTTGGAAATGGGAGTGAAGAGTCCTTAACTTCTAGGTACACTCTGAACAGGTGCACTTTGTTAAAAATGCATATTTTTTTACTTGCTAACCATTAAGTACTGGTTCAGACTGGCCAGAATGTACCATGTTAGCCTGTAGCCAACAGTGGGCAATTAAACAGAAGCTTAATGATTTTTGGCATATTTAAATGTAGGGACTTATAAAGGGGTAGAGCTGACCGGTGACATCGACACCTGGGCCTCCAGTCAGGGTCCTTGGCCATGTGGTAGTCAACCCCTCTCAGAGATCCTGTGGCATATTGTGGGAGGTAGGGAGATCTGTCCTTTCAAAGCTGTAATAAACGGTACTTCTTCCAGTGTGCATTTTAAATCTTTGTAGCAAAGGCCCATTTGCCTTGCAAAAATAAGACAGTTAAAACTCCCACCAATGTCCATGAAAGTATGTGTTTTCAAAGTGCTTGCCATTGCTACATGTTAACAGTCTAAAGTAAATAGAAATATATTTAGTATGTTTTTGTGCTGAACCAGAGTTAACATACTTTTATGTGGTTACACAAAAACCAGTGTGGAATTGAGAAGTAACTGAAGGGATTAGGAAGTTGTGCTTGTCTTTACTATAATTATCTTGGTTTGTTTTCTATCTAGGTACTTTTAAACTAGTGATAGAATTTTCTGAAGAATATCCAAATAAGCCGCCAACTGTTAGGTTTTTATCCAAAATGTTTCATCCCAATGGTGAGTAGCCGTGTATTTGTGGGGGCAGGGGACAGAGTTGTTTCCTGTTAGGTCCTGCCCCTTTCCTCTCCCTTGGAGAGCCCTCTTGGGGATAGCACTTCCCTGTCCGTGGCAGCCATGTTTACCACTTGGGGCACCCACCTACTGTATCCTAGTAGTCTGAGTTCCGGCTTCCTGTTCATATACACCCTGAGAGGCAGCAGATGATGGTTCAAGTACTTGGGTTCTTGCCACGCACATGGGAGCTCCCAGCTGTAGCCTGGCCCATCTCTGGCTGCCGGGGGCAATTTTGGAATGAATCAGGTGATGAAAGCTTTCTTTCTGCTTTTCAAGTAGAATGAAAATGAATACAAATTTAAAAATAAATAAATGCTTCCCCTTAACACCCCACACACATACACACAAACAAGCTCCAGATTTGATATAAAGTTGCCTTGTTTGGGCAGCTTCTGAATTAGGAATAATTAACGTCCATTTATGGAAATGTGAAAAGATTTATCACCTAAAGTTTAACTTTGAAAATGCAGAGTTTGGGGCCATGATTGTGGCACTGTGGGTCAAGCTGCTGCCCGTGATAATGGCATCCCCTATTGAATGCTGGTCTGAGTCTCAGCTGCTCCAGCCCTGTGTCCTGGTGATGCATCTCGGAAGGGAACAGCTAACGGCTCCAGTTCTTGTGCCCCTGCCACCATGTCAGATACCTGGAGGGAGTTCCTTGCTGTGGCCTGGCGCAGCCCCAGCCATTGTGGCCATTTTGGGAGCGAACCAGGAAATGCAAGGTCCTCCTCTTTTCCCCATCTGCCCTTCTCCCCTCTGTCACTTTGCCTTTCAGATAATTTTTTTTTTTTAAATGCAGTTTTTGTTTCGACAAAATTGGGATCAGGTATATGAAGCTTAAGTGTATTTTTAAAGTTCAGTAAAGTGTTCTTCATTTATTTGAAAGGCACAGTGGGAGAGCATGCAAGTGTCCTGCTGTGATCTCCCCTAAGTGTTAGATATGCATGGTGAAGGTGACCAGTACTCTTGTTGTCTTCACAGTGTATGCTGATGGTAGCATATGTTTAGATATCCTTCAGAATAGATGGAGTCCGACATACGATGTATCTTCTATCTTAACATCAATTCAGGTAAGGCTGTGTTAAGATGCATCAGAATTTTTTTGATATTTTCTGAGATAGGACGCATCCTCAAAGAGTGGGGTGAAGACCAGGGGAGCAGACTTTTCCTGTACCCAGCTGCCCCATGGCAGGGCTCAGACAAGAGCTAACTGATCAGTGTGGGGCCCCCTCCCTCTCCTTACCACATATGTAAGTTGTTTTCTCACTGATCACTTAAAACTCATGTCCCTGAGTGTGGAGAAATAAAGATGGTGGTTTGCGAACCACGGGGTCCCCAAGCCACTGTCAGCTGCAGAGGAGCGCAGAGGTGCGGTCCCACCTGAAGGGGACGATTTGCCCGGTCTTCCAGAGCTGCCCTGGGATGATGGTTCTGGAGGGCAGGAGGGAGGGGTGTGTGAGCCTCGGATCTGAGAGCAGCAGAACTCACCTTCTGCTTTGTGACCGTCTTTGTGAAGGTTTTTCTGTCACATCTCTTTAACTCCAGCCATCATTTTGTGTTACTCTCAGCTTTCCTGTTACATTCCCTCATGACTGCATGTCTGTATTTTGTTGATTAAACAAGGTTCACCCCCAATCCCGGCTTACTCAGACATTTGGAAAGTAACCATGATAACAGTTGACCCTGGGAAAATGTCGATTATCAAGGTTTGTCAGTGTTCTCTTGTAACCAAATGAAGCTGTTTGTCTTCTTGTTAATGGGAAGTCTCAGCATACTAAAGAATGTTGTTCTTTTCCGACTTCAGTGAGATTACAGGTCTTCAGGGTGTTGAGGACTATTTCTTTTAGAAGCTTAAGTTCTTTAGCAATAAGAAATGCCTTACTGTACTGTTTAGCGAGCCGTTTCTGAAAGTATTTAGAGCTGGTAATCTCTGCAGTCACTGCTGTTGGAGTGTTTTTTCTGTTCTCCCTGTCTGACCCAGTAGTACAAGGAGTCACTGTGCCAATCAGTGTTTTCTCTCCTCTTTCCTTCTAGTCTCTGCTGGATGAACCGAATCCAAACAGTCCAGCCAATAGCCAGGCAGCACAGCTTTATCAGGAAAACAAACGGGAATATGAGAAAAGAGTGTCGGCCATTGTTGAGCAAAGCTGGAATGATTCCTAATAGACACCGGGCTGTTGATCCTTTCCATCATTGTTGTGTATAATTTACCTCTCAGTAGAAAGGCTAACAAATTTTAAGTGCCACAAGTTTTAAGGATTCTGCAGAAAAACAAGAAAAAAGTCCTTCAGTTTAGAACCTACAAAAGCTTGTGTATCTTGATTAATGTACTTTTTATTGCATGGTGTGAACTAAGTTATTGCTGCATAAATTTGTAATATATCCTGTTTGTATTTTTTTCCAAGTGTATAATGTTGGTGTGGAGTTTTCATGACAGAATATACACATTTTGTAAATCTGTACTTTTTTCAAATATTGAATGCCTTATTTTTGAATTCTTTAGATTTTTAAATTGGAGAAAAGCACTTAAAGTTTTTTATATATGAATATTACATGTAAAGCTGTTAAAATACATAACTTCAGTGCAAGACACTTTGTCACTTATTTCCTTATCTGTATAGGAGGGGTTAATAACTAGCTGTCCATCAATTGATAGCTTTATTTCCAATTTCAGAAGAACATAGCTACATTTATCAAGAAAGTCTTCAAACTTGACTCTGAATACCAGTTATAATCTCCACTTTATTTGGACTGTACCTGTATTACTTTGAACTGAGCAGTCATGGACATAACTGGTCTGACTGCCCAGCTCTGTTGAGGGCGCTTTCCTCACATAGTACTTGCTCTTGCTCTGTAGCTTCTGCCATTCTAGTTGGCACCTGTGCCATCCACAGAGCATCGCTGCACACAGTCACCAGAAATTCATGCACCCACTCCAGTGCTGGCAGTTAGCCGATTACGCTGGTTTGAGCAAGGCAGCATTATTGGTGTAATTTACATGTTTGAAGACTACCTTTTTTTTTTTTTTTTTTTTTTTGACAGGCAGAGTGGACAGTGAGAGAGAGAGACAGAGAGAAAGGTCTTCCTTATGCCGTTGGTTCACCCTCCAATGGCCGCCGTGGCCAGTGCGCTGCGGCCGGCGCACCGCGCTGATCCGATGGCAGGAGCCAGGAGCCAGGTGCTTCTCCTGGTCTCCCATGGGGTGCAGGGCCCAAGCACTTAGGCTATCCTCCACTGCACTCCCGGGCCACAGCAGAGAGCTGGCCTGGAAGAGGGGCAACCGGGACAGAATCCGGCACCCCGACCGGGACTAGAACCTGGTGTGCCGGCGCCGCTAGGCGGAGGATTAGCCTAGTGAGCCGCGGCGCCGGCCCGAAGACTACCTTTTAATGCAATTGCCTGTCTTTATTCTGGGACAATGTGTTAACATCAGGGCTCACTGAATTGCTTTCTCTTGTGGGGATGTTTTATCTCCTAAGTTGTATAACAGTTGTCCTACATTTTAGTTTACTGGATAAAGTTAAAACACAGTATTGTGGGAAGCTAACACAGTTCTCCTGCGCCTTCAGATAGAAAATGGAAAATCTACAAGTAAATCTTTTGAAACACCTGTGTAGTCTATCTCATAGTTAAAACAGCTGTTTCAGTAACCGCAGGAATTTACTGCCATATCCGTCCTACCCTCTGTTGGAACAGTGGGTCTGGCCCACCTACAGCTTCTGTCCATGAAGCAGAGTTAACACTGGGATGCCCAAGTTCACCTTCAAAAAGTTCCTTGGCAAGCGTGGGGTGGGTGTGTGATCCCAGCATCCCCTCCAGTGACTCTTGGGTTAAATACTGGGCTCTCAGGGTCTTGTCTTGCATTCATTAAATGCTGCTTGGACTCTGCTTCAGCACCACCCTTTTTACCACTGTTTTCTCTGCTGTTTTAAAGCTAGAACGTGTCGGGTTCTGACTGAGAATTGCAGGGGAAGTGTAGCTTCCTTTGCAGGGAGGTCAGTGAGCTTTATTAACTCCCGTATTCACACTCAAAACTGGATCTGAGCCCACATGTGGAGAAAATCCCTGGGAAGGTCCCCTCTCGGAACTAATTATGGTTTGTTTTCAGCCTTACAATTTTTTTTCTTTTTAAAGATTTATTTTATTTATTTGAAAGACAGAATTAGAGAGAAATCGATCTTCCATCCACTGGTTCACTCTCCAAATGGTTGCAACAGCCAGAGCTGTGCTAATCAGAAGCCAGGAGCTTCTTCTGAGACTCCCACACAGGTGCAGGGGCCCAAGGATTTGGGCCATCTTCTGCTTTCTCAGGCCATAGCAGAGAGCTAGATGGGAAGTGGAGCAGCCAGGACTTGACCCGACCCAGTGCCCATATGTGATGCTGGTGCTGCAGGCCAGGGCTTTTAACCTGCTGTGACAGCACCGGTGCCCATATGGGATGCTGGTGCTTCAGGCCAGGGTGTTAACCTGCTGTGTCACAGCGCTGGCCCCTGGAGACATGTCTTTTCAACTTGGATCCACCTCCTTGCTAATGTACCTGGGAAAGCAGTGGAGGATGGCCCAAGTGCTTGGACCATGCACTTATCTGGGACATCCAGAGGAGCCTCCTGACTCTGGCTTTGGCCTGGCCCAACCCTGGGTGCTGTGGCCATTTGGGGAGTAACCCAGTGGTTGGAAGATTTCTTCCTCTCTGTGTAACTTTCAAGTAAATAAATCAATCTTAAAAAGAAAGATGAAAGTCCACAGGCTAGGGACAAGTTCTTCCTATCTTCACTGCAGCTTTATGAAACAGGAAAGTCTCCACTCAGAGAAAACATCAGCTGTGCCAAAACGATGCGTGAGCTCTGCTTTCTACAAACCTTGTTGGGAGTGTGACCGTCCCACAGCTCAACATTAGCTTTTCAGTGGTGACCCTGGAAGGACTTGAGCTCCAGGCTTCCTCGTTGGTGTATGGACGTTCACACTTGGTGAGAAGCTTGCACGTGGAACTCTGCCATTTGATGAGTGTTGAAGTTTAACCGCATGATGCTCCTATGATCACAGCTCCTGGATTAATACATTTCTCAAGAAGCTAACACACAGTGTGTTCTGGACGATGAGGGCAAGTAGGTGCGTGGGGATGGTCCTGGTACCAGATGGCCCTCTGGAGCCTCGGGGGTGATCAGCTGACCTCTAGTCGTACCTGGAAGTCACATCCATCACATGTACCTGGGTTGGGAACTTAGGTAAAGGGGACCAGAGCCTGTTACTATGACGATCCCTTCAGGCTCCATCAGGCTAAACCATTTAGTCACCTTTGTTGGAATGAGGAAGGGATTATCCACTGTGTCTTGAAGGCTGCCAAGAGCAAAGGGTTGGTTGTGCTGCTTCCTGTTAGAAACCCAAAGGATGCAGTTGACCTCTTCCCTTCGTCCTTTACAAACAAGACCTTTTGCCAAGAATACCGCAGCCCACCAGCTGAACTGGACTAGCAGCACTCCCACTAAGAAAACATCAGAGAAGCTGCAGCCCTTTGGCTGTCCCTGTACAAACTCAGTGTATAAAACCGAGTTGGAAAGTTTCTGTGTTGGTGCTGGTACAAAGAAAACAAGGAACAGGAAGCTGCTCACCTACTGCCGCCTCCTGAGTCAGACAACTTTCCACTTCCAATAGGAAAAAGATGGCTTTTGGTTGTCCTGATAACCATACCGGGCAGAGACCAGGGAGGAATCGGAGACTCCACCCAGTATCACCAGGCTCAGCCACAGGCTCGGAAATAACCCCCTCCAGGAGAAGCTAAATTATTCATCTTGCTGTGTTGCAGCAGGCATGACGGCTGTGGTTTCAGGTGACGGTGTCCTGCAATGTCAGCTGGACAGTCCTGGGCGGGAGGCGGGGGTACAAGGGGTCTTCTGCAAGCCAGCAAGACCAGGAAGGCAGCCGGGGCCTGATGCCAGGGAGGGCGCTGAGCCTGATGCCAGGAGGGCCTGGCTTTTGGAAGCGCTTACACATTTGCTCTTTGACTTGAGCCAGGTCTTCTGCACAGAGCAGCTTGAAAACGGGCCACAGTCACTGCAAACCCAGTGAGGGCTCAGACTCCAAGAGCCAAAGGTGGGGATCTGCTCTCCTGACAGCCTTTGGCTGTGCATGCAGAGGCCTGAGCAAAAGGCCTATGGGACAACAGAGGACCTCCAGGGTCCAAGCTCTGACTACTCTTGGACGCTGTAAATCGCATTCTGTTTCTTACTCTAAAAGTAGAAAACAGGGTGCTGGCATAGTGGCACACACATTCCAGATGAGCCTCTCAGTCCTTGCTGCTCCACTTCCTATTCAGCTCCCTGCTAATGCACCTGGGAAACCAGTGGAAAATGGCCCAAGTGCTTGGGCCCCTGCATCCATGTGGGAGACCCGGATGGAGTGCCTGGCTTCCACTCGGCCCAATCCCAGTCTCTGTGGCCATTTGGGGAGTGAAGCAGTAGATGGAAGCTCTCTCTTTGTAACTCTCCCTTTCAGATAAATAATCTTTAAAAATAAAAAAAAAAAGTCATTTGGTAAATAAAGAAATAAGAGTCACAGTCTGCCACCTGAGATTTTTTTTGTTGTTTTAAAATAATTGAAAGATCGTCCATCTGCTGGTTCATTCCCCAGAACACAACACCCAGGAGCCAGGAATTCCATCAGGGTCTCCCATGTGGATGGCAGTGGCCCAGTCACTTGGGCCATCTTCAGCTGTTTTCCCAGGCACGTTAGCAGGGAGCTGGATCAGAAGAGCAATTGGGATGGGAACCAAGATACCAGCATAGGAAGTGATGGTTTAACCTGTGCCACAACACCAGCCCCCACTACCTGAGTTGTTGAAAACAGCTGATTTAAGGGGAATAGGTAGTAAGCTGGGGCCCAAAATTCTCAGCCAGAATGATGCAGAATGCAGTCAGTCCAGGAAAAAGTTTTGGGACCAGCTGCCTGCCATGTAACCTGTCCCCTGAGTAAAGGCCATGCTTAAAGTGAAAGGAACATGCTAGGGCCAATGTGGCACAGAGGTTAAGCCCTCACCTGCAACACTGGCAATCCTTATGGCCACCAGTTTGGGTTCAGGCTGCTCCACTTCCGATCCAGCTCCCTGCTAATGAGCCTAGGAAAGCAGCTAGAAGAGAACCCGAGTACTTGGGTCCCTGCCACCCCCATGGGAGAGCCAGCTGGAGTGCCAGGCTTCTGGTTTTGGCCTAGCACAGCTCCAGCTGTTGCCTTTTGGGGAGTGAACCAGAGGATGGAAGACCTCTTTAACTCTGCAATACTTGGCTACATGCTGTGCAAGCCACTGACCCCTAGATCTGGCGTCTGGGGGTTCCACGGCAGCTAGTGTTGGGGTAACGGAAACGACAGTGGTCTCCTGGCTGGTGCTTCATTGTTCAGCGCCTGCTGCTCCTCAGACACCCACATCAGTTGCTAATGAGTAAGAAGTCACATGGGTGAAGCCCCCCTCGGGCAGCTTTAGGAATGGCACATGAGTGCAGGAATGGTGGGCTCCCATTTTTTCTTTCATGAAATCTAGCTTAGCTAAAGAATTTATATTTTCCCAGTGTGGTCTTAAAGGAAAAACTGGGCAGCACTGAGCCAGTGCCATCTACTTCCATGGGCGTCTGGTGTTCCCGAGGCCCGTACAGACTGAAGTGGGAGTGATGGCCACTGTGCAGGTGCAGACACCGAGGTGATGTGACTCAACAGCAGACTCCACCAGTTCCAACCTACAGGTGTCCTAATGGGGACAACTCAACAGTGCTACTCTGAGAAAATCTCTAAGACAAGGGAAATGCAGCCTACGAGGATGACGTTTGGGGGCAACGTCCAGAGCCAAGCAGGGCTTCAGTCGCAAGGCCCACAGCTCAGGTTTGACCTATGCCAGGTGATCGTTCATTAAGCTGGAGGAGGACCAAGACCTGCCACAGGCCCAGAACAGCAGCAGCCTCCCAGGCAAGCAAGGCTGGAGGGCCACCTTCCTGTATGTTTGTGGTTCACCAGACTCCTGGGCTGGGACCCGCCTGAGTTACATTCTAAAGGGTCATCCCAGACAGAAAGCACTGTCAAGGCAAAAAGCCCCAGCCACATGGCCAAGTGCAGTTTAGGTAAAAATCAGCTCAAATCTAGTGGGAGCGAAACAGTCTCAATTTTTATTTTCTGTCCCTGATTTCTAAGGGAGTGAGTGTTGAGAGTGTACTCCGTCTCCTCAGTCAGCCTTTAGTGTGTCCATCAGGGACAGAAGCCCATGCAAAGGGCCCGGCCCTGGCCCCTGGTGCTGTGAGAAAACCTTCCAAACCCAGGGGAGAAGGGCAGCCAGTGAAGCCCCATCTAGCTCGGGACTCCCGACTTTAGAAGGGGTACAGCGAATTTTGGGGAAGAAACAGTCTTGCCTGGCTTGCTTCTCTCATAACATTCAAACATGATGAGGGCAGAGGTTGTTCTTTTACCATGAACTCAACACTGAATGAAGGGGCTGGTGCTGTAGCCTAGCAGGTAAGGCCACTGCCTACAGTGCCAGCATCTCATGGGCACCGGTTCAAGCCCTGGCTGCTCCACCTCCGACTGAGCTCTCTGCTATGGCTGGAGAAGCAATGGAAGATGGCCCAAGTCCTTGGGCCCCTGCACCCATGTGGGAGACCTGGAAGAGGCTCCTGGCTCCTGATCAGTGCAGATCTGGCCGTTATCACCATCAGGGGAATGAGCCAGCGGAAGGAAGACCTCTCTGTCTCTTGCTGCCTCTGCCTCTCTGTAACTCTGCCTTTCAAATAAATAAATCTTAAAAAAAAAAAAAAGGCTGAATGAAGCAATTTCCAGGAGACTAAAAGCTTCGTTAGGTTCTAAAACCATTGCATCACAAGAGCTGTTCACTCTGTATTTCCCCAGTCAGAAGGGTCCCTGAACTGTGTGCTCAAGAATGAGAGGCTGGCGCCGCGGCTCACTAGGCTAATCCTCCACCTGCAGCGCCGGCACCCTGGGTTCTAGTCCCGGTTGGGATGCTGGATTCTGTCCCGGTTGCTCCTCTTCCAGTCCAGCTCTCTGCTGTGGCCCGGGAGGGCAGTAGAAGATGGCCCAAGTCCTTGGGCCCTGCACCCACATGGGAGACCAGGAGGAAGCACCTGGCTCCTGGCTTTGGATAGGCGCAGCACACTGGCCGTAGCAGCCATTTGGGGGGTGAACCAACAGAAGGAAGACCTTTTTCTCTGTCTCTCTTACTGTCTAACTCTGCCTGTCAAAAAAAAAAAAAAAAAAAAAAAAAAAAAAAAAAAAAAAAAAGAATGAGAGCCTGACTAGAAGTGCCAAGGCACAGGGACGCCTAAGGTTGAGTCTGGCAGACCTGGAGAGGGAAGGTAGCACCTAGCACCTGACGTGCAGGGTAAGGCACTGTCTTCTCAGATGGGCCAGCAGTGCTTCACTAGGTACTGCAGGGCCTCTGGGGTTGGGCAGTGGTCATTAGGATTCCTCCCTGGGCCCTCAGTGGTTCAAGTGGGACCTGGGGAAGTTCAGGGTAACCCTTACCTCTGAGAGGGGGAAGAACCAATCAAACAGGCCACAGACTAGTTTCAGAAAGCAATTTTCTGGGTGTAGCGTGCTAACAGAAGAATGTATCATTATTTATTTGTAACCAAAGCAAGAGAGAGAAGGGGAGAGAGTGGTTCTACCTGCTGATTCACTCCCCAAGTGGCCACAACAGCCAGGTCGAAGCCAAGAACCAAGAAGTCCACCCTGGTCTCTCTTGTGGGTGGCAGCAGCCATCTTGGGCCGCCTTCCACTGCCTTCTCAGGCACATATGCCACTATGCCACAACACTGTACCCATTTTTTTCAAGATTTATTGATTTATTTTCTGAAGGAGTGACAGATATGGAGAGACAGACAGATCTGCAATCTACTGGTTCGCTCCCCATAGGGCTGCAACAGCCAGGGCTGGGCCAAGCTGAAGCCAGGAATTCCATTCGGGTCTCCTATGGAGGTGGCACGGACTCTAGGACTCGACCCAGCACCATCTGTTTCCCAAGCATGTGAGCAGGGAGGTGCATCAGAAGCAGAGTAACAAGGACTTGAACTGCCAGTCTTCTGGGATGCAGACACTCCAAGTGGCTCAATCTGTGTTACCGAAACACCTGCCCCCTTAGTCACTGGCTCCAGTTACTCTTGACCATGGCCCTCCCTGTGGCCTCACTGATCAGGACCCTGCGGCTTGCATGCAGTGCGGGTCCCTGATGGAGGGCATCTCACCTACCCAACAAGGAGTGCTACAGTGCAGACTCTTAGCTTGCTTTGCTACTTTCTATTCCAGAAATATACAGAAGGTGAAATTCTAAAATACTAGTTAATGTCATAGGTAAGAGAGCAACAGAGGTTGCAAAAGACAAGACATAAAACAAGCACTTTAAGCTTAGGAAACAATGGGAGAAAAATCAGAAAAGTTAATCAGACAACTGTGACTAAGGACATTTCAAACAGGAGCTTGGGGAAGTCATACTATAATTTTTTTTGTGCTTTTCTAAATAAAGTTTTATATATTTATTTGCAAGGCAGAGTTATTACAGAGAGGCAGAGGCAGAGAGAGAGAGAGAGGTCTTCCATTTGCTGGTTCATTCCCCAGATGGCCAAAATGGCTGGAGATGCACTGATCTGAAGCCAGGAGCTTCTTCCGGGTCTCCCATGTGGGTGCAGGGGCCCAAGGACTTGGGCCATCCTCTACTGCTTTCCCAGGCCATAGCTGGATGGGAAGTGGAACAGCTGAGACTCAAACCGACACCCATATGGGATGCAGCACGGTAGGCTGCATCTGTACCCGCAGCTGTACCCGCTACACCACAGCGCCGGCCCCTAGTGTGCTTTCAATCCCGCTGAGTGCCCAGCCTGGCCGCGTCTCCCACACTACGTCGTCTCTCCCTGACCCATCTCAGCCACATTCGATGCCAAGAGCTGCGGGACCTGGGCGGGTGCCGCCCCTGACAGAGAGCGATCCCGGGTGTTCCTGCTGCCCCAACTGCTCTTTAAGGAAACATCAGGTGGCTTGGCTAAGCTCACCCGGAAGTCCCACGCTGCTGCCCTGTGGGGAGCAACCCGGACTGGACTGAGTTACTGGAATTAAGACTTATTCTATGCATCTGCTCTCCCACAATATGGCGCTGGGAGAGGAGAAAACAGCTTCTACGCAGCTGCCTCCAGTTCAGCCAATAAACTGTAGGACTTGCTCCTGATTGGAGAGCAGCGTACTCGGCGTGTGGGCAGCCGAGTTAGGATTGGCGGAGGAGGACTATAAAGGAGGAGAGAGACGGCATGCACGAGGAACATCTAAGGGGAACATCTAAGGGGAACACCTGTGCAGCCCCCGAGAGAGCCGGCCGGCGGTGTGCCGCTCCCCCGCGGAAGTGGGGAATGTGGCAGGGGGAACTGCCCTTCCACGGAGGTGGAAGGGACAGTAGCCAACCTGGGAAGAACCAGCAGCAAACCCGGGGAGGGCCGAGCAGACGAAAGAACAGCGCAGGGTCCTGTGTCGTTCCTCCACGAAGACGGGGAGCAACATAATGGTGCCGTGACTCGGATATGAAGCCTAGGCAGGGCTTAGTGTCGTTCCTCCATGAAGAGGGGGAGCGACACTGCCCTTCTATGCGAAGGACGTGTTTCAGTCCTTCAGGCCCCAAGCACGATTTCTCCCTCGAGAGGGGGCGGTCGGCGTCTCAGGAGACAGTGGATTCAGCACCGAGAGGCAGACTCCCCGTGAGAGGAGAACTGATTGCAGGCCTCATGGCCGGGAACGTGGTGTTGGGCCAGAAAGGGGCGGGGAAGGGAAGGCTGGCACCTTGGGGGCCACCGGGAGGTCAAGTTCCCTTTCCTGAGCCCTGCCTGGGACCCTGAGCCCTGGAGGCCCCTGTCTCGATCTGAGGGTCTGAGGGTCGCAGGGCCTGGTCCCTTCCTCATAGACTAGACCCAAAGCTCACTGCCCCTCCATCCGGGGTCTGGGCTGGTCCTCTGCTCAGCAGCCGCCTACAGGGCACAGGCACACGAGGGTTGAGGTCTGAGGCCTCTGGCACAGCAGGGAGGTCCAGTCCACAGAGCTGTCAGTGTCCTATCCAACATCTCCTGCGTCGTCAAGGGAGAACACTACCCCATTCCCCTGAGGGCCATGCACCTGACCTCATGGGGTATGGGATCCACCGGCTCTGCAGTCTAACAGCTGCAGGTGGAGCCGGGCAGGAGGTCCACGCTGCTGTGTGCCCGGCCTGCCCAAGGTGAGGCCCAAATGCAACAGAGGACATAGGCAGGATGAGGACCTGGTTTTAGTTCAGGATGCCCCTGGCAGCACCCAGGTCTTCCAAGTTCCCAGGGAATGGAAAGAAAGGCTTGAGACCTACTGGAGAGGACAGGACCCTCTGCCCCACCTGGGGACACTGGAGGATGGGACCTCCCCCACCACTGTCTTCCTCACTCCCACATTTCTGGGGCAGGTAGGCTGTGTTTAGTGAAGGAGCTTTCTTCCAGATCTGAGGTTACATGGATGCTCCGTGCACAGAACTGGGCTGCGTGGGCTCCAGCAGGTGCTCACGTCACACATGCAGTGCCTCTGGAAAGTTCCATGGGGAAGTGACTCAGAGGGTTATCAAGGTCACCCCAATGAGTGACCAGTGCTTCACAGCTGTCCTGAGTGACAGGGCTCTGAGCCACGTGCTGGGCATAGGAGACCCTGTGACCCCCGACCTGCACGTTACCTGGGTCCCACCATCAGACGTCCCGTGGGAACCCCAGGTCCTGCCGGCGAGTGTGCGTCTTCCCCAGGGCCCACTGCACAATGACAATGGCCCAGGGACCAGGCCCTGTCAGGGGTCACAGAGGTGGCCTGGGCGAGGCCCCCAGGAGGCTCAGGTTGCTGACTGCACTGCTGAGCTCCTGACTGGGCCCTATGCAATGTCTGTGGCCTCTCCATGCTGGCATTGCAGCTTTGAGAGCTATGGAAGGAGCAGTCCCTCTGGGAGGCTTGGCCTGGCTCCCAGCCTTAGGCTTGTCTCCAGCCTGGGATCAGGAGGGCAATGGGTAACAACAACAGCATAGCAGAGGGCTGGTGGGCTGGTGGGCTGGCGGGCAGGGGGCTTGTGAATTAGGACAGGGCCCAGGGTCCTGGTGACCTGGATTCCCACGGGAGGCATGAGGCTGTGGTTGGGGAAGGGTCTCGTGGCATCCACCATCCCAGGCTTTCCTGTGCAGGGACCAAAGTGGTCATGGGCAGGGATGTCTCAGGGCCTCCCGGTCAGCTGAGATTGTCCTTGACCCTGATAGCAGGGCTGGGCCAGGCTGGCAGGCCTGTTGCCCTGTGTGGCCCCAGTGTGGTTTAGCTTGATGCCCATCAGTGAGGACACCCAGCACTGCTGGCCTTCAAATCCCTGCCAGGCTCCATCTGTTTCGGGGCGGGACTCGGCTCCTGCTGTGACAGCTGGGACCTTCCCCGCCTGCCCTTTGAGCCGTCGTGTTTGGTGTTTGCCGCAGACACTGGGCCACCTCTGGGGCTCTGCAAGTGCTCTTTCCTCCCTGGGCTGCCCACAGGCCAGCTTCACCAAGGCAGAAGCCGCGAGCTCCATCTGGGTCTGGCAGGTGGGTGTCAGGGACCCAGGCCCTGGACCCAGTCAGGCAAGGCAAAGACGAGGACATCCATTACAATGCCAGCTCCCATGTGGGAATCTCACAGAGTGGGATTTCTTAAAGTCTCTGGCGGGGCAGCGTTGTGACACAGCTGTCAGTGCCACCGCCTGGGACACCGCATCCCACACAGGTGCAGCTTTAGGCCTGGCTGCTCCACTTCTGATCCTGCTCCCTGCTCACGTGCTGGGAACGCAGCAGAAGATGGCCCAAGTGTTAGTGCCGCTGAGGAGTCCTCGGCCACGCTCGCAGCCCTGGGACACAGGACTGCAGGGCAGAGGGACAGGGACACAGCACAGCCAGACCTGCTGTCCTCAGGGATCCTTACCACAGCCCAGTGGGGGCCAGGCACCCTGATCAGAGCACGTGTGTGTGTGTGCGTGTCTGCGTACACCGTGCATCATGTCTGTGCCTGTGTGCATGTGCATGTGCGTGCATCACGTGTGTCTGTGTGCCTGTGCGTATCACTCATCATGTCTGTGCCTGTGTGCATGTGTGCATGTGCATCATGTGTATCTGTGTATGTCTGTGTGTGTCTGTGTGTGTGTGTGTGTGGGTATCGCTCATCATGTTCGTGCCTGTGCGTGCGTGCATCATGTGTGTCCATGTGTGCGAATGTGTATCATTCATTATGTCTGTGCATACTGTCGCTCCCCCTCTTCGTGGAGGAACGACACTAAGCCCTGCCTAGGCTTCATATCCGAGTCACGGCACCATTATGTCGCTCCCCGTCTTCATGGGGGAACGACACAGGACCCTGCGCTGTTCTCTCGTCTGCTCGGCCCTCCCCGGGTTTGCTGCTGGTTCTTCCCGGGTTGGCTACTATCCCTTCCACCTCCGTGGAAGGGCAGTTCCCCCTGGCCACATTCCCCACTTCCGCAGGGGAGCGGCACACCGCCGGCCGGTTCTCTCGGGGGCTGCACGGGTTCCCTTAGATGTTCCCCATAGATGTTCCTGGTGCATGCCGTCTCTCTCCTCCTTTATAGTCCTCCTCCGCCAATCCCAACTCGGCTGAGTACGCTGCTCTCCAATCAGGAGCAAGTCCTACAGTTAATTGGTTGAACTGGAGGCAGCTGTGCGGAAGCTGTTTACTTCTCTCCCAGCGCCATATTGTGGGAGAGCAGATGCATAGAATAAGTCCTAATTCGAGCAACTTAGTCTAGTCCGGATTGCTCCCCACAGATCCCCCTTTCTTTTTATTTTTTGGCGTTGATACGCGCCTGTCTTCGGTGTCCCGCAGCACACACTCTGCTGTACTTGCTAGAGTTGCCACAGGCTCTTACAAGTCCTATCAATCAGGAAAACCGAATCCGGGTCCTCTCTTCGCCATTGTGAGGAGGTTTTTAGGCGCTGATGCGTGCCTGTGTTCGGTGCCCTGCAGCGCATGCTCTGCTCTGCTAGAACTGCCTGCAGGTGTTTACAAAACCTATCAGGCAAACCGAATCCAAGCCTTCTCATTGCCGAATTGTGGGGGAGACTTATTAGTGTTGGTTCGTGCCTATCTTCGGTGACCTGCAGCTCATACTCTGGTCGAGCTTTGCTGGCGCTTACCGCCTTAAATCAGGCAGACCGAATCCAAGCCTTCTAATTGGCATGTTGAGGGGAGGCCTTATTTTTCTCTATTTCTCTATCTCCGGGCATTTCTATTTCTCCCATTTTACTTCTGTCTGCCAGCATTCCTATTTCTCTCACTTTACTTCTAAAACTTCTGTTTCTCTTATCCCTGCGGCTTCCCGGCACCTCGCCCCGCCGGCGGGTTCCCGGCTCTGCGCCGCTTCAGCCCGCGCGCCTCTCTCATCTGCGCAGCTTCCCGGCTTTGCGCGCTCCGCGGTCTCCACGCTTAACCCTTTCGCGTCTGAACCACGGCCTACGCCAGCGTTCCCTATCTACTCACGCCCCGTGCTCTCTCTGCACGCGGCGGCTTCCGCGAGTAACACAGCGTAGCTTGCGTCTCCGCCACTAGGATTCAATCTAAGTTCCCCGGGCTAGCCTGGCGAATTCAACCCAGCGTACGTCTCCGCCCCACGATTTGGCTTCCCGTCCTTTGCTCCCCGGGCTAATCAGACGGATCCCAATCTGGCTTACGTCTCAGCTTCTGGTTTCAACTTTTCGCCCCCTATTCCCGGGCTAACTTGAGAATCCCAAAGTGGCTTTCGTGTCCGCCTTGGCCTGCCCCCCGCGGCTTCAATTTCCCTAACACTTTTCTCTACCCGGTATGTTTCCCCAAGCTTTCCTCCAACAATACTCCTCCCTCATTTCTCCTGGCCTCTCCCCACAGTCCGCGTCTGAGTCTGTTTGTTCTAGCTTTCACTTTCGCTTTCAACCTTAGAGATTTCTCCCAGCTTCCCCCCGTAGTCCGTATCCGAGTCTATGCCTAGGCTTTCAATAGCTTCTTCCGGCTCCTTTTTCGTCCGGCTTTTCCCTAGGCTGTTTCGAGTCTATGCCTAGGCTTTCAATAGCTTCTTCCGGCTCCTTTTTCGTCCGGCTTTTCCCTAGGCTGTTTGCTAGTTTCTCTCTCCGATATTTTCCCAGTTCTTCCCGTTTCTTCCCGTTTCTTCCCTCCTAAGTTTGCTATCCGTCCTAGGTTTCCCATCCGAGCTAGGTTTCCTATCCGAGCTAGGTTTCCTATCCGTCCTAGGTTTCCTATCCGAGTCACGGCACCATTATGTCGCTCCCCCTCTTCGTGGAGGAACGACACTAAGCCCTGCCTAGGCTTCATATCCGAGTCACGGCACCATTATGTCGCTCCCCGTCTTCATGGGGGAACGACACAGGACCCTGCGCTGTTCTCTCGTCTGCTCGGCCCTCCCCGGGTTTGCTGCTGGTTCTTCCCGGGTTGGCTACTATCCCTTCCACCTCCGTGGAAGGGCAGTTCCCCCTGGCCACATTCCCCACTTCCGCAGGGGAGCGGCACACCGCCGGCCGGTTCTCTCGGGGGCTGCACGGGTTCCCTTAGATGTTCCCCATAGATGTTCCTGGTGCATGCCGTCTCTCTCCTCCTTTATAGTCCTCCTCCGCCAATCCCAACTCGGCTGAGTACGCTGCTCTCCAATCAGGAGCAAGTCCTACAGTTAATTGGTTGAACTGGAGGCAGCTGTGCGGAAGCTGTTTACTTCTCTCCCAGCGCCATATTGTGGGAGAGCAGATGCATAGAATAAGTCCTAATTCGAGCAACTTAGTCTAGTCCGGATTGCTCCCCACACATACGTGTGTGCATCATGTGTATGTGCATGTGCATCATGTGTCTGTGCGTATCACTCATCATGTCTGTGCCTGTGTGCATGTGTGCGTGTACATCATGTGTATCTGTGTATGTCTGTGTGTGTGTGTCTGTGGGTATCGCTCATCATGTTCGTGCCTGTGCGTGCATACATGTGTATGTGTGTGCATGTGCATCATGTGTGTTTGTGGGTATTGCATTTTTTTTAAGATGTATTCTATTTGTGTGAGAGTGAAGAGGGGAAAGAGAGTGCAAGTGAGTGAGAGAGAGAGAGAGAGAGGGAGAAGGAGGAAGCTCCTCCAAGCTCTGATACACCCCATAAATGACCTCCAGGACTAGGCCAGGCTGAAGCCAGGAGTCAGGAATTTTGGTTGTTGTTGTGACAGGAGCCCAAAACCCCAAGTGCCAGGCAGAGCCTCGATTCCTCCCTACCAGGCGGAGGACAGTCTCGGAGGATGTAGCATGGACCCCACTACCTTCTGGGCTTCCAGGGTTTCTGCCGAGAAATCTGACCATGACTTAGGGGGAAAGGGTGACAAAGCCACCTTCCTCTCAGCTCTGGAGATGCGGACAGTGTACCTGGCGGTGTCTTGGGCAACAGAACACGTGTTGAGTTTACCGAGGCCAGAGAAGTTGTTCCATCATCACTCAGAGACCCATCACTCAGAGGGTAAAGGCAAAGGAGGGGATATACCAAGTGGAGACACTAGGAGGTCTTCGAAAGATACAACTTATCATCATATTTAAACTAGAGATTGGCTGGCGCCGCAGCTCACTAGGCTAATCCTCCGCCTTGCGGCGCCGGCACACGGTGTTCTAGTCCCGGTTGGGGCGCCGGATTCTGTCCCGGTTGCCCCTCTTCCAGGCCAGCTCTCTGCTGTGGCCAGGGAGTGCAGTGGAGGATGGACCAGGTGCTTGGGCCCTGCACCCCATGGGAGACCAGGAGAAGCACCTGGCTCCTGGCTTTGGATCAGCGCGCTGCGCCGGCCGCAGCGGCCATTGGAGGGTGAACCAACGGCAAAGGAAGACCTTTCTCTCTCTCTCTCTCACTGTCCACTCTGCCTGTCAAAAAAAAAAAAAAAAAAAAAACAAAAAAAAACAAAAAAAAAACAAAAAAAAACAAAAACAAAAAAAAACACTAGAAATTGAAGGCCACCGAGCAATCTACAGGCTGGAGTTTCTCAAAAGTTAAGTATTAATCCCTATCACAACCTAGGCCAAAATCTCTTTGGGTATCGTTTTTATTCAATTGGAAGATTCTGGAGAAAGCCACTGTGGATGAACTACAGCTCCCATTGGTCAATTTCTTGCTCTGACTTCATAATGCCTCACTGTTATGAAAGTTGTATTATTACAGAGTCCCTGGCTGGGCTGGGATTGGTCCGTTTCTCACTCTAACTTCATAAGGCGCCACTATGTGAGGTGAGCGCCCAAAAAGTATATATAGCGGCTGCCGGGGCCTGGGTTTTCGGCTCCCTTACCCAGAGAGCACTCTTATGTGATCTGTGTAACTAGGACCCATCTAACCAGCCTTTGCGCTCGTTGGTGTTGCTTGTGCTTTTTCTTGGTTGTTGGTTTCTGGGTGTGTTTGGTTTTTGCTTTTTCCCGTTTTGTTTAGTTTGTTGTTTTCCTCCTCATTGTTGTTTTGCCCATTTGGCCTTTGTTTGCAGTTTTCTTTATTTTTGCTTCCCCTACTCTAGTCAGCTAGCACGCTCAGAAGTATCAGCATTCGAGGATTTAGTGGCTTTTCCTCTTTGTTGTTTTCTGCTTTATTGAGATAGTCTTGCGGCTTCGCCTCTAGCGTAGTGAGAGTAGCTGGTGCTGTGTCTTAGTCAGCTGGGCAGTCAGGCCCCCGTGGTCCCTTTGTGTTGTAGGCAGTGCAGTGAGGGTCGGTGATTAGCTAGCGTGTGTCGAGCGAGTTAGGGAGTCGAGAGAGCGTAGTTAGGTGACCGGAGGCATGGAAGGCCCCTTGGACGTCCATCCTTCTCTGGACGGGTACCGCTTCATGTATGCGATCGGCCGGGGCGGCTTCGGCCTGGTGAAGCTGGCATGGCACCTGGCGTCAGGCAAGTACGTGGCAGTGAAGATCCTCCTGCAAGACGGCTCTCCCAGCAGCTCGCTGTCCGCGCAGGGGGAAGTGGTCATCCTGAGGAGCCTGTGGCACGACAACATCATGCGGCTGCTGGAGAAGCGGCACACGGAGACGCACCTGTTCCTGGTCATGGAGCTGGCGGCCAGGGGCTCGCTCTATCACTACGTGCAGGAGCAGGACGGCCTGGCCGAGGACGAGGCCAGGGCCCTGTTTGGCCAGGCGCTGGCCGCTGTGAGCTACTGCCATGGTCAGCGCGTGGCACACTGGGACCTCAAGCTGGACAACCTGCTGCTGGACGAGCACATGAACATCAAGCTGGCGGACTTCAGGCTGAGCCTGCGGCTGGAGCAGGGCACGCTGGTAAGGGACGCCTGCGGGACCCCCGAGTACTGCGCACCAGAGGTTTTCCTCGGGGAGGCCTACGACGCATTAAAGGCCGACGTGTGGAGTCTGGGGGTGGTGCTGTTTGCCATGCTGGAGGCCACGCTGCCCTTTGGCGGCAAAGACTCGGAAGAGCTGCAGGACCGGGTGCTGTGCGGCACCTACGTGGTGCCACGTGGCATCAGCCCAGCCCTGCAGGAGCTGCTGGCGTGGCTGCTCACCATCGATGCCTCGGGGAGGCCCAGTGCGGAGGACGCCAGGACCCACTCGTGGTTCAGCCCTGGCCGAGAAGCAGCCCAGGAGCACGAGGAGGGTGCGGTCACCCTGCTGCAGCCCCTGGGCATTCCCCGGGACCTGGAGGCCAGGGAGTACCTGGTGGGCCTCGGCCTGCTGCCAGGCACGGGGACCGAGGGGACGCCAGGCCCTCAGTCCCAGGACTCCATGTCCCTGCCCAAGTCCTCGCAGAACAGCAAGTGCCCCCCCCCATAGAGGATGACGGCTTGGCTCTGGTGTCAGTGTCCTGTGACAGCATGGCCGTCAACGTTTCCTCCGCACAAAGCGACTCCTCCGAGGCCCCCAGTGAGTCTTGCCCTCTCCCTGCCTCAGGCCCTCCAAGAGCTGAGCCCAAGGCTCCGAGGTGACCCCACTTTTGACTCTCCCCTACCAGGCCAGCCACAGCAGGAGAGGAGCCCTGCTCCCAGCGCCACCCCCGACTCTTCGAGCCCTCCAGTGAGTCTTGCCCACTCCCCACATCCCCTGCCACTTTGGGGCCTCCAGGAGCTAAGCCCAAGGCCCCGAGGTGACCCCACTCTAGACTCTCTCCTACCAGGCCAGCCACAGCAGGAGAGGAGCCCTGCTCCCAGTGCTGCCCCTGACTCCCCCAAAGTCTCCAGTGAGTCTTCCCCTCTCCCTCCCAGCCCCAGCCACCTTGGGCACTCTTGGGGCTGAGCCCTAGGCCCCCTTGGTCACCCCACTCTTGACTCTCTCCTACCAGGACAGCCACAGCAGGAGAGGAGCCCTGCTCCCAGCGCCGCCCCCGACTCCCCCAAAGTCTCCAGTGAGTCTTGCCCACTCCCCTCATCCCCTGCCTCTTTGGGGCCTCCAGGAGCTGAGCCCAAGGCCCCCGAGGTGACCCCACTCTTGACTTTCTCCTACCAGGCCAGCCACAGCAGGAGAGGAGCCCTGCTCCCAGCACCGCCCCCAAGCCAGCCTCCAAGGTGTCGCCCTCCAGCCCCAGTGCCAGGAGCCGTGTGGACCTCGCAGAGCCAGAAGCCGCCGCAGCTGCCCGTGAGCCTGAGGGGGCTGGGACCGCAGCCACCGCTGACACCACAGACTCCACAGCCAGCACCCAGGGCAAGAGGCAGGGCCAGCGCGGGGTTGGCAGGAGGATCCTCCGGTTCCTGCTGAGGGCGTGCTGCATCCTGCCGTCCCGAGGGAGCAGCCCTGGTCACTGCTGCCGCAGAGTGGCCCCCAAGTAGCCTCGCTCCGCCCCCGTCACCAGGAGCAATGCGCAGGCTGAGCTGACCGAACATTTTTCTTTGCTTGAGCTTGGGGAAGTCATACTATAATTTAAATTTGCTTTATTACTCTACTTTGGGGCTTTATATACATAAAATGAAATCTATGAGATACCTGTTGAAAATGCATTTTCAAGTGACTTTCTTATTTCTTTTTTTTTTTTTTTTTTTTGACAGGCAGAGTGGACAGTGAGAGAGAGAGACAGAGAGAGAAAGGTCTTCCTTTGCCGTTGGTTCACCCTCCAATGGCCGCCGCTGCAGCCGGCGCACCGTGCTGATCCGATGGCAGGATCCAGGATCCAGGTGCTTTTCCTGGTCTCCCATGGGGTGCAGGGCCCAAGCACCTGGGCCATCCTCCACTGCACTCCCTGGCCATAGCAGAGAGCTGGCCTGGAAGAGGGGCAACCGGGACAGAATCCGGTGCCCCGACCGGGACTAGAACCCGGTGTGCCGGCGCCGCAAGGTGGAGGATTAGCCTATTGAGCCACGGCGCCGGCCCAACTTTCTTATTTCTTAATTTGATCTTTTAAGCCTTGCAATTAACTTTGTCCAAATAATAATGGAAAAAGCTAGGCTGCACGTGAGGAAGAAACGATGCTGAGGTCGCTAAGCTCTGTGCTTGGCCTCTGACCTTTGCTATCTTCAGCCTTGCGGCAGCTCCTCTGTTGCTTCTGTGACCCCATTTTCCAGGTAGGAAAGGTTTGTCCCGGTTACACGGTTACACACAGAGATCCTGCCCGCCTCAATCAGGCCATCCAGGGGTCGCTCCAGAGACTGGCACTAGAAGCTGCCCAAAGCTGTGGCCCACCCACGGCATGCTGCTGGCAAGAGTCTTGTCCCGCCGGCGCTCCCCCAGCCCTGCCAGCTCTCCTGCAGACTAAGCTGGCAAGGCCTAGCGTCTCGCTCACCACTATCGCCAGGACTGCACACAGAGCCTGCCACTGCTGTGAGAATCCTGCACTGTTGTCACTGCTGCCCCCAGATGAAGGCCCTTCCCCGGGATTCATGCCTGGAGCATATTTATGACTTAATAGCGAAGAGAGAAGAACGGAATAAATACATTAAAAAGGGAATATTCACAAATTTTACAGCCAACCAGGACGGCACTCAAGTATTTGTTAAGTACATGCAAGGCAGTTCCTCATGCTGAAACCTAAGCCTCAGGGAAAAAGAGCGGGCTCCCCGGGACGGCCTGAGCCCTGTGGAGCCCACACAGGCTGCTGCACAGGCGGGAACCTGACCGAGCCCCTTGCAATAAGGGCGGGCTGTTCTGTAGACTGCCTCTTCCCTTAACTGGAGGGTTCCTCAGGCCTAGGGTTTGATTCTCAATTCCTAAAAAAACACTAGTGTGAGTGCCAGTGAGGGGTAGGTAGGTACAGGATAAAGCTCAGGTTGATGTGAGGGAATCAAGGATCTGCTTTGCATGAGTGCGAAAAAAGCCATAAAACAGAACCACGCTTACAGGTACACTGTGGAAAAATCCAAATTATAAAATCATTACCTGCCATTATTACATTAATATATTTTAAAAGAGCATTTTAAACAAAAAGTTTGGCATTTATAAAACAACAGGAAAGAGGGCTCGTACAATGTTGTTGAATTCACCTCAGACGGCATGATCTATAAATACATAAATATCCATGCACACTGTTACAGTGACAGCTACTCAAAGGGTGAGGACTTGGAAAAAGCCAGCTGAGACAGGTTCCCTGTCATTCCACCTGCCTCTTTCTGTTGGCAGTCCCAGCAGTCTCCAGAGCTCTGTGGTCAGTGTCACACTTGTCCCAGCCTCCTTTGTAAGCCTGCAGCTCATGATGACACGATGTTAACCTTCCGTCTTAGCTTTGATGCTAGGGGGATAAAAAAGAAAGGGTTATGCAGGCACGTAGTCCAGGGAATCTAATTCATCTTCATAAAGGTAAGACGTAGCAGAGATGCAACATTTATTTAGGTACTACCCAGATAGAGAGCATACTTAGACACTATTAACATTTTACTACAGATGAGCAGGTTCGGCAAAGCAGTGACCACACCATCCATTTGGAAGCCAGTGCTTCACTTTCTTGTTGCTTACAATCAATAAATGCTCAAAATCTAAAGTGGTAACGGAAATAACTAAACTCACTACAGTGAGTGCTCCAAAGGCAGAATCACACAAACGCTTGTTGTTCTAAATGAGCAGCATTCGATTCAGGTAGTAATTCACAGCGCTGCACAGGGAGTCGGGCTATTTAGGGGATGTGAAGGTGAGGCATTTCTGGATTCACACTATTAGAAGCTGTAAAGCCTATCTTCACAGAGTGGGCAACTTCAGCGGCTTCTGAGGACTGTAGCACCTTTGCTGAATTTAAACTTGGCTTCAGACAACTTTAAAGTAGGGTGTGAAGAAATCACTTTGGCTGTCACCTTGTATTTGAATGGATTTCCTTAACATTTAGCAGTATGAGTGAATCAGTCTTTTTAGTAATCAGAAATTTCAAGGTTTGACCTATTTCCCAGCTGAGCAGTCAGTCCTGAAGAGATGGGGAGGAGGAAAAAAAAGGCCTCAGCGAAAAAAGCCAACTGCAGGACGTGCTTCTCCTCTGAGGAGAAGGCAGTGTCTCCAAGGCAGCCGCTCACGCCCAGAGCAGAGAGGCACCTAAGCCACCTCTCGGGTCTCGGGTCGGCCAGACCAGCAGCGCACCAGCACTGCAGCTGCCGGGGGCTTGGCTGTTACTGGTGCTGCCCTATGGGGCTGGACCCAACTTTTCTGGCTTTACTTCTGGTGGATAAAGAGACAAAGATAGCTCCACTGAGCATGTACCATGGGACCCAAGCCCTCTGGTAACTCAACAACAGGTTTAATCTTTTCAAACACACAACCATACTGGCCACCTTGCAACACTGCAACTGCTGCACCCCAGAGAGTAGCAGGAATTGCACCAGGGGGTCACCCACACAGACACAATGCACAGGGCCCCTTGAGAAGCAGGACACATGGGGTCACCCACACAGACACATGCACAGGGCCCCTCGAGAAGCAGGCACAGGTGGGGTCACCCACACAGACACATGCACAGGGCCCCTCGAGAAGCAGGCACAGGTGGGGTCACCCACACAGACGCAATGCACAGGGCCCCTCGAGATGCAGATACATGTGGGGGTCACTCACACAGACACATGCACAGGGCCCCTCGAGAAGCAGGCACAGGTGGGGTCATCCACACAGACACAATGCACAGGGCCCCTCAAGATGCAGATACATGTGGGGGTCACTCACACAGACACATGCACAGGGCCCCTCGAGAAGCAGGCACAGGTGGGGTCACTCACACAGACACATGCACAGGGCCCCTCGAGATGCAGGCACAGGTGGGGTCACTCACACAGACACATGCACAGGGCCCCTCGAGATGCAGGCACACGTGGGGTCACTCACACAGACACATGCACAGGGCCCCTCGAGATGCAGGCACAGGTGGGGTCACTCACACAGACACATGCACAGGGCCCCTCGAGATGCAGGCACAGGTGGGGTCACTCACACAGACATGATGCACACCTTTTCTAACATTCACTTTTCATACACAGCCACTTTCCAAATAAGTTTTTCTTCTTGGGATAAGAGTGTTCACAGGAAAAATGGACCACGTAATTTAGTTGACAGCTTCTTTCTTTGAGCCACTCATGTCAGCTTCCTAGTCACTCACTCCTCTTTCTCCTTGATTAAGACATTACCTTGGAAATATTAACTCTGACAGTCAGCAATGACACCCTTCCTGAGCCTGCTGCCGCTGTCTGTTAATTATCATTCGTTAATGGGTAAGTGGGGCACCCACAAAAGCTGCTGGCAGGCTTCCAGGGATGCTAATTAGAGATCTGAGATTGTTTGGGTTTGAAGCCGCCTCTTTCAAAAGAAAACAGTATCAGGGCCAGTGCCGTGGCACAGCAGGTTAAAGCCTTGGCCTGAAGTGCCAGCATCCCATATGGGTGCCGGTTCGAGTCCCAGCTGCTCCACTTCCGATCCAGCTCTCTGCTATGGCCTGGGAAAGCAGCAGAAGATGGCCCAAGTCCTCAGGCCCCTGTACCCACGTGGAAGACCCGGAAGAAGCTCCAGGCTCCTGGCTTCAGATCAGCGCAGCTCCAGCTGTTGCAGTCATCTGAGGAGTGAACCAGCAGATGGAAGACCTCTCTGTCTCTACCTCTCTGTAACTCTTTCAAATAAATAAAATAATTCTTTAAAAAAGAAAACAGTATCATACACTGCAACTTTTGGACAAATCCCACCTGTCAGAGACCAACTCTCATTTCTTTTCTCAGACTTCCCCCCAAAAAAGTCAGACACACAGAAGAGATGTTCTTGCCTTAAAACTGCAGAAGTCATCATGTATCTGCATAATTTTACTTCTCGAGTTTATGTCTCTAAGTCATCACTGTCGGGTTCTGAGATGCCAGAAGATTAATTTCCACTTGCCAGCTAGCTTTAAAACCCAACTCAACTCTAATTATAGAGCTGAAGATCAATTTCAGGAGTAACAATAGATGTTTGCAGGTGCACAGCTTGACATAAGGGATTTCTCTGCTCTCAGTCTTGGCAGTATGGCCCAATGCTTCCCAGCCTCCACCACACACGCAAACGACAGGCCAGGGATAAACGTGGCCACAAAATCCAGTGGCTCCTCCCAGTGTGTTCTCAAGGTGACCGTCACCAGACAGGCACAGCGTCCATCACCATACAAATCTGCTGTGGCTCACAGGCCAGAGGACTTGCTCTCAGGATGGGCTTATCTAAAAGACTTAACAACTGGCAAAGCTCAGTGTAGGAGCAGCCGAGTATCATTTTGGTGGCATCAACAGTCTAAAATTAAACTTAGTTACTAAGAAAATGTAAGTTTTATTTGAAGCAAGTTGCAACATGCATAATTCAAAAATGCTACAGAAATGTGGCCTCTGCAGGCTTCAGCAGGTCCTAACTGCAAATGACTGACTACGTGATGGCGGTGCTGCTTCCAGGATGCTCAGATCACGCCAGGAGCCCTCTGGAGACACTGTGTGCAGGACACTGTCAAGAATACACATCCTGGGGCTGGCACTGTGGTGCAGCGGGCAAAGCTGCCACCTGCAGTGCCGGCAGCCCATGTGGGCACCAGTTCAAGTCCCAGCTGCTCCACTTCCAATCCAGCTCCCTGCTAATGTCATGAGAAAGCAGCAAAGGACGGCCCAAGGACTTCGGCCCTTGTATCCATGTGAGACACCAGGAAGATGCTCCTGGCTCCTGGTTTCCACCTTGCCCAGTCCTGCCAGTTGTAGCCATTTGGGGAATGAACCAGCAGATGGAAGATCTCTCTCTCTGTCTCTTCCTGTATCTCTGTAACTCTGCCTTCAAATAAATAAAGTAAATCTTTAAAGAATATACACATCTCAGGCCAGAGATCTGTACATTTTGAGGGACAAGACCCTTTTATGATGTTTAACAGTTCAGACAGACCCTTACACACCTACCCACGCACACTCCACACTGGTCTAAGGACAATGTTTGGAACATACATCACCTCTTGGGGTTTGCACCCAAACTTCATGAAATATTCTGATCTCTCAGCAGCTCAGCATGACTAGACAGAGTCTAGTTCTACCTTTCAGAAAACACATGACAGAGAACCATAAAGGACGACTGATAAAACAGGAGCAAACCCGAGAAGGGAGAAAACCTCTTAGGGACAAAAAGCAAGGGAAAAATACTGTCCCACAGCTGCTGGCACATGAAGGTACACCCTGTTCCCTGACTGCTCTGCCCTGCCAGGGGCTCTCCAGTAGCCACTCCCCCCCCCCCCCCCCCCGCCAGCTGGGCCCCAAGAACTGCACCACTATGGGACAGGGACTACCCAGCAATTTTTTTTTTTTTTTTTGGTCAGGCAGAGTGGACAGTGAGAGAGAGACAGAGAGAAAGGTCTTCCTTTTGCCATTGGTTCACCCTCCAATGGCCGCCGCGGCTGGCGCGCTGTGGCCGGCGTACCGTGCTGATCTGATGGCAGGAGCCAGGTACTTCTCCTGGTCTCCCATGGGGTGCAGGGCCCAAGCACTTGGGCCGTCCTCCACTGCACTCCCTGGCCACAGGAGAGAGCTGGCCTGGAAGAGGGGCAACCGGGACAGAATCCGGCGCCCCAACCGGGAGTAGAAACCGGTGTGCCAGCGCCACAAGGCAGAGGATTAGCCTAGTGAGCTGTGGCGCCGGCCCCAGCAATTGTTAAACATCATGGCCACTGTCATGGATCCCAAAAATCAAATTCCCAATTCACACAGCTACATGGGTAAAAACAGTAGCTTCCTGCTAACAGCTGATTTTAAAAGCAAAACAGAAGCTTGAACATCAACCTGAAGCTTCTGACTCCAAGTTCAAGTTAAAAACTAAAAGAGGACAGAGTTGTGGCACAGGGGGTTAAAGCCACCACTTGGAACACTAATGTCCCAAATCGGAATGCCGGTTTAAGTCCCCGCTGCTCTGGTTCCAGCCCAGCTCCTTGCTACATGCATCTGGGAAAGCAGCAGAAGATGGCCCAAGTACTTGGGCCCCAGCCACCCTGTAGGAGGCCCAGATGGAGCTGCTTCTGGCTTGAGCCTGGCCCAGCCCCAGCTGTTGTGGATATCTGAGGCGTGAACCACAGGATGGAAGATCTCTCTTGTTAGCCTTTCAAATCAATTTATTAAAAACAAACAAACAAAAGGAATCTTTTTTTAAGAAACACCTTCTGGGGGCCAGTGCTATGGGAGTAGCAGGTAAAGCCGGCACCTGCAGTGTCAGGATCCGACATGGGTACTGGATCGAGTCCTGGCTGCTCCACTTCCAATCCGGCTCTCTGCTATAGCCTGGGAAAGCAGTGGAGGATGGTCCAAGTCTTTGGGCTCCTGCACCCTTGTGGGACACCCAGGGGAAGCTCCTGGCTCTTGGCTCCGGATCGGCACAGCTCCAGTGAATGCAAGACATCTGTCTGTCTGTCTCTGCCTCTCCATCTCTCTCTGTGTAACTCTGACTTTCAAATAAATAAATATATCTTTAAAAAAAAAAAAAAAAGAAAAGAAAGAAACACCATCTGAAACCCACCGGGGTATATACTGGTTTGCAAATCAAATATTTTCTGGGCAGCTGAGAATTTAATTTCTTGAACTCATCAAAAGGAGATGGCTATATACCCTGCCTTCCCAAACAAGCTCCCACGGAGGTGAAAGGGCTTATCCAGGCCTCAGAGGTTAGAACTACAAAGGGGCCCCAGCTTCTGCCATTTGATCAGTTTTGTGGAAATTTTCTGCTCTGCAGTGTGCCTTTTGAAGTTATAAGAACTATAAGGTTTGAAGTTATAAGGACTAAAACTCAAGGCACCACCCACGTCACAGTCCGCTCTCAAACAGACCTGACTCAAGTGCCCAAGGAACTCTGGGAGCTATGGGAGCAACTTCCTGTGTCACCCAGGGAAGCACATCTGGGGAGGGGTGCTGAAACGTAGCCAGGATGCCAGCCCCAAATGAGGCTCTCTCTGCCTCACTCTGCACAGGCCCAGCCCCGAGCAAAGCTCCGGGCAGAGTCCACACCTCACACAGCCTAGGCAGCCAACAGCTCCAGCACTGGGGCGCGGCTCCAGCCACACTGCTTTTTTTTTTTTTTAAAGATTTATTTATTTATTTGGAGGGCAAAGTGGGGGGGGGGGGAGGGAGGGAGGGAGAGAGGGAGGGAGAGAGGGAGGGAGGAGAGAGGTCTTCCATCCACTGGTTCACTCCCCAGATGACCACAACAGCCAGAGCTCTGCCAATCCGAAGCCAGGAGCCAGGAGCTTCTTCCGGGTCTCCCACGTGGGTGCAGGGCCCAAGGACTTGGGCCATCCTCCACTGCCTTCCCAGGCCATAGCAGAGAGCTGGATAGGAAGTGGAGCAGCCAGGACCAGAACCAGCGCCCATATGGGATGCCAGCACTTCAGGTGGCGGCTTTACCTGCTACACCACAGTGCCAGCCCCTCCAGCCACGTTCTTCTCAGCACATCAGATGTCTCAGAGGCCAAATCTGGTCCCGCCCTCGCCCGCTGAGCTAACGAATTATTCTGTTACCAACTGTGGCACATTAGTCAACATTTTCTTGAAGCTCAAGCAAAATACTCAAAACAATGTTCCTAGACAAACTGAAGAGTGTTCACGTGCTGCTTCACCACCAGTGTGTAATTCTCCTTACTGAGTTATTACCTGATTATGAAAAGTTTACAAATTACAGGAAAATCTAAATGAAAGGCCTCATCTTCAGGGCAGTAAACAATCACGTTGGGATGCAGCAGGTTAGGCCGCCACTGGTGACCCTGGCACCCGCATCGTATCAGAGTCAATGCACATCACAGCCACTCCCCTTCCCATCCAGCTCCCTGCTAATGCGCCTGGGACAGCAGTGGAGGGTGGCCCAAGTATTTGGGTCCCAGCCACCCACGTGAGAGACCTGGATGGAGCTCTAGGCTCCTGGCTTTGGTCTGGCCCAGCCCTGGCTATTGCAGACAAAAGGAGAGTGTGCCAGCACATAGAAGATATCTTCCTCCCTCTCTGTTGCTCTTTCAAATAAAAATAACTAAATATTGGGAAAAAATCATATGCTCTGTTACAGACCATGAACTACACCATTTTGTCAAATACACTTGGAAATGGTATTTACCTTTTTCATTAATTCACTTCTGGTAGTGAACTGTGGCAGGTCTTCCACTTCAATCCCATCAGCCATTCCCATCACCTTGTCTAAAAGGTCTTTATTGTAGCTGCATAATAAAAAGGAATAAGGTAAAAACCTGGGAAGCCTGACTTGTCCTGTGGGCATCAGGAGACTGACAGGAAACTGTTGGGGAAACCGACACAGTGCAGCCCTGGGATGGGCCCTTCCCGCTCCGGATACAAGGCCAACGATGGAGCAGGCGTTTGCAGATTCACAGCAGTGGCACGCATGTCTAGCAGTACACGTGCCATGCTGCTTTAACGCAAACAGCATGTGTCCGACCTTGCACCCCGTGGACCACGACGGCCCAGGGGCTCCCAAAAACTAGAAAAGGGATGGGGGTGCCTGGCTTGCTCCCCCACATTATTCTAACAAAACCCAGCTTAGGAAGCAAAACCAAGTGGCTCCGGCCTGGATAGGCCAGGTGACCAGTGAGACAGCTGTAACAGCCACAGAACCAGGAACGCTGTTAGAAACTGTCCAGTAAAAGGGTTCGGGGAACTCCCGCTTTGCCGCCTTATCAGGCACTCAGCGGCAGGCTCCGCAGGCATCCTCAGGACGCAGTGGGCTGCGGGGATCTTGGCGGAAAGACAGTGAGGTTCTCACTGGCCCCAGCTGAGGATTCGGCAGGCTGGGGAGTGCGGAGTAAAAGCTAAGGACCACCGTCCGCGGGCGAGGCCTGAAGCGGCAGGGCCCTCCCAAAGCCGTCTCACCTGTAAAACCCAAGAGTCCAAGAAGCTAGCAGGTTACAAATGCACTTTGCAACGGGGGTCGTTTAGCTAATGACAGCAGGAACAGGAATAGCAGCTCAACCTTCCAGCCCACCTTCCACTGAGCTCATCAACCTTGAATTACTGGAGTCACCACAACCACCCGTTTACCAAGCGAGGAACCGAGGCCCAGAGATGTCACAGTGTGTCCGGGGGTGGTCAGGCCAGGCCCGGCTGCGGCGCGGGCGAGCGGCCGGGGGCAGGGATCCGCACCTGCAGCCCAGGAAGAGGTGGTTGGCCCACACCATGGACAGAGACAGCAGCTGGTCCAGGCGGCCGCCGCCGTCGGGCGGGTCGCGGTAGTCGGGCAGGTGGCGCAGGATGAATTCCATGCGGGCTTTCCATTGCTTCTCGCTCTCGGAGTAGGAGCGGAACTGCTCCGCGAAGTCGGCCGCCTGCCGCACGCCGGACACCAGCTCCTCCACCGCGGCGGAAGCCTCGCCACCTACCATGGCGCCCGCGACGCCGAGGGCTGGAGCAGCCCGCCGCCTTCCCGAGGTGCACCGCGCTCCTGCCCGCCGGCTAGAGCGGCCCCGGCGGCGCGCGACTGCTCCGGAGGCCCGGCCTGGAGCGCCCTCGCCGGGCCCGGCGGCCCGCGCGGGTTGCGACTGCCGCGTGCGGTTTCCAAACCCCGCGACCGGAGAGTCCGCCCCGCCGGGGTCCCCGGTTTGCGGTGAACCCCGCGGGCAGCCGGTGGGAAACCTGAGCCCGCCACCGCCCCCAGCACAGTCGGCACACCGATGCTAGCCGGAGCCAGGCCGTGTCCTCTGGAGGCAAGGCGTCCCCAGGCACCGCCCCATCCCGAGTGAAGCGGACGCCTTCCGTTCTGGGGGCTTAGACGTGTAGCTCTGGTCGGTTCCCAGGGGTCTCCACGCCCCACGCGGGTGGGGGCCCAGCTGTGTGCCCACAGAAACCCGTTCGGACATGCGTCATGCTGTAAGGACCCCAAAGTGCACCAACAGGTCCTCCTCCTTCTGGCGTGGAGCGGTGAGACGCTTATTTCCCTGCGTGAGGGAACTCAAGGCGCACCTCAGGCGCGCACGGCCGAGACGGGGCTCCACGGCAAGCTTCCTGTGTTTCCTTAGCGTGGGGTATTCTGGTTTTTGTTTTTTAATTAATTAATTTATTTGAAAGGCAGAGTTACAGAGAGGCAGAGAGAGAGGTCTTCCATCCACTGGTTTACTCCCCACATCGCTACAACGGCCAGAGCTGGGCCAACCGGAAGCCAGGAGCCAGAAGCTTCCTCCGGGTCTCCCACGCGGGTGCAGGGGCCCAAGGACCTGGTCCATCTTCTACTGCTTTCCCAGGCCATAGCAGAGAGCTGGATCAGAAGTGGAGCAGCCAGGTCTCGAACCAGTGCCCAAAGGGAATGCCAGCACTGCAGGTGGTGGCTTTACCTAGTATACCACAGCACCTGCACCAGCGTGGGGTACTTGGTAATGGGAACTAGGTCTTTCTCCCCCTCCTCACCGTTTTCTCCTCCACCTTCCATATGAAAACATGGAAAGCAAACGCACACCACCCCACCACACTTGGGAGGTAGGGCTGGGAGGAGACTCAGGAAGCCTGTTAGCCTGTGAGCCCCGCCTCCAGGTTCTTCCTTGAGGTTGTGTTGGCCGTCGTAGCTACTGCTTTTTGATGCTGGTTTTAGCATCAGCTTGTCCGTGTCTAGACAAACACGTGCTGGGATTGGATTGAATCTGTGGATTCTGGTGGGTGTCCTGACAGGCAGCAGTTGACGCTGCACCTGCCCTACCGGCGTCTCATAGGAGCATGAGCTGCAGTCCCCACTGCTCTGCTTGGACCCCAGCTCCCTGATGATAACCCTGGAAGGGACTGGATGACGCCCCAAGTGACCCCTGCCACCCAGGTGGGAGACCTCGATGAAGCTCCTGGCTCCTGGCTTCAGCCTGACCCAGCTCCAGCCATTAGAGGAGTGAACCAGCAAAGGGAAGATCCATCTCTCTCTCTCTCTCTGTAACTCTGCCTTTCAAATAAATAAATCAATCATGAAAAGAAACTATTGATAATTCAGGAATTATTATCTTATTAAGAATTAGTGTAAGCCGGCACCGCGGCTCACTAGGCTAATCCTCCGCCTGCGGCGTGGCACCCCAGGTTCTAGTCCTGGTTGGGATGCTGGTTCTGTCCCGGCTGCTCCTCTTCCAGGCCAGCTCTCTGCTGTGGCCCGGGGAGGCAGTGGAGGGTGGCCCAAGTCCTTGGGCCCTGCACCTGCGTGGGAGACCAGGAGGAAGCACCTGGCTCCTGGCTTTGGATTGGTGCAGCACTCCGGCCATGGCAGCCATTTAGGGGGTGAACCAACGGAAGGAAGACCTTTCTCTCTGTCTCTCTCATTGTCTAACTCTGCCTGTCAAAAACAAAAATAGTGTAAATATTGAATATTTCAACCCATGAACATGATCTGTGTCTCCATTTATTTAAATGTCTTATTTTTATTTTATTTAGATAGGTGTCTTATTTTTGTGCTGTATTTCTAAAGGCAGTGAAAAATTAGATTTACACACATAGCTACCACTGCTTTCATTCTGCATTCCTTATCCATCTCTTGCCCCCATCTGGTCTCATTCTCCGTCCAACCCAGGAATTTATGTTAGAACTTCCCTGCTGGTGCCGAGCTGTTTCGCTTTTTGCCTGCCTGGAAGTGTCTTCATCCCGCCTTCTGTATTAGCTGTATGACTGCATGACAGAATTCCGAAATTTAGTGAGCAAAAACAGTAAACACCGTTTATCTCCTGGTTCCTGTGTCAGGAATTCAGAAGTGACTTGGCTATAAATTCCAGCCACTTTGTTGTCTGGGGCTTAGGTTACGTAAAGGTTTGTCTGGGGCAGGAGGATGCACCTACAAGATGACTCACTCTTCCTGGCCCCACGCACCTCCCTGGGTGGCAGGGGACCATGGAGAAAGTGAGCCCAGACACAGCAACGCAGGAGCCACGCGGTCTTTTTCGACTTGGGCTCGTGGGTCGCATACCATGGCCTCTGACTGACTCAGTTCATTCACAGTGAGTCACTAAATCCAGCGCACAATCAAGCAAAGAGATTAGCCTCCACCCTTTGAACTGGGCGTCAAAGAATTTGTGACTGTTCTGCAAACCACCAGACCTCCTCCCCTCCTCCTCCTCTGCATCTTCTCTTCCTCTTCCCCCACCTCCTTCCAAGATTATTGTTTAAAAAATTCCTGTCAGTGGCTGGTGCTGTGGCCTTGTGGGTAAAGCTGCCACCTGAGGTGCCCGCATCCCATATGGGCGCTGGTTCAAGTCCTGACTGCTCCACTTCCGATCCAGCTCCCTGCTAATGCGCCTGGGAAAGCAGCAGAAGATGGTCCAAGTGCTTGGGGCCCTGCACCCATGTGGGTGACCCAGAAGCAGCTCTTGGCCCAGCTCTGGCCATTGTGGCCACCTGGGGAGTGAACCAGCAGATGGAAGATCTGTCTCTCTCTCTCTCTCTTTCTCCGCCCCTCTGTAACTCTGCCTTTCAAGTAAATAAATAATAAAATGTATTCCTACCAAATCTTTTGACTGGGAACCCCAAGCTAACTGTAGAGATAAATATTTCCCCATTAATTATTCCTTTTCTGCTGAAGAACATTTTTTAGCATGTTGGGAAGTATCCTCTGTTTTACTGACTTTTATCTTCAATCAAGAGTGTGTAATTTTATCAGGAGGATTTTCAACACTAAGATAATCATGCAATTTTCTATTTGTGAGTACTAATATGATGACATATCAGTCAATTTTCTAATATTTAACCTTATTTCCATTCCTAGATGGGCCTCTGTTTGGACACAACATGTCATTCTTTCAGCATGCTTTTGGATTTTGTTTGCTAAAATTATTTAGGATTTGTACCTTGAATCTTATACCCTATATAAACCTTTTTTTAAAAATTCTCATGGAGCTCAGGACACACTACCCATGTATATGTGTATATGAAAAAGCCAAAGCAAAAAGGGTCACTCACGCCTGCCCCTGTGCCACTGTCCCCTAGAACAGGGTCACTCAGGGGTCTTCTCATGAACTTCTCACTTGAGGCATTGCAAAACCATCCTTGGAGAGGTGCCCTTCCTGTGCCCCGAGCAGAGGAGCATTCTTATTTCTGAAGGCCCAGAGACACTGAGACAAGTGTGTACAAACAGGCCTGGCTAGGTTTTCCCAACGTATTACCACTCGCTCCTCACCTTGTTAATGTTGGTTTATTTATTTATGTTTTTTGCAGGAAAAGTAGAGACACAAAAACAGAAGAAGAGAGAGAGTCCTTTTGCTGCTTCACTCTCCAAATGCCTCCCACAGTCAGGGCTGGCCCAGCCCACAGCCAGGAGGCTGAAACCCAATCCACATCTTCCACACGGTGAGTGGCAGGGATCCTGGTACTTGCGTCACCATTGGCTGCCTCCCGAGAAGCACATTTGCAGGAAGCTAAATCAGAAGCAGAGAAACTGGGTCTTGAACTAGATGCAGGCTCTTATGCTACGACTCAAACACTGCACCAAAAGCCCACCCTAAATCATATCCTTTTGTCCTCCAATCGTGTTGTCTGTCCGTTCTTCATCAAACCCAAGCAGAACAATATATAAGTTTACCTGATTATCTGAAGGCTCTCTGCCACTTAAAACTTGTGTTTATTTAACAAATGTATGCTTTTCTGTTGTTATTCTGTGTTTCGTTGTAGGGGCATTCACCACAGACTTTGCAATGGATGAGGAAAATAAGTTCTCTCCTTCCCTACTTTTCAATCTATGCATACAGTATTTGCTTAAAAAACAGAAAAAGAGCTTGTTAGGCCGGTGTGGCACCATGGGTTAAGCCACTGCTTTTGATGCCAGCATCTCAGAGTGCCAGTTGGAATCCCAGCTGCTCTGCTTCCAATCCAGCCTCTTGCTCATCGTCTGGAAAATCAGTGGAGAAAAACACAAGAAGTAGGGCCCTTGCTACCCACATGGAAGATAGGGTGGAGTTCTTGGCTCCTGGCTTCAGCCTGGCCCAGACACGGCCATTGCAGCCAACTGGGGAGTGAACCAGCAGATGCAAGATTTTTCTTTCTCTGTCCCTCCCTCTCTCTGTAACTCTGACTTCCAAATAAATAAACAAATCTCTTAAAAATTTTTTTCTTTATGAAAAGAGATGTTTTCTTAAGTTTTTTGTTTTGATTTTTAATTTCTGATTTTTGTATAATTATTTGCTTCCTTCTAATTTCTTATTTTGGACATGGGTCCATTCTCTCTCTCTTTTAAAGATTTATTTATCTTTTTTTGTTTTGTTTTATTTGACAGGTAGACTTTACAGACAGTGAGAGAGACAGAGAGAAAGGTCTTCCTTCTGTTGGTTCGCTCCAAATGGCTGCAATGGCTGGAGCTGTGCCAATCCGAAGCCAGGAGCCAGGAGTTTCTTCCCGGTTTCCCATGCGGGTGCAGGGACCCAAGCACTTGGGCCATCCTCCACGACTATCCCAGGCCTCAGCAGAGAGCTGGACGGGAAGTAGAGAAACTGGGACTAGAACCGGTGCCCATATGGGATGCCGGCGCCACAGGCAGAAGATTAACCTAGTATGCCACGGCACCGGCTCTGAGATTTATTTATTAATTTATTTATTTGAAAGTCTGAGTTACAGAGAGAGAGGAGAGGCAGAGAAAGAGAGGTCTTCCATCAGCTGGTTCACTCCCCGATTGGCCACCGTGGCCGGAGCTGTGCCAATCCGAAGCCAGGAGCCAGGAGCTTCCTCCTCATCTCTCATGCAGATGCAGGGGCCCAAGGACTTGATCCATCCTCTGCTGCTTTCCCAGGTCTTAGCAGAGAACTGGATCTGAAGTGGTGCAGCTGGGACTCAAACCGGTGCCCACATGGGAGCTTTACCCGCTACGCCACAGCGCTGGCCCCCATTTTCTCTCTTTCTTAAATGACTAATTTAGTTTGTGGCTTATGAACTTTATTGACTTTTTCTATATGCTATGTGTGAAATTATTATTTTCTGGAAATTCTGCTGTCTCAGTTTGTATTTCCTTTTGATCATGAAATCCACATACATCTCCAGTTAGTAGGGCACTTTTGTTTGCTTTCTGAAGGTGTAATAAACTTCAGTGTTTGCTCTGTTTCTATACAATAGTATCCACATTACTTTCACTTTGAAAATTTCATGAATCTTTGTATCCTAATATATAATATTTAGTGTCTATGCATGTCTGTGTGTTTGTGTATATAAATATTCCAGAGTACTTTTTTAAAAAAAATTTATGTATTATTTGAGAGGCAGAGTTACAGAGAGAGGGAGAGACAGAGAGAGAGATTTTGCATCTGTTGCTTCACTCTCCAAATGGCTGCAATGGTCCGAGCTGAGCCGATTCAAAGCCAGGAGCTTCTTCCAGGTCCAAGCACTTGGGCCAACTTCTGCTGCTTCCCCATGTGCACTAAGAGGGAGCTGGATCAGAAGAGGAGCAGCCAGGACTCGAATTGGCGCCCATATGGGATGCCAGCACTCCAGGTGGAGACTTAACCTACTATACTAAGGCGTTGGCCGCTCCAAAGTACTTCAAAAGAAAGCGTATTCCTTATTCCAAGGGCACAATGACTGACATATATCAACAATACCTACATTTTTGATGCTGTTGTTTGCACTTCTAGATCTTCATTTAGTTTTGATTGCTTCATCTGTTATGAACTTGGAAAGGTGGATTGAAGTCTTCTACCATCAATGTGTCTTTATCTGAATTTCCTTGTGCTTCTATCCTTTCTACTGTCTGGAAGTTGCCGCTGTGTTTGCTGTTTGGCAATAGGTATTCCCAAGGTAAACTTTCATGGTGATTGTGATTTTTGACATTAAAAAGTATTCTTTTCCATCTTGTTGGAAGCTTTTTGTCCTGAATTCTGTGTTGTCAGTTATTAAGATTCTTTAATGCTTGTGTTTTCCCGGTGTGACTTTCTTTGTTCGTCTTTCCATTACTGACTTCTGCGAATCATTTTTTCTTAGATGCCTAGAATTGCACTGAGTTTGTGATCTACTTTGAAAACCTTTATAAGAAAGACACGTTAGAGGCAGGTATTGGATGTAGTTAGGACACCACATCATATTGGGGTGTTGTCTTGTTAGAGTCCCACGTCTTCTGCCTCCGTCCAGCTCTCTGCTGATGCACATCCTGGAAGGCAGAAGGTGCTACCTTAAGTACTGGGTTTTCTGCCACCGACATGTACGACACGGGGTGCAGGGGCCAGCACTGTGTCTTAGTAGGCTAAGCTTCTGCCTGCAGCGCTGCCATTCGTGTCCTGGCTGCCCCTTTTCCCATTCAACTCTCTGCCTATGGCCTGGGAAAGCAGTGGAAGATGGCACAAGTGCTTGGGCCCCTGCACTCATTTAGGAGACCGGATGAAGCTCTTGGTTTCAGATCAGCCCAGCTCTGGCCATTGTGGCCATTTGGGGAGTGAACCAACAAATGGAAGGCCTTTGTCTGTCTCTCCCTCTCTCTGTAGCTCTGCATTTCAAATAAATAAATAAAATCTTAAAAAAAAAAAAAAAAGACCTGGACTGCAAGGCTCTTGGCTTCAGCCTGGCCCAGCTTGACTGCTGTGGGCATTTGGGCAGTGAGCCAGCAGATGGAAGATTCTCTCTCTCTCTCTCTCTCTCTCTCTCTTCCTTTCAAATAAAATGAAAGTAAATCAATAAAAATAGAAGATAAACGAGTTGAACCCATTTAAACATATTGAGATGACAGATACATTTGGTCTCAATTCTTTTTTAATAGTGTTTTATGTAATATTTTCATAATGTAGATTTTATTTTCACCCCTTCCTTTCTTTTAACATTTACAAATGTGTTTATTTTCATTTTATTTGAAAGAGGTGGGGGGAGACAGAATCTTTCATCCACTGATTCACTTAGCTAAATTCCCTCAACAGCTAGGGCTGGGCCAGAAAAAGCCAGGAGCATGGGACTCGATTTGGGTCTCTCACGTGGATGACAGACACCCAGGTATTTGAGCCAGCCCTGCTGCCTCCCTGGGGGCATGTTAGCAGGATGTGAAGTAGAGCTGGAACTTCGGCCAGCACTCCAATATGGGAGGCAGGTATCCCAAGCAGTGTCTTAGCCACTGCACCAAACACCTGATCCCCTCCCGTTCCTGTGTTTTTTGTTTTATTTTGTTTTGTTTTCAGATAGAGTTATAGACAGTGAGAGAGAGAGAAGAGAGAAAGGTTTTCCTTCCGTTGGTTCACTCCCCAAATGGCTGCTACGGCTGGCGCTGCGCCAATCCGAAGCCAGGAGCCAGGTGCTTCTTCCTGGTCTCCCATGCAGGTACAGGGCCCAAGGACCTGGGCCATCCTCCACTGCACTTCCCGGGCCACAGCAGAGAGCTGGACTGGAAGAGGGGCAGCCGGGACTAGAACCCAGTGCCCATATGGGATGCTGGCGCCACAGGCGGAGGATTAACCAAGTGAACCACGGCGCCGGCCCCCGTTCCTGGTTTTTTAATTGTGTTGATACTGAGGAAGGTTTGCACTTTTGTTCTAGAAGTGTTAGGTAGGAAGTTAGAAACTGGCCTAAATGTGTGTGAGAGAGGCCTGAGGAGAGGAGCGCAACAGCCTCTGAGGCCGCCCAGGATTCTATGCTGCAAGGTCCTGCAAGGTCCTTTCCAGTGGTCTCAGCCCTTCCCCAGGAGAGTCCTCTCTGCTTAGCACCACGGGGTCACCTGGCCTGATAACGTGGAGCAATGAAACCTTCCCCTCCTGCCTGCAAGGCAGACGCCCTAGGGGAGGCTCCTCTGCCGGTGCCAGAACCTGGGGAGGAATTTCCCAAGCTCTCAGCTCTCTGCTGAGCCGCCCGCCTGGCCAGCCGGTGTATTCTCTCCATTTAACCAGGCAACCTTGTTTTCCCCGGTCTGAGTGACTGGGCACTCCCGCTCAGATTCTGTCCCATCCATTCTGACGGATGCCCTACCCCGACAAGCCTTGCTATGTTGCTTACCACTGCTCTCTGTCTCATGCCTGAATTCTCCCTTGCGAGAAGACAAGAACCCCACCCACTCCGCTAACAGAAGCTCCCTTTGTACAAGACTCTTGATCTACGTTGGAGCAGTAGCTTTTGATTCCTTACTAGAAGGGATGATAAAATTATGTCAACCTCTTCCTCTCTGCCTCCTCCATCATCCACACTGTAGAGTTACAGATCTCAGGGTTTATGTTAAATATACTTCAGCTTCCACTTGATTCGGATACTTTACTATTGTTTTAGTCTATCTGAGGTGAGCTGTGACCTCATTCTTCTACCCGTCCTCTCTCTCCCTGCTTCCATCAGGAATGAGAAATCTCTGTGATCATGTTTCTAGTTAAATCTGAGCGATGAACGTCCTCTTCCTCTCAGGGCCCCAAGGGTGTTCCGTGGTGCTGATATTGCCGATCCCTGGTTCTAGCGGTTTCCACAAAAAAGCTTGTGGAAATGATGTTCTCTGATTTCTTTTGGGATTTAGAATGACTGTAGGCTTATAAAAAAAAAGATTATTTATTTGAAGGGCAGAGTTAGAGAGTGAGAAGGAGAGACACTGCATCTGCTGGTTCACTCCCCAGGTGGCTGCAGTGGCTGGGGCCCAGGCATTTTAGCAGGGAGCTGGATCCCACGATGCTGGTGTGGCAGGCGGCTTAACCGGCTGCACCACAATGCCAGCTGCTCCTGTAGGCTTCATCCTGGATCAGCTTGGCCCCTACTTGGCTTCCTCTGGAATTCTCTGAGGTGTCCTCCACTGCGTGTCGTGGAGGTGGGGAGATGCCGGGCTGGAGAAAGCCCTCGGACAAGCCTCGCCCCCCGCCAGGAGCCGCCCCTTCTCTGGATTTCAGAGCCCCCTTGGGTTGGGGGGAGCTTCTCTGTGCATTTCTGTTCTCCACAGTTCTTCACAGCCCTTGCTTCTAGGAGAAGGTACCCACTGCTGAAAGGGTTCTTTCTCCAGAGCTTTCCGAGACTCCGCTGTCCCCAGCAAGCTTGCTTGTTCCACAGCGGCCCTTCAGCGGGACAGAGTAGCCCCTGGGGGTTTCGGAGCCCCCTGACGCTGTACACCCTCTTCTCTCAGGCTCTTCGCCAGGCTTCATGCTTCTTCGTAGTACTCCGCTGTTAGTTTTTCCCCGGTTTCATCAGATACGCAGTTTTCTGGTTTGCTGTTAAGCTTTGAACTTTGCAGAACCAAACTGCTGCCATGTTCCTTCTGAAATGGAGCGTTTTCTTAATTACATTTTGGTACAAATACTTAATCAATGCCAGTGTGACTTACACTTTCAGCTAAACTTCTGTAGATATTCAGGCTTTTTTCCTTCCAATAAATCCTCAAGGTGGAAATCCTGGTTCAAAAGAACTTACGCCCTTTTAAGGCTTTTAGTTTTGCCAAATGACCCTCCATCGAGCTTCCACACCCAGAGGCTGCAGGCAGTCTCTGAAGCGGGTGAGTCATCCTTGCAATCACTGCTGCTGTACCCTTGGCGTTCCAGGCTCACCTGAGTAGCCTGTCTCATCCACGGGAAGACCCCATGCTTTGCGGCTGATGCTGTGTCGAAGCCTCCTGCCCCGGGGTCCTGGCTCTGGAAAAGGGCCTGTCTCCATCACTCTCCGGAACTTTCAGCTCTTGTGTTCTCATGTTGGTCCCTGCAAAGAGTAGAAAGGTAGGGGTGGGGTCGCCATGGGGGTGGGGTGCAGTCCCACGGGTGAAGCCTCCCTGGGTGGCAGGAGCACTGAACCAAGGACCCCAGCGTTTCCTCTCCTCCCCAGCACGGGCAAGCTCCGGAAGTAAGTTCAAGTCCCAGAGGTTCCAAAAGGGTCAAGAAGGAAAAAATATCGATGTTCCTGCACATACAGCAAACAGCCTGAAACAGACAAATGGATCTCAGAGGCAGTTTTAGTTCTGGCCATCCTGCCTTGGAAAAGTAGAAAAACAAATATTTAAAATACTTACTGTAGAATATTTTGTCTCGGGAAATAACCGATTGAGGCTGGTGTCACAGGTGGTGAAAAAGTCGCCCAGAGCAGTCAGAGTGAGCAGAGCTGGATCTCTTGAAGGAGCGGCAGGGGAGCAGCGGGCAGGTGGGACAGCTGGAGGGGGATGGCCGCCACACCGACAGGCGTCCGGGCTGTGCCTGTGAACAGCAGCTTCCTTACAGATGGGGTGAGTTTCCTTGTGGTCCATTGGGTTTTCCCAGTTATGTAATTTGCCAGGGAGTTTGCACTGTGCTTAGCTCGGGACTTTCCCAGTCCACCAGTGCCCTGCAGTGTGATCCCCCACCTATTTATTTATTTATTTTTTTTAGACAGGCAGAGTGGACAGTGAGAGAGAGACAGAGAGAAAGGTCTTCCTTTGCCGTTGGTTCACCCTCCAATGGCCGCCGCGGCCGGCGTGCTGAGGCCGGCGCACCGTGCTGATCCGATGGCAGGAGCCTGGTACTTATCCTGGTCTCCCATGGGGTGCAGGGCCCAAGGACTTGGGCCATCCTCCACTGCCATCCCGGGCCACAGCAGAGAGCTGGCCTGGAAGAGGGGCAACTGGGACAGAATCCGGCGCCCCAACCGGGACTAGAACGCGGTGTGTCAGCGCCGCAAGGTGGAGGATTAGCCTAGTGAGCCGCGGCGCCGGCCCCCCCACCTATTTTTTAAAACATTAAGAAGAGAGAGATCCCGGTGCTCTTTGATCTGTAGGGGAAGGAGAGACGTGAAAGTTTTCACACCTTGCCATCGGTGGCTATTGGAGAATATCTGCATTGCGAGGGGTTGTCGTCTGTATCCTTCTTGGATCTAGCGTTGCCCATGGATACCAGAATCCAGACACTCAAGCCCCTGGTACAGTTCATGTTTGCATATGACCTGCTCACTTCCTCCCCTGTACTTCAAGTCATATCCAGGTCACTTATAATGCAAATATATTGTAAATGCATAGATATGTAAATAGTTGTTATACTGTAGTGTTTAGAGAATAATGACAAGAAAAATAATTCTGTGCATGTTCAAGACAGACATAATTCTAATATTAAAAAATTTTGTGTGGGGAGCAACTGGGAGCAACTCGGACTAGACTAAGTTACTGGAATTAAGACTTATTCTATGCATCTGCTCTCCCACAATATGGCGCTGAGAAGGGAGAAACAGCTTCTTCACAGCTGCCTCCAGTTCAACCAATAAACTGTAGGACTTGCTCCTGATTGGAGGAGAGCAGCGTACTCGGCGTGTGGGTAGCAGAGTTGGGATTGGCGGAGGAGGACTATAAAGGAGGAGAGAGACAACATGCACCAGGAACATCTAAGGGGAACACCTGTGCAGCCCCCGAGAGAGCCGGCCGGCGGTGTGCTGCTCCCCCGCGGAAGTGGGGAATGTGGCAGGGGGAACCGCCCTTCCACGGAGGTGGAAGGGTCGGTAGCCAACCCGGGAAGAACCAGCAGCAAACCCGGGGAGGGCCGAGCAGATGAAAGAACAGCGCAGGGTCCTGTGTCGTTCCTCCACGAAGAGGGGGAGCGACATAATGGTGCCGTGACTCGGATATGAAGCCTAGGCAGGGTTTAGTGTCGTTCCTCCACGAAGAGGGGGAGCGACATTTTGTAATTTTTTTGAGAGATAGACAGGAAGTTCCCATCCGCTGGGAGCCACAAAGGCCAAGGCTGGGTCAGTGCAAATCTGAATGGGAAACTCTCAGGGCCTCAGCAGTGTGAACCTGCTGCCTCCCACAGTGCGCATTGGCAGGAAGTTGGTATCAGATCCGGGAACTCAGATACGGGACGTGGGTCTTAGCTGCTAGCCTGAGTGTCTTCTACCCTGTTCTCTCCTAGGGCTTCCCCTGTATCCTGAATGTCCAGCAGTGCAGACTTCCACAAGACAGAATAATATGCAAGACATTTTTTAGTCTACTTACAAAAATTGCTTCAGGTTGACATTACAAAGCAATGGAAATTCGAATCCCAACATCTTCCTCCTACAGGAAGGTAGCCTATTTCTTACTGCAAAGGTAGTAAGGATAAAAATCGGATTAGCTTCTGTCTTCCAAAAGTTTGTCCATTATTTATATTCATACAGGATAGCATTTTCTGTACCAAAATGCATGAACGTTTTAGCCTTTTGTAAATGTAAGCTCAATTTTACTCCACTGAGTTAGACAAGTCTCTCTGCCAGAAACCTTAAAATTGATGTTCTCCTAGCAGCAATCTAGTGGCTGGTTTGACTTCACTGAATGGATGCTCAGCCTTCAGATCACAGAAAGTTAAAGTTCTTTGCTATTTTGGACGCCTCAGGCCATAACGGGAGAACTTCAGTGTGAGTACCTTATTTTAAGAACAGCATTCATGAAGTGCTCACAGGGAAGGAGGTGGAGGAGGGAACTTGAGACCAGATTACAGGAGCAGCAGCGGATAGAGTTAGAGAGGCCCTTTAACATCTTCAGAGAAGATGGCTTGTTCTTTGTTCTATTCCAAGGGAAGCATCGGGCCAAAGAATGAAAGCTCTGCAAAGCCAGATTTCGTCCTTAAATGGAAGAATTAAAAAATTTTTTTTTCATTTACTTACTACATTTATTAGTAAGAGAGGGAAAGAAACACACACACACACATTTTCTTGGAGGGAGGGAGAGAGAGGAAAAGAGAAGGAGAGAGCGAGATTGAGATTGAGATCCTCTGCCCGATGGTTCATTTCCCAAAGGACAGGACCAGGAACTCAGGCAGGGACTCCCACACGGGTGGCAGGGACTCAGCCACGTGAGCCATCACCTGCTGCCTCCCAGGGCGCACAGGCTCAGGAACAGGGCCCAGAAGAGGATCCAGGACTGAGACCGAAGGACTCCAGTAGGGGACACAGGCCTGCCAAGCAGGGACCTAACCCCTGTACCATATGTTTGCCCAAATGGAAGAATTTTAAATAATTACAGGTGTCTGAAAAATATAGAAGACCTCCTTGGGTTGAAATGAGCTTGCTACCCATGGGAGAATTCAAAGAAACGGTGATCTCACAGATCTATGATAAATTAATGACTGACTACCATAATTAAACATTTTACAACTTTTTTTTTTAAATTGAGGAACATAGCCTTTTGTTCTTAGAAAGCTCTGATGATGTTTAAGCAAACAATGTTGTTATTCTGACCATTGGCCATGTGGTGGTTCATCTGAGTTATTCTGAATTGGTTTTCTGCCATTGGGTCCTTGCTGGCTGGCTTCTAATGGCATCACCAAAGGAATAATTCATGGCAAAAACAATAGGATTGGTTTACATTTGTGTTCTGCACCTTTGATTGCCTCCTGGGCTCACAGGGACTGATGAGGGAGGGACGTTCTGTGACTAGACACAGTGGGGACTCGGAGCACGATCCCCTGCCAAGTATGGCCCCTGGGCGTGCTTGGTGCTTTCCATGCAGAGAGCAAGGGCTGCCTGGTCCCCAAGTCCTTGACTTCACTTCAAAAAGGAATTCAGGAGTGAGACTGTGGAATAGCACACAGTGAGCAGCCAGCATTTTCCAGAGAGAGCAGAGACCTGCATGGCACAGAGGCAGGCCCACTTGAGGGGAGTGGCCTGTGGAACTGTGTTTACCGTCGTAGGGGTTGCTTAATGAAAGGGGAGGTGCATTCATGGAGTTTCCTGGGGAGTAGGTGGAGATTTTCTGGAGTCTAGCTACTGTCCTTTTCACTCCTTCTGTGTCAGATGTTTCCTGACATGAGGGCTGCAGGTGTGTCACTAGCAAGCAGGGAAGAGCTGGGGGTCAGCCTATTGAGCCCTGGCCCCCTCTGCTGGTGTGAGCCTTGTCCAGGCGGGGGTGTGGTTTATATTCAGAGCAAATGGAACCAAACGCCTGTCCTGCAGGTCCTGAGACAGCAGGAGCTGCCATGTGCCAGCGGCTCCGCTGCTTTCTCACCTTGCCCCTCGCTGTGACCTGTAGGGCACTGGATGTCCTCCCTGACCTCTGTCCCTTCCGTCTCGGGCCGCTTTCTTCTTTCCCAAACCCAGCAGCCTTCCTCCCCAAGTGGGTTACAGAAAGCAGAACCCCTCTCCCCTGAGACGTGCAGAGGTCATCCTCTCTCTTCCCCTTCTGCACTGAAGGGGCTCTGCTCTACACCTGTCCCTGGGAGCACAGAATGCCGTGCAGAGGGCTGGGCACACAGGCCCTGCTGGGTTTCCCCTCAGGCGGTCACTACCAGGCCACCTTTTCTGTTACATTGCTTCGTGGCCATCCACTCTCCATCAAACCTGAGCATAAAAACACCTTTCCTTCACTCTCGGTCTTCACTCGTGAAGTCTCCTACATCACAGAAAATCTTGAAAATGAGCTTGTTTTGCACTTCTCTTGTTGACCCGCCTTCTGTTAGTGGAGCTTGGGCTGTGTCCTTCGTGACTTCGTGACAGCTAAGACAGGCATGTCATCTTTCCACTCTTCTGGTTCCCGACCAGTGCGCAGCACCTGGCCAGGAAGTCTCAGCCTCACGTCCGTCTCCCGCACTGGAATATTCATTGCCAAGGCCCTTCCATCGTCTCTTCCGCCACTGTCCTAGCACGTGAGGACAGTGACACCAGAGTTCACGTGTCAGGGTCCCAGGTGTTATTTTCATTTAACTTTTCTTTTGACAGTTACCTTTCAGCAGAGGCATTTGGCCCAGTGGTTGGGAGGCCAGTTGAGAGATGCCCACATTCCATATCCATACCTGGGTTTAAGTCCCAATTCCACTCTCCATTCCAGGTTTCTGCCAGTGTGCACCCTGGGAAGTATCAGGTGGTGGCTCAAGTACTTGGGTCCCTGCCACCCCACATGAAAGACCTGGATTCAGTGCCTGCTCCTGGCTTCAGCCTGGGCCAGCCCTGGCCATTGCAGGCACTTAGGAAGTCAACCAAAAGATGAACTCTCTGTGTTTGTGTCTCTCACAAATAAAATGGATGAATAAAAATCCCCTCTTATCTGTATGAGAGCAGTGTGGACATGCACAACAATTGAAAGGTTGGACAGGAAGGCAGTGCCTGTCCCTCCCTCACCTGCTCCTCTTCTGGTCTCCAGAGGTACCCAGTTCAACTCTTAGGTGCTTCTTGCAGTTTTGTTTTGTTTTTTAGAGAAGGAGATATTCCATCCTCTAGGTCACTCCCCCAGTGGCCGCAATGGCTGGGGCTGAGCCAGGCCAAAGCCAGGAACCCAGAACTCCATCCTGGTCTCCCATGTGGGAGGCAGGGACCCAAGCACTTGGGCCATCTTCTGCTGCTTTCCCAGGCACATAACAGGGAGCTGGATCAGAAGTGGAGCACTAGGACTCAAACCGGCGCAGAGATGGGGTGCCGTTGTCACAGGTGGCACCATGACACTGGCCCTTGGCTGACTCTCTTGTTTGGGTGGAGGGCTTCCCAGGAAGGAAAACTGTGGGGCAAATTATTTTCCATCTCCCTTGTTATAAACGTCGTAATTCTCCTGTGCTTGTTGACCAAGGGCTTGGATTTGATTCCTGGGCTGAACCCCACTGCCGTCTGGAGCTCTGACTCCCCTCCATGGGGCTGTGGGGCCCCTGAGATTACCGACTCCGGATGGACCTGCTTTTCCTTTCTGTCTTCTTTCAGGGTCTTTGCTTTACCCTGGTGTTTTTGTTTTATTTATTTATTTTTTTGACAGGCAGAGTGGACAGTGAGAGAGAGAGACAGAGAGAAAGGTCTTCCTTTGCCGTTGGTTCACCCTTCAATGGCCGCCACGGCCGGCACACTGCAGCCGGCGCACCGCGCTGATCCGATGGCAGGAGCCTGGTACTTCTCCTGGTCTCCCATGGGGTGCAGGCCCAAGTACTTGGGCCATCCTCCACTGCACTCCCTGGCCACAGCAGAGAGCTGGCCTGGAAGAGGGGCAACCGGGACAGAATCCGGTGCCCCGACCGGGACTAGAACCCGGTGTGCCAGCGCCGCAAGGCGGAGGATTAGCCTAGTGAGCCGCAGTGCCGGCCACCCTGGTGCTTTTGACATTTCATGATAATGAACCTTGAGAAGGAAACATTTTCTCTCCCTGAGGATTTGTATAATGTATTGAAGGTTTTCTATTCTTCCCTGAATTTATGGGTTCTCCCTCCCACCCTTCACACCCTGCCCTTCCCCCATCTCTCTGGTCTTCAGCATTCTTTAAATATCCAAGGATCCAGTTCTCTGATCCTATTAAAGGATTAGGTGCTGAAGACATGACTGGGTGGCCAGCACGCTTGGGTGGAGCTTATCCAATGGTGGACTTCCCTGCCTGGGAGCTTGGTCCTGAGCTGACTCCACCACAGGTCTTTGCTGGGGCAGGTGTGGTGGCACAGTGCGTTAAGCCGCTGCTTGGGATGCATACATCTCATCTAGGAGTTGTCCGTTGGAATCACAGCTTCCTGCTAACGTGTCTGGGAGTCATGGTGGTCACGTCCCGAGTAGTTGGGTCCTTGGGTTTGTATCAAACACCCATTCCCTCCACTCCTATTCTTAAAGCAATCATTACATAAAGTAATTCTTTTTTAAAATATTTATTTATTTGTGAGGCAGAGTTACAGAGAGAAAGACAGGGAGAGGCAGAGGGAGAGAGATTTTCTTTTCTTTTTTTTTCTTTTTTTTTTTTTTTGACAGGCAGAGTGGACAGTGAGAGAGAGACAGAGAGAAAGGTCTTCCTTTTTGCCGTTGGTTCACCCTCCAATGGCCACCGCGGCCAGTGCACTGAGGCCGGCGCACAGCGCTGATCTGATGGCAGGAGCCAGGTGCTTCTCCTGGTCTCCCATGGGGTGCAGGGCCCAAGGACTTGGGCCATCCTCCACTGCACTCCCAGGCCACAGCAGAGAGCTGGCCTGGAAGAGGGGCAACCGGGACAGAATCCGGCACCCCAACCAGGACTAGAACCCGGTGTGCTGGCGCCGCAAGGCGGAGGATTAGCCTAGTGAGTCGCGGTGCCGGCTGAGAGGTTTTCCATATGCTGGTTTACCGTCCAAGTGGATGCAACTGCCAGAGCTGGGCCAATCTGAAGCCAGGATCCAGAAGCTTCTTCTGGGTCTCCATGTGGGTACAGTGGCCCAAGCACTTGGGCCATCTTCCACTGCTTTTCAAGGCACATTAACAGGGAGCTGGATCAGAAATGGAGCAGCTAGGACTCAAACTGGCATCCACATGGGATGCTGGCGCCACAGGCGGTGGCTTAACCTAGTAGTCCACAGCACTGGCCCCTAAAATAATTCTGTAAAGGTTAAAATCTCCTTAAGGTACATCAAGGGAGCAAGAAGGACCAGCGATGTGGTAGAGCAGGTTAAGCCTCTGCCAGCACCTCACCGTGGTGTGCCAGTTCAAGTCCCGCCTACTCCACTTAGGTTCCAGCTTCCTGCTAATGCACCTGGGAAGGCAGTAGATGACGTCCAAGTGCTTGAGTCCTTGCCACTCACATGGGAGATCAAGATGGAGTTGCTGGCTCCTGGCTTCAGCCTGGCCCAGCAGGTAAATAATCTCTCTCTCTTTCCGTAAGGTAAATAAATTGTGTGTGTGTATTTGTGTGTATTCGTCTTCCCCTTGAGCCTGGTCGGTTTCTACAGAAAAGGATTCTTTAGTCTCCATCATGAAGGTGAGGTGTGTGCCTGGCTTGCAGGTTCCCCAGCAGGAGGGCGAGGACGGGGTTGGGGGAGCTCAGTTCACCTTTTAGCACCCAGGGTTTCATTTATTCCCCATCTTTTCAGGTCTGCATGTCACACCCACCCTCCCCAGCCGGATTCCCTGACCCAGATTCCCCAGGAAGTAAACAAGAGGTCAGCTGGAGGAGCCAGCAGGTGTGGGTCACCTACTGCTCACCTGGACTCTCCCTGGCCCTCAGGTGGCCCAAGTCTCCCATTCCCAGCTCCGTCTCCCTTGGCAGCTGCCCTGCTTCTCCCATGGACTCTGGCTGTGAGTCACCTTTCCTCCAAGGCGTGGCTCCACCCTGCCTTGGAGGCACTGTCACTTCCTCTCTCTCCCTAATCCTCACAGTTTCCCTTGTAGGTTTTGGGGAGGGAGCAGACTCTGCCATGTGGAACCAGATGTTCTTGGTGTCACATTTGTTTTTATTATTTAGTTAAGAAGGAGAGACACAGGCCGGCGCCGCGGCTCACTAGGCTCATCCTCCGCCTGTGGCACCCACACCCCAGGTTCTAGTCCTGGTCGGGGCACCGGATTCTGTCCCAGTTGCTCCTCTTTCAGTCCAGCTCTCTGCTGTGGCCCAGGAAGGCAGTGGAGGATGGCCCAAGTCCTTGGGCCCTGCACCCGCATGGGAGACCAGGAGAAGCACCTGGCTCCTGGCTTCGGATCAGCGCGGTGCGCCAGCTGCAGCACGCCGGCTGTAGTGGCCACTGGGGGGGTGAACCAACGGTAAAGGAAGACCTTTCTCTCTGTCTGTCTCTCTCTCTCACTGTCCACTCTGCCTGTCAAAAACATAAAATAAAATAAAAATGAGGTCACATTGGATTAGACTGTGTCTAGATCCACTATGATTTCTAAAAAAAAAAAGAAGAAGAAGAAGGAGAGACACAAAGATCTGCTATCCATTGGTTGACTCCCCAAATGAGCACAACAGCCAGGCCAAAGCCAGGAACCTGGAACTCCATCCAGGCCTCCTGTATGGATACAAGGGCCCAAACACTTGGGGCATCATCCCCTGTCTTCCCACAGGCATTGCAGGGAGGGGAGCAGTGGGGAGTTGAACCAGCCCCCGTATGGGATGCTGCCATCATGGGTGGCATTTTAACCCACCGCGCCACACCACCAGCCCCTGCTGTCACTTTTCACTCTGAGGTAATTTCAGGTGACAATTTCCAGGTCTGTTCTGGAATGTCAGCTTTATGTCCACACTGTCACTTTGGATTTTATTTTGAAGTAACCCCCCCCCCCTTTTTTTTTTGACAGGAAGTGGAGCTAAGTCCAAGTGCACGCGTGATTTAGGCGTGTTGGTAAAACACTCCTGACCTCCTGAACAATGGCACAAGCCCCAGCTGGCTCTCTGCTTCCCTGCCTGCTAGTGGGGATAGAGAAGCAAGGAAGGCACTTGGGAGCCCAGCCCTTGTCCCTGGGGCCCCCAGATCTGCTGGCTTCTCTGCTTGACAAAAGCACAGAAAAGAGCAAAACGCTCTCTGAACCCATCACAGGCCCCACTCCACTCCTGTGTATTCATACCTGCCTGGCTGGACTGTGTCTGCTGGCTGATCGCCCTCACCCACAGACCTCACAGGACCCTCCGTGTGTGCTGTGCTCTGGGTCTCGTGTTACCAGGGATGTTTTGGGGTACCTCTTTATCCTTCTTGCTGAAGGGCTCACAGTCTCGGGGGGCGACCACCATTTCAAGGGCTGTGCTGTGCCCAGAGCCAACCTGAAGTCCAGATGTACCGTGGGGAAAGCTGGGTTGGGTCAGTTAAGGGGGCTCTCAATGAATATGGCTGGGGAGGGGACACCCAAGCATGGGCTGGAGAGTGCGTGGGCAGGTGAACGGGGCCTCGAACACCACACTGCGGGTCTGGGACTTCTCCTGCAGTGGGAGCCTCACCAGGATGTTGAGCACAGAGAGAGACACGAGATAAATATCACTGCGAGGAAATCAAGCTGACAGCCTTGGGTGGGAGGGGCCAGAGAGGCAGAGGCCAGAGTCCAGGGGGCCTGTTAGACAAGGGGCTCAACACCGGCTAGACAGACGCCTAGGGGAGCTTCTGAAAAAGCCAGGCCCTGGCCTCTACCCTGGGAGACTTTGTTTCAGGGGACCTGGGGAGCAGCCTAGGAATCTGTGTTCTCACAGTGATCAGCAGGTATGGCGCTGAGCTGGGAAGCCGTCATGGCAGGCCTCTCCAGGGGACTAGACCCCAAACAGGGGCTGCGACTCTGGGCAGGCACAGGAGGAGACTGCTTAGAGCAAGCTTGCCTGACTTCTGCTTCTCTGGGGTCTAGGGAAGTGTAACCATGAGGAAGACCATGGTGTTGGCCCAGAGAACCTTGAAGAAAATCAGATTTTTAAAATATTTATTTATCTGGGAGAGAGAGAGAGAATCTTCCATCTGCTAGTTCACTCTCCAAATGGGTGCTATGGCGGGGATTGGGCCAGATGGTAGCCAGGAGCCAGGAGCTTCATTTAGGTCTCCTACCTGGGTGCAGGGGCCCAAGTTTGAGCCATCTTGCACTGCTTTCCCAGGTGCATTAGGAGGAAGGTGATTGGAAGTAGATCCTCTGGGATACGAACGGGTGCCCATATGGGATGCCAGTGGCTTAACCCGATGGGCCACAATATTGCCCCAGAAATCCAGGTTTGGCAGCAGATAATGACAAGTAGCATTCAGGAGCCACAGAGCCTAGGACTGGGGAGTGATGAACCTGTGGGCACCTAGCTCCTTTCACAGTCACAGAGCTGGGAAGCTGAGGCTGCAACCCAAGTCTCTTAGGTCACACATGGCACAGAGGGACATACAAGGACGTGCACAGGGACCTCTCCAGCAGGCAGGAGGGATGGTGGCTCAGAGACTGGGTGGGGTGGAAAGTCTGTGTGGGTGAGTCACCTGTGGGTAGCAGCCTCCTCACCTGCAGAGAGCAGCTGATACCAGCAGTGAACTGGAGACGGCTGTTGGGAGGGATGGACAAGACATGGGGCGCAGAGCCTGCAAGCTGGGGAGCACCCTGCAGGAGTGCTGAGAGCAGTCTCCAGGGATGTGAGCTGGTGTCTGGAACCTGTGAACCACACCGTGTTCCCTGAGCGTGAGCAGACGAGGCTGCAGGAAGGCCTGCACCCTCTCCCTCGGTGCTCCCCATTCCGTGGGCTTTCTCTGCTTGTGCGTCGGGTGAGTCCTTTGCCTTTGATTTCCAGGATGGGGTGGAGAAATGACAGTCCCTTGCTGCCGCATTTAATTGGAGAGGAGCACAGAGACCGAGATTATAATTATGACGTCTTAAATGTCAAGCTCTTCAAAAGTCTGCCGTTGCCCTCCCTGTCACCCTGAACAGCTCTGGGAACCGAAACCCTGCAGCGCCCCCAGAGCGTGCCCTGGGTCTCTCAGCCGGGCTTCACCTGGGAAATGTGAGTGACAGTGACGTGCAGGCAGCTGGAAGACGCACAGAGAACCGCGGAGCCTGGGATGAGCTCACAAGAGGTGAGTTGATGATCTGCTATTTATAGCCCCACTAAGAGGCTCTGGCCGCCAGCTCCATGTGAGGCTGGCTGGAAATGATGGCTTCGCAGAGCTGAGAGCACAGAACGAAATTGGTGATTCACGGGCAGCAGCCACTTGAAACACAAACGCTCCTGCGCCCGGCCCTACCAGCCCTCCCCGCCCCCTTGGCAGCTGGGGAGCTGTGCTGTCCACCTGCTGCGCCCTGGCCGGCTTGTGCTTGGGCACACTGGGAGGACAGGCAGGTTCTGCCCCGCCCGGGAGCTGTGAAGGGCAGTGGCTCCTGGGAGGGCTCTGAGGATCTCAGTCTCCACTCCCAGAGGCTGCGCGGGAACCAGGGCAAGAGGGCCTGCAGGTCAGAGAGGAAGGATGGCTCCTGCTCCTGCCCACGGTCTCCAGGGGCAACGCTGGCCACAGCGCAGCTTCCCGGTGATGCTTGTTCTAATGCACGTGCAAAACTATTCAACCAGGAAATCCTTGAGGCTTTCCGGTTTCTGCCCAGTCTGCAGCCCAGCACCTGTCACCTGTAGCTGTTGTTTGTTTTCTGTAGTAGTATTTTGGCTTCCAGACCAAAGTCTACTTGGAGGCCCCAACACAACTCACCCTGTGAGAGGAATGACCTGGAGGTCCCTTGGTGTCCTGCAGCCAGTGCCAGACTAAGGGAGCCAAACCGGGATACAGAGGCATAATCCAGCCAGGTTCTGGAGCCAGACTGTCTGGGTTCACATTCTGTTCCATCCTGCCCCCACCGCTCTGCACACAGGCCCAGGCACCTCAGCAGAGATCTCTGCCCACCAAGACCACACCCTGTCTCAGGCTGCCCAGCGTAATGGACTTCACTCCTGGGCAGCTTGGCCTGTGGCCTGGCCTGTGCCTGCCTGTGCCTTGAAACCAAGTCCCTGCCTGGTGGTACTGACCTTGCCTGGGCTTCACCTCCCTGACTCTTTAACCCCTGTGAGTCCTGGGGAGGGGGAGGGTCCCAGGTGCTGGGTGAAGGCAGGAAGCCACAGGCCGCCTGCCAGGGGAGGACCTGGGTGATGGGCAGGAAGGACACCCCTGGTCCACCAGCTGGACACGCAGCCAGGCCTGCTGATTCACGGGCGCTCTGGAAGCTTGGCTGTTTGTACATTCTCTCAGCTCCAGCTGTCGGCCAAAACGTAATTGTAGTTGTCACTTTGGCAGCGAGATGCTGTGATGTGTCCTAATACAAGTGCCTCGGCTCCAGGCAGTGAGCCGTTTGGGGTGGGCGGGACCTGCAGCTGCTCAGGCAGAGTGAGGCATTCTGGAAAGCAGTTCATGTGGTGTTCACCCAGGTGCAGGCCCAGGGGTGGCGTGAGCACCGGGGTGAGGCCCCACGGTGGGACGTACGCTGGCATCGGCCTGTATCTGCATCGGCTGTGATGCAATCCTGATTCTTCCTGTTCATGAGAGAGGCTGGCACTGACATGAGTGAGGCATTTGGGGCAGCTATGAGGGCTTGGAAAACAGCCTGTAGGCTTGTCATTAGGTAAGACTGCAGCATGGTATGGGGGGATGAGCTGTCAGGCCAGGAGATGGGGAGCAGTGTTGGGGAGATGTAGTGTAGGGACAGGGTGCTGAGATGGGCTGGGGCCAGACTGAGAAGGAAGGGGCTTGAAGACCAGGCCACAACACTTGGACCTGACCCCAGAGGCAATGGGGCATCATGGAATGACTTACGGGAGAGAGGGACGCTGTCAGATGGCTTGGGCTGGGCTCAAACATCCCTGAGCAGTGAGCCACATTGGCACTGAGGGTGAGGCCCGGCTTCCCCACAGCAGCTGGTGAGTTCTTGCTTCTTGGGAAGCCCTTTTGGCGCTGGCTGCCGCCGAGACTGTGTGCTCACTGCGGGAGAGGAGCAAGCAGCCAGGCCAGCTTGAGTATGCGTGGTGATCGAGGGAGGCGCCGTGCACCTGCCCCTGCTCCTCTTCAGTCCTTCTTGCCTGGGAGTGAATTCAGGAAGCACCCTTGTGCAGGAGATGGAACACACTGAGGGCAGGGGTAGGGGTGCCTGGGATGGAGAGGTAGCCCCAGTGCCCTTGATTCTGGCCCCCTTCCTACCTCACCCCCCCCCCCCAAAGCTAAGATGGCAAGCCTGCTCCGCCAAGGCATTCCTAGAAGGAAGCTTCCACCCTCCTGTGCTTAAGGAAAGACCGGTTTATGGCTTGGTGGATGGAGACAGAAGAATGTGAAGTGTTGGGAGCCACGACCAGCAGATGATTCAGCCAGGAGCGCGGAAGAAAAGGCATATCTGAACCATCATGTAAGTTAGGAGGAAGACACGATTCAGTTGACAAAAATGCCGTGTACCTCTCGGAAGTGCATTGTGCAAGACACGGCTTGGCAGGCGCTCTCCTCTCAGCTGCGGGCCGCCCAGGATGGGCTGCCTCTCAAGTTGCTGGGGAGGAGGGGCAGGTGGAGCTGATGCTCCACTCCGACTTCCACTTGCCATTAAGGGTTCTCTGAGCAGGGCTGCCAGGGCCAGCTACTGGACGGTGAAGAAGTCCAGCCTCTTGGGCAGCTCCTGATGCATGAAGGGTGCAGCGGGCACCTGGGACCCTGTCACATGGGTGCAGTGTGAACTGGAGCTCTTCCCCACCCCCTGGCTATCCCTGGCTGCTTTGCAGCAATATGTCAAGGTATAGTGTTGCCTTTTGGTTTGTTTTTTCCTTTACAATTCACACAATTGAATGATGACATCACTAGGCTTTTTATTTATTATTTAAAAAGTTGTATTTGTTTATTTGAGAGGCAGAGAAAGAAAGAGACAGAAACATCAAGAGCTCTCATCTGTTAATTCAGTCCCCACAGCCAGGAGCCAGGAAGTCAATCCAGGTCTCCCAAGGGGGTGGCAGGAGCCAAACTGCTTGAGCCATCATCACTGTCTCCCAGGGTCTGCATTAGCTGGAAGCTTGACCGAAGCCAGACATTGAACCCAAGGTGCTCTGATACGGGACATGGGCATCTTAATTACTAGACTTAATGCCTCCCCATGGGCTTCTGGGAGGTGGCAGGGAACTTTTTCAGTTGTAAAATGAACATACCATTAGAAAAGTTAAAAAAGTTTTACTATTAGTTGAGCCTAACAGATAATTATAAAGTTAGTACTATATATATTGTGACATAATGGGTAAAGCTGTCACCTGTGATGCTGGCGTCCCATATGGGCACCATATATGTCCCCACCGCTCCTCTAACTGTTTGGGCCTCTGCCACCCACGTGGCAGACCCAGATGGAGCTCCTGACTTTGGCGTGGCCTACCCCTGGCCATTGAGGCCATTTGGGGAGTGACCCAACAGATGGAAGATCTCTCTCTGGAACCCTGACTTTCAAATAAATAAATAAATCTCTTGAAAAAATAAAAAGAAGTTAGTGCTATTTTTCAGTATAGAAAGGTATTTTTAAAAAGTGACCCATGGGAGCAGTGCTGTGGCATGGCAGGTAAAGCCATTGCCTGCAGTGCTGGCATCCCATATGGTGCTTGTTTGAAACCTGGCTTCTCTACTTTCAATCCAGCTCTGTGCTATGGCCTGGGAAAACCAGCAGGAGATGGCCCAAGTGTTTGGGCACCTTCACCCACATGGGAGACCTGGAAGTTCCTGGCTCCTGGTTGTTTCAGCCATTTGGGGAGTGAACCAGTGGATAGAAGATCTCTCTTTCTCTCTCTTCTTCTGCCTCTCTATAACTCTACCTTTCAAATAAATTTAAAAAAAAAGTGACCCATAAGCATTTGCCTGAAATTCTTTTAGCATAGATTAAAAATTAAAATTATGCAAAAAGACATGAAAGAATGAATGCTTCCTCCTTTTCTTTCCCCTACAGGTAACCACTAACAATGGCTTGTGTCTTTTTCTAAATTATTTTGTAATATATCAGTAATGTTTCTAAACTGAGCACATGATCATACATTTTAAAAGAGGACGTAGCCATGACTCTCTTAGGATATAAAATTAACATGTGTCAAAGACTTAATTTAAATCATTAATTCATGAAGGAAGCAGTAAAATATTATAACCAATTCATGTTATGTGATGGCCAGGGCCAAAGGCATAACCTGGGGGAATGAATGCCACCCCTAGACTGAGCCCAGCGCCTGCTCCCCAGGCTCCGGAACCTTCTGCTGCCAGGGTAGCAGGCATTGGTGCTGTGAGTCAGGCCGACTCAGCGCTGGTGGTTGTGATGGGCCTTGCAAAACACCGTCAAGGGTTTTGTGAAAAGGGAAACAGATCAGAAACGCAGACAAGAGTGCAGAGCAGCAAAAAAGGCAGAATGCTTGTCCAGTGAGTTTCCAGTTCCTGGGATGTTCCTGCATTTGCATTGAGAGTCCCCTTTATGCTCGAGTCAGCTGGGTGGCTGTCTGTCCCGGTTGTTGCCTGCCTAGGAGAAGAGCTGACACCAGAGACATCCGGTGATCTAAGGACCTTGGGGGCTGGGGGTGTGTCTCAAACTCCCGCAGTCTCAGGGCGGCTTCCCCCAGAGCCCGGGGTGCTCGCTGGCATCACAGGGCTTCACACCCACCCTGGAGGGCGAGGACTTGCTCTGTGCCCTCGGACATCACCTCACTTCCTTAGGCAGGTTTTCCTGTATTAAGCATAGCGGGGGTTGGGGGGGGGCCTGTGGGGTCCGGTGAGAGCCACAGCTGTGAGTGCGAGGCAAGCAAGCGACTCGTGAGGTGGGAACTCCAGGTCTCTGCAGAAGTGCTCTGTGAGGAGGGATTCTGTGCAAATGGCCAGTCATGATTAATTCATGGCAGGCTCCTAGGCAGGGATCAGATTTCACAGATCTATTCATCTATCTACATACACTTATGTGGAGTGGCTCTCCTGAGGAGGAAATGTTCATTCAGCATAGGGCAGCACATCTACATCAAGGCTGCTAGTCCTTCTAAGGCAGCCTTTTAAAAAAAAAAAAAAAAAAAAAGATTTATTTTATTTATTTGAAAAGCAGAGTTACAGAGAAAGAGATCTTCCATCCGTTGGTTCATTCCCCAAATGGCTGTAATGGCTAGTGCTGGGCCACGCCAAAGCTAGGAGCCAGGAGCTTCATCCAGGTCTGTCACATGGGTGCAGGGGCCCAAGGACTTGGGCCGTCTTCTGCTGCTTTCCCAGGCCATTAGCAGGGAGCAGGATCGGAAGTGGAACAGCCGGGACATGAGCTAGCATCCATATGGGATGCTAGCATTGTAGGCAGTGGCTTAACCCACTGTGTCACAACACTAACCCCATAAATATTGCTTTCTTAGCATGCTCATTCATTCAGTGAGCACTTATTGAGCACCTACTGTGTGAGGGGCTCCATGGCAGGCACTGGAGTAGTGAGATGAAGCTGGTTGGCGCCTGCCCTTGTAGTGTAGGTGAAGACTTCAGCAAGGGGTGTAGGAAGCACCCAGAGAAGCAAACTCCTTAGTGTCCCAGCAACACTGAGGAGGAGCCCCACCCATGACCCCGTGTGCGTCTCCAGAGGAAGGCCTGGGGCTTCTGAGTGTGGCAGGAGCAGGCAGTGGGGCGTCACATGGGGTGCTGGAGCCTCAGAGGGAACTCTGTTCTTTACCTGTGGGTTGCGGGGGTTAAAAAAGCCAGGGCCTTGGGTGGCTCTGCACTTAGAGCAGCCGCCGTCTGTCCCTGTGGAGCAGCCTGGGGCTTAGAGACCTGCTGGGAGGCAGCCACAGGCTTGCAGAGCTGAGGAATGCAGTGCAGGGAACCAGTTGAAGGAATATTTTGGCAGAATTGAACCCGGAAAATGTGACAACGATGACCCCCAAGTTCTCTTTCAGAATGAGAAAGGGGGTGGACTGGGTGATACCAGATCCAGTCTGAGCCGCAGCGGGTATGGATGAGCCGGGCTGTCCAGCTGGCAGTATCTGCAGGCAGGTGGAGACACAGGATGGCTGGGAGGCTGGCCTGGACATGGGCGTGTAGTGGGAGAGGAGGGGACAGGGGAAAGTGCATGGGCTGCCCCGGGGTTTTCTCTATTCCTGCAGTGCCAGGGCGGGTGTCTTGAGGGGAGCATGTGGCAGAGAGTCAAGTGCTGGCCAAAAAATTCACCTTAAGGAATTGTGCTGCTGAAGGTTAGGAATGGCACTGGTTGTGAGTCCACATGGGTGCTGGAGTCATGACAAAGCAGGGGGTGAAGAGGAGGCTGCCCAGGGGTTGACTGTCCTGCAGGCAGGACACAGAGAAGGAGGGCTAGGCTGGCGGGACAGCTGCCATGGCTGAAGGTACCTGAGCCGGGCCCCTGGTCTCTGCTGAGGGTTTGCTACACACTGGCAGGCGGGGTCGTAGAAGGGTCACCTGTGCTCTTGGAGGTGTCCACTGCCATCCAAAACCAGCCACATCCACAGCAGCTGGGGAAGCAGCCCAGGGTGCCCCAGAGCACTTCATTCACAAGTCAGCCTGGACGTGATGGGTACCCCAGGGAGCCCTGTGCCAGGTAGGGTCCCCCAGGGATAGTGAGGCCCTGCAGGCGCAGGTGAGGTCAGGGCCTCCTGCTCCGTGGCCCAAGGTTCTCACGATAAGCCTCCTCTTCCAGACGTTTTGACACAAACCACTCAGTGTGTTACGAAGGTTTAGGTTTCAACCTGCCACTGGCAGCAGGGATGAGTGACAGCCTCTACCAGGCACTTCCAGTGAACGGTTCTTCCAAGAGTTTGTGACTGAGCGACAGAAAACTCCAAGTAATAGATGTTGAAACAGGAGAGGCTTTCTTCGCTTTTTCAAAAAATAAAAATAACGGATTAGGTCGGCATGTGGGGTTGCCTTGGCCCGCATACCTTCAAGAGGTCGAGAGTCCCTCTGTTTTGTTGGCCTTTGCTGTTACTGAGTAACAAACTGCTTCAACTCAGGGGCTTATCACAATAAGCATCTCAAACTTTCCTATTTAAAAAAAATTATTTATTTATTTGAAAGTTACAGAGGCAGAGATCTTCTACCCACTGGTCCATTCCCCAAATGCCCACAACAGCCAGGGCTGGGCCAGGCCCAAGTCAGGAGCCAGGAGATCCATCCAGGTCTCTTACGTGGGTGGCAGGGACCCAACTACTTGAGCCATCACCTGGTGTCACCGAGCGTGTGCACTAGCAGGAAGCTGGGATAAGGAGCAGAGCCGGGGCTTGAACCCAGGCACCACAGTTAGGGATGTGGGTGTCACAACCACCAGCACCCATGTCATCTCCCACTTTGTGTGTCAGGGTTCAGAGTGACTTAGCTGTTTGGTTCTGGCCTGAGCGCTCTCGCAAGGTTGCAGTAGCCATGGTAGATGGAGCTGTGGGGACTGCAGCATCTCTGGCAAGGTGGCTCTGGCTGTGGGCAGGAAGCTTGGCTTCCTCTGCACTTCACTTCCTCTGCAGGGTGGCCTGCGTGGCTGACAACACATCCTCCAGCTTCTGTGAGGCTAGACAAGGGATCCGAGAGAGAGTAAGACGATGATGACATCAGCTCAGACGTCATGCGCCCTGAGCTCGGCCCTACCCGGTGTAGGCGAAAACTAAACAAGGACACAAATACCAGACACTCGGAGTCATTGGGGGCCATTTCGGAAGCTCTTACCACATGTGCAAGCCCCTAAGTGTGACTCCATCCTTGTGTTCCAAAATGGCTGCTCTAACTCCAGCGATGAAGTTAGGCTAGCTGCAAAGGAGACTGAGAAACCCAGTGTTTGTTCTGGGTGTCCAAGTACTCTGCTAGACCACACACTGGGGAGCCGTTGAAGTCCCTGCCCCAGCAGTGGTGCTCCCACGATGGGCAGGGGAAGAAGTGGACAGAACTTCACTGCCTTGGGTTACTGGCCTGGCTAAAGACTTGGGACCCATCTCACCTTGTCTGGGGAGTAAGTGTATATGTGTGTGTGTGTGTATGTGTGTGTGTGTGTGTGACAGAGAAGGGGGAAGAGTGCGATTAGTGTTTCACCCTGTAATTAGTGAATCTCAGTGTGCAGAGAAAACAGTCCTTAGAGGCGCGAAGGAGACATGCACATAGAAACAGAGGCACTGTGGGAAGCCTAGCTGAGGGTGGCCCTGAAAATGAAGATGATTCAGAGAAAGGAGAACCATCCCGGGGAGGCACAGTGAGGGCAGCCTCATTCTATTCTCAGACCTGCAGGTTTCAATAAATTCCAGCCCGCCTGATTTACTGATCCAAGTGTAGATGCACAGATGGGCAGCTCAACCAGCTGTGTTTTTAAAAGATCATATGATTCCTGATCAATGAACCGAAGAGACCAAATGCAGAAGTGCTTTGAGCTGAGCTGCAGCTTTGGCTGGAGACCTCTTAGAGACCAGAGCCAGGGCTCAAGCAGCCAGCTGAGTGCTGACTCAAGCCAGGGCGGGTATGGAGGGTGGGGTCAGCAGCAGAGCCTGGCAGGCAGAACGGGAGCCATCAGTCAGCCAGAGATGTCCAAGGCTTGAAAAGCCACAGGAAGACAAGCAGCCCTGGCAGAAGGAAGGCGAGGTTCTGGCTGGGCCGAGTGACTGGTGACAGGGAGCACTGTGACCCTGGGGGTGCAAAGTCTGCAGTGAGGAGCCTGGGGCTGGGGCACTCAAGAGGGCAGGTACTGCTCAGGCTTTCTGGGTGGGGCCTGGCTTGCTTCTCTCATCCAAAGCCTGCTGGACAGTGGACCCTTGCCTCGAATCAAGAGTGGACTGGGGACTCAGGGGCACTTCCTGGATCAACACTCCCTGCCCACGGCTGGGGTGCTGGGCCAAGCTGGATGTGATCTTGGGTCCTGGATCCCCACCTGGTCACCTGCGGATGGACTTGTCAGGCTACCTGGCAGTGGGCACGCTCTCACTCCGGCTGTAGCCCATGCTGCTCACTGCTCGTGGGGTGTCAGTCCTCAGTGCCTTGCTGCTGTACCACAGAGAGGGGTCACGGGCGCTCCCAGGCTTCTCCCATCTACCTCAGCCTGCGTCCCAGGTTCACCAGCAAGACCTTGCAGGACACCTACAGAATCCTAGCTTGAGGCTCTTGTAAGAGCAACACCTCCAGGCACAGCTGAGGCCAGGGTCCAAGCTTGGGCAGGTAGAGGGCAGGGAGGAGAGAGAAAGCAGCCAGAAGGGCCTGGAATCGACCCAGACAACCTGGGACTGCGCTTCGTGGCTCTGCTGCACCAACACATGTTGAGCACCTGCTGCGCTAGCTACTCCCTGGGGACGGAGAGCAGAGGAAGGCTCCTCTGACGTCGCTCCTGACAGGCAAATAAAGCAAAACAGTAGAGGATGCAGTCTGCAGTGAGGGGTTAAGGGCAAGGTCCAGAAATAACGTGGAGGGCAGCGTGCAGCTTCCCAGAGGAGGTGGGGAGGGAACAGTTCTCAGCCAGAAGGAAGGGCTTCCCTGGCAGGGGCAAGAGCAGGCCCCAGAGTACTGAGCGGTCCCCCTGCCTGGGGTGGAGCTAAGGGAATCTCCCTCCCTGCTGTGTTCTCTGTGCTCTGAAGTTGCTGGGCTCCTGGGGATGGGGTAAGGCCTGGATTCTCTTCCCACTGAGCGGCCAGAGGAGCAGAGAAGATGCCCCTTCTCTGCAGGGGTGGTTGGGTTTCCTTTCATCTCTGGGTCTTGGGTTCGTGACTGGGGAGGAGGTGAGATCTCTGTAGTCTCGGAGAACCTTTTCCAGTCTTAGTCTATTTTCTGCTGCTGATAGCACAATGGCACAGTGTGGGTCGGTTATGAGGGGAAGGGCTTATTTTGGCAGTTCTGGTTCAAGGTCAAGGGGCTGCACCTTCTTGCTGGAAGAGTCCCAGGGTGATGAGAGCATCACACAGCAAGGGGCAGGGAGTGCGTGTGCGTCTCCTGGTCTCTCCCTCTTCTTATGAAGTCGCCAGTGTTCAGTCTTGGGGGTCCCACCCCGGGTACCCCATCCACCCCCTCTAGTCACCTCCTGAAGTGCCCACCTGTAACATCATGGTTAAGTTTCTTCCTTCCAAATTCCTCACCAAGAGCTTCGACCCCAGTGGGAATTTCAGAGGGAACAAATTACAGTCCAATGAAAGCACTGTGCGGCATCCGTTTCCTGTGTGTGTGGTTCCCCAAGTTGCCTGGGGGGAGGGAACGTGATGTCTGGCCATCTCCAGTGGCCTGTGATGGGGCAGCAGGCAGGGAGGGAAGCTCACTGGGTGGGGCACCCTGGCTCTCCCGCCCCTGCTATCACATCCAGGCCCCTGAGGTCTCTGGGTCTTCTCAGGACCCGTGAGAACCGCCAGCATCACAAACCTCCACTCTGCCTCTTGTGGCCGGCGCTAGAGTAGAAGAGTGACCTGGTTCACCCTAGCCACTCTTCCTCCAGGACTCAGGAAAATGTGAGATGCAAATTAACTGCCAGCTGAGCACAAAACAAACACCTGCTCTGGAGTTGTCTTATGCAAGCAGAAGGAACCATGGGCCCTGAGAGGTGCAGCCGCCACCACCTCTTCTTTGGGGCAAGGGTGGCAGGTGGGACAGACCTACAGCCATACTGGGACGGCTCCGTGTCTTGAGCTCCAGATGGAACAGGAGCTTCAGGCACAGAGCTGCTGGGACCCAGACAGGCTGTGGCGAGCTTGAGGTGCAGATGGAGGGGGCCCTGCCCTTGGTCTCTAGGCCTGGACAGCTCAGCTCCACCCAGGACCCCTTCTCCTGGTTCTTGCTCTTCTCACTGGCAGTCCTGGCCCCCTCTCACCTCTGGCAGCTCCAGTCGCAAGGCCTAGCTCGGGTCTCAGCCCTGTGGTTCAGAAACCCTCTCATTACACAGGTCAGGCATTTGGTCTGCTGGTTAAGATGCCACTTAAGACACTCACATCCCCCATCAGAATGCATGGGGTCAGTGTCTGGCTCCGGCTCCTCTGACTCCAGCTTCTTGCTGGGTGGGCCCTGGGAGTCGCAGTGGTGGCTCAAGTGATTGGGTTTCTTTACTCATGTGGAAGTCCTAGACTGAGTCCCCAGGTCCTTCCCAGCGTGGCACCCTGCACAGCCCCAGCTGTCACAAGCATTTGGGGAGTAAATCAGAAGACGGCCCCTCCCTCCCTCCCTCCATCCCTCCCTCCCTCTCCCTCACTCTCCCTCTCCCCCTCCCTTTCTCCCTCCCTCCCCTTCTCTCTCTCTCTTTCTCTCTCTCTCTCTCTCTCCATTCAACTACGTGAATAACAATTTTAGAATGTTACAAGGAAAGAAAGAGCCCTTTCGTCATTACAACCTTCTCTGTCGGCCTTCAGGGCCCCTAGTGCTGTATTCTCTCTCCCCGCACCAGTCCTCCCACGTGCTTGTCCTTGTCCTCTACTCACAAGGCCCTCCCACCTTGTCCTTTGCTAAGCGCCCCCTCCTCACTGCCATGGACACCTGGCCCACCTTGTCCAGCCCAGCTTCCCTGCATTCCTGCCCGCCAAGCTTCCTTGTCATCCCCTGCCCTCTGAACCCATGGCCTGAGGGATGGAGCTTTTTACTAGATTTGCATCTGTAATTACAGGAGTGAGCCACGCTTGTAAAAGCATTCCCACATTACAGAAGCGCACAGCAACGTGAGCGAGCGTCAGCCCAGTTCTCCTTTCCCAGGAAGGCCCTCCGGTGAGCTCGCAGCTGCCTGTGCACACAGAAGGCCATCTCGCCCAGCGTGCAGGGCCTGGGGGACCTTCGAGAGCTCTGTGAGGTGCTGGTGGCAGCAGTAGGGTTGGTGGAAGAGCTCTGAGGGTCGAGAGCTGTGCTGCTTTGAAAGCAAATCCTCAAGGTCAGCTTGTGGGATCCCTTGATTTCTTTCACAAGTTGGTTCAAAGAACAGAGCCCCAGGGAGGCATTCCTAGTTTGTGTGGGAATAGTCATTCTATTCACCCAAGAGCCAGCAACTTGAGTTCAAAAGGCAACCAGGTCTCCAGAGATTGCCCTTGGCCTAGCCCAACTTGCTGCTACAAGCCCAGGCTGAGCTGAGCCTAAGTCTGGCAGCCTTGGTGGTGTGGTCCCTAGTCACAAGGGCAGAGGCGGAGCTTGCGCCTGGGCCCCTCCTTCTCCAGCCTGGGCTTTTGCCTGCTCCCTGGAAGCCCCTGTGTTCTGTTTGCTCAACTTGGAACTCCTCTACTGCCCTACACCAGGGGCGTGCGTGTGCCCTGGTCGCAAAGCAGTGATTATCCCTGCAGTGCGCGTAGCCCGAGAGAAGTCCACCCCAGGGGCCCTGTCCTTAAGAGAGGATCTGGTGAAGAACCAGTGTGCCTTTCCTTCAACGGAGCCCCAGCTCACGTTTCTAGGGGGTCTCCAGGTAACCTGAGAGGCCACATCTCTCCCCTACCCCTCGATTCAAATCAACAGAGGAGGAACCAGGGGACCCTGCAGAGGGACCCCTTAGCCCCAGCTGAGGCATGTCAGGGGTGGCCAGGTAAAGATGAGCTGAGCGTTCCTTGCAGTGAGAGTACCCCAAGCAAAGACTAGGGGGTGAGAAGCAGCACAGTGGCAAGAGACCCAACGCAGCCAAGCCTTGCATGGGAGGGGGTAGCTAGCTGGGGGTACAGACCCTTCACAGCCAGGGCCAAGGGCAGCGGGGGTCAATGAAGGGTCTTACACAGGGGGTGATGTTTTAGACAGAAGACTCTAATACCACACAGACTGTGGGCTGGAACTAAGTTCAGAGCAAGAGAACGCTTTTGGGTGAGGAGTGATGGTGGCCTGGCCCAGTGCAGACACAGTGGAGAACAGAGACCAGCATGGGAGCATGGGCTGGGGATGGGGGTGCGATGGGGAAGAGGATCCTGGCTTGCTTGTTGAGGTTGTAGATCCCAGACCTACAACTGTTCTTAACAAACCACTGTTAAATGGATGAACTTGGGGTGTGGGGACCCCAGCTTCCATATGTGAGGATTGAAGGCCAGTGCCAAGTGACAAGCCCCGGCCTGGCCATCAGGCTGCTGACATTGGTGAACTCCGACTGGGTGCCCGATTTTGATTTTTTGGCAGAGTTACAGAAAGGCAGAGGCAGAGAGAGAGAGAGAGAGAGAGAGAGAGAGAGGTCTTCCATGCACTCATTCATTCCCCAAATGGCTGCAAAGGGCGGAGCTGGGCCAATCTGAAGCCAAGAGCTAGGAGCCTCCATGTCTCCCACATGGGTGCGGGGGCCCAAGCACTTGGGCCATCTTCTACAGCTTTCTCAGGCCATAGCAGAGAGCTGGATCGGAAGTGGAGCATCTGGGACTTGAACCGGTGCCCATATGGGGTGCCGGCACTGCTGGTGGCAGCTTTACCCACTACACAGCACTGTCTCCCAGATCTTGATTTTGGGACCATGCTTGGGAGGCTGCCAGACACCCTAATTCTGGAGCAGATACCCAGGTGCACAGATGACTGGCAGCCATCCCAGTGCTCACCTGATGATAAACCCAATGTCCCCAGTCGATCGGCAACACTCAGAACAGAGCTGGTGTGTGCGTGCCCAGCTCCCTTCTGCCCCCACCGCTTCGCACCCTGCTCTGCCCTCACCTACTCTCTGTGCTGGAACACTTGCCCTCACTGGCAACGAAGCTTTTCTACGTAGCTCCCTTTGATCCCGAGTCTCCTCACAAGCCAGGGACTACCCCCAGCCACAGGGGCCTGAAGAGGCTCCAACAGAGTTAGGCTGTGGTTTCCAAGTTCTCCTGGGTACCTGGGAGAGCAGCGGGTGGCCCAGCAGGGGCCTGTGAAACTCCAGAGCTTTGGGCTGTGGGATATGGTAGAACAGACGCAAGAATGCCAAAGTCTTGGTTTTGTTGGTGACCTTGGACTTGGCCTTTGCCTCTTTGGTCCCTCCCTCCCTGAGCCCTCACCATCTGCACCTGCTGCTTCCTCTTCTCTTTCTTCTTTGCCTCCTTGGCTCCTTCTCATCCTTCACGTCTTTGCTTTTTCAAGGAAGACTTCACCAACTTCCTGGTCCACGTCCGATTCCACAGTTAATCTTTTTTTTTTATAAATAAGACTTATTGATTGGCCGGCGCCGTGGCTCAACAGGCTAATCCTCCGCCTTGCGGCGCCGGCACACCACGTTCTAGTCCCGGTCGGGGTGTCGGATTCTGTCCCGGTTGCCCCTCTTCCAGGCCGGCTCTCTGCTGTGGCCAGGGAGTGCAGGGGAGGATGGCCCAAGTCCTTGGGCCCTGCACCCCATGGGAGACCAGGAAAAGCACCTGGCTCCTGGCTTCGGATCAGCGCGATGTGCCGGCCGCGGCGGCCATTGGAGGGTGAACCAACGGAAAAGGAAGACCTTTCTCTCTGTCTCTCTCTCTCTCTCTCTCGCTGTCCACTCTGCCTGTCAAAAAAAAAAAAAAAAAAAGACTTATTGATTTATTTGAAGGGCAGAATTACACACACACACACACACACACACACACACAAGTGAGACAGAGAGAGCTTTCATCTGTTAGTTCACTCCCCAAGTAGCCGCAATGGTGGGAACTGAGCTAATCTGAAATTGGGAGGCAGGAGCTTCTTCCTGGTTTCCTATGTAGCTGCAGGGGCCCAAGCACATGGCCCATCTTCCGCTGCTTTCCCAAGCATGTTAACAGGGAATTGCATTGGAAATGGAGCAGCAGGGACTCCAACCAGTGCCCACATGAGATGCCTATGCCACAGGCAGCAGCTTTACCCGCTACACCACGGCACTGGCCCCAGGTTCCACAGTTAAATAGCCCCGTGAATTGTGTACCATTACTCCCTCCTGTTCATTAGGCTTTTTGGTTTGTTTGTTACCATCTGTCTTCCCCAACATGGAGGAAGGTCCTGCCTGACTCATTGCTGGGTCCCCAGCCCCTGGCAAGGGGGCCTCTCCCAGGAGTAGGCACTGAATGAATGATTGAATGCGCGGATGTGTGGATGGGTGCAGAGGAGGCCCAATTGGGTCAGAGTGTTGCTGAAGCTTGCTTGGCCTCCTCTGCTCCATCTCTGAAACAACAGGCAGCTTTGCTGCTGTCTGCAGGACTTGTGTATTTCTCAGGGTTGGAGGCAGCTCGGGAGCGTTTGAGATGGAGGCTCCCATTTGCCTCGACGGCCTTATTTTCTGATATGTCACAGAGCTGTGAATCTCAGGACAGAAACTCTGGCTCTGCCAGAAACCCCACACCATTGTCAGAGGTGGAGATGGACAACTGCTTCCTGGGCAGGGCCTGTGTCCAGACGTCCAGCCCTGTCTCCTAAAGTTAGGGCAAGAAAGGCCCTTAAAAGGGGCGGGGGTACTTATTTGAAAGGCAGAATGACAGAGAGAGAGAAAGAGAAGGAGAGATATCCATCCGCTGGTTCACCCCCAAATGGCCAAAAATGCCAGGGCTGGGCCAGCCCACAGCCAGGAGCCAGTAACTCCATCCAGGTCTTCCACGTGGGTGGCAGGGGACCTGGCTGCCTTCCCAAGAGCTTTAGCACAGCGCTAGATCAGAAATGGAGTAGCTGGGACTCAAGCTGGCACTTCAGTATGGTGTCCCAGCATCGCAAGTGTTGGTTTAGCCTGCTGCGCCACAATAGTAACCCCAAGAAAGGCCCATCTGTGTGCCCCGTTGCCAGGCAAGGAGCATGGATGAGTGTCACGGCTCAGAACTGGGAACTGTGCCCCTGGGGAGGCCCAGAGTTCTGCTCGTGTGTCCAGCTGTCTGTGCAGTGCACTGAGTGGAGGAGCTTTCGGAGACAGAGCTCAGGGATCATGAGCCGCCCCCCAGAAGTCTAGCCTGCACAGGAAGGCCACCTGTGCACCGCTGCTGCTGCTGCAGACAGACCTCAGCTGTGAAGGTCTGGTCTGCTTCACACGCACCAGGACGGGGGGCTCATCTCTGTCATCAGCGCCAGGTGGCTCTGCCCAGCCATCCCCTCTCTGCGGGCGGAGAACTGCCCACTCCTCTTCCCCCAGCCTTGAGGAACCATGTTCCTTCTGTAGGGGCCGGCCTGTCTAGTGGTCAGGGTGACACACAGTGCTCAGCCACATCAAAAACGGTGCCTGTGTCCTGAGAGCTAGCAAGGGGAGCTCATGCCCTAACCAACAAGGAGCTGGAGAACTTGAAGGAGGGAAAGGAGGAGCCTTCTCAGTGCCTTGAAAATGCAGTGTCCAGTATACTGCTGGGTAAACCCCTCCCCAGAGACCTCGCTCAGGTGGAAGGAGCCCAGGAAGAGCCAAGGCTTCTGGGCTTTTTAAAGCTGGGCAGGGGCCCACTGCTGTGGCTTAGTGGGTTAATCCTCTGCCGGTGGCACTGGCATCCCATGTGGGCACTGGTTCAAGTCCCAACTGCTTTAGTTCCGATCCAGCTCTCTGCTGTGGCCTGGGAAAGCAGTAGAAGATGACCCAAGTCCTTGGACCCCTGCACCCATGTGGGAGACCGGGAAGAGGCTCCTGGCTCCTGGCTTTGGATCGGCCCAGCTCCGGCCATTGCAGCCAGTTTGGGAGTGAACCAGTGGATGGAAGACCTGTCCCTCTGTCTCTCCCCTTCTCTGTAACTCTACCCCTGCAATAGATAGGTAGGTAGGTAGATAGATAGATAGAGTGAGTGAGTGAGAGAGAGAGTGAGTGAGTGAGTATTAAAGAAAGGAAGGAAGGAAAGAAAGAGAAAGAAGGAAAAGAAAAATAGAAAGCCGGGTAGCCGTTGCCCCCGCCCTTAGATGCACCGAGTCTGTGCCTGCCGCTTCTGCTCAGGCTCTCGCTCATCGTCACGGCTGTGCTGCCTCCCAGTCCCCGTGGAATTCCCTCACTATCTCAGCCCTCTGTAAAATATTAGTCAATGCTATGGAGATAAAATCACTATCAAAATCCCCATTTTGTTTTTTTTTAGAAATGGAAAAATACCTCCAAAAATTCCTATGTCATCCCCAGGGACCCCATATAGCCAAAACAGTCTTGAAAAGCAACACAACTGGAGATTCACACCTCCTGACTTCAAAATTTACTGCAAAGCCACAGTAAAACTGGTGCTAGCGTGGGGACAGACATCGCAGTGGACTTGGACAGAGCTCAGAAATAACCTTCATAGGGACAGGGTCAAATGATTTCCAGCAAGGGGGCCAGGATGGGGAAAGCACAGACTTGAAACGAATGGTTGGAAAAAGAATAAAACAAGAACAGAAGAGGGAAAAGAATGCAATCAGAAGGGCTGCACTATGGTGCAGTAGGTTAAGCCTCTGCCTGTGGCGCCGACATCCCAGATGGGCACCAGTTCATGTCCCAGATGTGCCATTTCGGATCCAGTTCCCTGCTAATGGCCTGGGAAATAAGCAGAAGATGGCCCAAGTGTGTGGAGCCTCTGCTCCCATGTGGGAGACGTGGAAGAAGCTCCTGGCTCCTGGCTTTGGATCAGCCCACCTCTGGCCGTTGCAGCCATTTAGGGAGTAAACCAGTGGATGGAAGACCTTTCTCTCTGTTTCTCCATCTCTTTGGCTGTAATCCTACCTCTCAAATAAATAAATAAATCTTTAAAAAAAAGAGAGAAAAAAAATACCAACCAAAACCATGAGAAGCTATCTTACACAGCTTAGAATGGTGATGATAGGAGAGAGGGAGAGAGAGAGGAGTTTGGCAGGGATGTGGAGAATTGGGACCCTCGTGGATTGCTGGTAGACAAGTACATGGTGCAGCTGCTATGGCCGCTGATTGCTCTCCACCTCTGAGGGACATTCTGAGCATCCAACAGGATTAGAAATGCAAAGCTGCAGGCACAGTGAAGGGTGCTTAGGGAATGCTGAATATATGATTGCTACTGTCACGACTTTTCTTCATCCTTCATCCTGGCCTGAATGCCCCCCAGGTCCCACCTACCTTCGCTCCTCATCCCTCGAGCCCCAGCCCCACTCCTACCCCCAGCACAAGGTGTTCTTGCCCTCTTCAGCCCACTGACAGCCATGGCGCACCTTGGTGTTCAAGGAAAATCCCATTCCATACGGTTGTCACGAAGCGTAAATCATGCTAAACCACTAAATGATGGAAAGCATGCAAAAATGCTTAGAAGGTACTGGATCGGAAGTGGAGCAGCTGGGACATGAACTGATGCCCATCCAGGATGTCGGCGCCACAGGCAGAGGCTTAACCTACTGCACCACAGTGCCGGCTCTTCTGGTTTCATTCAGTAAGAGACAGAGATGATTGCGATGACAACGTTGAGGACGGGCTATGGTTATCTCATGTGTCTCTTGTGTCTCCATTGTGACTGTCATCCTAGGAAGAAGACTTAAAAATGGGGAACTAGGAGACCAAGAAGTGACAGGTGTTAAGGCAGGGGTGGGAACCTTTCTTCTGCCAAGGGCCATTTGGATATCTACAACACCATTTGCACTCAGGCCACACTTTGAGGCCCTACCTATAGTTGCCTCTGTGAGGTCAGAGCAGAGGATTTTGCGGGCCCCCACCGCTGTGTTAGCGGGTGGGGGCGCAGGTTCAGCAGGGATTTACAGAGCCACGGAGGGGCTGGCAGAGCAGGACAGTCGTCTTCATCTTGAAAGATGGCAGTCAAGGGGCCAGGGGGATGGGAGAGTCGCAGTGGAGAAGCTAGGTGCACGCAGACTGAGGGCAGAGTGGCCGAGGGCAGTGGCCAAGGGGGCACGAGGTGGGGCTGAAGCCAGATTGGGCAGGACCCTCACCCAGGACAGAGCACAGCCAGCCTAGAGGGGTTGCAGCTGGGGAGGTACCACCTGACCTGCGTCTTGAGATGCTCACTGAGGCTGCTGGATGAAGAATGGACGGCAGGGGGCAGGGGTAGGAGCAGGCAGGGTGGATGCCGCTGCAGGAATCCAGGAGAGAGGAGGCAATGGCCTGGCCTAGGTGGTGCGGAGGAGGTGGAGGGCTATGTAAGATTGTAGAAGCGTTTCACAGGAAGAGGCACCAAGGCTTGCTGCCAGATTGGCTGTGGGGCTCAGGGACCTGGGGCCGAGTGGACAGTGAGACCCAGCAGCTGCGGCAGACAGGGCGAGAGGAGAAGACTGGCATCTGGCTGCTGGGAGTGGAGGGATCCACTCGCCTCTCCCATGTTTGCCAGTTACACATTCACAGCCTCCCCAGCCAGAGAGTTCTTGGCATCCAACTGTGTCCTTCCAGCTGTAATCTGAGCTCAGGCCATTCCACGCTGCCCGTGTTGCGTCTGCCCAGTGCTGAGAGGCCAAGGGAGCGAGGGATGGCCTGGGGGCCTAGGGCTTGGGTGGCAGGCATGCCTCATGCATGACCGAGATCAAGCCGGCCAGGCCCCGGTGCCTGTGCCAGGGTGCGTGGGCTGTAGGACCCGGTGCAGCAGCCTCCTGCCCTAAGTACTTCAGGTCCACACACGTCCCTGCACCCTGCCTCTGCAGCCCTCTCAGATCAGAGCCTTCCCCGGGGCCCCCAAGGTGGCTTCTTCCTCATGGCTCCTTCAGAGGGAGGAGGTGGGGAGCAGAACCTCTGATCTTGATGCCAGGCACAAACCCCACAAAATTACTTAGCAGAAGGCAAAACTTCAGAAACCCACACCTGGGGCTTGGGCCCGGTGGTCTGACGATTAGAATGGCTGCTGGCGGGAGGCAGAGGCGCAGGGAATGGCGGGGGCGCTTCTAGGGCTGGGCTGTCCCTTCTGTGCCTCATCATACCAACCTGCAGGTGGGGGCTGAGGGTCCATGGACTGGCCAGTTGGAACCCCAGAACTACCCGAGATCAACTTGCCTTGAATTTGGGGTCTCATCAACAGCTCCCTCATCCCCCATCTTGTCCTCCTCGAAAGTGCCACTTGGTACCCACGTCCTGGAAACCTGCTCCCCGGCACAGCTCAGGGAAGCGTCCCGGCCTCAGGATCTGATGCACTCACTTCAGTGAGACTGAAGCCCCAGGCACCCCTCCCTCAGCTTTTCCCTGGCCGATTCCTCAGCCAGTCACGTGCCTGCAGGGAGGTGCAGGGAAGAGCAGTGGACAGGTAGTTGGCGGCATGGAGTCCAGCCGGCTGGGACACAGGGAAGCAGGGCAGCTGACCCCACAGCGGGTCATGGCATTCTGGCAGATCATGAAATCTGGAGTGGCACAGTGGATTCACAAAGGTGGCCAGGCTCCATCCCTCCCAGGCTGGGTTTGTCTTCGGTGGCCTGGAGAGCCAGGCCCTGGATGAGCAGGGGTGAGGATGTATCCCTTACAAGAGCCAGGTCTCGGGAGCCCTCAGCCCCTGGCCTGGCTTTGCCCCTGCTGCTGGCAGAAATGCCCCCACCCACAGCCCCTGGAGCTCTCCCAGCACTCCCTCTTGGCTGGGCTCCTGGATTTGCCCCTGAGGACTGAGTGGGGTAGGGGCTTCACAGAGTGTCTGGGTTCACTGCAGGGGGCACTTGGGCCTGCTTCTGTGCAGAGGTGGGGGTAGCTGAGTGGGTTGTGGGGGCGAGGCCTGCCAGAGACAAGTGAGTGTGCCGGGAGGGAAGCTGGTAGCAGTCAGGTTAGGAAACTGAGGGGGTCCGGCCACTGAGGGCTTCGTTGGCAGCTACGTCCTCTGCAGACATAGGAGTTCACCATGGCTCTCTGGGCTCCATGTTACACAGTGGCCTTCATACGCCCCGCAGCCATCACCCAGGGCAGTACACTGGGCAGGTGAGCCACAGCTGAGCCAGTGAAGTATTCACTGCCCCTTCCCTCCCTTTCATCATCTGCCCTTATTCGGGGTGCAGAACAGGAGTGGACATGCCCTGCCCATTTGCCACACCAGCCTGACCTTGTCCCATGGCACTCCCCTCCCCAGATCCAGGCAATGGCTCTGCCAAGGTGAGCCCTCTTCCTCCAGGGAGCCACTTAGAGCTTCCCAGAGTCCTGGACGCTGTCTCTTTCTCCCCAGAACTGCCCTGTGACAGGGGACCTGAGTTCCCTGAGGACTGAAGCCCGGGAAATTAGGGAGGGCTGGGATGAAGGCAGGTGTGCAGCCCCTTTGTCCTTGCTCCGTACCTGGCTCTGCCCAGGGGCCTGTGGGAAGACAGAAGCTGAACTCCAAGGCTCTGCACACTGGGATGGATGGGATGGGGTGGAGGCACTGTGGGGTGAAGCTCTGAGAACACCTGTGACCCTTGGGAAGGCACTTTCGTGGGCTGTGGCCCTGCCTTCTGCTCTGCCTGCAGGTCAGGCTTGAACACCTGCTGTTGGTGTCACCTCGACCATTTGCCAAAGTTTCGTGAGTTTCTGTCCCTCTCCGAGACTTTTTTTTTGCATCTGTAAAATGGGTGCCATCATCCCAAAAGGCTCAGAAAAAAAAAAAAAAGGTCTATTTTGTTTCTAAAAATTTCCTTTCTCTGCCCATCATCCATTCTAAAAGTGCACTGGCACCTTAGCAAGTTTTGGTGGCTCTGGTCAGACACTCTCAGGAGGTGGCTTGGGCACATGGTGAGTGTCTCAGCTTTCAGGCAGGGATGCATCTGTCTGATGCCACAGTGCCCCCCCCCCCCCAGCTGACGCTGCTCCATAAATAGACACCTGCAGGCAGCACCCTAGCCAGCTGCCCCCTACGCTGTGCCCAGGTGATCCCAACCCATTAGACCACAGCCTGGGCAAAGAGGTCACCACAAATCTCCTTCTCTTGAGCTGTGGTTGGTCTCACAAGAAGCCCCAGCCATGCTCTGCTTCATCTGATGTCTGTTTGCTGAACCCTCACCATGTGCCACGCACTGTGATGGCCTGGGAGTCAGAGAGTGGACAGAGAGGAGGGCAAGTCACACCACTGCCCCCGAAGGTCCCCTCGGGCCAGCCGCTTCTCACAGACACAGCCTTGAGATTCGACCCCAGCAAAACTCTCCAGGAGGGGCCTTGCTGGTGGCAGCTGAGCAGGCAGAGTAGGGAGGGGTCAGGCGGGTACCCAGCCCCCTCGCACCCTTAATGAGGTGCCAGGGCCATCAGATGTCGGACCAGAGAGTGAAGTCCTCTCACGTTTAAGGGAAAATAGGATGTTGGGTTTCCTATCAGGCTCAAAAGCAAGGAATTGGCAATAAATCAAGGACCGAAAACCGACGTTAGTGGCTTCAAACTAAATTTCCAAGCCCAGGAAACAATTGTGCATTAAAATCCATCGGAGGAAAAAAAAATCTATTAAAACTTCAGGAGAAATGCTTGGCTATAAATTAGATTTTTCTGCCAACCAGGATAATTCAATAATTTCCCCTTGACATTCTCGAGATTGCTCTTTGGGGGAATTATGATGCTTTGGAGTTGGGAGAGATTTGTTTCCTCACAAAGAGGCAGGGGGTTCTGGGAGCGGAGGTGGGAGGATGGGGAGGGGGCCCCTCCAGTGGCTCAGTGCCATTGAGCTTGGCATTCCGTGACGGCTGCAGGGATGGCAACACAGGCATTGACCAGCACATGCTCAAGGCTAGACCGTGACCAACAGGAGAATGTGGTGGGCGTGGGGAAGGCACCAGGGTCCTCCAGTATTCTCGTACAGCTGGGGCAGCCCCCGCCGCACGGCGTCCCTAAAAGCTATCTGAATCTAGCTCAGCCGTTCTGGCACCAGATCTGATCTTGGTACTAACAGGGTGCTTTAGTCACTTCTCAGTTTGGGGGTCAGGGGGATGTGGCCTGAACTGCCTGTCTTCTCGTGTGAGGCAAGATCCTAGCCCCCCCCCCCCCCCACATTCTGTCTCCTGTAACTTCGAGCCTCCATCCCAGCCCCCTGCCAAGCTCAGTCTTTCTGCACAAGGTCCAGCACAGCCACGATGCCAGATGTCTCAGGCTGGCCAAAGTTGCCGGAAAAGGGAGAGGGAGGGTGCCAGGCAAGGGGGGGGGATCTTGGAGGACTGAGCACAGGTGGCCAGGTCATTGGGCCGTGTCCAGGCAGCCTCCAAGACAACTGTGGGGGAAGAGCACAGAGCAAGGCAAAGAGACCTGAATCAGGCCCTGGGCAGGACAGGGCTCCAGTGTCAGTCTCCCTGGCTCCGCACCCTCACTCCTCCGTCCCCTGGCCTCTTTAAGCCTTGGTTTTCACACCTGTGAAATGGGGGTACTAACAGGACCCGTTTAGAAGACAGAACTAAAGGTGACAATGCATATGAAGCACTCCAGGGTACGCCTCGCTCACAGAAGCAGAACTTAGTATGCTTAGGACCCCTGGCCCACTGCCAGAAGCCGGCCCGGCAGCCCTATTCATATCGCTTTCTCTCCATCCCCCACCCCCTGCCTGTCCTTGGAGACCTGGCTCCCCACCTGTAAAGCTGGGCTGCCCCCAGGGCACTGTCACTGCATCATGTTTCAGGGTCCCTTGCCCTGGAGGCCACTTGCTGCTGCTGCCAACACTGCAGTGACACAGGTGGTCACAGGAAGGGTGGCTGAGAGTGCAGTCTGCTCATCTCGCAGGGGCCCCGGGAGGTGAAGGGACATTGCTCAAGGTCGCAGTTTGGGGGAAGAGGCTGAGGCTGGACGAGCCTCAACCACAGAGCAGCGTCGCACGTCAAGGCTTCCTCCTTCCACCCACCACCCCTCCTGTGGATCAGAGGTCACCGCGACAGACTAGCAGACTGAGGCAGGGAAACGCGGGAACAACCTTCTTCGCAGTACTCTCCGAGTGTCCAGGGGCAGGATCGCAGGCCCAGCAGGAAGAGGTCAAGGGGGAAGGAAGTGGGAGAGCCTGGCCTGGGAAAATTTCCATTCAAGCAGCTGTCAGGAGCCACCCACGGCTCGCTGCCTGGCTCCTAGGACACAGGGGTGTGGGGTCTGACAGGTCCTCCAGCCCCACGCTCTCCTTGAATCATTTTTACCCGAGGTGCTCCCTCACCCCACATGGCAGGGAGCTCACCACCTCACAGGTGCAAGCTGCTCTCTCTTGGAGCCCTGCTGGGGCTCCCGCTGCCTTCGTCCTGGCCCTGACCATGCCTGGGCAGAGGCCGCCAGGAGCCTACTTCTTCTCACTTGTCAGGGCCCCAGGTTTCAGGGGCTGACCTGTGAGCAAATCTGGAGTGTTCTAGAAACTGCCTCTCTCCAAAAGGCAGGGCTGGGCGCTTGAGTGAGTGGTATCCCCAGGGAGCCCAGGACTTTCCCTGAGGTCAAAGGCAGATCAAGGCTGGGGAACTTTGCACTATCTGAGATCAGGCCTGGGATTCAGCCATCGATTAATCACTTGATCGCTTGATCGATACCTCTGGATCCGCCCCGAGATGATAAACATTGGTGCTGATGTTAGCCCCAAGTCCAGGGGATGTCCAGGTTCTTCCCAGGAAAACAGCACCCAAGAACACGCCACACCTGGCAGTGTGGGTGTCTCGGGGGGCTGGGAAGGGGCAGGAGGGGTCTGCACCTCGGAGGCCCCGCCCCTGCCACGCCCCTGCACCCGCAGGACCTCCAGCAAGTCGCCTGGCCTCTATGGGCCGGAGGTGGCAGCGGCCCCTGCCTCGGGAGCTTGTTGGGGTCACAAGCATGACACCTGCGGAGCGCCTACCACAGACTGAGCGCTCCCAGAGCGCAGGCCGGGGAAACCCGTGGGAAATCCGGCCGCCTCTGGGAAGCTGGGGGCGGTGGGCGGGCCTTCCCGGAGCTGAGTCACCACGCCGGGCCGGGCGCGCCGTCGGCCTGGTCCCCGCATGTCCCCACTCCCGAGGGCCCCGGCCGCCGCGCCGTGCTGCGGCCAGCGTGCACCAGGCCCCCGAGCCGATCTGGAAATAGTCCCAGGGGCCCGTGGGCTGGGGTCGCGCGGAAGGAAGGAGCCGCCTCCGGGCTGTCTGCAGGGCTTCCTGGAATGACTGCCTGCCCGCTCTTAGCCACTGGTTCCTCCAGAGGTGTGCGCCCATCCCGGGAGCACCACTCCACGCTCCGAAGAGGACCCCAGGCGGCGGGCGAACTGGGGGCAGTGGGCCAGGGGTCTTGGGGGGAGGGCGCCGGGGATGCAGCTGCGCCTCTCCTCCTCAGGCCCCGCCTGCCCAGCGCCCAGTCCCGTGGACTCCAGGGGAAGCGGTGGGTGGGGGAGGGGAACAGAGCTGAAGGATTCTGTAAACAGAGCCGGCTTGGGCCTCGGCCAAGGACGGGGTGTCCTGGGCCAGTCTGGGTGTGAGGCCCATCCGCGGCTCTCCAGGACACCCCGCCCTGCCGGGCTGCCCCTGGGGTGCCCGGCCCACTGCCAGCTCCAGCCAGGATGTGTCTGAGTTTTGGGAGGTGGCCAGTTCCCTCCTGGGGAATGTGTCTGGGATTAGGAGCTGAAGGGGTGGATGGATGGAGGGGGCTTCTCTCAAAGAACGTCACTGATCTGCCACTCACCTAGTGCCAAGCTCGGGGAGTTGCAGCCTGGCCACCTCCAATCCTGTCCCCCGAGGCCCTGGGGGATGGGGAAGCAGAGAGGGGCTCAGGTTCTGAGAGCACTTCTGGGGCCAATCCTGCTGCCTTGGCTGGTGGCCCAGTGTGGTATCCCATGGCCTCAGGGGAATCGCTAGGAATGCCTGAAAAGGGGGTGGGGTAGAGGCAGAGGCTGGGTGGGGGTGGGGAGAGGGGCTCCTGGGAGTTCTCTCAGGATACAGCACCCCAGCAGGGAGACACAGAGGACAGAGGCTGGCCAGAGACTCCTAGGCTGGGGCCACAGGTTGTGACCCTGGAAGACAGGGGTCAGGGCAGGCAGACACTGACCTACACAGCTGTGAGTGCAGGTGTTGTCAGAGCCTCGATGCGGTTCTCCAAGAGGTGGCCGGTGAGCAGGAGGCTTCCTCCCACCTTAACCCCGCCCTCTGAAGACCTCGAGGCCCAAGGAATAAAAAGGGCTTCTTAGTTGCTGGCTCTGGCACACATGGAATGAGTGGGCACCAAGGGAACCACAGCTTCCAGTGGTGCCTCCTCCAAGGGGCCAGCCTGCACAAGCCCCGGCAAGGGGCGAGGGTCACACGGGGATGTTCAGTGGACGACTCTGGCAAACTTCCTGAGGTTCGGGGTCCCAGACCCCAGATCTGGCCCCCAGTTCAGCATCTTGGCTGCTGTGGAGAGCACGCTGGTCAAGAAGTTGCGGACTGTGCTGGTTTGAGGCTGAGTCGAGTGTGGTTCCTCGACAGACTTGTCCTGCGCTGAGCCCCGTGTGGCTTTTTACACCTGACTCCACGGAAAGCACAGGGACAAAGCGGCCCCCGAAAGTGGCCTTTCTCACACCAAAATGGAGAAGCAGCAGCCCTGCTGTGCGGCCCAGGGACCCTCTGATGAAATGTTACTGAGACCAGCGGGCCTTCACCTTTCCTGGGAGACAGAGGGGGAGCAGAAGAGCAGCCTTGGCAGGAGACTTTGGAGGGGCCTTCCTGAGCTCACCAGCAGCAGCCCCTGGGGCACCAGTAAGGGGCTGCGGTGCCTCGCCTGCCAGAGCCAGTAGGACAAAGAGGCAGGAATCACGGCTGGGTCAGCTGGGTCCCGGGAGGGAGGCAGGCTGCGGGCTTCCCATACCTGTAAACTTCACATATGCAACGGCACTGCCGCCCTGGAGCAGAGTGAAAGCAGGCCAAGAAGGGAGGGTCAGTGGAAGCCGGGAGCTGACACCTCCAGGGAAAGGCTCCAAGATGAGCAGGGTGTGGTGAGCCCTCCCAGGTGGCTAAGTTTTAGTGGAATAGCAAGGACGGGACCAGCCTGGCCGGTCTGGCCAGCACTGGGGGAGCAGAGTTAGCTTTGCCAACTTCTTTGCTAGATCTCAGGCTGAGTGTCACCATGCCTTATGGGGGCCTGCAGAATACACACCTCTCAAGGCCAGCTAAGCCCCCTGAATCCTCACATATCTCTCTTCCTAGCTCAAAGGCACTGCTCACTCTACCACTGTCCACCATCTTAATATGGCTTTTTTTTAAATTACTTTTTTTTTTTTTTTGAAAGGCAGAATTACAGAGAAGCAGAAGCAGAGAGAGAAAGAGAGAGGTCTTCCTTCCGCTAGTTCACTCCCCAAACGGCCACAGCAGCCAGAGCTGGGCCAATAGGAAACAAGGAGCCTGGAGTGTCCTCCAGGTCTCCCATGTGGGAGCAGGGGCCCAAGGACTTGGGCCATCTCTGCTGCTTTCCCAGGCCATAGCAGAGAGCTGGATCGAAAGTGGAACAGCCGGGACTAGAGCCGGCGCCCATATAGGATGCCAGCACTGCAGGCGGTGGTGGCTTTACCTGCTGTACCACAGCACTGCCACATGGCTTTGAAGTGGTTTTGGAATGCTCACCAAAATCCTCCTGGCTTTCAGATGCATTGAATTGGATATTTTTACTTAAAGAGAGAGGAGCAGACACACACACACACACACACACACACACACACACACACACAGAGAGGGAGAGAGAGAGAGGAAGAAAGAGAGAGAGAGATCTTGTATCTGCTGGTTCATGTGAAATGGCTTCAGGGACCAGAGCCAGGCTGAAGCTAGGAGCCTGGAGCTTCTTCCAGGTCTGCCACATGGATGCTGGGGCCCAAGCAGTTGGCACTATTTTCCTTTGTTTTCCCAGGTGCACTAGCTGGGAGCTGGATCGGAAGTAGAGCAGCCAGGTCTCAAAACATTGCCAACATAGGATGCCTGGATATGGGATGCCTGCACTGCAGGTGGAAGCTTAACCTGTTGTGCCACAACACCGCCCCCACTAAACTGGATTTTTAAAAAACAGCAGCTTGAGGGGCCGGGGCTGGGGCATAGCAAGTTAAGCAGCTGCCTGCAGTGTTGGCATCCCATGATCGCATCCAACATGGTTGCCAGTTTGAGTCCTGGATGCTCTGCTTCTGATCCAACTCCTTGCTAATGTGCCTGGCAAAGCAGTGGAAGATGACCCAAGTGGTTGGGCCCCTGCACCCATGTAGCAGCTCCTGGCTTCTGGCTTTGGCTTGGCCCAGCCCCGGCCGTTAACAGCCATCTGTGGATGGACCAGAGATGTGTCTCTCCCTTTCTCTTTTTCAAATAAATAAATAAATCCTAAAAAAAAAAAAAATAGTGACAAAATGCAGGCAGGGATTAGGCTAAGGTTCAGACACTACATCCCACTTCAGAATGCCTACATCTGATTCTGTCTCTGGATTCTGACTCCAACTTCCTGCTACTGTAGACCCCATGGAGGCAGCAGTGATGGCTCAAATGAGTGGGTTTAGAACAGTTCATCACCCTCCTCAAAAAGCCGAATCCATCTGCAGCTGGTCCAGTTTTCCCTCACACTCAGCCACAGCTGTAGGTAATAACAACTCTGCTTTCTCTATGGATTTGCCTATTCCAGATTTTCAATTTAAATGGAATCGTGTGATCTTTGGTGACTGACATCTTTCACTCATATGATTTATTTTTTAAAAGATTTCTTTATTTCAAAACCAGAGTGACAGAAAGGTTGAGAGGAAGAGACAGAGAGAGTTCTTCTATCTGCTAGTTCACTCCTCAAGTGACCACAATGACCAGAGCTAGCCATGTCCAAAGCCAGGAGCCAGGAACTCCATCCGGGTCTCCACGTGGGTGCAGGGATCCAAGCACATGGGCCGTCCTCCACTGCCTTCCCAGATGCAGGGGGCTGAACTGGAAGCTGAGCAAGTGGGACTAGAACCTGCGCTCCCGTTTGGGATGCCAGCTCCGCAAGGGGCAGCTTGTCTAGCTGTAGCTACAGGGTTAGCCCCACACATGTTTTCAGTGTTTGTTCACAATGTAGGGTGTATGAATAACATTTGTTTCTATGAGCAAATGACATTCCATTGTATGGATATGTCAGTTTGTGGACATTGTGAATTAATGCTGCTTAGGAACACTTGTGTGCAAGGTTTTGGGTGGACATAGGTTTTTATTTCTCTTGAGTATGTCCCTGGTAATACAATGTCTCGGTCACGTGGTAATCCCGTGTGTAAGCCTTTGAAGAACGATTTATTTTTCAAAGTAGCTGTACCATTTTGCGCTCCTGTCGGCAGTGGATGAAGGTTCCAGTTTCTCTTTGCCCTTCCCAATACCTGTTACTATTTGTGCTTCTTATTACAGCCATTCTGCTGGTATTCAGTGAGATCTCATCATGGTTCTGTTTGCCTTTCTCTAGTGGCTAACTATGTCTGGCGTCTTTTTACGTACCATTTTTATGTACCTTCCTTGGAGAAATGTCTACCCAGATGGTTTGTCCATCTCCTTCTCACCCCCCTGCCCCAGGTTAGTCATCTTTTTGTTACTGTAATATGAGTTTTTTTTTTTTTTTTTTTTTTTTTTTTTGTCAGGCAGAGTTAGCGAGAGAGAGAGAGAAAGGTCTTCCTTCCATTGGTTCACTCCCCTAATGGCCGCCACAGCCAGTGCTGTGCCGATCCAAAGCCAGGAGCTAGGTGCTTCCTTCTGGTCTTCCATGCAGGTGCAGGGCCCAAGCACTTGGGCCATCCTCCACTGCACTCCCGGGACCACAGCAGAGAGCTGGACTGAAAGAGGAGCAACCGGGACAGAATCCAGCGCCCCAACCGGGACTAGAACCCAGAGTGCTGGCGCTGCAGGCAGATTAGCCTAATGAGCCACGGCGCCAGCCTGTAATATGAGTTCTTTATCTATGCCACATATAAGACTCTTGCTGTAGGGCCAGTAAATATTTCCTGGGTTGTCTTTACATTTTCTTGATGGTGCGCTCTGCTACACAAAATGTGTAGTTTTGATGGAATCTGATTTATCTGCTTTTTCTGTGGTTGTTTGTGCTTTTACTTTCTTAGTGAAGAAACCATTGCCTAACCCAAGTAACAAAGATTTGCATGTTTTCTTCTGAGAACTTTAGTTTTAGCTCTTACATTTATGTCTCTGATCCAGTTTGAATTAATTTTTACGTATCATGTGAGAGGGTGTTCAATTTCACTCTTTCACGTCCGCGTATCTAGTTGTCTCAGAGCTATTTGTTTGCGAGACTGTTCTTTTCTCCCATTGAGTTGTCTTAACACTCCTGTCAAAAGTGAGTTGACCAGGCCAGCACTGTGGTGTATCAGGTGAAGCCACCACCTGTGAGGGCAGCATCCCATATGGGTGCCAGCTCAAGTCCCAGCTCCTCCACTTCTGATCCAGCTCCCTGCTAATGTGCCTGGGAAAGCAGTAGCGGATGGCACAAGTCCTTGGGCCCCTACATACATGTGGGAGACCTGGAAGAAGCTCCTGGCTCCTGGCTCCTGGCTCCTGGCTTTAGCCTGGCCCAGCTATGGCTGTGTGGTCATCTGGGGAGTGACCCAGCAGATCTATCTTTCTCTGTCTCTCCCTCTCTGTGTATAACTCTGACTTTCTAATAAATAAATACATCTTTAAAAAAAAGTTGACCTTAAAAACTAAGGATTTATTTCTGGATTTTCAGTTCTATTCTGTTGATCTCTGTGACTGCTCTTTTGGACAGTACAACACGGACTTTTTAGATTCATTTATTCAGGCCGGCGCTGCGGCTAAATAGGCTAATCCTCCACCTTGCGGCGCCAGCACACTGGGTTCTAGTCCCGGTCGCCCCTCTTCCAGGCCAGCTCTCTGCTGTGGCCCGGGAGTGCAGTGGAGGATGGCCCAAGTGCTTGGGCCCTGCACCCCATGGGAGACCAGGAGAAGCACCTGGCTCCTGCCTTCGGATCCAGGAGCTTCTTTCTGGTTTCCCACGTGGGTGCAGGGGCCTAAGGACTTGGGCCATCTTCTACTGCTTTCCCAGGCCACAGCAGAGAGCTGGCCTGGAAGAGGAGCAGCCAGGACTAGAACTGGAGCCCATATGGATGCTTGCACTTCAGGCGGAGGATTAACCTACTGTGCTACAGGGGGCCGGCCCCTTATTCTTCACTTATTTGAAGGCAGAGTGACAGAGAAGAAGGGAGGGAGGGAGGGAGGGAATGAATCTTCCATTTACTGGTTAATTCCCCAAATGGCCACAACAGCTGGCTCTGGGCCAGCTGGAGGCTGAAGCCTGGAGCTCCATCCTGGTCTGCACTTGGGCCATCTTCCTCAGCCTTCCCAGACACATTAGCAGGAAGCTGGATGGGAAGCAGAGCAGCCACGACTTGAACTGATGCTCCAGTGTGGGCTGCTCAGGAGACCAATGGCTGCTTAACCCCCCGGGTCACAACACTGGCCCCACAGTCGTGATTGCCATAGATCAGCAGTGGATTCTAAAAGTGGGAAGGGTCCCCCAGTTTTTCTCTTCCAGACTGTTACAGCAATTCTGGGTGCTCTGCATTTCCATATGAATTTGAGAGTTAGCTCATCAATTTTTTTTCTCATGATTTATTTATTTGAAAGGCAGAGTTACAGAGAGGAAGAGGCAGAGGCAGAGAGAGACATCTTCCATCTGCTGGTTCACTCCCCAAGTGGCTACAACGGCCAGGGCTGGGACAGACTGAAGCCAGGAGCCAGGACCTTCATCTGGGTCTCCTCATGGGTGCAGGAGCCCAGGCACTTGGGCCTCTTCCAGGCACATTGGTAGGGACTTGAACTATACCCATATGGGATGCCAGCACCACAGGTGGCAGCTTTACCTGCTATGCCGCAGTCCCAGCCCCTGAACTTTTTAAAGTAGTTTTTAGTAGCTGGTTATGGAATCCTTAGGTTTTCTATATATAAGATCGTGCCATCTGCTAATAGTGACAGTTTTACTTCCTCATTTCTGGTCTGGTTGCCTTTTCTTTCTTTATCTTGTCTGATTGCTCTGACTGGAACAATGTTGAATAGAAGTGATGAAACCAGGAATTCTTGTTTCTTCCCTGATCTTGGGAGAAAAGCATTCAGTCTCTCATCATTGAGTCAAACGCTGGGGTTTTTGTAGATGAGCTTTATCAGGCTGACGAGGTTCTTTTCTGTGCCCAGTTTATTAAGTATTTTCAACATGATGCAGTGTGGGGTTGAATTGTATCAGATGCTGCCGAGGTGAGCATGTGTTTTTTCTCCTTTATTCTTCTGAAATGTTGTATTGCATTGATTGATATTTAGATATTAAACTATCCTTATATTCTTGGAACAAACCTCACCTGGTCATGGAATTTTAACCTTTTCATATATTGCTGGATTTAGCTTGCCAGTATTTTATTGAGGGTTTTTGCATGTCTCTTCATCAAGGTATTGGTATGTAATTTTCCTTTCTTGCAATATCCTTGTCTGGTTTGGATACTGTAATAATACTGACATCACAAACTCAGTAAGTAGTCTCTCCTGTCTATATTTATAGAAGAAAATATAACTAAAATTCCCATAATATCACCATGTAGAGTTATTTGATTATCCTGAAGCAAGTGTTTGGCCTACTGATTAAAACACCATTTATTTATTTTAATTTTTAAAAATATTTAGTTAGTTATTTGAAAGACAAAGTCACAGAGAGCGAGAGGCAGAGGCACAAAGAGAGAAGTCTTCCTTCCGCTGGTTTGTTCCCCAAAAGGCCACAATGCCCAGGGCTGGGCCAGACCAAAGCTAGGAGCCAAGAGTTTCATCAGGACTCCCATGTGGGTGTAGGGGCCCAAGCACTTGGGCCATCCTCTGCTGCTTTCCCCAGCCATAGCAGGGAGCTGGATCGGAAGTGGAGCAGCCAGGACTTGAACTGGTGCCCTTTTGGGATGCCTGCAGTGCAGAGGGTGGTCTAACCTTCTACGCCACAACACTGGACCATAAAACACCGTTTAGAATGTGCACATGTCATATCAGAGTACCTGGATTGATCCCGGCTCTGGCTTCTCATATGGACCCCAAGAGACAGCAGTGATGACTTAAGTATCTAGGCTCCCTGTTACCCCTGTACAAAACCGGATTGAGACTCTGGCTCCAGCTTCAGCCCCCACACTATTGTGGGCAAACATTTGGGAAGTGAACCAGCAGATGGGAGCTCTTGATCCAGCTGTCTTCCTTTATATAAATAAATGAATCAATTTTTAAAAATATTTGAATGTGTTCCCTTCCCATTCTTTTGCATGTTAAAATACAAAACTGGCTACACAATCTACATGGAGTTTGGTATGCAACTTTTCATTTTTAATGTTAGATTCACATTTGTGAGTTACAGTGGAATGTCACTCATCCGTATAAATGAATGAAGCAGGGGCCAGTGCTGAGGCCCAGAAGGTTAAGGGGCTGCCTGCCATGCCAGCATCCCATAGGAGCACTGGTTTGAGTCCCAGCTGCTCCACTTCTAGTCCAGCTTCCTGCTAATGTATCTGGGAATGCAGTGGAGGATGGCCCGAGTGCTTGGCCCCTGCACCCACAGAGGGGACCCAGATGAAGCTGCTGACCACTTGGGGAATGAACCAGTAAATCCAAGATCTCTCTCTTTTTCTCTGCCTATCTTTCTGTAACTCTGACTTTAAATAAATAAATCTTTAAAAAAATCCCATTGAGTGAAAAGGCTTGACACAAACGGTCATATATTATATAATGTTACTTATATGAAATATTGCTAACAGGTAAATTCACAGAGAAAGCATACAGAATGGGGCTGCCAAGGGCAGTGCAGAACGACTGCTTAGCAGGACTGGGGCTTTCTTCTGCGGTGTCAGTGAGGCGTCGGAAGCAGACAGAGGTGCTGGAGGCACCGCAGTGCTCACACGCTGAATGCCACAGAATTCTTCACCTCAAGGTTTCTGTTCAAGTTTTACTATTTATTTTATTTGTTTGAGAGGCAGAGCAAAGCAAGCAAGCAAGCAAGCAAGCAAGCAAGAAAGAAAGAAAGAGACATCTTTCATACACTGGATGGCAAGGACTCAGGCACCTGGGCCATCACCTGTCCTCCCAGGGTGCACGTTAGCAGGATGCAGGACTAGAGAGCGGAGCTGAGACAGGATGCAGATGTCCCAAGTGTCCGCCCCTAAAGTTAGTGTTTAAAGGTGAAAACCAGCATGGGCTTTCACAGCAAAACACACGCCAGACCAATGTCTCCTATGTACAAGAATTATCAGCAAAATACTAGAAAACCAAATTAATTTTATGTTATGTGAATTTTACCTCAATAAAAGATTACACCTGTGAGCATTGCCATTTGTGATTTAAAGCTCTTTGAAAGTGTGATTTCAGAATATTTTATTAGATTTTTAAATTACATATGTACATATTTGCTTGTGATAAAGTGAAATAATAGTTAAGGTTTATGTGCAAATCTCAGAATCCCATAATGATTTTTCAATAGCTGCAAAATATTTCATTACAGATAAGCCTAATTTTATTGTATATCTAACTCATCTAAAATTTTTATTATATGTTAAGCTTTAGTAATTATCTTTATGATTACTTCTTAGAAATAAATTATTTCCTGAGAATCATTTCCTGGCATTGATCCCTAAAAGTGAGTAATCAGGTGAGAGGGGAGGAATCAACATTTTTAAAAATGTTGTATTTATCTATTCTATTTGGGAGATACAGAGAGAGAGACCTCTCATCCCCTGGTTCATTCCCCAAATACCTGGAGCCTGGAACTCAATCCAGGTCTTCCACGTGGGCAGCCAGGACCCGACTTGAGATGTCAGCTACTGCCTCCCAGGGTGTACGCTAGCAGGAAGCAGGAGTGGGAAGTGGTGTCCCAGGCTGTAAGAAGCACTCGCCACAGGAGGGGTGCACCTTTGTAAGCCTCTTAAGGACACAGCCAGTTTTTCTCCATAGCACCAGCAATATTATAAATTTTCCTATTTCAAAAACACCTTTGCTGGAAAAGGATAAAATATCAAGCCTTTGGAACCTTTGTAGGAGAATCCCTTCATAATTCCAGAAGAAAGAAAAATGTATTAAACTTGCACACAACATTAACAATAATGCACAAATTAAACCATATAAAACCAAAAATGTCTGCTCTTTAAAATATTATTGCCAGAATGATATGGAGGGGCCAGTGTTGTGACATAGATGAAGCCACTGCCTGCAATGCTGGCATTCCATATGGGTGCGCTTCATTCATGTCCCAGCTGCTCCACTTCTGATCCACCTCCCTGCTAATGGCAGATGACCCAAATGCCTAGGCGCCTGCAGCCCACAGGGGAGACAGGAAGAAGCTCCTTGCTCCTGGCTTCGGCCTAGCCCAGCCCTGGCTTTAGTGTCCATCTGGGGAGTAAACCAGCAGATAGAAGATCTCTCTCTTTCTCTCACAAATAAATAATTTTTTTGAACAATGATATACAACAAGAGGAAATATTTACAAAACAGTTTTGAGAATGACATGTATCCAGAATAAACAGAGAACTCTGAATTAAAAAAAGGGGGGGCTGGCACTGTGGCATAGTGGGTAAAGCTGCCACCTGTGGCGCAGCATCCTAATGGGCACCAGTTCAAGTCCTGGCTGCCCCACTTCCTATCCAGCTCTCTGCTATTGCCTAGGAAAGCAGTGGAAGATGGCCCAAGTCCTGGGGCCCTTGCACCTGCGTGGGAGGCCTGGAAGAAGCTCCTGGCTCCTGGCTTCGGATCAGTGCAGCTCAGGCTGTTGCAGCCATTTGGGGAGTAAACCAGTGGATGGAAGTCTCTCTCTCTCTCTCTGCCTCTGCCTCTATGTAACTCTGCCTTTCAAATAAATAAATAAATCTTTTAAAAAAAGATAAATAATTCGTGGATATATATATACCCATATATATGGCACATATATATTTTTGGCACATATACATGTGGATGTAGCTAAGATAGCATTTAGAGGAAAATCTATAATTTTTTTAAAGATTTATTTATTTATTTGAAAGGCAGAGTTATACAGAGAGAGAAGAGGCAGAGGGGGAGAGAGAGAGGTCTTCCATCTGCTGGTTCACTCCCAAATGGCCGCAACAGCCAGAGCTGAGCTGATACGAAGCTAGGAGCCAGGTGCTTCTTCCAGGTCTCCCATGCGGGTGCAGGGGCCCAAGGACTTGGGCCGTCTTCTACTGCTTTCCCAGGCCAAGCAGAGAGCTGGATAGGAAGAGGAGCAGCTAGGACTTGAAACACGCCCGTATGGGATGCTGTGCTGTGGGCAGCAGCTTTACCAGCTATGTCACAGCACTGGCCTCGAAAATCTATAATTTTGATACATATATTTATAAAGAAGAGTTCTTGAAACTTAATAAGACAAAGATTCATCTCAGGAAGTTTTGCTTAAAAATTACAGGAATGAAATAATAAATGTAAGAGAATAAATAGGGTTAGGGTTAGGTAAAGAATGAAATAAAAACCAAAGATACAATAGAATTTTTTAAACACTGAACATTGCCTTTCAAAAAGGATGAGTAAGTTGATAAAATCCTGGTGAGACTAAAACAGAAAATGAATTAGGAATGGACACGGGACCATTTGCAAAAGCTCCTACATATATTTAGAAGGTACTAAGGTTTTATCAACAACTTAATGCCTATAAGTGTAAAAAGTTCAGATGAACTAGAAAGATTCTTAGAAATAATAACTTACCAGGTGACTCATAAAGAAATGGAAAACAGGCCGGCGCCGCGGCTCACTAGGCTAATCCTCCGCCTAGCGGCGCCGGCACACCGGGTTCTAGTCCCGGTCGGGGCACCGGATCCTGTCCCGGTTGCCCCTCTTCCAGGCCAGCCCTCTGCCGTGGCCAGGGAGTGCAGTGGAGGATGGCCCAGGTGCTAGGGCCCTGCACCCCATGGGAGACCAGGAAAAGCACCTGGCTCCTGGCTCCTGCCATCGGATCAGCGCGGTGCGCCGGCCGCAGCGCGCCGGCCGCGGCGGCCATTGGAGGGTGAACCAACGGCAAAAAGGAAGACCTTTCTCTCTGTCTCTCTCTCTCACTGTCCACTCTGCCTGTCAAAAAAAAAAAAATAAAATAAAAAAAAAAATAAAATAAAAAAAAAAAAAGAAATGGAAAACATAAATAGTCCTACAATAATGGAAGAGATTTAAACAGTAATTTAATATTTCCCAGAAAGCAAACTCCAAGCCCCAATAGATTTGTTTGTGAGTTAAATGGAATATTTAAGAAAAAAATAATTCCATTCATTTTTAAAAAAGATTTATTTATTTATTTATTTGAAAGGCAGAGCTACAGAGAGGCAGAGGCAGAGAGAAAGAGGTCTTCCATCTGCTGGTTCACTCCCCAAATGGCTGCAATGGCCAGAGCTGAGCCGATCTGAAGCCCAGAGCCAGGAGCTTCTTCCCGGTCTCCCACACAAGTTCAGGGCCCAAGGACTTGGGCCATCTTCTGCTGCTTTCCCAGGCCACAACAGAGAGCTGGATCTGAAGTGGAGCAGCTGGCATTTCAAGCAGCGGCTTTACCTTCTACACCACAGTGCCGACCCCCAAATAATTCCATTCATATAGAAATTCTTCTAGAAGTTTAAAAGTGTCTACTTGGCCAGGGGTTTGCCTTAGCCACTAAGATGCCACGTGGGATGCCTGCGTCCCATATGGGAGTGCCAGGTTTCAGGCCCCACCCCTGTTCCTCATTCCAGCTTCCTGTTAGTGCACACCCTGGGAGGCAGCTGGTGATGGCTCAAGAAGTTGAGTCCCTGCCAGCCATGTGGGTTTGAGAGCCTGGCTCTCCACTTCAGTCTGGCCCAGCCCTGGCTGTTGGGGCATTTGGGGATAGAGCTAGTGAATGACAGATCTCTGTGTCTTCCTCTTCATGTCCTAGCTTTCAAATAAAAACAATTTTAAAAATCAATTAAAAAAAAACATTTTGAAAGTCTCTAAAGAATTGAAATTATCCCGCTCTTTGTCTCAAGTAACACCACTCTGATCCCAAATATGAAAGGGACAATAAAAGAAAATCTAAGGCCAGTTGCACTTGTGAACATAGATACAAAAATCCTAAACAATCATTACACAAAATTTAGCAGCATATAAAAGGGAGAGTACCTGTGACCACCAAGCTATACTTAAGCCTATGTGGCAAGGTTTAGTTAACATTCAAAAACCACTCAGTATAATTTATCACATTAGCAGAGTAAAGGAGGGAAAATCCATGGTTATCTCAATGGAGGCAGAAAGAACATTTGATAAAATTCAATGTTGATTGAATTAAGTGGGTGGCTAGTGTTTCTTGAAAAACCTTTTGCCAAACTAGAAATGGAAAGAAACTCCCTTAATCTTATAAAGTCTGTCTTTGAAAAAATAAGAAAAGCAAACATCATACTTAGTGGTGAAACACTGTAAGTTTTCCCTTTGAAAATTGCAACAAAACAAAGATATCCATTACTGCCACTTTTATCTGACATTCTACTGGAGGTTCTGGCCAGCCCAGTGAACAAGGAGAAAGAAAAAGAGTGAGGAATGGAAGGCGAGGAAACAGATCTGCCATTATTTATAGATGTTATAATTGTGTACAGATGAAATGTTTTCCACTCTAGTTTCCTGGACTTCAACTAAACAACATACAAAAATCATGCATTTCACAGCAACAGAGAAATTACGTTTTTTAAAAAAGATTTATTTATTTATTTATTTGAAAGGCAGAGTTACAGAGAGGCAGAGGCAGAGAGAGAGAGAGGTCTTCCATCTGCTGGTTCACTCCCCAATTAGCCACAACAGCCGGAGCTGTGCCGGTCCAAAGCCAGGAGCCAGGAGCTTCTTCCAGGTCTCCCACATAGGTGCAGGGGCCCAAGGACTTGGGCCATCTTCTACTGCTTTCCCAGGCCATAGCAGAGAGCTGGATCTGAAGAGGAGCAACTAGGACTTGAACCAGCGCCCATATGGGATTCCGGCACTGCAGGCAGCGGCGTTACCTGCTACGCCACAGCACCAGCCCTGAGAAAATTTCATTTTAAAAGGCTAACATTTAGAGGTATGCCTAGATTTAGGGGTTAGCCTAACAGCTAAGACTGGTTGGGAAGCCCAGGTCCCACATTGGTGCATGGGTTCCATACCCACCTCCAGCTCCTGACTCCAGACTTTTGCTAATGCAGACCTTGGGAGGTAGCGGTGATAGCTTAGGTCATTGGGTGTACGTCCTTGCCCCAGTCATCACAGGTATTTGGGGGAATGAATGAGTAGATCCGTACATACTGTCTCTCAAATGAAAAGGGAGTGGGGGCAGGTGTTGCTGTGCAGTGAGTTAAACCCCTCCTTTGACACCCATATCCCACATCAGAGTGCCTATTTGAGTATTGGCTAATCCACCTGGGATCCAGCTTCCTGCTCACACACACCCTTCAAAGCAGCAGGTGGTGGCTCAAGTAGCTGGGCCCCTGCTGCCCACATGGGAGACCTGGGTTGAGTTCCCAGTTCCTGACTTCTACCTGGCCCAGCCCTGGCTGTTGTGGACATATTGGGGAATGACCCAGCAGGTGGGAGATCTCTGTCTGTCCCTCTGTTTGCATCTGAAATACAAGGAAAATAAATAAATACAGTTTCAAAAAAAGAAGCAGCCAGATCATCAGATGAGGTCACCCCTTGCTCCTCCCCTTACAGTCACTTGCAGACCCCTGAGTCACTTCCCTCATTCCTTGAAGATGTTGGCTGCTGGCCCACAGCCTCCATCAGCCTTCTGCAACCTCAGCCTTCGCTGCAGCCTTTCACACCGTTGTTCTCGGCACGGAACAACCCCCTCTCCTCCCCGCAGCCACCTTCCTGAGAGCTTCCCTTGCCCAAGACCTCAGCCAACCGATCCCAAAGCCAGACCGCAAGCCAGTCTTTACCCGTCAATGCAATCCCTTCATCATCTCAATTGCACGCACCCCACTCTCTTCTCTTTTCTCCAACTTACTTGCTCTGGGACACACCCCCTTCACCCCACAATCCTCCTTCCAGGCAGGGGTCCCAGCAAACCTTTATCATCCCCGCCCTGGGCCACACTTTGCTCGTTGCTTGCCTTGGAGTCCACAGCTGGCCCGGTATTAGACTCACGCCCTGGCCACAGTGTGGTCACCTGCAAAACGATGACTCTGGTTAAAGCCTGCCCCACAGCTCTCCCACGGGCTGACCCCGCCCCTGCACTGCCAACCCTCCCGCAGTGAGATCTCGAGGCCCAGCAAGCCCACTACCTCCGCGAGTCTATTCACACCCTCTCTCCTAGACGACTGCTTCACACCTCCTCCTCCACTTCACTCTCAGCTGACAACCTCTTCCGATTTTGCTAAGAAAATAGAAGTCGCAGGGCTCCCCGCCCCTCCCCCGCCCACCTGCATCTGTGCTGATCCACTCTGCCTTCCCTCCCACCAGCCCCGCCGGCCCGCTCCTATTTCAGGGCACCCCCCTTTCTGTGCACCAGATGCATCCCCACCTGCCCACTCCAGGGCTTCCCGCCAGCGCTCACCCCTTCTCTCCAGGAGTCTCTCCCTCGGCGCACAGAAATGCGGCGGTTTTTCTCTTTTAGAGAGAAAGCTGCTCCTGACCTGACATCCCCTTCTAACCCGCACCCTCCTTCTCCGCTCCCCTGTGGCACCGGTGCTGCCTTCACATGCTCTCCTACCTCTGCTCCTCGCCCCCACCCCACCAGGCCTAAGCCCCCAGCACCCTGGCTCCGTCCAGGGCTCTCCCTGTGGTTACACCCAGCGATCTGTTCTCGCCCCACAGCTCTCCCTGGGGACCTCCTGCCTCTGCACTTTTGCTGGAGCCTCCTCATCTCCAAGGCTCAGCCCTTGAACCTGTTCTCATCTCTCATTTATACTGGCTCCCTGGATAACCTCCTCCAGTGTCCTGACTTCCTTCTTTGTGTGAGAGAGAGAGAGCGCGCCCATCTACCAGGTCACCCTCCCCCCCACCCCGAATGCCAGGTGCAGATAGGGCTGGGCCACACTGAGGCTGGGAAGTCAATCCGGGTCTCCCACGTGGGCGGTGCGCACCCCAGTACTTGAGCCATCACTGCTGCCCCCCAGGGGGTGCGTTAGCAGGAAGCTGGAGTCAGGTGCTGTGGGTGGACGTGGAACCCAGGCAGTTGTGGTGTGGGATGTGTGTGTGAGTGAGCGCGAGAGAGAGAGACAGAGAGAGGGAGAGAGCTGCGAAGCCAAAAGCCTGCCCCCAGGATCCCGGCTTGAAGCAGCCTGCAGTTGCTGACGGTTTCCAAGTGTATATGCTTGGCCTAAACCTTTTGCTGAATTCCAGCTCCCGTTGTTTCCAGACGCCTCCTGGGGCTGAATCCCGGCCGCTGCCTTCCCAGCAGGCTCTGCTGGCCAACTCTCCCCAGTCCTTAACCAGCCCACTTTCTTGGAGACATTTGAGTTTGACTCCCAAGCTCAAGGATGAAAATGGAGTAGACGCCCCTTTTCTACCCCCCCCCCTTTCCCACAGGCCAGTGGAGGGAGGGCAGTGGCTGGATGCGTGTTGCAGGCTGGTTTAACTCACTCATGCTCCGTGTTGGGCTGGCCAAGCCAGCGCAGGTCAAAGCATTACTGGCCAGGCTCAGGTGGCCACCCTGGCTGTATCCGTGCACCTTCCAGGTAGACAGGACCTGCCCCCTGCCCCAGGTATATTCTGCATGCCCTGGGTGTCTTCCTGCAGGCCTCTCCAGGGCCAGGGACAGTCACACACTGGCTCCTCCCCTCCCTCTCAGGCTCTGGCTTCTGGAGCCGACTCTTGAGCTGAGGAACCCACCTGGGCTTTCAAGGCAGGTTAGGTCTCCCTGGCCCAGGAACCACAAATGGGAGGAGTGTGACTGCTGCGGCACGGGGTGTCTGTCCCCCAAGAAGCCTCCTGGGTGGGCTTCTCAGAAGCAGACGGGAACATGGAGCTGACTCCCCCTCCCCGCACAACTCAGAGCTGCAATTTTACAAACCAAGAATTAAAGCTGGGATACTCAGCGTCCTGCGGTCTCCCAAAGTGGGAGGACGCTGGAGCAGCATCCAGTGCCCTTGGAAGGCAGGCTCACTGGCAGGAGGGAGCGGGTAAACAAGCAATCTGGGGGCAATGCTAATCTGCTTTTTCCCCTTCAAAGTGTCTGGCTGAGTCTAAATTGAATTATTAATCTGTGTGCCCCTGTCACTTTTCCAGACACCCAGTTTATTCATGACTCGCACACTATCAATTTCAACATGCAATTTGCAATGAAATTTGACTGATCAGCAATACCGTAATTAGTTGCAAATGTCTGCGCTTGTGTTTGTTTGGTGCAGGGGCTTTTTCATTAAAGTGATGGAGGCCAGAGACTGTGACTTAGGAACATGGGGCCGGCAGCAGTCGTGACGGGGGCCAGGGGAGGGCGGCTGAAAGAGGCAGCAGGAGCTCGAAACTCTGCTCCAGGAGTTGTGTTTCTTTTCTTTCCTTTTTTTTTTTTTTTTTTTTTTGTAAACATTTATTTAATTATTTGAAAGTCAGTTACACAGAGAGAGAAGGAGAGGCAGAGAGAGAGAGAGAGGTCTTTCATCCGCTGGTTCACTCCCTAGATGGCCACAAAGGCCGGAGCTGTGCTGATCTGAAGCCAGGATCCAGGAGCCTCCTTTGGGTCTCCCACGTTGGGCCATCTTCTACTGCTTTCCCAGGCCATAGCAGAGAGCTGGATTGGAAATGGAACAGCCAGGACTCAAACCGGCACGCATATGGGATGCCGGCACTGCAGGCAGCGGCTTTACCCGCTACACCACAGTGCCAACCCCCAGGCAGCTCTTCTTATAAGAAGGTTCTTGCTGGGCACTCACCTACCAGTTGTAGGCCTGTCCCACCCAGTCCGGGGTTCTGCATTCAACTCAGACATCCACACTGTGTGAACTTGGGCCAGTCTCCTAGCCTCAACCCATCCATCTGAGAAAAGGGGGATGTCCCACCTCAAGGATCACAGCGGTCAAGGTTCCCAGCTGTAGGTCATGGAAATGACTCTTAAGCAGATTGGCTAAATTGATTCAGGCAGAAACATAATGCTATCAAGCAGCTGAGAGACTCCGGGCAGAGCAAAGCGGCAGCCCTGGAGGCGGCAGAGCCAGGGGCACGGCCCCAGTCCCTCTGCAGGATGCTTGAAGGCCTTGCTGCCACCACTGTCACCGTCTCCGCAGGCCACTGCATCTGTGGGATCCCTGTGCTCCCTGCTTCTCTGGGCCGCCAGGTCCTGGGTGAGCCTGGAGCCCGTGTGTGACTGACAGCTCTGGGGTCATGTGCCCTTGCCTGGCCACGGGGGTGCTAGGAAAAGCCATCGCAGATGCTTTGAACGTCCATGGTGGGATGTGGGCTCTGCCTCAGGATGAGGGGCCTCCCCCATGGCAGGAAGAGGGCTCGGATCTGGGCAGGCAAAAGTAAGAACAAAGAATCAAATAAGATGTGGGTGCTAAAGAGGCTTGAAAAGGTAGCAGGCACTTCACACCTGCCCAACCATGATTCTTATTCAACCTCTATGTATTTCTGCAGACACAGAGAGGAGAAAGCTGTGGGCCCTGCCCTCAGAGATTCAGAACACACTCGGGCCTAAGGAGGCATGGCCAGGTGACCCTTGTTCCACACTGGGGTGGTGGCCCTTGTGGACTCAGGGTGTCCAGCTTACCTGGTGGTTAGCGGCACTTCACCAGGTGCCAGAGGGGTGATTCAAACCTGTGTTTTCTTGAATTGGGTGGTTTTCTTATGCTCCCTGTACCCAGGGGCCGGGCAGCGACACCCAACGTCGTACACAGAGCCTGGCCCGAGGAATCCTGCCCAGAACATCCGGTCCCTGCTTAGTGCCCCTTCCTGCCCTCTGGTGAACACAGCCCAGCTTTCACTGGAGGAGCTACTTGGGTCATTATTAGGTCACATACCCCAGGTGGTGTTAATTTCCCGGCATGCGAGTCATGTGTGAACAGAGTCTGGCCAATCAGAATTGCTGGTTCGTCGTGCACCACGCCGAGTTACATAGCGGTTGGTTAGGGCTGGGCAGGGGACCCAAGGCAAGCCGGGACGTCCATTCAGAGATAGCATGGGGCTTCTGTGTGGTCAGGATGTTCTCCTTTCACCTGGACTTTAAGACGTGAGAGTCAATTGGCGGCCGCCCTGCTACCACAGAGCCAGAGAGCAGGGCCAAACCCAGAGGAAGCAGAAAAGACTGGCCTGGTCCTCGACACACTTTTGAGTCCCTGAATCCAGCTGTGCCTGAAACCTCTGAATATTTTTATTATATAGACCGACCTACCTTTGGCTGGTAGGAGATTTGGCCAAGCACACTTGTTTCCCATGTAGGTTTGAAGAAATTGACTTAGATATGTTACGAAATCCTTCCTGGCATGAGGATGCTACTCAAAGGGAGGGCCCCTGGCCGTCCTTGGCCCAGGTCTCGGCAAAGATTGTCGCCAGAGAGCACAGCCTCTCCTGACAGTGATGGAGGATTGCGGGGGCAGGGCATGAGTACGGGCTGCAGGCTGACCGCCACTGTCCCCACGTGAGTACCGGCTGCAGGCTGACCGCCACTGTCCCCACGTGAGTACCGGCTGCAGGCTGACCACCACTGTCCCTGCCTGCATGCACTAGCTCACCGTGGCGTCTGCCCTTAGTGCCCGTCTACTGATGGAAGGCCGCAACCGAAGCTTAGGGGCGCGCCCTGTTCCCCAGGGAAGCACAGCGGGGTTCCTTCAGAGATGCAGTCTGCTCTGCCCTTCTAGGGCTTGAAGACTCTGGGCCGGGGAGAGGGCTGCGCCTTTGAGAATGCTGTGGCAAGGAGATCAGGATCCCCCAGATTACAAGCAGCTACGAAGGGGACCTGAAGAGGACCTTCCCCACCAGGCTCTGGCAGCAGCCTGCCCAGCCCCCTGGCAGCTCTGGACTCAGTCCACAGGTGGCCTTGGCCTTGGCACAGGCGGAGGGCCCTGCTGAGGCCCAGAGATACCCTGTTTGTTGGGAGCAGCATGTGACAATGTTGGGTGCCTGACTCCATGGGAGCCTTTACTTTTCTTCACCATAGTCAGGAGGAATGGGCTTTTCAGGGTGGCCCCAGCCTCCAATATTCCATCCAGTTATCAGACCCCATGTTGTGATTTGGAGTCTGATGTGGCAGGCCCCACTGGTAACTGCACAGGAAGTCTGCTACCTCTGGGACCGAGGACTTGGCGTTGCACATGCCCTGCCCCCCCGCACCCCCAGCGGGCCTGACTCAGCAGAGCTGGTGCATGGTTTGAGGAGAGAAGCCACAGGAGGCCGCCTGGGCAGCACTTCTGAACCGCAGTTGGAGCTGGCCTGGCCAGAATGTGCACCCTGAGAGATGGGTGGAGACGATGCCTTTCCCCATCAGTACAAGTTTCCGGCTCCCCAGGTGAGGGTTACAGGGTTGTGATCAGAGGAGGTGCACACTTGGGGGTTGCACACTTTATGCATCAGGATCTAGAAGCATTGCCCGGAGTGTCAGCCTGTGCTTTGAAAAAAGATTGGCCCCTAGTAAGAGAGTTTGAAAACTGTTCAGCAGCAACCCTTAAAGTGAAATTCAGCCTTAGGCTGTGGCTTCATCGCTCCTCTCCTAAATGCATGAGCCTACTTCAAAAGACTCATGGAAAATGCAATTAAAGGATGATTTTATTTTGGTGCAAAAAATTTTGAAATTCATGCATATGGGGGTCTTCAAAAAGTTCATGGGGGGCCAGTGTCATGGCACAGTGGGTTAAGCCACCTTCTGTGGCGCCTGCCGGCATCACTTATGAGCACTGATTCGAGTCCCGGCTGCTCCACTTCCCATCCAGCTCCCTGCTAATGTGCCAGGAAAGCAGCAGAAGATGGCCTAAGTACTTGGGTCCCAGCCACCCATGTTGGAGTCCCTACTGGAGTTTTGGGCTCTTAGTTTCTGCCTGGCCCAGCCCTGACTGTCTGTGGCCATTTGAGGATTGAACTAATGGATGGAAAATCATTCTCTCTCTCTCCCTTTCCCTGTAACTCTGCCTTTCAAATAAGATATATAAACCTTTTAAAAAGATGTCATGAGAAATGCCTACTATGGGAAAGCTATGTATGATAGAAGTTTCCAAATTTTTTGCCCCAAAATAAACTTATTTTTAAATTCCACTTTCCACGAACTTTTAAAAGTACCCTCAGACATTCCTAGCTTAGAGTCTTGTACATACATATCCTGAAAGACATGCCCAATTCGCACTAGCCAAGCTGGAAGCAACCCCGATTTCCATCAACAGTGGAATGAATAAACAAATTGTAGTAGTCATAAAATGGAATATAGCAATGAGATTAAACAAAGGATTTTGTACTTAACAATATGGTTGAGTCTCATTGAGCAAGAGAACTCAGACATAAAAATAGTACATGCTGTATGATTTCTGTTGACATAAAGTTCAAAAATAGGCAAAAGGAACCCGTGGTAATAGCGGCCCCGTAGCGGCCAGCTGGGGGCGGTGATGTGAGGAGGAGCAGGGTCACCGGGGCCGGTGACTCCGAAGTGTGGCCGCAGGAGCTTTATACCTGGATATGTGTCCTTCCTCTGTATACGGAGTCTTCAAAAAGTTCGTGGAAAATGAGATTATCAAAAACTGTGTGTGCTTTTTTTTTTTTTTTGGCACCAAAATAAACTTGTCTTTTAATTCTATTTTTCCATGAACTTCAATGAACAAACTCACCTAAAATAAATAAATGAGCCCTATGACCCAGCGTACTGCAGGCAGGAGCTCCAGGGAGAGCCCGGAAGCTGAGCATCCATCCCTGCGGGGACTTCTGCTGAGCCTAGGTTATTTGAGTCCCCTGATGTCAGCAACCAGAGCCATGGGGACACAGGGGAAGAGGGAGGTGGCTTGGTGGGTGACTGTCCCAGGAGGGAGCTGAGAGTGTCACAGGCACGCAGGAGGCCTGTCCGGGGCTGGCCCTGGCCTTGCCTGTGTAGACCAGAAGGTCGCTGTCAGGGCTGAGCAGAGGCCAGCTCCCCACAGCCCTGCCAGGGGCCTCGTGCTGCCCAGAAAGCACCTTCCTACAGCTTCCGGAGGAAGGAGAGCCTCCTCCCGCTGGGCCAGGGCACGGGTGCCACCTTTGCTGGGGTCTTTCTGCACTGCTCAGCTCCTCCCACATCATCCACTCCCTGCTGGCTCAGCTCAGCCGTGTTCAGGACCTGGCTTGGCACTCGAGAAGTTTCCAGCGATGGAAACTGATGGGGGTAGGGGAGCTGGGGCCAAAGGCCCCCCCTACCTTCTCGCAGGGACGAAAGTGTCTCTGAAGTCTGGATAAAAGGCAAAGAGGGAGTCCAGTGTGCCTGGTCCGCCCTAGGTGCTGCTGGCCCCTGTGGCAGTGTGGATGGAGAGCGGTCCCCAGCCCGGGGGCACGAGCTGGGCCAGCCCAGCACCCGCTCTGGTGGCAGGAGATGCTTCATCACTGGGCTCAGAGGGCAGGGCCTGATGAGGTCGCAGCCAAACGTCTGGAGGTTGACCGAGAACAGAGTCGGCTCTCGGCTGGCCAGCCATTGCAGTCAGAGGGAAGCCCAGGCCTCACAGCACCCTGCCTTCACCCCACTGCGCAGATGGGCAAGCTGAGTCCTGGGGGAAGTTGTGCTGGGAGCCTGTCTCGCTGCTCCTCTGCTGCGTCTTGGGTGAGTGCTGCACCATCCCACGCACTCCTCTCTCTCTCTTCCCTTGGTTTGGGGTCTCTCCACAAAAGCGCCACTGCCCCCACCCCACCTCTGCTCTGCCTCAGGAGCAGGGGTCAGCGGGCTATCAGGATCAGGCCGCAGCTTTCCTGGGTTTTGCAGCCTCTCAGCTCCACCTCATTGTGTGGACGCAGCCAGAGACTAGATGCAAAGGAACCTCTGATTTATGCACACTGCAATTTGAATTTCCTATCATTTTAACATGTCACGAAGTATTAGCCTTCCCTAATTTTGTTTGCAACCATTAAAAACATAAAAATTGTTCTTAGCTCGTGGGCTGTACAGAAACGGGCAGCAGGCCAGGTCAGGCCCTGAGGCCGTCGCCTGCCAGCCCCCTCTTCTAGAATGTGCTGTCCTCATGGTGGCTGAGGCAGTGAGGCCTGCCCTGTGCCAGGGGTGGGAATGGAGTGACCAACAGCTCTGGTTTGTCTGAGCCCGAGGGTTTCTTAAGATCCGAGACTTTGTGTGTGTGCTACAACCAGACAGTTCCAGGCAACCTGGAGACAGTTGGCCATCCTGAGTAGTCACCGTTAGGCAGGGGGCGTGGGGGTGCTTTGGGAGTCGGTGGCCAGGGTTCTGGTCTGGCCGCCGTGCACCGCCCGGTCCTCGTGGTTTGCGGTGGGGCCTTGTCCTTGGCCTTCCACAGGGAGGTGCCCCCTCCTCTGAGGCAGAAAGCCTCTGTGGTCTGGGCACTCTCAAAAGGCAGGAAGTTGAATCATCGACTCGGGTAACGTCTCTCGTCAGCCCGCGGGTCTGCCCCAGCGGCTCGGGCTCCCGGCCCCCCGGCGCTGGCTCCACACTTCGGCGGCTGCTTTTTCTGAGTGGGACAGCTCCTGAGCAGCTTCCTGGGAGGCTTCTGAAGAAACAGGGGCTGTTGAGTCAGGTGGGAAGGAGCGGCGGCTGGCACGAGGGATGGGGGCTGGCTGCCAGCCAGCTCTGGCTAGCGCTCGGTGTGCAACTCAGCCCCTCCTTCGCCCGCTCTGTGTCCGGGCCTTGGCTTCCACTGCACAAACACTGAATCTTGACATCCCCTCGAATTAAGAGCATGAGTGGTGCCCAAAGTGAGAGCCCCTAGGTTCTGCGGGAGCCAAGACGCTCAGACACACTGCCCTGTCTCCTGCCTGCCTGGGACCAGGGCCTGACCAGCTCAGGCCGCAGGGGCCTTAGGAAGGGGGCAGGTCTGGGTTTCGAGGGACGGAGAAGCCAAGGGTGTGGTCGGGGGAGAAAGTGTTCTTCCTCCCAAGACTGTGCAGTGCGCTGCTTGCTGTGGCTGGGGCCAGGGACCTAGACCAGTAAGACCATGCTCCTTGGCCTCTGCAGGGGGTCTGTGGGGATGGATGCTGAGCGGAGGCTGCAGGTGTAGCAAAGGCAGCCAGACCTGTGCCATGGGTGCCCTCGGTGTCCCTCGATCCTTCCATACCTGAGCCAGGCAGCTGTACTCAGGGTTCGACTGTAGGCCACAAGCCCCAGGCTATGCCCTGCGTGGTCTGCTTCCCGGCTGCACAGGACTTGACCTCCCCTAGCAGAGAGCCAGGCAGGGCCATGTGGCAGGGTGTGTGGGCGACCTCCAACCTGCTGCCAGTAACAGCACAGCCAGTAGGTGATCCTAGGAGAAAGGCCCACCCAGCTGCCCACGACCAGAGACCAGACCAGGCCAAGAGGTGCCTTCTGTCCTACAAGCAGCAGGTTCAAAGCCAGCCTTAGCCAAAGCCCTGGACCGTCCTGATCCTCTCAGGACCTGAGGACCTGCGAGGGGCCAGCCATACACTGATGCCTTGGGGTGCAGAGGGGGGCCTGGGAGCTGGGCACAGGGTCTAAGGCAAACCCCAGCCCCTCATGGGGAGCTGACCCTCCCTGTAGGCATTCGGCCTCCATTATCTGCACAGCAGTGCAGCCCTGAGACACCTGAAGCAGTGCCTCGTCAGACAGGACCGGCTCACCCTCCGAAGTGAGGCTTTCGGAGACCCTTGGGGGTCTTGTGGTGAGCGCACCTCCCCTGCCACGCTCCTGCCTGGGGTAGGGGCCTCTGTCCAGAGTCCAGGCGGTGAAGTGGAGGCCAAGTGTGGCAGGTGCCGTTGGCCAGGTCTGGACCCTGCCCCCGGCCCCTCCCACTGAGAGATGAGACAGAATGGGACTGGCTGGTGGAGGACTCCCAGGGACTGTGCCCGTCTTCCCATCTAGGAGGGACATCTGGGCCTCTCCCGCCAGTGCCAGGCTGGGTGTGGGGCCCCAAGGCCCCAGCACTTGCCTGGTCCAAAGGACACTAACAGCTAGCACCTGGGAGTGCGTGAGGGCGGAACTCCAGCCGGGAGGGCAGGGCAAGGGCAGGTGGGAGGGAGAGGGAGGAGGCTGAGCCTAGGGCCGGGCCTGGGGCCCAAAGGCCTCTCTGCCTGGGCAGAACTGGGCTAGCAGAGCTGCCTCAGCGGCCCCTCACCAGGGACAGAGCTCTGCGGAGTGGCCCCATCCTCTCCAGCCTCCCCCGCTCTCCTGGGGGCCAGGTGTCCTACAGGACCTGAGCAAGATGCCACTGGGCTGCCAGGCTGCCAGCAAGCCCCAGCCCTGCTCTCTCCTGCAGCCGATTGCTAATGCGGGGATTTCTGGCAGGGGAGTCAGGAAGACCTTTGGTCAGGGAGTCCTTTATGGGTTCCTCAAGTGGGCTAGGTGGGCCCAGCTCCTCTGCAGCCCTGGCCACTGGTGGAGCTCACTGGGCTCCAAGCAGTGGGCAGGGGCTCCTGAGTGATGCAGGGGGAGACTGAAGCAACAAAACCATCCAGGAGTCAGGCCACACAGGCGGCATGTCCTGGCACAGGTGCATCCCAGGTCAGTAAGAAGCCCGGGCTGGGCTGGGGCAGAGGGGATTTGGAACTGGCTGGGGGACTAGACTCCAGGTTTCTGGCTCCCTGAGCCTGGGCTTAGCAGAGGGTGGGGAGGAGGCTGAAGAGGCCAGGGAAGAAGATGCCCATGGGGGCACTGTGTCGTGGACTAACTGAACCCTGACTCTGGCAGTCTCAAAATGAGAGGAAGGTGTGGGCACTTCCAGGGCAGCAGCAGGGGGAGCTTCCTGAAGAGGCGGCTTGCCAGCCGGGAAGGGAAGGCTGCCCAGACCTGGGGCTGTGTGAGCCAGGGTCCGGAGGTGGGAGCACTGCAGGCAGGTGTGAGAGCCAGGGACTCACCCAGCGGCAGAGATGCGCACAAAACTCATGCTGGGGAGGAAGGAGGCCGACAGTGGGGGACTGTGGCCCTGGCTCCATGCCCTTCCAAACCGTGGCCTGCAGTCGGCGTGAATGGAGCCCACCCCCTGCACACACAGAGAGATGCTGAAGTCCTAACCCCCTACCTGGAAACAGGAATGTGGTAGATCTAACCAAGCTCAGGTGAGGTCCTTGCAGTAGATCGAAGCCGACATGACGCAGTGTCATGCAAAGAGGGCCGTTTGCAGTGGGCACGGATACACAGGGAGGGAGCCAGCTGCGTGAGGGCACACATGTGCTGAGGGAGGTGGAGGCAGACAGGGGGCTGTGCTGCCATAGCACAGCATGCCTGGGACTTCCAGAAGCTGGAGGGAGCGTGGCCTGGACGTGCAGCCCCCGAGCGTGGAGAATAAAATGGCACTGTTATAATCCATCCAGTTCCTGCTACCTCCTCACAGCAGCCCTGGGAAACCAACCCACCTCAGCAGTCCTGCAGTCCAGGATGACCTGGCCCGGGCCTCTAGTGGGGCCTCGAGTGCCATCAGCACCCTGTGCTCCCCAACTCTGAGCGTTTGTCAGCAGATCTGTCCGCTTCGCTGGCCAGGCTTTCCCCTGGCTAGTGGGCAGGTGTGTTCAGAGTAGGCAGCTCTGGGCCAGGTACACTGTGGCTGTTCCTTGAATGCGAGGTGAAGGCAGGATGGTCGAGGGGCGGTGAGCCCCAGGGACACCGCCGTGTGCCGTCTGCTCCTCTGAAGCCTGGCCTGGCTTCGGCTGGGGCATCTGGGCCTCAGCTAGGTTTCAGCTGGGTGCGCCCAGCTCCTCTGCTCTCCAGTTCCTTCCTGGCCTGGTGCGAATCTGGTGAACTTGGGGAAATTCCTGACCTTCCTTCTCAATGGGGCCATTGGCCCTTGGAGTTAGCCACAACATAACCGCGCAGGTCTGTCCAACAAGGGGGCTGTGTCTGTGGCCCGATGACTCATGCACACTGCTCTATCCTGCAACCTTGGGCGGGACCTGGGGCTGGGGACAGTGCCAGCCAGCACAGGCTAGGAACTTGGCTGTGTTGTTGCCCCAGTGCAGTCCCTAGGAACAGCATGTACCCCAGGCTTTAGGACAAAAGTCTGGAAGCAGAGTGGCAGCTCTCATCTGAACTGAGTGATGAAAAGGGACAGAGGAAACAGCAAGTTCGCAGAGCCGGAGGTAGCAACGAGGTTGACAGTCGAGGATGGAGAAGAACACAGAGAAGGCTGGGGCACAGAGGAAGAAAGGCCAGCGATCGCCTTGTGGTTAGACTGGGCCTCCCTGGGTGAGCCAGGCGACTGTCCCCACCGCAAGGTCCCCAACTCAGTCACCCCTGCCAGCTGAGGTCAGAGAGTCACAGGTGCCAGGAGTACGCAAGGGTATTTCTGCATGTAGTCATTATTCTATCATAGTTTCTTTCTCCTCTTCTTGGGTTCTTGACTTTTTGTAAAGTTTTTCGTATTTATTTGAAAGGCAGAGTGACAGAGGGAGGGAGAGACAGAGAGAAACATAGAAGTCTTTCATCCACTGGTTTACTCCCCAAATGCCCACCACAGCCAGGGCCAGGCCAGGCCAAAGCAGCAGCCAGGAACTCCATCTGGGGCTCCCATGTGGGTGGCAGAGACCCAAGCACTTGAGCCATCATCTGTTGTGTTTCCAGCGCGTTAGCAGAGAGCTGGGTTTGAAGGCGAGTAGCTGCGACTGGAACCAGGCGCTCCGGTGTGGCATGTGAGCATCCCAAGTGGGGGCTTAGCCCTCTGGCTGCCAAGCCTGCTCTTCCTGTCTGTTTCCCTTGCTGTGTTTCTACGGTATTGTTACCTGTCTACTTAGCTTTGTGCATCCAATCGTGGATCTATGAGCCTGTCACCTGGCCACAGTTTGTATCTTCCCGCCCCTTTATCAAGTATCAGCAAGCTATTTGCCAATCTACCATTCCTTGATAGATTTTGCTCTCCCAGTTGCATAACTGCCTCACTCCCCCTGCCTCAACCATCTATCTAATAAGCTGACTTTTCAACTCAAGCTGTCATTTAGTTGTCCTCTGTCAACAATGGATGAGCAGTCATTAGCTCCATATTTGCACTTGTGTCCCAAATGTGGACTTTCTCTCTTGATGTCCATAAACAGATGCAATCAGTATTTCCTGAATGCCTGTCTCATGTGTGGGTGAAACGAGGGGCTACTGACACCCCCAGTGGCTGCAGGGGTCCTTTCTATCCCATCACCATCACCATCAATGCCATCACCCCTATTCCACGCCCAGTCCAGTTTTGTCATCCATATGAACTTTCAGCCAAATCCAGGTTGCTCTGGTCTGCGTTTTGCTCAGGGCCATCCTGCATATGCATAACTAATGCAGGCTCGTTTTAACTCAATGTTGATCTTAGATAAATTGTGGGTAGACAGGCACGTCTGCTGGGCCAGCACCTTGTGCATCAAATAGAAAATCCTAAAGTTAAGCGGAAATTATTTTTAGCTTGTCTGGGCAAACAGCACAGAAGACAGGGACTCCAGAGGTGTTGCCTCGGTGGGTGTGTGAGCATGCACCACACATGGGCACACCTGCATGTGTGCACCCTCTCCTCCTCCTGCCACTCAACAGAGGGCCACTGGAGTGCTGACTCATGCCCTACCTCTTCTGGTTTCCAGCCTGGCGCCCTCACCTCTTTGGCCTGTGTGCCAAGGAAGGGGCCTCCCAGCCCGGCCAGCCAGAGGATGAGACACCAGGGAGCTGCTGACCTTTCCCTGAGCTCTGTGGGCAGCCGGGGATCGGGGAGGTAAAGGGCTCTGAATCCCTGGGGCAGACACTCTCCAGGGCAGCCCCTCACAGCCCAGCGCAGTACCCTCGGCCCCCCGGGCAGCTGCCTCTCCCAGCTAACCTGGGTGCAGGACAATGTGGGGCCTCCTTTTTCTTTGGAGGGCTCCAAGAGGAGCTACATGAGGCAGATAATCAGCCAGGAGCTGGCATCACGGGGGATCAGCGCCACAAAAATTCCTTGTGTCTACTCCGTTGCTGCCCAGGCATCCAGTGCCAGTCCACATCCAGGCTGGCGACCTGGCACATTTGGAGGCAGCTCACCATCTGTCAGAGCTGCTGGTCCTGCAGGTGCACCCTGGCCCCACCACTGCCTCCCTCCACAGCCCTGAGGGAGGCGAGCTTCCTCAGTGGTGCCCAAAGGAGCTCCCTGGGCAGCCGCCTTGCACCCTGGAGCACTTCCCAGCTGCAGGAGGCTGGTCAAGGCCAGGACTCCATTCAGGAAGCCTTGACTGGAGCGAGGCATCTCAGGGCCAGCCGCTCATGCTGCTTCTGCCCACACGCTGAGCCTCGATCATGTCCAAAGCCAGTGTCTGTCCCTCCACCACCCTGTGGTCTCCTCTGGGCAGGGACCTCAGCTAAGTCATTTCTGTAGCCTGAAGCCAGCCCAGTGTCAGGCCCACAACTGCCAGGGGAAGTGTGTGTAGCCAGAACCGCACGGAGCACAGCTCACCCCGGCACCCTAATCCCTGGCCTCCCGCAGTGTCCATCCACTGCCCTGATGACCAGCCAGAGGCCCCAGTCCATGGGCTCCCCACCTTTCCTGCCTGAGCAGCCAGGCTGGCCAGGCCCTGTCCTGCGCCATGTTGGATGAAATGAGACTGCACCTGCTGCAGCAGGGACCTGGGGCCCAGGCCACTCAGACCCAGCCCCGCCCTCCCTGAAGGAGCTCAGCCAGCATGAGAGGGTTCCAGCATGCCCTCAGCATGGGAGGCTGGGCCAGCTGGAGCAGCCCACAGAGCCCCCACTGAGGGGCCCAGCGAGGGCCAAGCCGGCCAGCCCCGGGGGAAGCAGAGTGGGGAGCGCTCATGGAGGAGCTTGTGGCCCTACCCTAAGGGGGCTGCTGTCCCGGAAGGAGTCCAAGGGGGGCCCAGTGCAGAGGCCGCCTCCCCCCTCCAGTGGCACGGTGCCCCAACGCGGGCAGCAGTCCTGGGCTGGGGGCCTGCCTTTCCTGACCTTATTTATTTATTTATTTTGCTGTAAACTTGCATGTACGTGTGTGTCCAGATGAGAGTATAGCCTGGTGTTGTGTAGGTATTCGTTTGCACTGTGAGCAGAGTCAGACTGCAGACCGTCCTGACAGGCGCTGGTCCTGTCAGCCACACAAACCTTGCGATATGGCCGCTGTTGCCGCCTTGGTTCTTTCCCGCTGTGCTTCGCTTCATCAGGCCTCCAGCCACGGATGTTCGAGCTCCTCTTAGTTTCCCAAGGTCACAAACAACCCTGTCATGACTGCTCGCTCGCTCTCTCTCTCTCTCTCTCTCTCTCTCTCTTCAAGATCTGTTTATTTATTTGAAAGCCAGAGTTACACACAGAGAGAAGGAGAGGCAGAGAGACAGAAAGGTCTTCCATCTGCTGGTTCACTCTCCAATTGGCCGCAATGGCTGGAGCTGCACTGATCCAAAGCCAGGAGGCAGGAGCTTCTTCCGGGTTTCCCATGCAAGTTCAGAGGCCCAAGGACTTGGGCCTTTCTCCACTGCTTTCCCAGGCCACAGCAGAGAGCTGGATCAGAAGTAGAGCATCTGGGACTTGAGCCTACGCCCATATGGGATGCTGGCACTGCAGGCAGTGGCATTACCCGCTGCGCCACAGTGCCAGCCCCCTGTTTTTTTTTTTTTTAAGATTCATTTTAATTATTCAAAAGGCAGAGTTAGCGGAAAGGGAGATCTTTCATCTGCCGGTTCATTCACAAATGGCCACAATAATCAGGGTTGGGTCAGGCTGAAGCCAGGAGCCTGGAACTCCATCTGGGTCTCCCACATGGTTGGCAGGGGCCCAAGCACTCGGGCAGTCTTCCACTGCTTTTCCAGGTGCATTAGCAGGAGCTGAGTAGGAAGCAGAGCAGCTGGTGTCATCGGTGGCAACTTAACCTGCTACGCCAGGATGCCAGCCCCCATTACTGTTCTTGAACAGGCTTTGTCTGGCCAGCATTGTGGCAAAGCAGATAAAGCCACTGCGGGCATCCCATATGGGTGCTGATTTGAGAACCAGCTGCTCTACTGCTGATCCAGCTCCCTGCTATTGCCCCTGGGAAAGCAGCAGCAGATGACCCAAGTGCTGCCCCTACACTGAGGTAGAGAACCTGGACGAAGCTCCTAGTTTCTGGCTTTAGCCTGGCCCAGCCCTGGCTGTTGCAGCCATCTAGGGAGTGAACCAACAGATGGAGGACCTCTGTGTGTGTGTGTGTGTGTGTGTGTAACTCTGCCTTTTAAATAAATAAAATAAATATTAAAAACAAACAAACAAAAACCACCGGCTTCGTACACACTTCAGGGGGTCTCCTTGGGGGAGGCTCCTGAAAGCAGAAATGCACGCTCTCATCTGCTTCCAACCTGGGGCAACTCGGGGGTCCCTCCTTTGCCCCAAGCAGCTCCCTAATACACTTTGGCAAATGGACATCAGCTCCCTCCTCAGCAGGAGCCCACAGAGGTTGGCATCCTGCCCTGCCCCGTGGGCCGCTTGGCTGCCTGAGGACCAGGCAGACACCCATGTCTCCCCCGCCTGTGTGGTCCGAGTCACCCTGTGTATGCAGGACCATCTCCAGGCCTTCCCCAGGACACTCTATTGACCGTGTGGACCCCAAGGTCCTGCAGCGGCTCGTTTTGCCTTGACCATTGTGCATATTCTTAAGGACCTGTCTTGCTGCAGGAACCTAAATCCCACAAACACAGGCTCTGGGCCAGAAACGCCCCGTCCCAGCACTGGGCCTTGTCTGTGTAGGTGTTCGTGCCGGCTCACCTGTGCCGTGGCTGTAGGCTTTTTGGTGAATACGTGGCATGACTGTCACATGGACGAGCTGGGCTTTGATTCGTCAGAAGCCTGGGAAAGGTGACGGGCTTTGCTTCCAGTGCTCTGGAGAGCTAGCGCCTTTGGTTCTCGGTGGGTCTTGGGTTGGGCCAGGGGCCGCGACTCAGACCAGCTTGTTTCACCCTTGAACTGCAGGTGGGCTGGAGTCACTGGCTGCTGCCAGCTTCTAGGAGGCACCTGGACGCCCCAGGGAGCTTAACTGCCTTCCGCCATCTGCGACCACGGGGCAGGGTCTGAGAGATTGAGAGGGGACAGGTGGCCCGGCTGGCACACGCTCCACACGTCTCCTGGGACTGGTCAGAACTGACTCTGAACGGGCTGGCTAGGGCTCTGGAGGGGTGCCTCGCCCAAGCGTGCATGTCCACCTCTGCCAGTGCCAGATCTGGATCCTGCCAAGGCAGTCCTCAGCCACCGGCACAGCCCTGGGCAGCTGCAATTTCTGCCTGGGACCAGCAGGCTCCTGAATTATGTGCCTTGCAGCGCTTGCCATGGAGTGGGCACTCGGGAAATATGGATGGAGTGACCACCGGGATGCGTGCTCGTCCCACTCATGGAGGCTGCCTCATGCCACTGACTGCAGGTGCAAGGGTGAAGGCTGGATCCCAGGAACACAGGAGACGAAGAGGGGAAGTGTGGGCAAACCTTACCTGCGTCGGTGACGTCAGCAATCTTCCCAGGATTCTTCAGGAAGCCTACAGCTAGGGGAGGCACCCTGACCCAATTTTCCTAATCTCTAATGCCAGCCACTTGCAGTGTGATCTCTGGAGCAGCAGCAGCCTCCGGCAGCTTGTTGGAAATGCAGGCTCTCAGGCCCCGCCCCAGACTTACTGAAACAGCCTCTGCACTTGAACTGGATCCCAGGTGATTTGAGTGCATGTTATCATTGGAAAGCCATTGTGCTAAGCAGTGGACTGGAACCCAGATGAGGACTTCTCTCTGGGCACAGAGGCAGGCTGCTAGGGAAGTAGCTAACCATATCTGGGCTTCTGTCTACCTGGATGACTCAGGCAGATAGTTGCATCAGATATTCTGTATCTGCAACCACTGAATACTGCTTGGCACCTAGCAGGGACTCAATAAATATTCCGTGCATGAACATGAACAAAGCTCAGGCTAGTTTCTCAATTTAGGGTGCCTAAGGTAGGCTGGACTCCCGCCTCCAGAGATAAATTGCCAGTTAGTTGGCTCCCAGTGAGAACAGCATTGACTAATGAGCCATTCCTGCATGCCTGGCCAGTTCTTGGAACCACGTGGCCATGCTCTCAAGAGTTTTACCAAGTGTGGTTCATGGTCAAGAGCATCAGGAATGACCAGGTGCTTCTTCAAAGTGCCACACCTCGGGCCCTGCCCCAGAACTGTCTGTTGGGAACCTTTGAGGAGAAAGCCCAGAAACCTGCTTTGATAACAAGCTTCCCAGGCACCCTCAAGTTGGGAAACGATTGCATTCCTAGTGCACACAAGAGGAGACGGGCGCAAAGTCACAGCGCTGGCGAATGGTGGAGACAGGACTCCACCCCAAGCCTGCCTGGCTCTAGAGTCCAAACTTCTCACCATACGGTCTATCGCCCTGGAAAAACTGACGTCCAGGCTGACTGTGCGTGTTCAGCCGGGTGTATTGCTTTGTGTGTGAGTCGTCAACAGGTTGCTGGTCTCAGGACTCTTGGAAGTCCGTCTGTGTGTTTCATTTCTCAGTGTCTGCAGCATGTGTTCCCTTGCCTAGCACACAGAAGAGCCCAGAAGTTGTCTGAACTGAAGTTTCACACCTGCTGTCTGCAGGTGGCATCTGGGGACAGGCTTTAACAGCTCTGAACCTGGCCAGCCGCTCTTGCACCCCCGCCCGTCAAGCTTCGCCTTGCTTCACTTTTGTCAAGGTCACCAGTGCCCTCTCTGTTGCTGAACCCAGTGATCAGTCTCAGTCTTGAGCTCGTCCGACCCGCAGCAGCCCCCCACCTCCACACACTCCCTTCCCTTGCCTTCAGGATGTTCCTGTCTCTGCGTGCTTCTTGTAAACAACACCTTGAATGGTTTCTCTCCCCTCTGTAGACCTCTCCCAGTGCTCACCAGTGCCATCCTTAAGCCCATTCTCTTCCTGCACTCGCTTCTCTGATGAGCCCAGATAGCCCCAGAGCATTAAAGACTACCCTCCTCCTGGCCACTCTGAGCAGGAGCTGCCGTGGGTGCCGGCCCGTGGGGGGCTCATCTGCACCTCGAGTTTAATGTGTCTGGTGCTGGGCTCCTCATTTCCCCCCAAACCTCCCCATCCCAGTTAATGGCAACTCCATTTTCTCACTGGCTAGGGTCACACCTGTAGTCATCCTCCACATCCTACTTCCTCCCACACTCCAGCAAAGTCCGTCAGAGCCACCCACCCAATAGACACAAATCTGAGATACAGAACTTCTCAGCATTTGCGTGGCAACCACTGTGGTTCAAGGTCATATCACCTCTCACCTGATTTATTATCATGATGGTCTTGTGGCTTGCCCCCTTTGGTCTGTTCCCCAGATGACAGCCAAGTGACCTGCACAACCCAGTGTCACACGATGTCACTCTTCTGCTCCAAAGCCTGCCTATCACTCCAGCAAAATCCCTCCCGACGCCCTACCAGGCCCCGTACACACATCCCTCCTGGTACACATTCCTGCCTCGGGGCCGTCCACTTACTGGCTTCTGTACAGACCGTGGTTCTTCAGCTTTCCTGTATGCCAAGGACAGCTTTGGGCAGTCTGGGGATACTCCTGAGTATGACACCTTCCAATCCACGATATAAATTCTGTAAGGTATGGGAAAACCCAAGTAGATCCAAATACAACTCTCAAAATATCCAAAAAATGAGAAGTACCCTAATATATGCACTGTATTAATTCACTAAGCTACAAGCACCAGCAGCATAATTGTGAGGCAGCGATAATCTCATGATAGTTTAAGATATTTGCGAAAGCTATGAAGTGTTATGAAAATATCTTTGATTTCTACTAGCAATGATGTCACGGGTGATGGTGGCATCATGGATTTGTTGTCTGGATTCTTAATGAAAGAACATGTTGCATTTTAATGAGTGAGAAAAAAATGTGTGGTTTCTTCCTCATCCACCATCAGGACCCCCTGAATTCTCCCTGCAGACCTGCGGAGGGAGGTGTCTGAACTTCAGGCTGCGAAGCCCTGGCTTAGCGGGCTCGCCCTCGCAAACAGCTGGGAGAAGTTTGCGGAAAGCGGCATTTAAAAGTGTTTATGTTGACACCAGAGTTTTTGGAATCCACGCCTGGTTTTTTCACCATGCACGCTTTCCCTATGCTTTCGGAAGGCCCTTTGTATCCTCCCGAGCACAGCTCACCCCTCACTTCTTACTCCTGGCGTAGGTCACAGCCCCACACTGCTGACTGCCTGTAGTTTTCCCCATAGCAGTCAAGCCCCCCAAACATCTATTTTGTTTATATGTTCATTTTCTTCCTTTTATAAAAGTCACTATCTCCTTGCACTAGAAGCAGATCCCACGAGGGTAGGCGTTCTCTCTGCTTTGAGTTTTGACCCCAGCACGCCCAGCGAACACTTGTTGAAGAAAGTTAAGTGATTACTTCTCCAAGCACTCTGTGTTTCTTCAGGATCTTTTCCTGTGAAAAGTTAATGAGTGATTCGTGAGACTTCTAATGAAGATTAAGGAGTTATAATTAGCTCTGTCGCTATCATTCGGTTAGCACGCTCAAGGTTAACCTGAACCTGCAGCAAGAGCTGTGGAAAGGCCAGGACTTGGAGGGGCTTTCAGACCTGGACAACAGGTGTTTCCCAGGGTGCTTTAGGGGGCCTGGGTCTCCCTCCAGGTCAGGGAACCAGCCCAGAGCAAAGCGACAGCAAGCAGGTCCTCCAGCTCCAGTCCAACCAGTAACACTTGTGATGTGTGGCAGGGTGGTGACTTGGAAACCACACAGGTCCCCGAGCAGCTGACCCCGGGGCCCAGCCCTGCCCGCACTTACTGTCCGTGTGACTGTAGGCGTAAGCTTCTGGGTCTTTCTGAAAGGTAAGATGAGGACGAAACTGTTATGTATGTTTTTATTTATTTGTAAGGTAGAGGGCAAGTGCGTTCTTCCATCCTGTGGTTCCTCCCCATGTGCCAGCAACGTTTGGGGCTGGGCCAGGCCAAAGCCAGGAGCCAGCAATCATGCCTTCCTCATCTATCTCTCCAGCCCACTTCATAACTCTTTGCCAAGGCATTTTCCCATTCGTTTATGGGCTCCTGACTTCTGTGTGGAAACACTGAGGTCTGCCCTCTAGACGTATGGCTGAGACGGGACCTTGACCACCAGGTCTGCTGTCCACTAGGTTTCAGAGAGCACTCTCACCCCTCAAAACAAAACCAAAGCCGCAGGCACCAGGCAGTGCTGGGGCTCACCTTGGGCCCTGAGCCGGGCTCGGCTTTACGTACGCAGCCCAGATCTGGACGTCCTTACATCCATGTGTGTGGTATTTACATACGTGTGTATGTGCATATAAGACCTCGGGAACCCTCCAAGTCACCCCATTCCACCCAAGAGCAAAAAGACACCCAGTTATCCCCAGCACACAGGTTCTGAACTGCAAAGCCAGGATCAGAACCCAGGTGTTTTACCACTGGGCTACCTCTGGCAGCCTGCGCCACCTGTTCCCTGGCCTGGGAGGATCCTACCAACCCCCCTGGAGAGTCAGAGCCACGTCTGGGTGGGAGGTGATACCCAGCCCCGCCTGGACTGGCTGAGGAAGGGAACTGTTGTAGTGACTCCCTCTGAGCTCAGATTTCTTTCTTGTTGCAAAAACTGCTTATTTCAGCATCCATCATCTCCCTCTTTGTGGTGTAGACAATCCGCCCTGTCAGAGGATTTGCGCTGCTATTACGAGTTTGTTTATTATTAGATTTATTTCTCCTATAAGCAAATGTGTTCACAACATTCCATCGGGGAATCTTCTTAATTGTCACATAAATGTCATCCTATGTAAATTGAATATTTATCTTTCCGCGGAAGGGGGTGGGGGTAGGAAGGAAGAATAAACAACCCCGAGTCTTGGAGAGGGAGGCCCGGGCACACCTCACCCACGTGCCCCCAAAGCAGGAGGGGAGCTGCGAGCATCACCGGCTCACCTGCGAGGGGCAGCCAAGAGCGAGGCGGGGAAAGTTGGCCGAGACGCCTTGGCCATGTTGGGCCCGGCCCCCCGGGTCCCCGCACCGACCTCCGCCCGGAGGCCAGAGCGCCCCCTCCCCAGCGGCGCGCATCCCCAGGAGCCTCAAGCTTGCCCCCTCCCCTCCCCATGCGGGAGGCCGGCCCTGCCCCTTCCTCGAGAGAAAGGTGAGCGCGGCGGGCGCAGCGGGCAGGGTGGGTGTGGCCCGCGACTCCGGGAACGCACCCAAGGCCCGGCCACCGCCGGCGAGCCGCCTGGCGAGCCCAGGCTCCTCTTCCAGAAACTGCGAGGATCCGAGCGCACTGTTTGTGCACCACAAGGTCAAGTCGGGAAGTGGAGCCGGAGGAGGAGGGGCGCGGCGGCGCAGGGTGGGGAGAGGGGCGCCCCGCCGCCTCGCCAAGTGCCAGCCCCTGGAAGTTGCCCCTCGGTTTTTAACCCCTTCGGTGGAGCGGGAGGCACAAGCAGGGGGGGCTGCTCCGGGGCAAACTCCTGCCGGGGGCCGGGACGCGCACCCACCCACCCACCACCGCGTTCCCCGCCCCCCGGAAATGCGGGGCAGCGCCGGGCGCCAGGAGGCACCCGAGAGGGGGGAGGGGGCGCCGAGCCCGCGAGGGACCCTTACTGCGGACCGCCCCCGTCCCCCGGAGGTCGCCCACGAGCTCCAGTGTCCCCCGCCCGGGACGTTAGTTTCCATTTGGCGTGGGTGCGGGCGAGGGGGGGGAGGGCCGCGCCCCCTCCCCCAGAGTCGTGCGCGCCCCTCCCCTCCGCTCCAGCCAGCACTTTCTGCTCACTTCTGGCGCTGCGAAACGCCACGCGATTTATGTGATTCGCGTTTTAAAACCGGCGATTCAGAGACAGGGCCGCGGGCGAGGGTCTCCCGGCGCCGGAGCCCCGGGGGGCGGGGTGCTGTGCGAGTCTCGTTCCGTCCGCGAGTGTCGCCTCCAGGCTGTTATTTGCAAAGAAACGTCTTTTTGACGCAGGGAGAAATGGCAAATTTTAAGTACGTCATTAATATGGCGCCAAAAGATTTTTTTAAGTATAAGCTTTTTTTTTTTTTTTAGGGTTGCGGGGGGCGCCGCCCGGGTCTCGGGCGCGAAGGGGGCGGGGTGTGAGCAGAAAGTGTGAGCGAGAGCGTGGAGGGGCGGGGAACGCGTGTGAGTGTGCGGGGTGTGAGCGGACCTGACGGGACTTGCACGGGCGCAGCCGCCGAACGGGCCCGGCCCCGGGGACAGGGCGGGCTGGGGGCGCCCCGGAGTCCGCGGGGAGCCGGGGCCCGGCGCGCGGGCGGCCAGGGCGCGCGCCCCCGGGGCCCGCAGCGCTACCTGGACCCGCCGCGGAGCCCAGCAACTGGGCGGGGGGCGGGGGGCGGCGGCGGGGGTGTTGGGAGCGGAGATCCGAGCGCAGAAGAAAAAAGTGGCTACTCCCCCTCTCTCGCTCCTCCTGCCCGCCCCCACCCCACCCCCACCCCAACACATTTTTTTTTTCTAAAGAGATCACAAGGAAGTCTTGGTTTAAAAAGAAACAGAAACATACACAGGGGGTTGGTGAATGGTGCCGACCGCGGCCATCGCAGTTGGAGGGTATTTTTGGGGGGGCCGAGTAGCGTCCATGGAGTTACTTTGCACTCACTCCTAGCGGCGCCGGCTCGGGTCCGGCGGGCTGCCCGTCCCCGGCAGGGCCGAGGGGCCGGGGACGCCGCGGGCCCGGCCGCCTCCCTCGCCGCGACCCCGGATGGATGCGCGCCCCCCGCCCTCCCGCGCCGGCCCCGGGAGCTCCTGGTTTCGGGAGCATCGTTCCCGCACCGGTCCCCGCTGCGGCGCGTAGCCGAGGGCAGCGCCCCTCGGGAGGGCACCGCGCAGCAAGGTAAGCAGCAGCCCCCGGCGGATGGGCCCTGCGCATCTCCACGGCGTTATTTTGTGTTTTTGCAACAGATCTGCCAGCGCTCCTCGCTCGCTCTTGCTCGCTCGCTCCCTCTCTCTCCTGCTGGCTGCCTGTTCTAGGAAGCCAGCGCGCGCGCGGGGGGGGGGGGGATGCACAGCACAGGGGAGAGAGATTGCGCATGTTGGTCAGTCGTGTTTTAAGAGTACAGTGCGGGGAGGCTGGCGGGGGCGCATGCAGCAACAACTTTTGGAAGGGTGAGCCTGGCGACCTCCTTTATTAATGACTGCGGCAAAGCGCCCCCGGGCCGGCGAGGGGGCGCGGGCGGGCGGGGGCGCGCCGGGGCCGCAACTTGCCCCGCGGGCTCCGGCCGGGCGGAGGGGCTGCGGCGCGAGCAGGGCGCGGGGAGGCGGGGGGAGAGGTCGCGCGGCCGCGGGCGGGGGCGCGCAGGACCCGGAGCCAGCTGCCCTCCTGTCGCCCCGAGTTTCATTTTGTTGATACGCAGCACGTCCGGGCGCCGAACCGGGCTGAGCCGGTGCACATGACCCCGCGCTGGGCTCACGTGCAGCCGGTCGGGTCCCAGACACCTTCCGGGGGCCGCCGCCTCCGCCCTGTCGCCCCCTCTCCGGGCTGGGTGCGCGCGGGCGCTGCACGCGGGGGCAGCATGCTCGGCTCCTGGGCTCGGAGGCTCCGCACAAATTAGACACAGTTTTTTTTTTTTTGGAGGGGCGGGGGCCGCCCTTGCCAGGTGAGTGGGGAGGACGCGCAGCCCCCGCCGCCCGGGGCGCGGGCTGGGGTCGGGGGCATCCCCCGCTGCGGGGCCGCGCGGGAGTCCGGCGGGGGTGAGGCGCTGGGCGAGTGGAAATGTACCGGCGGCGGCCGGAGCGGCGGGTGCGCGCCCGCGGGGCGACGGCAGGGGGCGTGGCCCTTGTTTACCTTCTCCCAACTCTGCCGGTTCGCGTCCCGCCCCGGGAACGGCTCCGCAGACCCCGGCCCGCCGCCTCCGCCCCTGCGCCCTGGGGGTGGGGGTGCAGGGAAGACGCGGGCGAGTGTGGGCCCTTGCCCGGGACGCGCACACCTGACGCCCCGGGGAGTGACACGATAGCCCCCGCCCCCACCAAGCGCTGCTGCAGTCCCTCGGCCCGGATCCCCGGCGCCGCCCCGCCCCCGGCAGTGGCATCTTCCCGGCCTCACCTCCTTCCTCCCGCTCCCTCCCTGCTTCCCACCCACTCGCCTGCGCCTGCGGAGCGGCTCCCGCCCGCCGCTTCCCCGCCCGGGTGCAGGCTCGTGGTTCCCCCAGGTCCCTTCCCGCCCATCCTCGGGTCCCGAGACGCCCTCTTCTCCCGACCCGGGGAGGAAGGGGCCGGCTCGGTCGGAGCATAAGGATGCCTGCGAGACGGGCGGCAAGGCTTCCCCCTCCTCGCCTCCAGAGGCCCAGCCCCCCCCAATCCTATTCCCCCTTCCCACCCCCCAGGGGCTCGGCCGTCCGGGCCCCCGCCCCGCCCCGGGCATCCAGCCCACCCACCTCCCGGCGCCGCCCCCGGCCCGAACCGCCTCCTGCTCTTCCTTGGCCTGGGCCGGAGCCCCCCGCAGCCACCTCCGGCTCCTCCTCCCGGCTCCCGCGGTCGGAATCACGCCGGCGCGCCTCCAGCCTGCGGTCCCGCGGCTGGCCTCCAGGGGCGGGCTGGAGGCGCGTCAGGCCGCTGCAGCCGGCCCGGGCACTTTCTCACCAGCGTGGCTGCAGGCCGCGTGCAGGGGGCTGCAGGCGGGGGAGGGACTCCAGGCCCTGTACCCCGAGCCCGGGGCTCCGCTGCGGCCGGACCTCTGGGCCTCTGCAGTTTCCCGGACCTCGCGCCGGCACCTGGCGCCCCGGGCTGAGGGCTGGGCTCATCAGCGCGGTTCCGAGGCACGAAGTTTTTTTTGTCCCGGGGTAGTTTGCAGGGAGATCGTGGAAGGCATTGCTCGGGATCCAGAGCGGGGCCAGAGGAGCCAGGGAGGCACTGGGGCGGCGGCGGGAGGGAAACTGTGTCCTTGCTTTGGTTGGAACCAGGAGGATCCCTGATACGTGCTCCCAGAGAAGCAGCCCGCCAGTATTCCCCCCCTTAACATGAAAACCCAGGCCTGGGCCCCTCCTCCCAGAGTGGCAGTCTGTCCCCCCTTCCCTGGTATGATTCCCAGTAACGGGGAACTGCCAGTCCGCCTGGCCCTGCTTCTTCCTGGGTTCCTAGGGTGCCTCCAGCTTGTCTCCTGTCCCGTGGTCCAGAGGCCGGTTGGCACAGCCAGAGGAGGCAGATCACAACAGAATCCGGGGAAGGGATGAGTAATAAGCCAACCCGGCCAGGGAGGAAGGCTTTCTGTTTGAGAGATGCTGTTTGCCTTTGGGGTCACAGGCAGCAAAAACAGGCTTTGATCCGAAGAGGGCGAATAATTGACCGAGGAAGTTTGCTTGGTGGGGGAGAAGGGGCCGTTTGCTGGATCTGGAGCCCCCTGCACCGTCCCAGGTGCTGTTGGCTAGGGTTTCAGTGGAGAACCTGGTTCCCCTCGCCCCAGGCAGCAGGATGCTCAGTGCTTGCTGGTTTTGAAGCTGCTTGGCTGAGGGTCTCCGAGCGCTTTGGGAGGTGAAGTGTTTGAGGGTGGACTTGTTGGGGCCCGGGATGCAGCCAGTGTTTCCAGCGTGCCTTTCCTTTCCCTCCGCTGCTGGGCCGCAGAGCCAGGAGCTTGGATCCCGGAGACTGGGCCTGCTGCTGCCCAGGGCCCAGGTGCACCTTGGCCTTTGATGCTGAATGCCACGTCCTTGAGCTGTGGGCTGGGACTCTTTGATAACCCTCCTCCCCAGGCCACGGTTTCCATGTCCAGGTTCTTCCCAGCTCTATGGGGACCTCCGGAGGCTCTCTGGAGGGTGGCCAGATCAGAGTTAGGGTGAGGGGATGACCCCTGGCTCCCCCCTGACTTCCAAATTGACTCAGAAGTTTAGCCCACCGAGCCTGGTCCGGGGGTCTGAAGGAGGCCTCGTGGCCTGCTCCCAGACAAGCCATGGAGTCTGGAGTCTGAACATCCCCACCTATACTCCGGAGGTTGCTGGTCTGTGCTGTGTAGCTCTCCAGGGTGGGCAGCCTGGGGTTGAATTCTGGCTGTGTCCTTGCCAGCTGTGGTGATGGCCTTGTGCCTCAGTTTCTTCAGTGCGTTAGAAAAGACAGAGCCCAAAGCCAAGCATGCAGTCAGCCCTTGCTTAGTACTGGCCATCCATGCTGGTTCAATTAGTGACCTGGGGAGGGTCCGACACAGCTTGGAGCTCTCAGCTGAGCTCTCCCGTCTCTGCAGAAGGGCTCAGAAGATCCTGCAGAGGTCTAGGGGACTGGGGGGGGGGGGTATGAGCTTTTACACACACACATCCTACCCCACCTCCCCATGGCCAGGTGGGAGGGTGCGGGGAGGGGGGAAGGTGTGAGCAAACAAAGTCCCTTTCATTCTCCCAGGATGCCCTAGCTGTGTCCCCAGCAGATGGGGGGGAGTGGGCAGCGTGTTGGTGGGTTTGCAGGTGGGTTTCAGGCGAGGGTCCGGGCGCCCGGCGGCTGGGAGCAGCAGGCTCGCCATTGAGTGTGTACAGAACCGTTCTGTAGCTGCAGTCACTGTCCCTGAGAAGGCATTAAAGTTAATGAGAGAGAGGAGAGCGCGCGCTCTGACCCTGGTTTAAAGCGCTTTAGGAGTGTGCAGCTCTTGTTTTCTGAATGTCTGGCCTTCCCAACACAAGGAGGCTCTGAGGACAGGTTTTCCAGCCGAAATATCATTAAATTGTATTAGCATCTTATTACACGCACGCCCTAGCGGGCTGCCTCAGACAGGCAGAGTTTTTGTTTCTCTTTGAAAGATTGTGTCTGGAATGGTAAATTGCTTGCTTGAGACCCCCCCCTGCCCCCGCCCCCTCCCCACGCTGAAGGTGGAGGACGCACTCCTGCTGTGTGTGGTGGCCTGGGTTGGGGTGTTTTAACTGCCCGGGGAGCGCTGCAGTAGCACATGTGAAAGGCCCACTGTTCCCAGGGTCAGCTGGAAGGGCGTTAATGGAGACCCAGGGTGTTTATTTGAGTTCATTTGCAGAGAGGTCTTTAAAGGGGGCTGGCATTGGGCATTGGCGTTTCAAGTCCAGACCCGAGGCCCCCACTAAGACCGCTGGCTGGTGCTGCCAAGGAAACAGCCGCCACCAAATTGCTGCCCTGTTACTGAGTTGACATTGACCATTAGCCAGGAGCCTAACCAAATAAAGCCTCCTGGAAAATGTGGGAGGTCAGAACGGGGAAGGCAGGCTGCGAAAACAGGACCCGGTCCTGGGCTGGGGCGTTTGCTGCTGCTGCAGCCTGCTCAGGCAGGCTAGCTGGGCTGTGTGGTCCCCCCAGCCCCGACACTGGGGGAGGGGAAGGGGAGCCCCTGTTACTTGCTGGGTGCTGTGGGGGCTTGCTGGGGCTCGGGCAGGGGTCTGAACAGAGGCTCTTGGTGCTGATGGAGTGGACCCTGCCAAGGAGAAGGGCACTCAACAGGTAGCTGCGCACGCACAGCCGTGAGCCTGAATGTCAGTGTGGCAGGTTGCTTTGCAGAGGGCGGCCGTGGAGGGGGCGGGGAGGCACGGCCTGCACACAGGTCTCACAGTCACTGAACCTGACAAGCTAGGCAGGGGCCAGATTGTGTAGGGCTTGTGGTACATCCTTTGATCAGCAGGAAGCCTTTGAAAGATTTACAGTGGGGGCGCGAGGTGATCTGATTGCTGCCTTGTAGAGGTTGCTGGGGCTGCTGGGAGGACCGGAACTGCAGGGGAACAGTGGTTGACCTGGGAGAGGAGCAAGGGGTCCAGGCAAGAGATGCCACTGGCTTGGGCCGGCTCGATGACAGCAGAGCTGGAGACATGGGGGTGTGCTGTGGCAGGAGACCTCTGACCTGGCACGGGTTGGCTGTGGGACAGAGGCCGCTGCCCCACGGAGGGGGGACTCCAGGACACCCACACTCTGTGTGACAGGTGACCTGGGAGGTGCCAGTGATGGGGAAAGGGGACCCTTCCTGCCTAGTGTCTTTTCCAGTTAGGATTCAAAAAATCCTTCTCCCAGAGTAGACCTTGAATTTGGGAGAGCTTGGAGGAGATGAGGGAGGGGCCTACCGGATGCCAAGGTGAGGGTTGAGCACCTCCAGCGGCCCCCTGCAGTCGGAGCCTCAGGTTTCGGCATTGGTGGAGGAACTGGGTGGCAGCGAGAGTCAGGGTGGGGCAGAGGGGTCAGCACCCTCCTGGGCGGACGCTGACACTGGGGGCCCAGTTGAGACAGGGAGACCTTTGGGACAGAATCGGTTCAAAGGAAGAGGCCTTGCTCCCAGAACAGTGGTTCCTGCTGCAGCCTGGTGACTATGCCACGAAGCCACCGAGCCTGCTTCTGTGTGGCCGCCCTGACATGGGCGATGTCTGCGTGTCTCGGGGAAGACAGGTGTGGCCGGGAACAGGCTCAGGGTGGGCTGTGGGCCGGATGCGCCAGGAGACAGCTTCGCGAGTGGGACACGGGTGGCCGGGGAAGCCGCTCTGCGGGCTTTGCGTGGCGTCCAGGCTCGCCACCCCGCTCTGGGAGGAGCCCCGGCTGAGCACTAGCACCTCGCTGGCGCTCCTGCCACAGCTGGTCACGTTGTAGCTGGGCTTGATTGCTCTCATTTACTCTCACCAGCTGACTCTGGCCCACAGATGTGTTTGGTTTGGCCCTCTTGAAGTGTTTTAAAAATTCAGACTTAGTTGCCAACATTTTAAATTCGGGAGATTTATGTGAAAATCCAGATCGCGTGTGCATCCCCTGGGAGGTCTGTGTGTGCCAAGGTCCCTGGGCCAGTGAGGAATAGAGCCTGCGTTTGAACTCAGCACCCCCCCCCCCCATCCACCGTTCCTCTGCTTTTAATTCTCTGGGAGACCCTGTCCCAAAAGTGCCTCCTTGGCTGGAAGTAAAGAGAAACGGGGCTCACGGGCAGGATTGCTGGAGTAAACCGGCGGGTGCATTGACAGCATCGCTCGTTCCCCCGGTGCCGTCCTGCCAGTGTCAGTGCAAACACGTGGGTCAGCTGTGTGACTAGGCTGTTTGCTGCATGCAGGCAGGGAAGGCTGAAAGTCAAGAGCAAGGTTCCCGGAGTCAAATGCAAGCCTTGTCGTCTTGGGCAAAGCACTTGACCTCTGAGCTTTGACCTCCTTATCTGTAAAAGGGAGGCCACCATCATATCAGTGGAATTCCCCTCCCGCCGAGGTGCGTGCTTGGTCCCGGCTAGCCATGTTCCCGCCGTATCCCACTGCTTGCATCACCAGCTGTCCCTGTGTCCCTCACCCTGTAGAGGCCACTTTGCCTGCACTTTTGGAGCGAGGGCAGCGGCCCCAGTGAGCCTTCCTGCCATCCTGATCCTGCCTCTTGGGGTACTGGGGTGGGGAGACACTGCAGTGAGTCAGGTCGGAAGCAGGAGGGGCATCTGGTATGTTCAGAGGTTTGAGTGGTCTGCAGGGCTGTAGGAAGACAGCCCCGCCTCCCCCGAGCTTGCTTGGCAGGAAGAGGGTGGGAAGAGCAGGTGTGAGGTGGGGACGGGGAGCCCGTGTGGCCTGCACGTGGACTGGGCAGCAGGGCTCTCTCCTTACAGACAGGATTCCCTCCGTGTCCTCTGTGGGGCACCCTGCGGGCAGTTTCAGGAGTAACAAGCTCCACCCTGAGCCTCCATCCATTCTCACACTGGGACTTGGTCACCATAGCAGGTTGCCAAAGCCCCCCGCTGTGCCACCCTCTGAGTGGGCAGGAGCTGGCTCAGCACCCAGGACTCCACAGGACTAGAGGAAATAGTGGGGAGAGCAGCTGACCAGGGCGCAGGCCTCAGACCCGGAACCTGCCGCGTCCAGGCCGTGTGTTAGCCACAGACACCCTGGGCCTGCTGGGTCCCCAGGGCTTCCCCACCACTCCCACCACACTTCCACCTGCTGGCTGCCCCGGAGTGCCCTCCGTGCTGGCTTGGGTCTGGTTGTAAAAAGGAGGCCTGTGGCAGCTGGGCAGCTGGGTCTCGGGCACCGTGGTGTTCAGGCCTGCTTGCCCTGGCCTTACCTTCCCTGCTGTCATCTTTGGCCTCCTCGAAGGGCTCCTTGCCCCACCCCGGGGCCCATGGGTGGGTGGCAGGAGGGTGAAGCTGGCAGAGCAGCAGGCCGAGTGCAGTGGAGTGAGTGTGGGGAGAGAGGTTATGGGCGATTTCTCCGAGCGGTGCAGGGTTCCCCAGGCTGTCCTTGCGTGTAATGGGCCTGCCTTTTGTTGCAGATGGAAGAGAAGAGGCGAAAGTACTCCATCAGCAGCGACAACTCTGACACCACTGACAGTAAGGCCTTTTAGTTCCGGGCTCTGACGGGGGTAGTGTTTGAGTAGCGGTCAGCACCGCAGGTCCAGGGTGGGAGGAGACTGCCCGTGCCGTGTTCACAAAAGCACCCACCAGCTCGGGTCCTGCTGCCCCCCTTACCGTGGCCCCTAGGGCCTTGCTGTACCCCCTTCCCCGCCTCGGTCTTCGCTGTGCTTGGGACGGATAAGCTTCCCGTGGGCCTTTGCTTACGCTGCTGGAACAAGCACTCCTCTCTGCTTGCCCTCCTGCCTGTAGGAAGTCTCTGCCCAATAGGTGCAGCACCTGTCTCTCTTAGTTACCTGATGAGTGCCATTTGCTAACCAGCGGTAAGCTCCCTGCTCACGGGCTCCTGTGTCCCTGGGTGCGAGCCGGCACCGAGCGCTTGCCAGTCGAGGGAGGAGAGAAGTCTGAGCTTTAAGGACTTGGCGGGAGAGGCAGCCTTGTGCCTGGGAGGCGGGTGTCTGCCGTGGGAGCTGGAGGGGGTGTGGTCAGGGGAAAGGTGGGGTTCAGGGAGCTAGCTCTGGAATCTGGAGACCAGAAAGGAGGTTTGTTCAGGGCCGGAGCTCACCTCTGGGATGAGGTCATAAGGCTCTTCTCAGATGCCCCAGGAAGCCAGGCCTGCCTGTGCCTGTCGGAGTAAGGAGTTCACGGGCTGCGGGTAGAACAGACAGGCTGGCAGGAAGCTCCCTCCTAGCAGAGGTTGCCCTGTGGCCTCCCAGGCTAAGGAAGAGCCTGCACCACTAGACCTGTGTGTTCACACGCATGGTGAACAAGAGGGGACCAGGGGGTCTGTGAGGCCCCACCTGGCTTCCAGAGCTCCCCAGCCCTCCAGGAGCCCCAGGATTAACGCCCTAGGGTGGCTGCTCAGGTCTGCCCCTCCCTCCCCTCCATTGCCTTGGCTCAGTGTGGCTCCGTGGCTCCCCTGTCCAGCCTGCCCCACCTCAGCAGCCTGCCTTCTGTGTCTGCCGCACGTGGCCTGTGGCCTGGCTCAGGGGAGCCCAGCACCACGCCGTCTGCTTCTAACTGTAGGGCAGGCAAAGGAGCGCTCCGAGAAGGCTGGGCGCCTGCAGGGGTGGGTGTCTGGGCTGGGTGCCCCCGTGGCTGCTGCTCCTTTGACGCATGGGGGTGCCGGCCGCAGCCCTGGAGACCAGTCAGGGCCTCAGCTCATGTTGACCGAGCTAGCACCTCGTGCCAGGGACTGTAGGCTGGTGTCACTGAGTCCATACAGCAGCCCTGGGAGCAAACCGAGGCTGTGTGAGACCCTTGTCACTTGCCAGGGGTGATGAGCTCGGGGGTGGCTGGGTCAGGGTCAGGCCTCTGGGTCCACCTCGGAGCTGCCCCCTTGCCATGCCTTGTGCTGCCGTCACTCAGCCCCTACCCAGCGTCCCTGAGTGTCCTGTCAGTACCTAACCCGGGGCAGGCTGCCGAGTAGGCAGGGAAGGCTTGGCCAGTTGCCCTCGACCTGGCCATCCGAAGAGCACCAGGAACTTGTCTGGGGTCACACAGTGGGTCAGCCCCGAGCCTGGTGTCACGCAGGGGGTCATTGCTGAGTGTGGGGTCATGCAGAGGTCAGCTCTGAGCCTGGGGTCATGCAGAGGGTCATTGCTGAGTGTGGGGTCACACAGTGGGTCAGCCCTGAGCCTGGGGTCATGCAGGGGGTCATTGCTGAGCCTGGGGTCACTCAGAGGTCAGCCCTGAACCTGGGGTCATACAGTGTGTCAGCCTTAAGCCTGGGGTCATGCAGTGGGTCAGCCCTGAGCCTGGGGTCACGCAGAGGTCAGCCCTGAGCCTGAGGTCACACAGGAGGTCAGCATCCAGTCTGGGGCTAGCTGCCTTTGTAACCTGGTTGTTGAGTGGAGACTTCGGTCAGCATTCACTGGTGCGGGGACAGTCCACCAGGTGTTCACCCAGGGCCCTTCCACTGCTTGTCCTCGGGGGCCGGTGTGTGGTGGTCCCGGCCCTCCACGACCCCTAAAGGGTTCTTCCTTCCCGCAGGTCACGTGACATCCACGTCGGCATCAAGATGCTCCAAACTGCCCAGCAGCACCAAGGCGGGCTGGCCCCGGCAGAACGAGAAGAAGCCCTCCGAGGTGGGTCTCGCCAGGCTTCCCGGGGGGAGCCAAAGCCAGGGCAGGGCAGGGGGCGTGTGGAAAGCCCAGGGGGAGTGAGTAGGTGCGGGCAGGAGCGGCTGGGCCTGCACAAAGCCCATGCCCGGGGTGAGCAGGGCGGGGAGGGCTGCTGGACCTGGGCCATGAGGGGTTTGCTGCCCAGATGTGGATCTGGGAGGGGCAGGCCTCCGGGCCTTGTCACCAGGGCAGAGAGTTGATGTCTCAGCAGAAGGTCCTGCGGCTGCATGAGCAGAGGGGATCTCGTGTCCTCCTGCTGGGGCATATGACTGTGGCACAGAGCCGGCTGGTGGCAGTGGGCGTTTTGGGGCCCAGGCCGAGGGTGTAGGATTGGCTGGGTGGCATCCTCGAGCCTCCTGATGGGCCTGTTTCATATGCGTGTCTGTCACTGAAGCCTCCCTCACTTTGACCTGGGGCAGGTGGAGGTGTTGGTGGCCTCTGGAGCTCTGGAGGAGGTCCCTGGGTGCAGGTCTGTGAGCAGACACCAGGACTTTGAAAAGTCACCCCCTTGGGCCTCTTGCTCCCTCCAGGGTCTTCACTGCTGATGCCACTGGGTGTTCATGGCACTGGGATCAGACAGGGATGCCAGAGCTCTGAGACTGGCCGTGTTCTGCAGGCCGGTGCTGGGACTGGACACTATTTTTTTTTTTTTTTTTTTTTGTAAGAATCTATTTATTTGTTTTGAGAGAGTGCCAGAGGGACCGAAGAGGTCTCCCTTCTGGTTCACTCTCCAAAGGCCCAGCAATAACCAGGGCTGGGCCAGGCTGAAGCCTGGAGCCAGGACCTCACATCTGGGTCTTCCATGTGGGTGCAGGGCCCCAGTACTTCCAGCTGCACCAGCAGGAAGCTGGATTGGAAGCAGAGCAGCTGGTGTCACAGACGAGGCTTCCCAGGGGTGACTTAACCCGCAACACCTGCCCCTGGACAGTATTTTTTTTTTTTTTAAGATTTGTTGATTTGAAAGAGTTACACAGAGAGAGGGGAGGCAGAGAGAGAGAGAGAGAGGTCCTCCATCTGCTGGTTCACTCCCCAGATAACCACAGCAGCCGGAGCTGCGCTAATCTGAAGCCAGGAGCCTCCTCTGGGTCTCCCACGCAGGTGCAGGGGCCCAAGGACTTGGGCCATCCTCCACTGCTTTCCCAGGCCCCTGGACACTACTTTTTAATTGTTACAGCTGGATTCTCATTCCTCCTATGGTCTTGTGGCAGCCAGTGGCAAGAAGCTTGGTTCTGGGGCAGAGCCTTAGGCATGGGGTGGAGGAGGGTGTCTTTGTTCCTCACTGACCCTCTCCTCTCTGTCCCTCACCAGCGGGGGGTCATCCTGGCCTCACCACAGGAGTCTTCCTTTCTTTAGTCCCTTGGATTTGTTTGTGTGCAAGGGAGTGTGTGGGGGGGCTGCATTTGAAAAAGGACCCCACCTTCCCTTAGAACTCTCCTTGGATGGTAGGGGCAGGGTCCTGCCTTGGGGGCGGGCTGGAGACCCCAGAAGTGGAGAATGCAGTTAAGGGGGTTGGGGGAAGGCTCTCCTGTTGTCCTGGGGGTGTCCTGCCTGGCAGGTGGCCAGGATGTGCGGCAGTGCAGCTGGGACCCCCCCACCCCCCCGCCTTGTCCTGAAATCACACAGGGGGCTCTCCGGTTGCTATGGCTGACTTGGTGAAAACAGTGTTGCTGTGCCGTCTTGGCACATTCCGGACACAGGAGCCTGCTTTCGGTGGCCACTCAGGTGGGGGTGGGGCAGGGAAGTTCTGGGGTGAGCTCCAGCCAGTCTCCTTGCCCTGCTCTGCACCCTCCAGGCTGCCTCCCTCCTGCTACACCCCCATTCGATCTCTTGCCTGGGGAGGAAACAGGTGTTGTAGGCAGAGGCTGAGAAGAAAGCGATTTGCATGGGGTAGAAAATTCCCCTGCCTCTTGGGTTTTCCAGCCCAGAGCTTTGTGCCTAAAAATAGAGTCAGCTTCGGTAGGGCCCTGCTGGGGACTGGCTAAGGAGGCCCCAGGTCCAAGCCTGGGAGCTCTGCGGGCGGCCCGGGGTCTGCCTGGGAGACACCCCCACCCCCACCCCCAGAGTCCTGGGCTTCCGCAGGCGGGGACAGAGGTTTCCTCCCACAGCGGGCTGGGGGGCGGGGCCAGACTTCCCTCGGCCCCCAGGTGAGAAGGTGAGAAACCATCGAGGGAGCTTCTAAAGGATCTGGCTCCTGAGGGCGGAGCTGAGAGTGGTGAACGTTCACACTCCTCACTCAGCCTTCCCTGTGAATGGCTTGGAAGAAGGGGCTTTGAGTCTGCTGGGCCTGGGAGCCCAGGCTTTGGACCCCGTGGTGAGAGTTGTTCTTGGAGCCCCTCCGGCCTGGGTGGCCGTCAGGTGGTCACAGCTCTGCCCTCAGCCAGCCTGGGTGGCTGTCAGGTGGTCACAGCCCTGCCCTCAGCCGGCTGCAAGTCCCCAGTGGAGAGGATTCCGGAGCGGTGCTCCTGAGCCCCCTCCCTGCGGCTGCAGGGCCACGGATGGACCGGGCTTCCCTCCTGTCTCTCAGAGGGGTCGCTGATGGGCGAGGGCATCTGGGAACCCAGGGTGCTTGGCCTGGCACTGGCAGTGGGCGCAGGTGAGCCCCGCACTGGGTTGCATTTGGGCAAGGCAGGTAGGGGCTGTCCTTAGAGAAGTGTCCTGGGCTGACTGCTTGACCAGTCAGGACCCTGGACAGGGCCGAAGCCTGGCGGCCTGGCTTCCTTTCTCACCCAGCAGTGGCCCCTCCTTCAGCGGGAGCGAAACCGGAGGCCTAGGAGGCCCGCAGGGCGAGGTCAGGATTTTAGGTGAAAACACACTTGGCGTGGAGTCTGGCCCAGGTCCCACGGGCAGGGGAAGGAAAGGTGCGGCTGACCCCGAAGCCTCAGGCCACTGCCACTGCCCTTCTCTGCTTTGCCCTCTGCCCGTCCTGGAGTCCCAGCAAAGCAAACTCAGTCTCTAGGCCCTTCGTCCTGAGGGGGAGGAAGGGCCTCTCCTGGCCTGGAAGCTGGTTTTCTTGTGTAAATGCCACTGGGGCCTCCCTGGGGTTTCTGGCCTGGCTGGTCTCCTCTTTTGGCACAGCCAGAGTTAAGCTTAACCCTTTGTGGGGCACAACAGTCTTCTAGAACCTGAGAAAGGAAAGGCAGCCCCCCAGGAGAGATTTTTCTTTCTTTAAAATACCAACCCCAGCCCTGTGCCCTACCCCACCCCAGGTATGCTGATGGAAATTTCTAGGACTTCCTGCTTGGGTTGCTCCCCGGCAGGGGGTGGGGAAGCTGCAATAGGTGGAAGAGGGGGAGGCCCCAGCCCTTACCCTTTCCTTCCTGCAGGCCCTGGGGACTGACAGCTGGGGCAGAGACCTGGAGGCCAGCCCTGCGGTTTGGAGGCTGGCTGCTGATAGGGGCAGAGCAGCTGGGGGCAGGCTGAGCAATGGGGCTTTCCTTAGGCAGGCTGTCTCCAGGAGGAGAGTTGAGTCTTCCAGAAGTCGGCCTGCGGGCAGAGGTGGGGAACCAGGCCGAAAATTGGGGAGCAGCTGGTAGGCCTAGCCCAGCACTGGAGCACGGAGAGCACAGGTGCTGTCCCCCGGGAGCTGGTCCTCTGCCTGCCAGCAGGATGCAGGTGCCATCCAGAAAGTGTCCGTTGTGGGAGGTGCAGCCAGCTTTGCCCAGAGGCCAGGCTTCGCCCCTGAGGAGCTCTGCCATGCTGGGCCGCTGGGCCAGCAACCGCCGATGCTGCCCTGAGCCCTACCAGGGTGCGTCCGTCCTGGAGACTGCCTTTCCTAAGAGCCTTGCGGGTGGGGGGTGGGGTGAAGCTGCTGGTCCTAGAACAGGTGGGTGGGAGCTGGAATCCAGCTGTCAGCTCCTGGTGACAATTTAGGACATCCCAGGGCCTGGGAGGAAGAGGTGGATGGCCTACATCTGCTACTAGTCAGAAAGTGTCCCCCCACAAGGTCTTAGATAAGGAGCCCATGCCCCCCTGTCCCCAAGAGAAGGCAGGATGTGAAGGTGCAATGTGTACGTGCCCCACACGTTGACACATGGGTCCTTCTGCCCTGGGCCAGGGGTGCTGCTGCAGTGGCCAGAGTGCGCCCACAGGATCCGTGAGATACCCCGTGTGGCTGGGGTCCGAAATGGCACATTCTGTATTCAGACCATGATGGCAGGTGTGGTAAAATGAACAGCACCCAAGGACTTGGGAGATAAAGCAGGGGAAGCTGAAGAAATGGGTCTGCGCCCCCCCATCTTGAGCAGTGTTTGTAGCCCGCAGACACCTGCCCCCCCCCCCCCCCCGTGCTGCTGGGCCCGCGGGGGTGGGGGGCGCCTGGCTGGGCCAGGTGCCTGCCCTCTGCCTTCCCCCGGGAGGGGGAGCCGATTGAGAATCCACTCCTAGCTAGGAAACCCTAGGAAACCGCTGCTCCCGCCAGCTGGAAAGACCTCCTGGCCTCTGGGACTTGTCTTGCAGAAGAAATGTGTGTAATAAATTCTCTTTAAGAGCAGGAAGTGCCGTTATCCTCACGAAAGTAAGAGAAAGAGATGCCTGCTGAGTGGTGTTTTTTGTTGTGTCTGGTGGTAGGTTGACTCTGCCGAGGGCGCCGTCCGGAGCCTGCCCCTGGGTTTGATGCCTGATTTTCACTGTGTTTGCTCTCAGGTCCCAGCTCAGGAAGGGTTTTCTATAGAAGGGATCCCTGAGTCTGTGCAGGCAGTGATCCAAGAACTGGGCGGTTAGCCTTGGGTGGGGGGAGGGCGTTGGGATGCTCCTGGCTCGGTCTGGGAGCCCGAGTTCCTGGCTCCAGCTTTATGCTAATGTGCCCCCTAGGAGGCAGGCTGCTGGCTGTTGTAATTGGATTCTGACCACCCACCTGGGAGACCTGGAGGGCGTTCCCTTCCAGCGTCAGCCCAGCCCAGCCATGGCCACCGCAGGCGTCCTGCAAGTGAACCCCACGTGGGAGCCCTCGGCGTCACCTTCTCAATTGCGCTCTCATTCCTCTCATGTAAATACGTAGATAAGCAAGAATCAAGTTTAATAAAGGACAGACACTCCAGAACTTAAACCAATGACAGCCTCTCTGAGTCTCAGTCTCCACAGCTGTGAAATGGGGCTGTGGTTAGACTGTGGTGTAAAGCACTTAGTAGAGGCCTTGGCATGCCTTAAGGGGCAACTGATTTTTCACTGTCAGCTATGATTGATTTCTTTATTTTCTTAAAAAAAAAAAAAGTGTATTTATTTGACAGAGTGGCAGAGAAAGGGAGAGACCGAGGGCAGTGGGGGTGGGGCGGGGAAGGAAGGGATGGATCTTCTATTCACTGGTTCACTCCCCAAATGGCCACAGCAGCCAGGGCTGGGCCAGGCCAGAGCCAAGAGTGCGGAACTCCATCCAGGTCCCACGTGGTCGTGGTACGGGGGCCCAAGTACTTGAGCCGCTTTCCCAGGCGCATTATTAGGAAGCTGGATCAGAAGCTCAGTAGCTGGGACTTGTGCCCTGGCTCCGATACAGGATGCTGGTGATACGGAAAGTGGTAGCTTAACCTACTTGCAAGGACACGACCTCTACCTGTTATTTATTTTTTTTTTTTTAAGATTTATTTATTTGTTTGAAAGAGTTACACAGAGAGAGGAGAGACAGAGAGAGAGAGAGAGAGAGAGGTCTTCCATCCGTTGGTTCACTCCAATTGGCTACAACGGCCAGAGCTACACCGATCCAAAGCCAGGAGCCAGGAGCTTCCTCTGGGTCTCCCAGGCAGGTGCAGGGGCCCAAGGACTTGGGCCATCTTCTACTGCTTTCCCAGGCCATAGCAGACAGCTGGATGGGAAGTAGAGCAGCTGGGTCTTGAACTGGTGCCCATATGGGATGCCAGCACTTCAGGCCAGGGTGTTAACCTGCTGCGCCACAGTACCGGCCCCTACCTGTTATTTCTAACAAGATGGTTTTAAAGAAAATAGTTGTGATTAAAAAGGAGATTATCAGGGCCGGCGCTGTGGTGTAGTGGGTAAAGCCACCACCTGCAGTGCCAGGATCCCACTGGTTGGTTCGAATCCCGGCTGCTCCACTTCTGATCCAGCTCTCTGCTATGGCCTAGGGAATCAGTAGAAGATGGCCCAAGTCCTCGGGCCCCTGCACCCATGTGGGAGATCAGAAAGAAGCTACTAGCTCCTGGCTTCAGATCGACGCAGCTCCGGCCATTGCAGCCTTTTGGGGGATGAACCAGCGGATGGAAGACCTTTCTGTCTCTCTCTGCCTCTCCTTTTCTCTCTGTGTAACTCTGACTTTCAAATAAATAAATGTTTAAAAAGGAGATTATCTTGGTCAGGACAGACTCTAGAATGGGCAAGGCAGCTTAGCTCTACCTTGGGACTCTTATGTGGACAGAGGTCCAGGACAGGTGGACTGGGACCCGTGACCGAGTCCTCCTTCCCCCCCACCTCCTGGGAGAGTCCTGTGGGCTGGCTTCCTGGCTGGACTCTCCCTGTGCTCACACCAGTCCTCGGATTCATTCGCTCATTCCACAAGGGCTTCGTGGGCACCTGCTGTGTGCCAGACACTGCCACAGGTGGGCACAGTCAGAACAGGGAGAAGCAGGACGTGAGCCGTTTCTGTCCCACAGCAGCTCGATTGTTAGCGGAGATGGAACCGCCTCTCGGCCCTTTGGCTAGGGTCAAGCGTGGAGGGGTTGGACATTCAACAAGGATGGACACAAATCAGGGATTTTGAAATTCTGCGAAGTGCTGGAGTCCTTCCTGTGACTGGCTGAACTTCCTCCTGGTGCCTGCTGGTCTCTATAGCCCAGGACACCTGGGGAGAAAGGGAAGCAGAGACTAGGTGGGGTGGGGGGGGGGAGGAGCGGGCATTGACATAATGTCCACCACTCTCCTGGTTCTGTACTGGAACCCTCGGGGTGCCTGCTGGCCCGGCACCCGTGGGAGTCACCTGCTGTCTGCCTGTGTTTGCTTTGGGAGGTCAGTCCGACTGACTTTCCTGCAGAGCCTGTTTGTGTCCTTCCTGGGGACACAGGCATGGCGGAGGAAGCCAGCCTCCAGCCTCCAGCCTCGGGAAGAGGGCCGGGAGGGGCAGGCCAGCGTCCCCACAGCCGCCAGAGCAGGGGCTGCGGCCCTGCCACCCCTGGCACTCAGAGGCCTTTAACCCGGCTCGGCCGCCTTGGTTGGAGCCACAGCGAGAGCCTCCCAAGCAACGCAGACGGGGTTGCCAGGCACTGGACCTTTGAAGACACTTGTTGGTTTTCTGCCAAAAGAGAGAAAAGGAGTAAACATTGACGTTCTAGGAAAAGCGCTTGTTTTCCAGCCACCAGCCTCCTGCCACCCCGTCATCAGTACTTTATTCTTGTAGTTTTCATAAATCATTCAAAGGAGTTTGAAAAGAGTCATTAAACCTTTTTCCAATCCCAACCCCAAGCAATTGAGAACAACAAGGTGTTCAGGTTACACTTGGCTGCCAGTTTGTGGATGGGTTTATATAAATGTCCAGAGCGCTGGAAGGAAACGGTGTGCCCAGCTGCCTGGCTGTAGCCTGGGTCAGCAGCCGAGGAAGGTGGCGGCTGACCCTGAAGGATCTGGAGTTACTCAGCGTCCGAGGTCCAGCATACACCAGGCCCTGCGTGCTCAGCTGCCTCCTGCCCTGTGCCCAGCCAGACCCCACTGAGCTCACCTTTTGGTGGGGAAGGCGTCCAAGAAACCAGGAGATCCTGACCCAGGGGCTGGAGGAATTCGGACAAAACCCAGAACTCTGCAGTGTTGGGGACGGCGTCCCCTGGCAGATGGGGCTGGACTGAGACCTGATGGGGGATGCTTGCTGGCATCACCTGGGCAAGGGGTGGAGGGTGTCCCAGGCAGGGCCCTCGCGTGAGAAGGGGAAGCCCTGCTTGGGGGGTTGCAGGGCGGCTTGCAGAGGTCACTGTCACATTTGCATATTCTCTTGGAGAAGCCACGTGATTGGCTGGGAAGTTAACTCCAGGGCACTGGGCGGGCCCCTGGGAAGAGGGCCGGGAGGCTGTGGGAGAGTGCTCAACTCGGCCCTTGTGCTGGCCTGGGTTCCTCTCCCAGTGTGTGGCTCTCGGGCTAACCTGGGCCAGGCGTTTGGCTTGGTGCTTTATGCCCGTATCCCACGGTCAGAGTGCCAGCTGCACTCCACTTCCAGCATCCTGCTGTGGTGCATGCTGGGAGGTAGCAGGTGATGGCTCATGGAGTTGGGTCCTTGCTACCCATATGTGAGACTGTCTGTCTCGAAAAAAATTCTTAACAAATAACCCGAGTCCTCCACTGTAAAATAGGAGTAGTAGTAATCCTGATATCCCAGAGATGGTATAGGGACTAATAATACATTGCTTTTTTAAAGCATTTATTTGTTTATTTGAAAGGCAGAATGAACACAGAGAGGGAGAGACGGAAAGACAGATCTTCCATCCTCTGGTTCATGCCTTATGGCTGTAACAGCCAGGGCTGGGCCGGAGGGAAGCCAGGAGGCAGGCGCTCTGTGCTGGTCTCCCACGTGGCTGCAGAGACGCAAGCGCTTTGGCCATCCTCCGCTGCTTTCCCAGGCACATTAGCAAGGAGCTGCATCAGAGGCGGAGCAGCCAGGACTCCAGTAGGGGATGCTGGTGTCACAGGCGGTGCTGGCCGTCCCAGGGACTGCTTCCAGGGGTCCCCGGCGCACAGCAGCTCTGAGCGCTGGCGCTAACATGATGACAGCAGTGCCCTGGCTGAGTATCCCTGACTCTGCCTGCTAGGGCTGTCAGCGTCCAGCCTGTCGCGTGCTCTGAGAGCCAGGGCACGCCGGGAACCCCTTCAGATCCTCACCCTGGTCTCCCCGACTCCCTCACTGCAGAGTTAGAGGACTCAGGTGAAGCCAGCTCCTGAGTTCTCAGTCCCCAGCCTGGGCCCAGGTCAGCACCACCTCCCTGCGGAGGTGGCCCGGGGCTCTGATCTCTTTGACTCCAACATGGCCTGAGCGCTCAGCTCCAGAAAAGACGCCCTGGCTCAGGTGCCCTGGTTGGGGACTCCAGCCTCGGTGTGTGTGGCGTGTGCGTGTCTCACGCTGCTCTCGAAGGTGCAAAAAGCCCTGATGAGGAGCCAGCCAGGGGCTGAGACACAACTCGGGATTCCCCAGGGAGGCCCTCGTGGGCAGTGCCAGGCACGGAGAACCTCAGCACAGCAGCAGGACGTGTGCAGGAGCGAGGCCCATGTGCAGTAATCAGAGTGCCTGGAAGGACGCGGAGGAGGCGGGGACAGGGCGGAGGAGGTGGGGACAGGATAGCAAGCGCTCAGTCAGTGACCAGGAAGGACAATGAGTTCCGCACAGGATGAGGGAACGGCAGGGGCTTCTCCCCCACCTTTGCTTCTTGGGAGGAGACTTACAGGGGGGCTTGGGGATTGACTTCTGGAGCTGGAATACTGGCTGCTCCTGGTGGACCGGTCCCCTGTGGCACCAGAGCTGTCGTGCTGGGGATGTCACACCACCAGGCTTGCTTGGGTCTGGAAGAATCAGGCTGTCTTCAGTCACTGGGGTTGGCTCACCCCTACCAGGGCCTGTGCTGGGACCCCTGGGGAAATAACCCAGGCCCAGCCCTGCTGGGCGTGTGGGGAGGCCTGGACCAGCCGGAGGGTACCACGGAAGCCCCCAGCGCCTGCGTGTTCTCTGTCTTAGCTGTCTGACTGCTTGCTAATCAGCTATGCAAATTATGAGGGCTGTGAAATCTTAGCCACATTCCAGTCTTCTGTTTAATTAGCATTTAATCGTAATCTGATTTTAATTTTTTCACACTGGTACCCTAATTAAATGTTAGGGTGTTAGTCTTAACAATTAAGTTATATTGGCAAATAGAGTCTTCAGGAAACTTGACCTTTTTCAAGCCAGCGCCCTCTCGAGCTGGATGCACATGTTAATTAAGTTCTGCAGGATGCGGTTCCCAGGCCGGCGGTGCACCCCTTCCCATGCTTTCCTCGTGGATACAGCCTCCGTTGCCTCGAGGCACACAGAGGCAGTGAGGGGGGCCCAGGAGAGGCGGCTGCTGACTCAGTTCATCACAAGCCTCTGGAAGCCCCCGGAAGCTGACGGCTGACCGGACGCAGCAGTGGATGCTGACTTCTCCTGGGAACAGTGTTTTGTTTTTTTTTCCTTTAAATTTTTGTTTATTTGAAAGGCAGAGACCGAGAGAGTGAGCAAGACAGATCTCCTGCCTGCTGGTTCACTCTCCAAATGCCAGGGCTGGGCCAGGGCAGGCTAGAGCCAGGAGCCAGGAACTCAATCTCCTACTTGTGTGCTAGAAACCCAATTATTATTATTATTATTATTACTATTATTCTTTTAACTTGAAAGGCAGAGTTATAGAGGCAGAAGCAGAATGAGAGAGAGAGAGAGAGGTCTTCCATCTATCTGCTGGTTCACTCCCCAAATGGCCACAACGGCTGGAGCTGAGCCAATCCAAATCCAGGAGCCTGCAGCTCCTTCCGGGTCTCCTATGCCAGGGCGGGGGCCCAAGGTCTTGGACCATCTTCTACTGCTTTCCCAGACCATAGCAGAGAGCTAAATTGGAAGTGGAGCCGCCGGGACTGGAACCGGTGACCATATGGGATTCCAGCACTGCAGGCGGCCCCACAACTACTTGTAGAGCCATCACTGCCGCCCTCCAGAGTGAGCTTTAGCAGAAATCTGGAATTGCAAGTGGAGCCGTGACTCAGACTGAGGCATTCCAGTGTGAGATGTGGTGCCCCACGCGGTGTCTTAACTGATGTGCCGAGTTCCACCCCTGCAGGCCTGGGTTTGGAGGTTGGTCTTCAGCCTTGAGGTGGTTTCTCTCCCCCTGTGACATGAATCTTTCTTTAGCTTGTGATCTTCAGGTGCGGAGAACTGGGATTAGATGCCTGAGCACCTCACCTGGTGTGTCCAGGCGCCACTCATCCCACAGCAGCGTTTGTGGGGGCACAGTGAGGTCAGGCAGCTGGGGCTGGGTTTGGAGCTTCTCCTGGGGTGCAGGTGGAACAACGCTGGGACACTGGAGAGAGCGGTCCTCCCCCCGAGTGAGCAGGTGCTTGGGTGTCAGCTGGAGGTGTGGGGTACCCTCGTGTCACCCCACCACAGCAGGGTGGGAGCGTGGAGCCCCTGCTGGGTCAGGGGACTGCGTCCTTGTCCTCGAGTGAACTCGGTGCAGAGTGACCGCCCCTCGGCTGTTGGCACGAGGTCCTGGCCTCTGTGCTGTTTCACGGTGCCGCTTGTGCCTTGGTGTGCGGATGTATAACATAGTTTTAAATGTCCCATGGAAACTCCCCCAGCAGTCACACATTCGGAGGCATTCGGAAGCCTTTGCGCCCTCTGATTCTGTTTGTTAGTAATTCCTCCATCAGTCCATTTTAATGTGGTCTGTATTTTCTTCCAGTTTCTTTATTTTAAAGATCTATTTATTTAGGGGACAGAGTTAGAGAGAGAGAGATCTTCCACCTGCTGCTTCACTCCCCAAATGGCTGGAACACTCAGGACTGTTCCAGACCAAAGCCTGGAGCCAGGAGCTCCATCCAGGTCTCCCACATGGGTGCAGGGGCCCAAGCTCTTGGGTCATCCTCTGCTTTCCCATTAGCAGGGAGCTGGGTTGGAAGTAGAGCAGCCAGGACTCAAATCGGCGCCCACATGGGATATGGTGTCACAGGCGGCGGCCTGACCCCACTGTGCCACAGTGCCAGCCCCTGCTGTCTGATTTTTGTTGTTGTTTTTGTCCTCTTTCTGCAAGTATTTCTTCTTCTTCCTTAGATCTACTCCCATCCCTCGCTCAGGGTCCTTTAAGAGGTCGGAACGTTGCAAGTGCATTGTGTCTGTGCGCAAAGCACGCGTGGGGTGTGCAGAAGCCAGGTTCTTTCTCAGACTTTCTGCTTTTGTTTTGTCTTGTGATCTGTGGGTGATCAGAAGGGCCCCCCGGCTCCACTGACCGGCCTCTCCTCGGTCCTGCGAGTGGACCGCCAGTGGCCGTCTGAAGCCCCTCTCCCCCCTTGCTCCCGCAGGTTTTCCGCACAGACCTGATCACGGCCATGAAGGTCCCAGACTCGTACCAGCTCAGCCCGGATGATTACTACGTCCTGGCGGACCCGTGGCGGCAGGAGTGGGAGAAAGGTGTGCAGGTGCCCGCCGGGGCGGAGGCCATTCCCGAGCCCGTGGTGAGGTGAGCCAGGCGGGCGAGACTCCTTCCTGACGTGTCCCCGGTCGCTGCGCGCTGCTCTCGTCCAGGGAACCGTCGAGGGGTTCCCGAGGGACTGGCAGTTTGCCTCTGAGCGTGGCCTTGCCTCTGGAGCCACACTGCCTGGGTTCCAGTTGCCTTTCGGTCCAGAAACGACCTGCTCTGGGTCTCTCTCAGCTTCCTTCAATGTGAGACGGGGATGCTAAATCGACACCTGCCTGCTGAGATGACAGGGCGGGGAGTAGGGGAGCGACCAGCCCCCCAGGAGGCCCCTCTGCTGGGCCTGGGGTGCACGTGGGTCCTGCCTGAGCTCCCCAGCCGCCTTCTGCTCCTGTGGGGCCCAGACGGACCCCGGTGTGCTCTCGCAGGACGAGAAAGCCCGTGACCATGACCATGGGCCTTGGCTCCTGCAGCAGTGGAGCCGAGCACTTCCTTCTGCACCCTCAGAAACCCTCCAAGTCACGTTGCAGGGCCGAGGGGCCCTGTGTCCCCCGCCTTCCCCAGCCACCACCCGCCTGACCTGGGCACTTGGGTTACTGGCAGGCCCTCCTGGCCTTGGAAGCCCCGTGGCCTGCCTGGAGCCCATGTGGACTGGGCCGTCCCCTCCCTGTCGCTCCCTGGCAGCTGCACCTGTGTCTGACTCACAGACACCGAAAGCCTGCCTGGTGCCAGCCCCGTGCTGGGCACAGGGTCACAGGCTCAGCATGTCCTCTGGGCACTGGAGGTCAGGGAGGACTCCTCCTCCTCCTCCTCCACCTCCTCCTCCTCCTCCTCCTCCTTCTCTAGTGACTCTGGCTAGGGTCCTCTGCGAAGGTCTGGGCAGACCCACTGGAGGTCTGTGCGGAATTAGGAACCCAGCCCGAGGCGTTTCAGCCTCCTGCCTCTGCAGACCAGAAGACTGTGAGTGAGTCCTGCTCTGTGCAGTGGGCGTGGTGCTGGTGCCTGCCTGACACTGAGCGTGCCGGCCAAGTCCCCGTCACCCCTGCCAGGGCCCAGGGCCGGGGGGAGAGGACAGGGCACCCGCTGGGTGGAGAACAGTGGGTCCTGATGGGGCCTGGCCAAGCAGTCCGTCCTGCGTGAGGTCAGTGTCAGGTGGTTCCGGAAACCCTCGTGGGCCTGTGTGCCTGGCTTCGGCCTGCCCGTATGTAGCAGGGTGCTGTACCTGTGGCCGTCCAGAGGGGAGCACCTGTTCACGCTGCCGTGGTTTCACTCACTGCACCCCCAGCACGTGCCTGGCTAGAGTGCCGCGAGCCTGGCGCCCCTGGCCTGGCGGTGCTCTTAGGAGGGGAGGGCCGAGTAGCATGTCAGGGCGGTGTCTGGGGGATCTCATGTTCCTTCTTGTCCCGCCCCCCTGCCTCCTGGGCAGCAGCCCACGTGCCCATGGTGGCCAGAGGAGCTCCATCCCGAGTCCGTGCTGTGCGGAGCCCACTGTGCTCACTTTCCCCGTGGAGGCTCTTGCTGGCCTCACTGAGCCCGTGTTACTGCCCCCATTTCATCGCTGGGAAATTCGGGGGAATTCCCTGCGTGGCCACCGGGGCTGAGGGGGCTGGGCCAGGAAATCACAGGCTGCAGGAGGCAGCCCTGGGGTGTCCCTGTGAGGCCTGGAGCACCCTGGGGCATTGGCTCTGGGGGCCACCATCCCGGGCCCCTCTGGGGACTGGGACCGCAGAGTCTGAAATCAGAGCAGTGCCGGCCTGTGCTGCCCCTCTGTGTGGCCAGGTCAAAGACTTCTGCTGCTGGGGGTGGGTCCCCCCGCTGTGGCTGAGGGGGAGACCCTGCCAGCGTCAGCTCCACCTGCACCTGCTAGGAGACCTGCTCTCCGAGCCAGCCGGGGCAGGCAGATAAGATGAGATGGGCGATTTCTGCTGAGAGTTTCTTAACCCCTGCTCCCCAGAGAGAGGCCTGGCCAGGTGGCAGCAGACGGGCAAGCAGGTGTAGGGAGTTAGGGCGTGGGCGTACAGAGGGCGGCCCTAAGCCCTGACCAAGCACGTGCCACGGGCACCTGCAGAGCTGCGTCACGTGGAAGATAGGCTGCCCAGCCCCAGCTTGCCAGGGAGAGGCAGAGTTGTGTTGCCCCGTAAGGACTCACGGCGCGTCCCTGGTGCAGGCATGGTGGCCATGTCACTGTCATCACCCATGGCCCCCCGCACGTGGGCCTCTCCTGTGGGAAAAGGGGTGCCGAGCCCTTTCCCTCGCACCCCTGCACTGACCTTGGCCTCGCTCCGGGCCCGGAGGCCTTTCTCTCTCCCAGCTCAGACCTCCCTGTCCCTTCTGGCTGACACCCAGGAGAGACCTGCCCGCAGCGGCCCTGCCTCCCCTCCCCAGTCCGCGCGCTGAGTCACAGCCCCTGGCCGCCCTGCCCCCGGCCCCAGGAGGCCCCTCGGGCCAGTGAGGGGCCTCTCGGGCCTGGCAGGGCTGACCAGATAGAGGGCAGGCTCCCTGGCTATAACCATGGCAACTGGAGGGAGGTGGACGTGCTGGCATGGGAGCCAGGGCCGGCCCACAGCTGAGCTGGGGGGATGCTGTGCCCTGCCAAGGCAAAATGCCCCTGGTGTTCTGTTCCAGGGGCGATACCCTGGGGTCTCACGACACACAGGGGGCCACACACGCAGCGCTGACCGGGGCTGGGCGCTTGTCACGGCCCTGCGTGTCCGTCTGCGTAGCCCTCTCAGCAGCTGTCTGCAGGAGTGCTGGGGCTTTCCCAGAGCCACACACTGCGTGGTGGAGCTGGGCTGTGACGGTGCCGCACCCTGCAGCCAGGGCCTGCGGGGCGGAGCCCTGGCCTGAGGCGGGTGCTGAGCTGCATTGCAATGTGGGGTGGGAGCTGGTCCGTCCTTGAGGCCCAGGCGTTCAGTTCAGCCTCGTCTCGGGTGAGTGGGGGCCCCAGTGACCCCGTACCAAGAGACTCGCTGCTCTTGGCACTCTGAGTGTGGGCCACACTGGCTGCCTGCGTGGTGCCCTGTGTCACCGGGTGGGGCTGCAGGGCTGTCAGGCTGCTGAGAAGGAGGGGCTGTGGCCTGTGTGTGGACATCTGTGGCCCCCTCAGCTGGCCCTGGCCCACTCAACCTTTCGTGGCTGCCTTGGCAGGGTAGCCTGGCAGGGCCTGGTCTTGAGCCATAGGTGTGTTGTGGGCGGGGTGAGCCTGATGTCCATGGAACCGGCACGTGGTAGGGGAGGGAGGGAGGGAAGGAGTAGGCCGCGTTCCACCACGGCCCCCATCTCACACCAGCTGCGCTGCGGGGCCAGTGACCTTGCTGGAGCTCGGTCATCGGACAGGCTGGGGACTCTCCCTGTGTGACCCCCCACCTTGATTTCCTAGGATCCTGCCGCCGCTGGAAGGCCCCCCGACGCAGGCGTCCCCAAGCAGGCCTGCACCTGGGGAGGGCTCCCCGCCCGACTGGCCGGAGGGCAGTCGCTATGACCTGGACGAGACTGACGCTTACTGGCTGGAGCTTATCAACTACGAGCTCAAGGAGATGGGTAGGCGGCCCGGGGTGCCGACGGGGCATCTGGGCAGGCTGGGGAGGGTGTCCGTGCAACACCAGGCTGTGCCCCTGTCTGGGTCTTGTGCCTCCTGAACTTGCTGCACCCGCTGAGGGTGGGGGCCAGCAGTAGACGTGGCTGGCAGGGGTCGTAGGACTGTGTAGTAGGTGGGAATGTCCTTGAACAGTGAGGGACGCACAGCGTGTGTGGGGGTAACACTGGGCCTGGTGAGTGGCTGGCTGTGGGCCTGCCGGCCAGAGCCTGCTCCACCTGTCCGGGAGGCACCTGCCGTGCCTTACTGAGCACCTGCAGAGGAGCCCGCAGGCACACGGCACACTGCGTCTAGAGCCGCTTCCCACTGTTAGCGTCCACACACGTGGCCGCGTGCTCGCAGGCCCGTGGGGCTGGGGGTCCTGGAGCTAAGGCACGAGGTTGGAGGTACCTTTCTCAGGGCCCTCATGCCTCGGCCCTGAGTTGGCGCAGCCACAGAGCCACCCGCCGTGCAGAGCTCTTGTCACTCGGCCACGTCCCCGCAGAGCGTCCGGAGCTGGACGAGCTGACGCTGGAGCGGGTGCTGGAGGAGCTGGAGACCCTGTGCCACCAGAACATGGCGCGCGCCATCGAGACGCAGGAGGGGCTGGGCATTGAGTACGACGAGGACGTGGTGTGCGACGTGTGCCGCTCCCCCGAGGGCGAGGACGGCAACGAGATGGTCTTCTGCGACAAGTGCAACGTCTGCGTGCACCAGGTGGGCAGCCGCCCAGTGCCAGGCGCCCTGGCTCCGGCCACGGGCCCGTGAAGGGGCGGGGGAGGCAGTGCCCTGGGCTGGAGGTGGGGGAGGCAGTGTCCTGGGCTGGAGGTGGGGAGGCAGTGTCCTGGGCTGGAGGTGGGGAGGCAGTGTCCCTGGGCTGGAGGTGGGGGAGGCAGTGTCCCTGGGCTGGAGGTGGGGGAGGCAGTGTCCTGGGCTGGAGGTGGGGAAGGCAGTGTCCTGGGCTGGAGGTGGGGGAGGCAGTGTCCCTGGGCTGGAGGTGGGGGAGGCAGTGCCCTGGGCTGGAGGTGGGGAGGCAGTGTCCTGGGCTGGAGGTGGGGAAGGCAGTGTCCTGGGCTGGAGGTGGGGAGGCAGTGTCCTGGGCTGGAGGTGGGGAAGGCAGTGTCCCTGGGCTGGAGGTGGGGGAGGCAGTGTCCCTGGGCTGGAGGTGGGGGAGGCAGTGTCCTGGGCTGGAGGTGGGGAGGCAGTGCCCTGGGCTGGAGGTGGGGAGGCAGTGTCCTGGGCTGGAGGTGGGGAGGCAGTGCCCTGGGCTGGAGGTGGGGGAGGCAGTGTCCTGGGCTGGAGGTGGGGAGGCAGTGTCCTGGGCTGGAGGTGGGGAGGCAGTGTCCTGGGCTGGAGGTGGGGAGGCAGTGTCCTGGGCTGGAGGTGGGGAGGCAGTGTCCTGGGCTGGAGGTGGGGGAGGCAGTGTCCTGGGCTGGAGGTGGGGAGGCAGTGTCCTGGGCTGGAGGTGGGGGAGGCAGTGTCCCTGGGCTGGAGGTGGGGGAGGCAGTGTCCTGGGCTGGAGGTGGGGAGGCAGTGTCCTGGGCTGGAGGTGGGGGAGGCAGTGTCCTGGGCTGGAGGTGGGGGAGGCAGTGTCCCTGGGCTGGAGGTGGGGGAGGCAGTGTCCTGGGCTGGAGGTGGGGAGGCAGTGTCCTGGGCTGGAGGTGGGGGAGGCAGTGTCCTGGGCTGGAGGTGGGGAGGCAGTGTCCTGGGCTGGAGGTGGGGAGGCAGTGTCCTGGGCTGGAGGTGGGGAGGCAGTGTCCCTGGGCTGGAGGTGGGGGAGGCAGTGTCCCTGGGCTGGAGGTGGGGGAGGCAGTGTCCCTGGGCTGGAGGTGGGGAGACAGTGTCCTGGGCTGGAGGTGGGGGAGGCAGTGTCCCTGGGCTGGAGGTGGGGGAGGCAGTGTCCCTGGGCTGGAGGTGGGGAGGCAGTGCCCTGGGCTGGAGGTGGGGGAGGCAGTGTCCCTGGGCTGGAGGTGGGGAGGCAGTGTCCCTGGGCTGGAGGTGGGGAGGCAGTGTCCTGGGCTGGAGGTGGGGGAGGCAGTGTCCTGGGCTGGAGGTGGGGAGGCAGTGTCCTGGGCTGGAGGTGGGGAGGCAGTGTCCTGGGCTGGAGGTGGGGAGGCAGTGTCCTGGGCTGGAGGTGGGGAGGCAGTGTCCTGGGCTGGAGGTGGGGGAGGCAGTGTCCTGGGCTCCGTCCTGCCGGCCAGACTGGAGCACTTGCCTCCCAGCAGCCTCCCTTGGACCCCCTCTGCTGCACCCTGTCCCCCGACCTTCTCCCTTGCCCTCACTCGTGAACCTACAAACAGGCAGCAGCACAGTGTAGTAGCAGGGAGCAGCCCCTGGAGCCAGGCTGCCTGGCTTCAAGTCCCTGCTCTGCCCTACGTACGCTGTGTGACTTTGGCACAATGCTTAACCTCTCTGGGCCTCTGTTTCTTCAACTGTGTTTTTTTTTTGTTTGTTTGTTTTTGAGTTGTAATGGGGACTGTGAGTTGTTTACTGAATTATTTGTTTACAGTGAAGGCTATAAGTCTGTGTTACCATCACTTTTTAAAAATTTTAAATGATTTAATACTCAAATATTTATAGTAAATAGGTAGAATCATTGCCTTTTATTTATGTATTTTTAAGTTTTATTTTATTTATTTGAAAGGCAGAGTTAAAGAGAGGAAGAAGCATACAGAGAAAGTCTTCCATCTGCTGGTTTACGCTCCAGATGGTTGCAATGGCCAGAGCTGAGCTGATCTAGAGCCAGGAGCCAGGAACTTCTTCCAGGTCTCCCACGTGGGTGCAGGGGCTCAAGGACTTGGGCCAACTTCTGCTGCTTTCCCAGGCCAGAACATTGGAAGTGGAGCAACCGAGTCTTGAACTGGCACCCACAGAGAATGCAGGTGGTGGATTTACCTGCGACACCACAGTGCCGGCCCCGCTTTTTGTTTGTTTGTTTTAATATTTATTTATTTATGTGAAGAACAGATTTATGGAGGGAGAGAGAGAGAGAGAGGTGTTGCATCTGCTGATTCACTCCCCAGATGGCTGCAGCCACAAGAGCAGGGCTAGGCCAAAGTCAAGGCCACTGGAATTCCTCCTGTGCCTGTTACCTGGGTGGCAGGGATCCAAGCACTCGGGCCATCTTCTGCTGCCTTCCCAGGAGCATTGGCAGGGAGCTGGATCAGAAAGGGAGCAGCTGGGACTCCAGCCAGCACCCATATGGGACGCCGGCATCACAGGTTTACCTGCTCCGCCACACCGCTGGCCCCCAGGTGCAGCCCGGCCATGGCGTCTCTCTTGATCTTGGGCCCCAAGTCTTGAGCATCTCGGGGCTGTTTTGGCCCTGACTTTGAGGCTGTCCTTGCTCAGTGCTGCGGGAATAGCCCCCAGGAGCTCAGAGGCAGGGGTGGCTTCACCTGGCTGGCAGGTAGTGGGCTGTGCCCCCCTCACCCATGCCCATCCCTTCTGCCCCGCGGCTCTCAGCCCCATATGTCCCTCCCACACTCCAGCAGGACTGAAGCAGTCCTGGTTACAGATCCCTGCACAAAAAGACGAGGGCCGTGGCCTCGTCCCCAGGAAGCGTGTATGGATTTTGTATGTGACTCTGGGGGTCTCGGGGCCCTCTTGAGGCCCTTCACTGGCTAGGCAGCTTGGCTAATGTGACCTTCTGCCCCACGGAGGGCCCACAGAGGACTGGGACACGAGGACACTGCAGGCGTCCTGTGCAGGTGGAGCCTTGCGCTGGGGCTCCCGGCTGGAGGCTGCACGGCGGTGGAGCTCGGGGCTGGGGCGGGGACCTCTCGTGCTGACTGTGGACCAGGCCCGAGACTCAGGACGTCCCCATCGCTGTCTCCCCAGGCGTGCTACGGGATCCTCAAGGTGCCCACGGGCAGCTGGCTGTGCCGGACCTGCGCCCTGGGTGTCCAGCCAAAGTGCCTGCTCTGCCCCAAGCGAGGAGGAGCCTTGAAGCCCACCAGAAGCGGGACCAAGTGGGTGCACGTCAGCTGTGCCCTGTGGATTCCTGAGGTGGGCAGGCTGGGACTGTGGGGAGGTGTCTGGATCTCAGAGCTGGGCCTGGGCAGGTCTCGGGCACCTGTCCGTGGGGAGCTTTTCCTGTGGACCTGGCCAGAGCTCCGGCGTTTCTGTTGGACGGTGGGGTTGTGGGCTGCTGGGGGAGTCAGCAGGTGGGTCTGCTGCCTGGAAGTCCAGCCCCAGATGTCAGGGAAGCAGGTTGTGGGGTCCGTGCAGACCGAGGCAGTGGTTCCCACCAAAGTCAAGTTCACGTTGCAGGCAGAAGAAGTCACCCAGCCGACCTCAAAGACCAGCAGACCACTGTGGCTGCGGCTGGGGCTGGGACAAAGGGCGGGCCATGTCTGAGTCAAGGTGGGAGAGCCGTGGGCTGACAGAGACCCAGGGGAGCTCCCGGGACCCACCCCTACCCCATCTTCCATAAAAGCCGAAATTTGCAGGCGTCTCAGCCGCAGCCTTTGTGTGCCTTGACCCAGACTGAGGCCCCACAGCAGTGCTGCTGTCCCCGGGGACAGGCCAAGTGGCCCTGTCAGCTCGTGGCCTTCCCCTTCCTGGGCTCGCAGTCTTCTCGCCCCTGTTGGCCCACGTTGCAGGCTTGAGCAGCAGGAAAACAGAGGCTGGGGTGAACTCTGCGTGTACCCTGGGCTGGGCACAGCAGAGGGGAGAATTCACAGGGTCCTCTCTGGGGGTCTTCTTCCCTCTTCCACCGTGGGCAGTGGGGGACAGATGTGCCCTGCCTCAGGGGCCATGCCGTGGGCTGTGCCCAGTCCCCATAGGCGGTGCACAGCGAAGGCACAGCCTCTTGGCCAGGTTGGGCCCTAGGACCCCACCCCCCAAGGAGACACTACGTGGAGGCCTTTGCTTTGTGCCCAAAGTACATAAAATAAGCCCAGGTTGAACCAAGAACCTGAAGGCTGGGGTGCAGAGTAGAGGGGGTGCTTGCGCGTACCCATGCGTGTGTACCCTTAACACACATGCACACACATACACTCACACTGAGGCAGCTGTCTCCAGGCCACACACACGGCTGTGCCCTCTCCCACCTGACGTCCTCTCACACGGACGGTTAGTCCCAGCTGAGCGCCCGCTCACACACGCAGCTGTAGGTCAGCCTGGGAGTATTAGGAGGCACACGGATCTTGGAGCCATGCTTGTTTGGAGCAAGGAAAGAGAAGGCATTCGCAGGCTTGGCCACCGCCCCAGCTGCCCACTGCCTGGTTTCAGCAGAGAGCCCTCCCGTGTAGGGGAGCCCGTGCAGGCAGGCTGGGAACGAGGGGCCTTGATGCAGCTCCCTGTGTCCTGCCCAGGTCAGCATCGGCTGCCCCGAGAAGATGGAGCCCATCACCAAGATCTCGCATATCCCAGCCAGCCGCTGGGCTCTGTCCTGCAGCCTCTGCAAGGAGTGCACGGGCACCTGCATCCAGGTACACGGCCCACCTCACCCCGCCCGGGAGCCAGCTGCAGGAGGCGCACCCGTGACGCCCGGGAAGCGGGCGGCTGCCCCCACCCTCCCTGCCCACAGACCACCGCTGGGCCAGAGCCAGGACCCCACCCGGGGCAGGGAGGGGGCCCCGGAAGCCAAGGCTGGCCACTCTGTCGGAGCGCGCAGTGTCCCGGCTTTGGAGCAGGCATGTGTGGGCTTGGTGAGCGCACGCACGCTGCCCGCACGTTAGCTGTCAGGCTTGGCATGTGGCAGGGGCAGGAACCAGGCTTCTCCTGGTTTCATAGTTCATAGAGTCCCGACACGGGCGTGGCTGCGCTGTTCTGTCTGTGCAGTGGTTTCCCAGGCTCTGGGGTGAGTCACAGTTCCCTGGAAAACCTGCCTGACGGATTGCTGGGCCCGCTCCCCAGAGGGTCTGCAGTAGAGCTGAGAATCTGCCCAGGGCACGCTGAGGGTGCAGAGTGGGGCGGGGTCGTCCTTTGTCCCTCTCCTTGCTCCAGGGACAGTTGTCACTGCGCCTTCGCCCATCTGGCAGACCTCGCCGAGGGTCTGTGAGAGCGGTGGCCATGGTCACCAGCAGCTGGCTGTGATAGCGCTGAAGCCGGTGGCCCTCCGAGGCTGGGTGAGGGGGTCCAGCCCCAAGCTGCCTGGGTCTGAGGACAAGCAAGAGGTCCCAGTGGGGCTCCTCCTGCTGCAGGAGAAAGGTCCTCGCCTTAGATTGCACAGGAGGCCGTGACCCCAGTGTCTGCCTCTCGTTGGAATTCCTTCTTCTATGGTTTCTGACACCCAAGTCATTTCGCCCATTTGAAACCGCAGCTTGTCCCCAGTGCTCCCTGCCTGCCAGCTCCCCTGGGTGGCTGGTGCTGCTCCCATCACCTTACCAGTTCCTCTGTCCCCACCTGCACCCGGGTCTCACCAGCATCCTGTGCTCTCGGGGGAGCCTGGGGACAGCCCCGCGTCCTCCTCTCCCACCAGGGCTGCCTTCGCGCCTGACGCTGCCCTTCCTCTCTTCCAGTGTTCCATGCCTTCCTGTGTCACGGCATTCCATGTCACGTGCGCCTTTGACCATGGTCTGGAAATGCGGACTATCTTAGCAGACAATGACGAGGTCAAGTTCAAGTCGTTCTGCCAGGAGCACAGTGATGGCGGCCCGCGGGGCGAGCCCACGGCCGAGCCCGTGGAGGCCAGCCAGGCCGGTGAGGACCTGGAGAAGGTGACGTTGCGGAAGCAGCGGCTGCAGCAGCTGGAGGAAGACTTCTATGAGCTGGTGGAGCCGGCCGAGGTGGCCGAGCGGCTGGACCTGGCGGAAGCCCTGGTGGACTTCATCTACCAGTACTGGAAGCTGAAGAGGAAAGCCAACGCCAACCAGCCCCTGCTGACCCCCAAGACCGACGAGGTGGACAACCTGGCCCAGCAGGAACAGGACGTCCTCTACCGCCGCCTGAAACTCTTCACGCACCTGCGGCAGGACCTGGAGAGGGTGAGTACCCTGCTGCCCGCTCACCCGCCTGTACGCGGGACTCGGAATGGAGCGCCGGCCCGGCAGGCCTGCCCAGGAGCTAGCGTGGCTCCCGGGTCTCGGGCAGTCTAGGCTGACTGATACTTGATGCAGCCGACAAGGTTGTAACTCTTGAGTTTGCATCTGCTGCTTCTCTCTGCGCTCTTGCAGGCCTGGAGAAGGTTGGGCACCCTGCCAAGGCCAGGAGGCTGGGACCGGGACCCAGGCTTTTTTTTTTTTTTTTTTTTTTTTTTTTTTTTTTTTTGACAGGCAGAGTGGACAGTGAGAGAGAGAGACAGAGAGAGAAAGGTCTTCCTTTTGCCGTTGGTTCACCCTCCAATGGCCGCCGCTGCAGCCGGCGCACCGCGCTGATCCTGGCAGGAGCCAGGAGCCAGGTGCTTTTTCCTGGTCTCCCATGGGGTGCAGGGCCCAAGCACCTGGGCCATCCTCCACTGCACTCCCTGGCCATAGCAGAGAGCTGGCCTGGAAGAGGGGCAACCGGGACAGAATCCGGCGCCCCAACCGGGACTAGAACCCGGTGTGCCGGCGCCGCAAGGTGGAGGATTAGCCTATTGAGCCACGGCGCCGGCTATGGACCCAGGCTTTTGACACCTGGTCTGGCCCTGCTTGGTCCTAACACTTGAGCTTGTGTTGAGAGTCCAGTGCGAAGGCACTGGGGCTCCGCTCCACGGTGCTGAGAACCTGGGCCGGGGAGAGGCAGCATGGTTGAACCAGCCTGGCAGGCAGGTGCGGGCCAGGGTGGGTGGCCAGGTGTGGCTCCCCAGGGCTGCCTGACAGAGGCATGAGTGTGGGCTCCAGAACTGTGCGGCCTGGCATGGCAGGAGCCAGCACGGTGCACCCAGGTGCGCCTGGAAGCAGCAGAATGTCCTGAGCAGGGGCCGACGCCCCGCAGCGGGGACTTCCAGACCCTGCTCCTGGAGGTGGGAGCGGAATGGACGGTGTGCCTCAAGCTCCTGGCCGTGTGCTGGAGACAGGACAGAAGGGGCCTTGGTGCATGGTGCTTCTTTGGGGGCTGAGAGGACGTGGGATCCTGGATCTGTGGCACAGCACCCTGAACCCCAGGGATGTCTGCTCTCTTCCTCTGCTGCATCGAGTTCCAGGGCTCCAGAGCCGCGGGATCGCACCAGGTGTCATCACAGGTGCAGGCACGTTCGCTCTCCCTGCTCTCAGGCCCTGGTGGAGAGGCCTTGAGGGAGTTTTCTATGACCAGGGGCAGTTGCTTTTCTTACGTAGGCCTCAGCAGGCAGGTCTATAAAATGGGTAGAACATTGGGCAAGTGTTGTTCTGCATGGGGTAATAACCCAGCGTCTCCACACTCTTTCACCCCAGGCATCTGCCCTGGGGCCTGGGATGGAATCCATTTCATGCCACCAGGTCAGAGGGGAGAGGTGAAGGTGGGAGAGGCTGATGTCCCTAGCCACTGCTGCCACCTGGGCAGCGCAGTGCTGTGACACGAGGCAGGTGCGTGGGCGCCCTTCTCAGACCAAAGCTGAGTCCCAGCTCCAAGGATCCATGGTGCAAACCACTGATTGTCTTTTAAAAAAAAAAAGATTTGTTCCATTTATTTGAAAGCCAAAGTGACAGAAAGAGGGAGAGTCAGAAAGAGGTCCCTCTCCAGACGGCCACAGTGACTGGGCCAGGCCAAAGCCAAGAGCCTGGAACTCCATCCTGGTCTCCCACGCAGGTGGCATCTTCCGCTGCTTTCCCGGGTGCATTAGCAGGGAGCTGGATTGGAAGTGCTGCAGTTGGCAGCTCAACCCGCCACGTCACAGTGCTGGCCCCCGACTGCGTTCCTGCTGTCTCCCACCAGACCGGCCCTGGCCCTGGCCCCGCAGGCAGGGCTGTGGGGGGTGGTCAGAGTCGTCATCCTGGACAAAGGGCCTGGAGGGAGGACTTCCCCACACTGTCCTGGAGTTGAGGAAACAGCTCACTGGGCTGACGTGACAGGAAGCGTCACAGGAACTTGTTTCCTGGGGTTTGAGCTGGGATTTGGATTTGAACCTGGGCGGGGGGAGGGGCTGGGGTCAGGAAGAGAGATGTTGGCTCATTCTCCAGGCTGCAGAAGCCCCCTTGGCAGCCGCCCGGCCCTAGGTCGCTGGCACAGGTGGGGCTGGTGCGGGCCCCGGGTCCCCCAGCAACCAGAGCTGCTGCACAGACTCCTCTGGAGGGGCACAGAGCCCTCCACCTCCAGGGGGCTGGGCACCCCCCTCTCACGCATGTGCCAGGAAGCCAGTGCCGCTGCCCGGGCTTGGGAGGGGCCTGGCGGGGCCGGCAGCAGCAGTGATGAGCAGGCTCCGGTGCCGTGTCCCCGTGCCGCTGACTTGCGTGAACGGACAATGCTGGGGAGGCTTTCCACACAGCCCCGCGGTGGGGGGTGGCCGGGCCCTGCCCGTGGCCCGCAGCCAGCAGCCCGGAGGATCCAGCCTGGGACTGGGCGCTGAGCCAGCGTGGGCCTGGCTCCAGCTGGGAGGCAGGGAAGGGCTTGCAGTCCCGACCTCGGGTGGGCTGGGTCCGTGTCCACTGCCAGCATGGCCTGCTATGTGCCTTCTTTGTTTCGCCTTCCATTTCTCTGAGCCTCAGGTTCTGCATCTGGAAAGCGGGACAGAGCCGGCACCGTGCCCTGCACTAGGCCCTGGGGGTGGGCCCTGCTGTGCCCCCCCCCCCCAGGAGTTTGCCTCTTGGAAGAAGGGAGGCCCGGCCTTGTCCCGCACAGGTGGGCTCCACGCCGCCCCGGCTGGGAGGCCCAGTGCTGGGCCCAAGAGTCAGGCACCTCCCTGACGGATTTTCCCACGGCCGTGGGGTTTCCGCTATGAGGAGGAGGGGGCAGGACTGCTCCCCGTGTGCAATCCCATTTTCTGGTCAGCCTAGAGGACGGGCTTTTCCTAAAAATCCAGCTGTAGGCCTCAGCCCTGCCCGGCGGCCCGGAGGCATGGCCACTGCAGCCTCCCGGAGTGATTCACAGCTGACAAAAAACTTGCAGCACTGACAGCCCGACGAGCGCCGCTGCGTCCCCTAGCAACCACGCAGGCACGCGGGCTGTGCAGGGAGCTGCTGCCCGCTGCTCCACATCTCACCACGAGCCGAGCCAAGGGCCTGAGCTGGCCCGAGGAGGCGCCCAGAGAGTGCGGGCAGCTCTCAGACGCCGCTGGAGACAGCCGGGGACTCCCCAAGGCCACGCTGCCACTGCCTCCCCCAAGCAGAGGCTCTGAGGGAACAGGGTCCCGCCCTCCTCAGGCACTTGGCACCTGCCTCCCTGTCGCTTGGCCACACCCTGTTGACTCTGTCCTCAGTGCCTCGTTGAGGTCCCTTTGTCACCCCCCTTCCCCCCACAGCACATGCCCTTGCCCCACAGAAGGACAGAAGCCCTGCCCTGCCCCAGGAGATCCGGGCGCTGAGCAATGAGTCCCCCAGGCACCTGCTAGCCAGCCGGGGCAGGACACAGCCCTGGCCCTGCATGGGACTTCCCCTGGCCCTGCCTCTCCCGCAGGGCTGCAGCCTGCTCCTGCTGGCAGCCTCACGCCCAGGCCCGCGCCTTCTCACGGTAGAGCCCTCTGGACCCGCTCTGCCTCCCTGCAGGCCACACGTGGTGTGGCAGGGGTGTTCTCTGCGCAGCTCCCTTCAGGTCAGCGTTGGCTGGTTCTGTCTGAGATGGAACCCTCCCGCCCAGCTCCTCCACGCTCGCCCCCAGCTGTTTCCTGGAGGCCCTTGTGGCTTTGCTTCCTTGAGTCCCACTCTGGCCGGACTCCTGCCACCACCACCCCATCCCAGAGCTGTCCGCCCGGGCCACCCAGCAGCCCCGCCTCTGCAGCCACAACCCCCAGGCTCTGAGCACCTTGGTGGTGAACTCCTTCAGCTGCGATGCTCTGCCTGGGCCCTGCCCCCTCACAGGGGCACTCAGGGCTGGAGCCCGGGCTTCGCCTACAGCACCCACTTCCCAGCCTCGGCCTGAGTCAGGGTCTGGTTCCAGCGCCCACCTCCCTCCTGAACTCTGGATCTGCAGGTCCCCTCCAGGGACCACCAAACTTCCCAGGCGTGAAGGGTCCAGTGTGGATGCCTTTTAGCTGTACACACCCAGCCGGAGGCCTGCCTGCCCCTAAACCCCACACCTGAGCTCTGTCTGCAAAACTCATTGATGGGAAAACAACTTCATCACACCGGAAAACCTGAGCTACCAATCCCTGCCCTAGTTACTGGGGACTTTTCTGTTTGATTCATTTTTGTACTGTTTATTTTTTTTATTACAATGCTTTTTCTTCAATTGGAAAAAAAAAAAAAAAAAACCTGACAGTGAGGAGCCTGTTAGCTTGGGTGAACATCTAGGAGAGAGTGGTGCTTTGTCCACAAAAGCCGTTGTGATAAAATATGTGCAGTAATCAGTGAAGCACAGCTACGTCTCTAAGAGTCTTGGGAGGAAGGGGGGCGGGGTCACAGTGTGAGGGGTGCTGGGTTCACACAGAAGGCAGTTGTATTTATCTATCTATTGGGAAGGCAGAATGATACAGATCTTCCACCCTCTGGTTCACTCCCCAGATGCCTGCAGCAGCAGCTAGGGCTGGGCCAGGCCAAAGCCAGGAAGCAGGGACCCAAGCATTTGGGCCATCACCTGGCTGCCTTCCCAGGCGCATTAGCAGGTAGTCGGATCAGAGGCAGAGTAGCCTGGACTCCCATATGGGATGTTTGTGTCCTATGCAGTGGCTTAATTTGCTTGCCTTTTAATTATCTTATTTGTATTCACCAGTGTGTATTATAAAACAAATATAGTCAGAACTTCTACTAGGGAAGGAAAAAAAGTTCCAGTAGAAGTTCTGATGTTTTTCCTGTATTGTGGTGTGTCGTCAAACCTCACTGGCCTCAGTGCTGTGGGGAATGTGTGTTTGAGGGCCCCACCCCCAGAGAGGACATTTTTATTAATTAATGGGTTTTTTAAGTTGATTTGAGAGACATACAGAACTCCCGTCTGTCGGTGCAGTAGCCTGGGCTGGGCCAGGCTGAAGCCCGGAGCCCGAAACCCCACCCCAGAAGCTGAAATGGGTTGACAGCAGGCTAGGTGCTCTAATAAGGAATAAAACCGTCTTAACTAGTTTCGTAACTGCTAGGCCGATCTCTTCCCTGGGAATCTGCACTCTTTTTCTTTTTTAAAGATTGATTTATTTATTTCGAAAGTGTCAGAGGGAGAGACAGAGCTTCCACCCAGTGGTTCACTCCCCAGATGGCCACTACAGCCGGCCCTGGGTCAGCTGGGAGCCAGGAGCCAGGAGCTTCTTCAGGTCTCCCACAGGGTTACAGGGACTCAAGCACTTGGGCCATCCTCTCCTGGCGTCCCAAGTGCATTAGCAGGGAGTTGGAAGTGGAGTGCCTGGGACTTGAATCGCCACCCATATGGGATGCCGACATCCCAGGCAGCAGCTTTACCTGCTATGCCACAGCCCCAGCTCTGAGATTGTGTATTTTTAAGCAGCCACCCACCCAGTGACCTTGTCTGCAGACTTGCTGGAGCGCTGTGGGTGGTACCAGGGGTGATGACACGTGACTCCTGCTTCTCTCCGCGGAGGAATTGCAGCTCTGGGCCTTCTTTCTGGTTCTTGCCTTTGGAGGTTGGGTAAATGCTTGGGTGACTCTAAATGGCCACATCAGCGGGAGCTGGGCCAGGTGAAGTCAGGAGCTTCATCCGGGTCTCCCACATGGGTGGCAGGGGCTCAGACACCTCTGCTGCTTTCCCAGGCCACTAGCAGGGAGCTGGCTCCAAAGTGGAGCAGCCAGGACCTGAACTGATGCCCATATGGATGCCGGTGCAGCATGCAGTGGGTTGGTTTTTTTTTTAAGATTTATTTATTTATTTATTTGGAACGCAGAGATACAGGCAGACGCAGAGAGAAAGAGGTCTTGCATCCACTGGTTCATTCCCCAGATGGCCACAATGGCAGGAGCTGAGCCAATCTGAAGCCAGGAGCTTCTTCCAGATCTCCTACATGGATGCAGGGGCCCAAGGACATGGGCCACCTTCCAGTGCTTTCCCAGATGTATTAGCAGAGGGCTGGATCAGAAGTGGAGCAGCTGAGACTCCAACTGGTGCCTATATGGGATGCCGGCACTGCAGGTCGATGGCTTTACCTGCAACGCCACAGTGCCAGCTCCTCTAACATTTTTTTAAACCATGTCACCCTAGGGATTGCCACCTCCAATGCCAGCATCCCATCTGAGTGCTAGTTCAAGTCGTGGCTGGTCCACTTCCCCTCCAGCTCCCAAAGCAGCAGAAGATGGCCCAAGTGTGTGGGCCCCTACCATCCTCAAATGAGACCTGGAAGAAGCTCCTGGCTTCACCCTGGCCCAGACCTGATCATTGCAGCCACATGGAGAATGAACCAGTGCTTGGAAGATCGCGCTGTCTGTATCTGTAATCTGCCTTTCCAATAAATAAATTTTGGGAAAAAATGTTTGGAATGCTGTACGCATTGGCCAGTTTGCTTCTGTGCTCACTGTGTGGTTTTTCAGTCTCTGAAGCAGCCACGACCCATCCCCCACCCTTCTCCCCACTGTCCTCACTGCCCCTAGGCCATGTGACCACTGGAAAGGAAGAGGTCCTGGGGCCCCGACTTGGCTCTCGGTCCCAGTGCCAGCCCCCTCCTCCCTCGCCTGCCACGCCTCTGCTCATGGTCCCCTTGACACCATAGCCACACCGTCCGGCTCTGACCCTGCCCTGCCTGGCCATGCCAGGATGCCCTGTGCTGTGCCCCAGCTGCTTCGTGATCTGCTCTTTTGTCTAAGAGGCCTTGCTCGGTGCTCTGGGTCAGGACTACCAGGTCCTGGCAGGATCTGGTTAGTCTCTGTGCCCTGCTGGGTGGCAAACCCTGCAAAGAAAGGGCCCCCAGTGCTCCGCTGTGAGCCCTAGAGCCCTTCCAGCACAGCCTCGGGGGGCTCAGGGGTGTGGAGAGGGGGCCCATGGTTTGAGAGGACATTGGGCTGTGCCGGGAGGCCAGAGCAAGGATTCAGCGGCTGCCCCAAGTGGCTGCAGGCAAGGGCTGCCCCTTGGGAACTCTTGCTGGCCACGGGGCTCAGTGGTGGGTGCAGCCGTGGCCCCGTGTTCCTGGTGTCAGCTGGGGCTGAGTGTGCTGGCATGGAATGCAATGGACACGCTTGTGGAGACCTGGGACTAGAGCAGGCTGCCTTCTGGGACCTCCCGTACAACCGCCAGGCTCAGGAACGGGGAAGGACTGTCACACCCAGCGGAAGCCTGCCCACCGCCACCTGCGGTCCAGGACAGACCAACAGGAACCAGATGTCACTCCCCAGGCAGCTTGAGGATGTGAGAACTGAACTTGGCCTTGAAGGTGGACTCCAGAAGGAGACAGACCGACTCCTGTCTGGTGCACAGACCCTGGCAGGACTTGGGTTCAAGGGCCAGCTGTCTCTGTTGCCGGAGGCTCCATCCTGAGCTGCAGACCAAGGAAGTGTCCCAGGGACGGGTTCTAGTCTTGGCCCCAGAAGGGTGACCCGCCCTGGGAGCAGCTGGTGACAAATGTTGCATCCGCGGCAGATGCCAGAGGAGCAGGCAACAGCCTGGGCCATGGACCACGCGCTTCCCACTGACTGGGGGGTGGTCGTCAGGCCTGGGGAGGGGAGGGGAGCTGTTCCCAGCCGGCCGAAGGGAGTTCCCGAGGCCTCTGCCCTGTGTGCTGAGGAGTCGCGCCTCTGTGGCCACGTGGGTGTGGGAGCCTTGGCCAGAGCGCTGTGGGCCTGGCTCAGATCCCGGGGCACCGCCAGCTGTACCCAGGTGCGTCAGCACTGCCTCTGTGCTCGAGGCCATTGGGCTGGGGCTCACCGTGGCTCCAGGTGCGGACCGTTTGTGCTGCTGGACAGGTGTGGAGAAAGACTGACTGGGGCAGAAGGCGCAGCCTGGGAGACCCCCCTGCGCCGTGGGCCGTTGTGGGCACGGGAGGCGGGTGCGTGGCTGACCCGGCTCAGGAGCCAGGGCCTGCAGGAGGTGGGGGTGGAGTTTGTGGGGCGCTCACCAGGAGCTCCCCCTGCCCGGTGCGCTCAGCCGGGACCCAGTGCTGAGGCCCGTGCAAGGGCTCAGGACACACGTGGGGTCTGGGAGTCGGTTTGCAGATGTTGCAGGCAGTGTCAGCGGTGGTGGCGGCCTCTGCCCTGGGTGTGGTCTCCACCAGCAGCCTGGCCTCTCTCTCCCAGTGTCGAGGCCTCTGCGCCCCGGGTCGTCTGGAGCGGCTGCTGTGAGTAAGGTGGGCCGTCTCTCTTGTGTCTCCCCAGGTTAGAAACCTGTGCTACATGGTGACCAGGCGCGAGAGGACGAAGCACGCCATCTGCAAGCTCCAGGAGCAGATATTCCACCTGCAGATGAGGCTTATTGAACAGGATCTGAGTCGAGGTAGGCACACTGTCCTGTGCACGCGCACCTGCCACCATGTGTGTGTTCGTGTGGGGCTGGGTCCCGGGGAGGGGGTGTGCACGTGTCTCAGGGGCCGCCACTCACTGCCAGCCTCCACCACCCAGCGAGGAGGCCTGGACGATCCTAGTTGTGTGTCAGCAGCAAGGAGCCAGCGGGAGGGTAGCGGGCACCAGACCTGCCTGCAGGGAGCTTGCCGGTTCGCTGGGCACCTGTGTTTCCGGAGCTGCCCGGCGGGATGCGGGCCCTGTGTCAGCCGCGGGCTTCGCTCTTTGTCTTCTCTCGCCATCACATGCGTTTAGCAGATGTGGAGACCAGAGGCCGAAGCACTGGTGTGCACAGGCCCTTCCCAGAGTGCCTGGGAGGAAGCGCGGCTTTGGCTGCGGAAGCTGCGTCCCGATGTCGCATTGCCATGTGGCAGACCCAGCTGGGGGTGGACAGATCTTGAGAAGGGCCTGCCACTGCCACATCAGCCCTGGGTCAGGCAGGGAGATGAGGGAGGAGAGCAGCAGGGCCGTGGTTGGAGCCAGTGACTAAGAAACGAGTACTTCCAGGTCTGGGTGCGGGGTCAGGGCGGGTCACAGCATGCAGAGTTCCCCCTGTCTCCAGACTCCAGGCTCCCTGTCTGCTGTGTGGTCACTCGCTGAGCACTGACCAGGGACAGGGTTCCTGCCCTCGGCGAGGTCGCCATGTAGAAAGGGAAGTGGCGTCCTGGAGGCTGCATCCAGTGCTCCGGGACAGAGGAATCCAGGAAGGCTTCATGGAGGCGGTCATGCTGGGACATCCCATCTCGGGCTGGGCAAGCGCCGGGAGGGTCCGTGGCCCCGCATTGGGCCTGGAGGCGCAGCAGCAGGCAACCCTTTGTTCAGGGCAGGGCGTTCGCAGAGGAGAGTGGTTCACCCCAGGTGAAGCTCATGCCCCCGCAGTTGTAACACTTGACCCCTGGCCTGGGGGCAGGAGACGGTCTCTCAGCGGAGGTGATGTCTGGGCCTGGAGCTCACGGAGTGGAGGACAAGGCGAAGACCCAGCATCTTTGGATGATTAGAAAGCAGAGGCTGACGTGCGGCTGGCATGCTGCAGCTGGGCACAAGGAAGATGTCGTGCCTGGCGGGAGCCGAGGGGGACCAGGGCCAAGTGTGCAAGGCCGTGTGACCTGGGCAAGGAGCTCAGACTCCTGAGACACTTATCCAGGCATCAGTCCCATAGGAGGGACGAGGATCCCATGGCCTGGCCGGAGGCTGTGCAGGGAGCTCCCAGCAGAGCCACGGCCACACCCCCGGCCTTCTCCTCAGTCCTGTTCAGGACGCCCTCCTGCGTGCGGCCCAGAGGCCGTGGAGGAGTCTCGCAGCCCAGGCTGCCCTGCACCTGACTCTCCCTGAGTTCCAGATGCAAGGCCCAGGGGTACACCTCGCGTCTGCCATCTGTGGCCTGACCTCGTAAGCAAACAGGGAGACGGAGGGCGCCGACTGCGGTGTCAGCACTGGGTCCCGAGCCTCTTGGCCCCGTGATGTGCTCTGTCTACCTCTGCGGCCTGGCACTCGAGGCCTGGCCTGGTCAGACTCTCCCAAGGCCTGGGGCTCATGTGGGTTGGACTGCACGGCCCAGGTGCGCCAGGGGTCGCCTCTGTGGCCCTGTGCCCACCTCAGGGGCAGCAGCAGCAGTCACCCCTCTCCCAGCCCAGCTGTCCCCTGCCTCAGCACCAAGGAGGGTGCGCGCTGGCTGGGGGAGGGTCCTGGTCATCGCTGCTCTGGGTCATCGTCTCCTTCCCGTCCACCTGCAGAGCGCTCCGGGAGGAGAGCCAAGGGCAAGAAGAGTGAGTGCAGGAGGAGCAGCCGCGAGGGCCCCAAAGACAGCCCTGAGAAGAAGGAGAAAGCCAAGGCTGGGCCCGACTCAGTCCTGGGGCAGCTGGGTGAGTGAGGGCCCTGCTGCCAGGCAGGCTCACGCCATCGCCCCGCCTGTGCCGCACCCCTCGGAGCAGGAGACCCAGGCCCTTCCTTGCCGGGCGCTCAGCTGGAGCTACCCAGTGTCCAGCGGGCCTGTGTTGTCCCTGGGCCCTCCAGGAGCCCGCCGGGGTCCCTGCCTCCCAGGATGTCCCACGCATCCTGAGAGCAGAATGGGGCCCCCTCTGGGCCTTGCCCCCAACACAGCGTCAAGGAAGTGACACCTTGGGTGTCCATGGGGAAGCCCAGTGTCACTGGCTGCCTCATTCCAAGACTGATGTCCAGGAGGATGCACCCTGCTGACCCCTTTATCCAAGTTCCTGCTGCAGAGCCCTGGTGGGCAGTGTGCGTAGCGATCCGGCGCCCTCTGCTGGCCTCCCTGCCTCTGTGCTGGGTGTTAAGTCCTCTTGCCAGCAGGGGAAGGGGCAGCCCACATTCTCACTTGCTAGCCACTCTGCAGGTAATGGCTCCAGTGCAGGGACAAGATGTCCCCTGGGAGAAGGGGATGTGTGGCGTGGCCCCCACCCTCTGGTGCTGCTGGCAGAGGGGAATGGACAGGAGCAGATTGCTTGCCTGGGTCTGGCCCAGAGGGGAGGGGGGAGAAAGGTGCACAGCTGTGCTGGGGCTGTCTGGGAGGGCTTCCTGGAAGAGGTGGGGGATACCGCTGGCGGCGTCTCACCCGCCTCCTCTCCCTCGCCAGGCCTGTCCACCTCGTTCCCCATCGACGGCACCTTCTTCAACAGCTGGCTGGCACAGTCGGTGCACATCACGGCGGAGAACATGGCCATGAGCGAGTGGTCGCTGAACAACGGGCACCGCGAGGACCCCGCCGCGGGGCTGCTGTCGGAGGAGCTGCTGCAGGACGAGGAGACGCTGCTGAGCTTCATGCGGGACCCCTCCCTGCGGCCCGGCGACCCCGCCAGGAAGGCCCGCGGCCGCACCCGCCTGCCTGCCAAGAAGAAGCCCCCGCCGCCCCCGGACGGGCCGGGCCCACGGACGACGCCGGACAGGCCCCCTAAGAAGCCCTGGGCGCAGGATGCGGGCAGCGGCAAGGGCGGGCAGGGGCCACCCGCCAGGAAGCCGCCGCGGCGGACGTCCTCGCAGCTGCCGTCCAGCCCTGCCGCTGGGGACTCTCCTGGCCCAGCAGCCCCCGAAAGCCCCCCACCGCCGGCCCCCGAGACCCCAGACGAGGAGGCCCCGATGGCCGCCGACTTGAATGTCCAAGTGCCTGGCCCTACAGTGAGCCCCAAGCCCTTGGGCCGGCTCCGGCCGCCCCGAGAGAGCAAGGGGTCCCGGAGGTCGCCGGGCGCCAGGCCCGATGCCGGGACAGGACCACCTCCTGCCGCGGCCCCCAGGCCGAAGGTCAGCCTCCACTTGGATCCTGAGACTGACGGCTATTTCTCCGACGGGGAGATGAGCGACTCCGACGAGGAAGCCGAGGCCGGCGCGGTGCAGCCCCGGGAGGCCGGGGCTGACGAGGTGGTCCGCATGGGGGTGCTGGCCTCGTAACGCACCCCTGGCCCTGCCCCGGGCAGCCCATCCCCCCACGGCCTCAGCCCAGTCACAACTGCCGTTTCCAGCCTCTGCTGAGTGTCCCAGACCCTGGAGGCCGTCGCTCTCGTGGGTTTTCTTTTTAATTCCGAGCGAGTTTTGAATTCCACACTGTCGTCTCCTCTGTGCTGGCCTAGGACGATGAGATCTCCTTCCACCGCTCTGGCCACCGGGACCGTGCCAGGTCCTGGGCGCCGTCCCTGCCCGGCCCACGCCATGCTGCTGGGCTTCTGGCTTGGCCAGAGGCGAGGAGAAGAAGCACTCAGGACCCCAGCCCGCTGCCACTGGGTGACACAGACTGTCGTTTGGGCATTATTTCACGGCAGATGGGCCAGCCCAGGCCTACCCCGCCTTGCCCCCAAATCCCACTGGGGCCCGTGTTTTTTTTGGGGGGGGTCCTGCTGCACTCCACTGGTCCCCAAGGAAATACAATAAGCGACCCCCAGCCAGAGACTGCTCACTGTCACAAGCACAACGAGCCTGTTTTTGAGAAAGCACTGACGGGGTGCAGGGGCCTGCGGGTTCCTGGGGAACCGCAGCTCCTCCCGCCCAGCCCGCCCCTCCCTCCCTCGCCGCTCTGCCCCCGCCAGCGCCCGGCCCAGCGGCTCTGGAAAGGGGCTCCTACAATCCTTGAGCTGTGCTGCTTACTCAGGGGACTCCCACACAGCGGCCTCCAGTGCAGGAGGCTGCCAGGGAGGGCCAGTGCCCAGCCGGGGCGTGGGACTCAGACCAGCCCCCCGCAGAGACTCACTATGGGGCTCCAGCTCCCTTCCTTAGGGGCCAGTCTTGGCCACAGTCCGGTCACTCCCAGCCAGAGCTGACCAGACCGGACCGGTCGCCTTTTCAAGTTTCCTAGTCCTGCTAAGAGATGAGCTTCTTCCTTGGTTTCCTCTTGGAAACCTCTCCTTCCAACAGGCAGTGGGATCCCGGGGCCCTGGGTGGGCCGCTGCCGGCCCGCTGGGGCTGGCCGAAGTCTGGGGACGTTCCCGTGTTCTCTGTCCGTCCCTCCGAGCCTTAACCCCCTCTCCCACCCGTGCCCTGCCCCTGCCCCTGCCCCACCCCCACGGTCCTGCCTCCTGCCCCACCCATGTAGGTCCCAGGTGTGGCTTTGAAGAGCTGAGTGGAGTGGCCCCAGGGTGATAGCTCAGGGAACAAACAAAAAGGAATTCCGTGAAAACATTGTTTTTTTCTTTTATGAATTACTCCGGGGTCACTTCTGCCACTGGTGAAGCCAGGACATCTCCAGCAAGAACCTTGCAAAAGTCCAGTGAATCAGTCGAATCATTCTATGGATGCCAAAGAATATTTTGACCATAACACAGCACAGCCTGGACCTGACAACTTGTCACTGGGACTTTTTGTCAAGGGAGTTCTAGAGCGACAAAGGCCGGAGACACCCACGCACGCACGGAGACAGGCTGAGCGCGCGCGGGAGACAACTTCCCTGCTGCTCACGTGAGCTGGGTGTGGGGTCAGATCCTGGGCTGGGCGCACTGTGAGCCTCCCGGGACTCGCACTCAGCATGGGGAGAATCCCGACGGTGAAACCAGCATGGAATCGTTTTTACCCTGTGGTCCCCCCCACCCGCGACCCTGACCCAAGAACACAGAGCAAATAACGGCCGGGGGACAGCCTGCCGCGCGGCCACCCCCGACTCCACAACTCAAGGTACGACAGTGGCATAGTCGTCATGGACACTCAGTTTCATGTGAATTTCGCAAAACAGGAAACAAAGATACTGACTAAGTTCAGGCAGGGGCGCGGGTGTCTAGTCCAGAGTGGACCCCGAGGGAGCGGGTGAGCTTGGGGGCTGGGGGCCCTGGGCGTTGGGAGGCCAGGAGCTGCTGCATAGTGAGCCCGCCTGCCCGCCAGCCTGCCTGGATAGTAGTGACCAGTGCAGTGTCGGCGTAAGCGTCCCAACCCCCAGTCTGTTCACTGCCTTGGAATAGCCCTTCTCCCTCAGGTCCAGCAGCTCTCCGAGCCTGGCTGCTGGGTCGCCTGGTCTGGCCCGGTGGCAGGCGGGGCGCGGGAAGCTTAGAGAACAACCAAGCCCTGTGCAGGGGGCCAGTCCTGCAGCCCCAGCCCGTGCCCCCTCCCCTCTCCATGCCACCAGGCTCTGCGGGGGCCTCTGGGGGCTGGGGTCGGTGGAGAGTTCAGGAGAGAAGAGCACCTGGCCCTTCCTCGGGCTGTCGCTGGGACTGGACTGGCCCTGGGTGTGGGAGGCGGGCTGGCCGCCGGGCTGCCTCACTGCCACATCAGCTGCCTGCACCCCACGGCGCAGGGGGACCAGGATGCCAGTCTCCGGGCCCTGACCCCTTGGCCTGCCTCCCATCAGCCACGGCCCCTCCTCTGCTTTCCTGGCCTGCTGTCCACGGTGTAGAGGGCCTTGCCGCCCCGAGACCACATCTGCCCACGTTGGTTGCCTCCTGGCCGGGAGGCAGCAGCTGCTCCGTAACTCATTCTGGCTGTTTTCCCACATTTCCACCAGTCCCGGTCGCCTACCTGACCTCTTGCCCCCTCATCACGTGACAAAGGATAATGTGCAAGGAAATATTTTTCTGCATCGTAACTGTGTTTTGAAACAAGTGAGAAGAAAGGCAGAATGCTCACTGTCTCAGACCAGCGCCGCCCGTGGGGCGTGCGTGAGCGTTTGGGGCAGAGGAGCCTCGGCCTCCTTGGGGAAGCTGGAGGGTGGGGTTCGCGTGTCTGTGGCTGGGGCAGTCCGCCTAGATTCAGCTGCCCGGCTCTAACTGGCAGCAGCTGGACTTGGCATTGCCTTGCTCCCTGCCAGGTGTGGCCAACCTCCGCCCATGCCCGACACTCTGCAGAATGATCTGGAACCCCCGGGGAGCCGCTCCCCCGTGGCCGGCCATATTGGCCCAGGAGCCAGGGCTGGAGCCCGAGCCCTCCGGTTTTGTCTAAGGCACTTGCCACCTTCTCCCTCAGTCGCACACCTGTGCTCCAGATGGTTGGGGGCGGTGGGGGGGTGATATGAATGTCACAGGAGGAGACCCCTTCTGTCTTTGTTTCAAAGAAAGTGATGTGCCATTTGTTAATATACAAGAGAAATATTGAAAATATATTGAAAAGAGCAATTTAAATTATTTTTGGCTTATGTTGCAATATTTATTTTCTTGTATTAGAAAAGATTCCTTTGTAGAGAAAAAATGTATTTTTCATTACCGCAAAGACCTATTTCTCCTTTTTGTACATTGTCCATGTTCGCACCCCTTAACGAGCAATAGAATGTACGGTGGCCTGCGTGTGGCCGCCGCCGCCGTGCCCTGCATGTTGCCGCTGCTGCCTCGCTCCCAGCCCCATCCTGTCCTCACTCACCGGGGCGTCCGGATCCCAGCCCCCGCCAGGGCCTGTGTCTCAAGGAGCCCTTTGCACTCCTCGTGTGTTGGCAAACGCAGTTAATAAAGCAATGTTTTCTGTGCTGGCTGGTGTGAGGCTCTGTGGGGTGTGCCGGGGCCGGCGGAGGGCCTTCTGGGCCATGCATGGCAGGGGTGGGGCTGTGCTCCGAGGGAGGGCTTGTGTTCAGTCCTCTGTGCTGGCCCTTGCTTTTTGGATACCCAAGGCCCAGCTCCTGGCGGAGGCAGGACTTTGCCCTCTCTGCACGACCTCAGGAGGGCCTGCCTGGGTCATCTGTCCTGAATCTGCAGGTTCTGCCTGGGTCTGTTACTCGCTCATTGTGCACTGAGCACCCACGCCGCGCCCAGCACGGAACCAGACCTGGAGGCAGCTCTCAGTCCGCTGGCGACTCTGGGGAGCAGGTGAGGCCTGGGCTGATGCGGGTTGGGGGGACTTCATGGAGGGTTTCTCTGTAGGAAACGATGCCATTCATTCATTCGACGTCTGACCGATGGCCTCACTGCCAGCCAGCGTTCGGGGTTGTGTCCTGTGCCTGTTACCAGGGCCCTGCCCTGCAGCTTCCAGGCCGGAGGGGTCCGCGGTTGCTGGCAGAGGGCTCTGCAGGTGCAAAGGTCATCAAACCATGGGAAGGCGGAGGCCCACCGGGAGGCTGCGTGGGAAGGAAGCTGGCTCTGGGGCGGCCACCTGCCTCAGAGAACTGTTCCTCCTGCTCCCAGATCTGGGCCGCTGTGCAGGAGGCACTGGAAATAAACCTGGACTGGGGCTGGGGTGCGCCCTGGGTGCCTGTGGAGGGAGACCCCTCCCTGACAGGCCACACCCCCGCGTCTCGGCACCACCCCAGGATCCAGCATCCGCAGGCTCACTCAGCACATCGCTGGGGGAAATGAGTGCCTGCTGTGGCAAGGGGCTGCCAGCTCTGTGGGCCGGCTGCCATGGTCTCAGCACCCCAGCCTTCCCCTCTGCCCACGGCCCACCCAAGGCGAGGCCCATGGTGGTCTGGTGAGGCCACAGCGGCCTGGAAGACGTGCAGGGGCTCTGCTGTGAGACCTGCACCTGCCCTACACACCTGGCCCTGCTGGTGAGTGCAGGCCCAAGGCCAGGGCTGCTCAGGCCTGAGGCCACCTTGTTCAACAGAAATAGCCACATAGGGCGCACTAACAGCACAGTTTTTGTTTTTTTAATTTGAAAGGCAGAGAAAGAGAAAGGTCCTCCATCCATGTTTCACTCCCCAAATGGCTGCAATGGCTGGGGCTGGGCCAGGCAAAGCCAAGAGCCAGAAGCTTCTTCCAGGTCTCCCATATGGATGCAGGGGCCCACTTGGACCATCTTCTGCGGATTTCCCAGGCCATTAGCAGGGAGTTGGATCAGAAGTGGAGCAGCTGGGACTCGAACCTGTGGTCACATGGGATGCCTTAACCCCCTGAGCCTTAGCACCAGCTCCCAGCCAATTTTTAAAAGGGGGGAAAAACAGGTAACATGAATTTTAAAGCCACATTTAACACCTGAAGTCGAATATATGAGCGTTTAACCATGTAACCACCGAGAATCCGACATTGCTGGCACTGCCCCGTGCCAGGCCTGCCAGTCCACAGTGTCTTGTACCGGTTGACGGCACTTCTGCTTCGGCCCAGCCACATTTCCGGAGCTCAAACCACATCACGCGGCAGTAACAGTCCCACAAGTCCTCAGCCTTCCCCCTCGGCTGCCTGGGAGGGAGGCCAGACGGCCACGGGGCCCCCCACCCCTTCCCAGGGGAGGGCAGGAGGCTGAGGGGCAGCCCGAGGCCCCTCTGCCTGCAGTGCCCCCAGCGAGGGGCTGGGCGGCTCAGGTGCCCTGTGCGGGCCAGGTCTCTAACAGGCAGAATAGGGATGGGAGGAGCCGCGGGGGAGGGCGGCCCAGCATCCCCCCCGCCCGCTGTGCAGGGTGGGGGCATGACCCCTGCCTCCAGGTGGACACGTGCTTGGCTGATGGCGTTCAGGTGGGCTTGTGGGCGGCCCTGGCGTGGGGGGCGTGCCCTCGGGAGGCCGTCCTGGCAGGAGAGGAGATGATTAGGCTCCAGGGGGCCGTGGCTGACCTCGGCCTGGCCTCGCCGCGGGGTCCTTCCGCCTCCCCAGGCGCCCAACCCACGTTCCTAGGCAGTGAACCTCCAAAACGGTGAGCAAGAGAGACTTCCCTCCTGCCGCTTCTCCCTGGGTGGGGACCACACGCCCCCCCTGAGAGGGAGCCCCGAGTGCCCAGAACTCGCTGGCACGTGCTGCCAGCAGTCGCGGGAGGAGCCGGGCTTCCTCGGCGCCCCGCCACCTGACGCGCCCTGAACTCCCGCAAGGCGAGGTCTGCGGCGCCACCTGCTGCCCGCCGCGGCTCTCCTGAGCCCACAGGCCCGGGGCTCCCCCTCGCCCCACCCGGACTCCGGGTGGACTAGGGTCTTCTCCGTCGGCCTTCGGGGCAGGAAGGCGGTGAGGGGGTCCGACGCCGGCTGGGACCTCAAGGCGTTTGCTGGGGCCTGCTGGGTGCCCGGCCCTGGCTGGGGTGGCGAGGCTGTGGAGACCGGCCCTGCCTGCTGTGGCTGTTCCAGAGAGGAAGCGAGTCTCCAGTGGGCTTCAGCGTGAGCGCTGTGAGCTGCTCCTGCAGGCCCCCGTCCCTCTGCAGCCGCTGTCCAGGCCCACGCGGCCAGCGGACGCAGCACGGACCCCAGGTTCAGCCTCACTGGTACTCAGCCAATTCCCTGCGGAGCGAGGTCGGCTGGAGACCGCCCGCCGCTCCGGTCACCGCTGGAGCGAGCGAGCATTGCCTGGGAGGAGCAAGCCCAGCTCCAGGAGCTGAGTCCCCTCCAAGGCTCCCGGACAGGCCCGAGGGCGGAGGCCCCGGCCGCTGGCTGGAGGGAGGCACCTTCTCTCGGCAGGAGGGAGGATTGACAGATGGAGCGAATGAAAGCCCAGGGCAGCGCTGGGCCTTCGGCAGGGCACCGAGGCTGCTGGGTGAGATGCTTGGGTCCCGCGTCGGTGCCTGGGACCGAGTCCTGGCTCCGGCTTCCGGCTCGCCCGCACCCGGGGAGGCAGCAGGTGGTGGCTCCAGCAGTGAGGGCCGGGCGATGGTCCCGCCCCCTTGTGATAGTCCCCGCCCCCGGGCGATGGTCCCCGCCCCCCGTGTAGGAGACCAGGACTGCACTTCCAGCCCCTGGCTTCAGCCCGCTGCTATGGGCGTGAGCGCTGGGTAGGAGCTCTCTCCCTCTGTGTTTCTACCTCAGGAATAAATAATGGTGAAAATAAATTTTTTTTTAGAATGAGGCCAGTATGGCCAGATCTAAAAAGAAATTTTTTTGAAGTTTGTGGAAAATGTGTATGATAAAATGCGTGGATTTCAAAACTCTCCTTGGGCTGATGTGAGATGAAGTGAAGTGAGGTGAGTGACACTCAGAGGCGTGCAATGTCTACCTTGGAATTGCTTACTTCTGGGATTTTCCTTTTGGTATTCGTGGATCGTGCTGGACTGTGGGTAACTGAAGCCACAGAAAGCAGAACTGTGGCTTGTGGAAAGAGTGGGGACTGTGTGTATTCACACAGCGGAATATTACTCAGCAGTGAAAAAGAACGCCATCTAGTGGATGCCGTAATAGCGGTACACCTTGACATCACTGTGCTGTGAAATAAGCCGATCACTAAAGGCAAACTACTCAGGGTGGAGAAATTCCGGAGACAGAGAGCAATGGTGGTTGTCAGGGGCTGGGGGTGAGGAGGGGGTTCTGGGGCTCTGTGGCCCTGTGACAACATGTGGTTGACAAAATTTTCCTTGGAGGGGCTGATGCTGTGGCATAGCAAGTGAAGCACCGCCTACAGTGCCGGCATCCCATGTGGATGCTGGTTCAAGTCCCAGCTGCTCCTCTTCCCATCCAGCTCTCTGCTATGACCTGGGAAGGCAGCAGAAGATGGCCCAAGTGCTTGGGCCCCTGCACCCATGTGGGGGACCAGGAAGAAGCTCCTGGCTTCGGATCGGCACAGCTTAGGCCAATTCAGCCATCTGGGGAATGAACCAGTGGATAAAAGATCTCTCTCTCTCTCTCTCTCTCTCTCTCTGCCTCCGACTCTGACTCTTCCTTTCAAATAAAATTTAAAAATCTTTAAAAAAAAAACTTTCCTTGGAAATTGTTGGGAGGGTGAATTTTATGTGTTTTCTTGATAGAATTTCCAAAAGGAAAGCATTCTTTCTTCCTTTCTTTTTTTTTTTTTTAAAGATAATTTATGGCCGGCGCCGTGGCTCACTTGGTTAATCCTCCACCTGCGGCACCGGCATCCCATATGGGTGCCAGGTTCTAGTCCTGGTTGCCCCTCTTCCAGTCCAGCTCTCTGTTATGGCCCGGGAGGGCAGTGGAGGATGACCCAAGTGCCTGGGCCCCTGCACCACATAGGAGACCGGGAAGAAGCACTTGGCTTCTGGCTTCGGATCAGGGCAGCACTGACCATAGTGCCATTTGGGGAGTGAACCAATGGAGGGAAGACCTTTCTCACTGTCTCTCTCTCTCTCTCTCTCACTGTCCTTAACTCTACCTGTCAAATAAATAAACAAATAAAAATAAAAATAATTTATTTTATTTGAAAGGCAGAGTTATAGGGGCCTTACTGGAAAGATGGCCGCCACAACCAGGGCTGGGCCAGATCTCCCATGTGGGTTACAGGAGCCATCTTCGGCTGCTTTCCCGGGCACATTAGCAGGGAGCTGGATCAGAAGTGGAGCAGCCGAGACTCAAGCCAGCGGGCCTGTGGGATGCTGGGATCGCAGGTGGCGGCTTCCCCCACTGTAGCACAGCGCCAGTCCCTCCCCAGGTCTTTGTGCTGGCCCACAGTGGAGGAGGCTTCTCTCTGCCTTGGTGTGGCTGTTTCCCTGTCTGTCCAGTGGGGGAAGAGTTGGACGAGTCTGTGAAGTCGGGAGTCCAGCCTCTGGGGGAAGGGGTCGTGGTTAGAGAGGGCCACATGAGGGCTTCCCAGGCCTGCTGGGTGCTGTGGGCCGACGGCAGGCGGGGCCGGGGAGCCTGCAGGCTTCAGGTGGGCTGAGAAGGGGGGGCTTTCTCTGCTGAGCTTGGGGCCTTCGCATAGAGTACTACTCTTGTGGCTGCTGTCTCTCTGCCACCAGGTGTTTGAGTGTGGCTGGGGGCGGGACGTGGCGGGGCATGGAGCAAGGCCTGGAGGGAAAAGTGGGGGACCCCGTGCTCTGAGTAGTGGGGTCCCAGCGTGGGCTGGCCCTGGCTCTCGGGGTTCCAGTCCAGGGTGCGAGCCCTCCGTTCTCCCTGCCATCCTCAGCTGCCAGTAAGCAACCAGAATGCACCCCAAAGGGGAAGGTGGCTAGAAATGGGGTTCTGCGGGCTGTGGGGGGGTATGGGGAAGCCCTTTCTGGAGCCCGGGTTCCTGGTTTGTGAATCAGACAAGTTGCCGTCACACACAGGGGCCGAGAGGCAGCAAGGGGGCAGGTGAGGAGCAGCTGGTGGTGCGGGGGGAGGCAGAGGCAGAGAGGTTGGCTTAACTTAGTGCCTCTCATCCCCGGAATCGGAGCCGCAGCCTGGTTGACAAGTTCCCACAGGCCTCCCTGAGCCAGCCCGGGACAACGTGGTCGGGGTCAGGCAAAGGGGGCTGGTTGCAAACAGCTGGTGGTCCTCGGGATCGGCTCACAGAGTGTGTGGCAGAGCCGTCAACCTGGGCCCAAGAGGCACCCGGCCGCCTGCCCTCGCCAGCTGTGCGGCGCCGCCGTGAGGCACACCTGACACCTGTAACCCGAGAGCCCCAGCGATGCCCCTCCCGCCCCGCCCTTGCACTGAAGGAACATTCCCTCGCTAGGGATTGAATGTTGTGATCAACATGAGCCTCACGAGCCCGGCCAAGCGGGAAAAGTGACTCAGCAAAATTAACCTTCACTGGGGACGCCCGCCCGGCTGCTTCGGGGCTGTGGGAGCCTGCCTGGTGTCAGGTGCTTGGTACACAAAGTCTCGCTTCCCACACAACTGTTGTCTTCTTGCCCTTTCCTTACGAGGTCGGGTCTAAGAGGCTTGGGAAGGAGCTCTGGTGGGTGTGCCTGATCTTTGACACATCCAGTCTGAGTTGCAGTGTCGGGCTGGCGTTGTGCCCTCGTGGGTAAGCCACCACCTGCAGCACTGGCATCCCGCAGGGCACCGGCTCAAGTCCCAGCTGCTCTGCTTCTGATCAGCTCCCTGCTAATGCGCCTGGGAAAGCAGTGGAAGACGGCCCAAGGCCTCGGGCCCCGCATCCACATGGAGACCCAGATGGAGCTCCTGGCTCCTGGCTCTGGCGTGGCCCAGCTCCAGCTGTGCCGTCAGTTGGGGAGTGAACCAGCTGATGGAAGATGATTCTCCTTTCCCTCTCTGTGTAACCCTGCCTTTAAAAAACACAGACAACACGAGTCACAGCAGCCTGCACTGGGTTGGAGGCGTCGGGATGCCCACGGGCTGCTCAGGAAGACAGCTGAACCTGCTGCCGCGGAAGCTCGCGTCCCATGCCCGAGTGCCTGGTTCCGTCCTGGCTGCTGTGTCGGCAGCCCAGCTGGGAGGCGGCAGATGATGCCTCAGGTCCTTGAGTCTGTGCCCCCCGAGTCAGAGACCCCAGGTCCAGCCTCAGCAAGCCCAGCGCTGGCTGCTGTGGGCATCTGGAGGGTACAGCAGTGGGTAGAAGCTCTCTCCTCTCTGTTTCTCCCACAGTGTCCGTCCCTCTGCCTTTCAAATGCATGACTAAATCTAGAGGGGAAAGGAGAGCAAAACTGTGAGGGACTCGCTTCCTGCTTGGCCCCTGTGCCATGTGCCTTGCGTGGTGGCGGGACTCGGTAGGGCAGGCGTGAGACCTCCCCTCGTCCAGCCAAGGCCCCTGAACAAGGACAAGGAGCCGACACGAAGGGAACCTCTGCTGGGACACATGTGTAGTCTTCCTTCAAGTCGCTGGGCCTTGTCTCCTTGCCACTGACCACTGCTGTTCTCAGATCTCTGAGCCCTGGAACCACAGAGGTCAGGTCCGGTCCAGGTCAGGGGGCAGCTCTTGGGCTCTTTCATGAGGTTAACCCATGAGGAGAAGGCGATCGGCCCGCAGACCTCTCAGTGCCTTCCCCAGGGGGTTACGATGCATGGTGCCCCCACCCCCAGCCACACGTCAGAGGTTCTGTGTGGAGAGGCCTCCACCCCGGAGCCCTGCAGGTGTTTCATGGGGCTCTAGCACCGACTGTTTCTACAGCTTCTGCTTGTTTCGGTTTTATTTTAGACCAGCATCGTCCACGGTGGGTGCCGCTCATTTTGGTGCGCACAGTCCATGGGTTTGGGAACTTACATGAAGACACCTGTCCGTGCAGGCGGTCCCGCCCATGAGTAGCCGGCCCTGATCGGATGGCCCAGCAGGCAGGCTGCTGCTCCTCCCTTGGCTTGAAAGCCCAGTTTTACAGCGTGCAGTGCAGGTGTTAGAGTCCATGTACGTACCACTACAGGTGGCCAAGTTGGCAGGTGGACCCGCTTCCTCCTGGGTCAGGCCTCACGCTGCGCACATCCTCTATACTTGCGTCCCTCTAACAGGGCCCCTCGTCCGCCTGCCCTCCTCTGCCTGCCCTCCTCTGCCTCTGGCTTCGTCTTTGCTGCTCTGTTTGGAGCACCCGCTCCCTCTCCCTCTGCACTTGGTCAGTTTGGGTTTAAAGATTCAGCTCTGGTGCCCCCATGCCAGAAACTTCCTGCGTAGCTCTGGGGGCCTTCTCTTCTTGCCTTCCGCCGTGGCTTGGGCAGATCTCTGCCTGTTTTCCTTTGTGCCATGCCAGCCCCCCGGCGAGCAGGTGTTCAGGAAATGCCAGCTGAATGACTGACTAGAGGGGAGGCAGACAGAAAGTGAGACCACGCGGCAAAGCCAGAACCCAGCGCGGCAGCTCAGGCTTTGGTGAAGCACCTGGTGCTAACGAATGGCTTCCGTTATGGAAGGTTTTGTGTATGAGAGCAAAAGCAGCAGAGACCCTGCCCCCTGTTTGGCCCAGCAGAGCAGGCCGGGCCAGCAAGGCTGGCCAGGCACAGGAGAAGGCAGGCTGAGCCCGGCTCCTCCCACAGGCACTGGGGCCTGAGGATGCTGAGCCGAGCCCCAGAGGAAGCTGGGGTGCAAAGGAACTCGGACTCCTCTCTGAATGGCTTCGAGCCCCACCATCTGCTGCCAGGGAAGAAGGCAGCCCTGCAGGGCCTCCTTCGTGAGCTCAGAGTCGGGTCCTGCACAGCGGAGCCCCTCGCCGCAGACAGCCGCCGTGTACTGCCCCTTGGAGGCCCAGGACGTGCGAGAGCTCGCCCGTTCTGCTCCTTGCCCAAAGCTGGGGTCCCGAGAACACAGGGAAGGCAGCTTGCCTTTCTCCAGACCACACCTCTCTGTTCTGGCCTCCTAGCCCCGGACCCGAGGACTAGGAGGGAACCCTGAGAGCGCTGTTCCTGGGCGGCGCTTACGATGTCTGTTGCGTCTGGGAGCTTGCTAATCCCGGGTGAAACGGGACTACATTCCCACTGAATCCCACGTGAAATCCCCTTTGGCTCTAGGAGACAGCAGATAGCTATCTCCCTGTGCTCCCAAGTGCTCCTCTCCCGTCCATCTGCACCTCCCCTCACTTTTTCCTTTCGTCACTTTTAGAAGCATGATTTTGCTTGGGGAAGGTGTTTGGTTCAGCAGCGTAAGTTGCCGCTTGGGCTGCCTGTGTCCAGTCCAGCTTCCTGCTCCTGTGCACCCAGGAAGGCAGCAGGTGACGGCTCAGATCCTTGGATCCCTGCCACCCATGTGGAGGCCTAGATGAAGTTCCGGTGCCGGCTTGGGCCTGGCTGGCCCAGCCCTTATTACTGCAGGGATTTGGGGGAGTAAACCGGTGAATGGGAGCTCTCTCTGTGTACCTCTGCCTTTCAAATAAAATGAAAATACATTAAAAGATGATTTTTATATATTTAAGAGGGAGATAGAGGAAACACTCACATTCCCTGGTTCACTCCCTAAATGCAATGACTGGGAAGAAGCCGGGAGCCAGGAACTCAAATCCCGAGGGGGTGCACTAACAGGAAGCTGCAGAGTGGAGTAGGGTTTGGAACTGAACCCAGGCACTTCAGGGGGTGCAGGCGTCCCAGGGCCAAACACCCGCCAACGCCCTTCACTTTGGCGGTTACCTGCAAAGTTTTTTTACTGCAGGGGGCAGGTACCCATAAACGCCAGCTCCTTCAGTACAGTCCAGAAAACTCTTCAGTAACTTTTGGGAACATAATTAACTTGTCTGTGGTGGCATGTTGCCATCCCTGAAGCCACAGTGGCTTTCATAAACATCCTCCATGAGGTCCCAAAAGTAAAGTCCATGTTTCAAGGCAAGGTTGACTTTGTTTACTAAATAATAGCCAGAAAATTATTGCACCTTGGTGTCGAATTCCAAATAGAGCTAAGAGGCTTATCAACACAGGCCTGACCTTTATCAATTACCTGAACAGGAACCTGCCCGTGAGCATTTGTTTTGTTTATTTATTTGTTAAAAGGAGACAGCCAGCCTCCATCTGCGGTTCACTCCCCAGATGCCTGCAGGCAGTCACAGGTGGTCACTGCAGCCAGGAGCTGGGAGGTTCATCTAGGTCTCTCGCATGTGCAGCAGGGCCCCGACGACCTGGGCCATCGCCTGCTGCTTCCCAGGGCGCTCACTAGCGGGAGCTGGAATCCAGAGTGGAGCTGGCACTCACACCCAGGGGTCCAACACGGGCAGCTCACACGTCGGCTCTGAGCCTCGGATTTCTGAGCTCTTGGTCTTAGCGTCAGCTGGGCGGACGGTGGCTATCATGGAAAGGGCTCCAGGTAAATGGTTTCCTAAGAACCTTCCCTGTGCCCCACGAGGTGCCTTTCACAGTCTGCCGGAGGCTCTGACGCTTGTACGTTACTGGTGTAATGGCAGATGCTAGAGTTGGTACAAGTGGCCGGTAGTCTAGTTGAAGATTGTACATGTAGATTCAAGACAGTGAGCTGAACTGGGCTTCTGTTGCCTTGCCATTGGCCCCTTCAGTGTACTTCTTAGTTCCAACAGACAACTTCAGAGTCCACAGTTCAGTCTGCTTTGACAGGCCGGCTGTGATGCAGTCGTGATTACCTTGTGCAGCTGCCACAAAGCTTCTAGTTGTGGGGAGCAACTCGGACTAGACTAAGTTACTGGAATTAGACTTATTCTATGCATCTGCTCTCCCACAATATGGCGCTGGGAGAGGAGGAAACAACTTCTACGCAGCTGCCTCTCGCCAATTTGATTGACTGAGCTGCAGGAGCTGATCTTGCTCCTGATTGGAGGAGAGCAGCGTACTCGGCGTGTGGGTAGCAGAGTTGGGATTGGTGGAAGAGGACTATAAAGGAGGAGAGAGACAACATGCACCAGGAACATCTAAAGGGAACATCCGGATAACATCTGAGCAGCCCCCGAGAGAGCCGGCCGGCGGTGTGCCGCTCCCCCGCGGAAGTGGGGAAAGTGGCAGGGGGAACCGCCCTTCCACGGAGGTGGAAGGGACAGGGACGGTAGCCAACCCGGGAAGAACCAGCAGCAAACCCGGGAAGGGCCGAGCAGACGAAAGCACAGCGCAGGGTCCTGTGTCGTTCCTCCGTGAAGAGGGGGAGCGACACTAGTCACTGCTGTGCCTTGGTGGTAGAGCAGTTAAAGGGGTGACTGATAGAAAGGTTTTGTATTTGAATTTAAATCTCAAAAACACAGCTTAACAATCCTTATCAAAATGACTACTGATTGGCCAGTGACTGTTACGTCATTGTTTCTTCTGAGTAAAAAATCTGGATTTTAGCTCCAGGAAAACCTGGGAAACTCGTTAGATTCCTACCCACCGTCCCACACCCCCCGTCCCACAATCTCTGATGTTTTTTCCCCGTTTCTTCAAGCTCCCCAGGAGACTCTGTGTGTGCTAACGTTAGAGAGCCTCGCTGCTGTGTTATCCACATTGCAGCTGAGTCAGCACTGGGTAAGTCCTCTTCAGTTTGTCCGTAAAATGATCTCAGTCTTCTAGGCCATGGAGGCCTTGGTACTTCCTCCTGATTCTTTAGGATTCATTCACAAAGGGCAAGTTCTACTGTCTTTGTAATTTTCAAAGTCCAAGAAATTTCTAAAGAGCAAAATGAAAATTATAATTGGGTAATTAAAAAAAGGAACTTGACATTAGATTTTTCAAATAATAGGTTAGCATTTTATTTTTCTATTCTTGCCACTCAAAATTCATAGGGTGTGAAAAGATAATAGAATATAATCAAAATAATGTACAAACAAAATTCAAAAACATTTAACCATCTATTCTAGCTGTTCTTTGTAAAATACACAACAGTAAACAGAAACATCTTTATATAAATTATGCTTAACAATCTGTATACACTGTAAAATAATTATTAAGATCACACGAAGGTCCTAGTGCAAGCAGCAGTATATGAAAGTGCAAACACAGTGAGTGATGAACCACTTAGCGCCAACTTCTCACTCCAGCAAAGTCTGCTTCCATCCAAACACGGAAGGCCTCGCCACGGAAACCACAGTTCTCACTTGAAAGCAGTGTGACCGCGTTCACCCTGAGTGCTCTTGCCTCAGTGGGGCGGTGGGTTTTGAGCACCCATGTGACGTGGGCCATTCCAACGTCAATCTTTATACTTGTTAATGAAAACAATTCCAAAAAACCTCTGTATGTCAAAAACCTGTTGTCAACCTTTTATTCTCAAGTATTTTAAACTAAAAACACTCCCCCATAAAAATACATACTCTTGAGGAAGAATCCAACCATTCTAGCACAGGGTTTCCAAAGACAATCCTGCAGGAAATTCCACTTCTGCCTTCAAATCTCTTCGGGGCAGGGCACTCCTGAAACAGAATTTGCTTTGGATAACTTCTGCTTTCATCACCTTGGATCCCACTGAACAGTGTGGTCAGAGGCCTGAACACTCAGTCAGTGACATGAAATTCACTGGTACTAAGTGCTGTGAATTAGGAGAGCAGGTATCAGCTGGCTCGGAACTCCATCTTCAAAGACTGCGGATTCCCTTCAGCTCAGAGATGTTTTACATCCAAGTGCAGGGGCTGGCATCGTGGCTTGGCAGGTGGGTCCGCCGCCCACAGTGCCAGCATCCTGTGTGGACGCCGGTTCGAGTCCCGGCTGCTCCATTTCCGATCCAGCTCTCTGCTATGGCTTGGGAGAGCAGTGGAGGATGGCCTAAGTCTTGGGCCCCTGCACTCGCATGGGAGACCTGGAGGAAGCTCCCGGCTTCACATCGGCGCAGCTCTGGCCATTGCGGCCAATTGGGGAGTGAACCAGCGGATGGAAGACCTCTCTCTCTCTCTGCTTCTCCTTCTCTCTCTGTGTAGCTCTGACTTCCATATTGATAAATAGATCTTAAAAAAAAAAAAAAAAATCCAAGTGCAGGGTGTGAGGAAAGGGTACAGGGATGAGAAGTGGAAATGTGGTTTTAACAAAACCTCAGTCACTTTACACAGAGCACAATTACATATCCCAGGAACTTGTTCTTTCTTTTTTTGGATTAAAAACACTAGCTTGAATTTCAATAAGAGAAGCACAGTAATGGAAATGACAAGAATATCAACATGTGGTTTTGATAACTCAGTCCTTAAAGCACACTGCAAAACCTCTGGTTTTCATATGAATGCAGGCTATCTCTTACTTCCTATTAATTTTCCATTAAGGAATTTCTATTTGCTAATTTTTTCATGCTTTCTTGAAGATTTTTTGAGACTTCACCAAGTTACACATGTTTAAAATGATCTAAACAAGCACTCCAAATAAACAGAAGGAGCCCTGACAGATTTCCCTTTCTATAAGCTAATCTCAGTACTCGGGTCAAATTTTACTTGGCAATAAATTGTTGCAAACCTCAGTCATGTAAGTGATTAACAAGACTGAGTCAAGTACCAGTTTCAGAAAACATAAACTTTGCCCTTGAAATTCTCAAAGTGCATTAACTAGAAGTATACTGTTTTTAATGAGATGAACTTGTGAAAATGTTGGGTTTTCAATGTGGTTAATGAAATCATTTCCCAGAAGGCAAGAAACACTGTTACAGCTATCACCCTATGTCAATGATTGACAGGCAGTTCATATGCTGGAAATTGTACTAGTACAGAGATGTATGAGTCAGTGGGAAACTCGGGAAAAGAAACAATGTTCTACTTTTCTGCTGTAAGTCATAGTAAATGTGTATGTGGGTGCAGGTATACAAAACTAAAATTTAGATCTATGCAGGCAGTATCTGAATTCATGGATCTTTGGCACTTACAAACAGAGTGGTTCAACTTAGCCAAGGGAGGAGTATTTTTTAACACACTTTAGGAAATGTCTGTTCCCCAATTTAAAAATGCTATAATCTCCATTCTAACTGTATACTGAGATAAACTGGAATTGGTCAGTTTAACTACATATGATCCAAAAGTATCATCAACAGCAGGCATTGCAACAGGTGAGGGGTAAAAATCTCTTTAAAAATAGAAAAGAGGGATGAACCTTTCAATTTTTAGAGTTTTGGACTTCAACATCTTTTGAACAGTGCATGATCTGTATGGAATTCCAGTGTTAACAACCACAGCGCAGCAGCCGACAGTGCAGGGACAAACTAACACCCTCAGCGCCGACTTCTTCATGGGAGACACCCCACTGGGGCACAGGCAGGACTGTGCGCTTCTGTGGGGAGCAATCCGGACTAGACTAAGTTACTCGAATTAGGACTTATTCTATGCATCTGCTCTCCCACAATATGGCGCTGGGAGAGAAGTAAACAGCTTCCGCACAGCTGCCTCCAGTTCAACCAATTAACTGTAGGACTTGCTCCTGATTGGAGAGCAGCGTACTCAGCCGAGTTGGGATTGGCGGAGGAGGACTATGGAGGAGGAGAGAGACGGCATGCACCGGGGACGTCTATGGGGAACATCTAGGGGAACCCGTGCAGCCCCCAGAGAGCCGGCCGGCGGTGTGCCGCTCCCCTGCGGAAGTGGGGAATGCGGCCAGGGGGAACTGCCCTTCCACGGAGGTGGAAGGGATAGTAGCCAACCCGGGAAGAACCAGCAGCAAACCCGGGGAGGGCCGAGCAGACAGAAAGAACAGCGCAGGGTTCAGTGTTGCTCCCCCACGAAGAGGGGGAGCGACATAGTGGTGCCGTGACTCGGATAGGAAACCTAGGAGGGAAAGACCGGGAAGAAGTGGGAAATTACTGGAGAGAGAGACTAGCAAAGAGCCTAGGGGAAGGCCGGACGGAAAGAGTGCCGGTGAAAAGCTAGTCAGAACCTAGGAAAAAAGCCGCGGGGGAAGAAAATTAGAAGCTAGGAAGGAGGTATTAACTGGGAACGTCTGGGAGACTCAGTCTTCCATTACGCTCACTGCTCCAACATGTCACAGACGGTACAGACAATGGAGTTCTTTGGCTACTCTTTGCCCACTGGCTACCTCTTCCTCCTCCTGGGCACCATCCTCTGTTTCTCCCTAAAGATCATCTATGGGCTAAATATGGTTTCTCTCTCTCTCTCTTCCTACTCCCCACCTCGTCGCAGCTTTTCCTCTAAGCAAGGGAAACGAGGGGGGAGGAAAATTCATGCATTCGTAAGAGCAATCGTAGAGACGTCCCCCTGGTTTCCACAGCAGTGGAGGCAGGTGGGACGGAAAATGCGCGAGGCTGGGGAACCGATAGAAGTGCTGAAGCTGTGGCAACTCGTTGATCAGGTGCTTCAGAACCCCACGGAAGGGATCGAGTTGTTGCTTAATGAGGGGAGTGAAATGCAGGAAGAATTATGGCAGGGCAGCCAGGCGAGCAACTATTGTAACGAACAAGTGAGAAGAAAATCAAAGAAGGATTTAGAGAGCCAGGAAGCTTATGGGGGGGAGAAGGAAGCTGAGGAGGGAACCTCGCCCCCGAGAGAGATGCCTGGCCATACAAGGCTGGCAAATTCAACCATAAAGGATGAATCACCACCCCGGTATCGCCCATTGGTACTACCAAAGTTTCCTCCTGTAAAGAAAAGCCCCTTTTTTCCCCATGAGATTGAAGAAGAGTGGGAGGAAGAAGGAGTGATGGAGGGAGTAGGTATGCAGGAGGAGCTAGAAAGGCCAAGAACCGAAAACAAGCAAAGGGGAGCTGTTTATAGAAAACCTGCTTGGGAGCAGTACCAGGAACCAGGCCAGGTGTTTCCTGTAATTCAGGATCCACAGGGAAACAGGGGATGGACGCCTCTTGACCATAAATTACTTAAAGAGTTGCAACAATCAGTACAATTGTATGGGCCCCATGCAAGTTACACTCAGGCAATCCTTGATAACATCGGGCAGCAAGGCCTAATACCTGAGGATTGGAGAAACTTAGTAAAGGCGGTATTAGGCGGGGGTGACTTCCTCTTGTGGCTAGCTGCCTATAAAGAATTTGCGCGAGAATATTCAAAGCAGAACTATCAAACAGGGAATCAAGCATGGGATGAGGAAATGTTAAATGGAGAAGGGCGATTTGCCTGTCCCGATGAGCAGGCCCGATTACCAACAGCTGTCCTCTTACAGGTGAGAGAGATAGCAAGAAGAGCCTGGAAGGTGATACCCAGAAAAGGAGAAGTAAGACACAGCCTAACTAAGATAGTACAGGGCCCTACCGAACCTTACGCTGATTTCGTGAACCGATTAATGGAAGCAGCAGGAAACATTTTCGAAACCGTGGAAGAAGCAATGCCCTTAGTCAAAAGATTGGCGTATGAACAGGCCAATAAAACGAAATAGAGAGAAATAAGGCCTCCCCTCAACATGCCAATTAGAAGGCTTGGATTCGGTCTGCCCGATTAGTGAGGCGATGAGCACCTGGGCGGCTAGCCGCAGGTCACCGAAGACAGGCACGAATTAACATCAGTAAAGCTTCCCCACAATGCAACAATGAGAAGGCTTGGATTCGGTTTGCCTGATAGGTTTTGTAAACACCTGCAGGCAGTTCTAGCAGAGCAGAGTATGCGCTGCAGGGCACCGAACACAGGCACGCATCAGCGCCTAAAAACCTCCTCACAACATGGCGAAGAGAGGACCCGGATTCGGTTTGCCTGATGGATAGGACTTGTAAGAGCCTGTGGCAACTCTAGTGTGTGCCGCGGGACACCGAAGACAGGCGCGTATCAACGCCAAAAATAAAAAGAAAGGGGGATCTGTGGGGAGCAATCCGGACTAGACTAAGTTACTCGAATTAGGACTTATTCTATGCATCTGCTCTCCCACAATATGGCGCTGGGAGAGAAGTAAACAGCTTCCGCACAGCTGCCTCCAGTTCAACCAATTAACTGTAGGACTTGCTCCTGATTGGAGAGCAGCGTACTCAGCCGAGTTGGGATTGGCGGAGGAGGACTATGGAGGAGGAGAGAGACGGCATGCACCGGGGACGTCTATGGGGAACATCTAGGGGAACCCGTGCAGCCCCCAGAGAGCCGGCCGGCGGTGTGCCGCTCCCCTGCGGAAGTGGGGAATGCGGCCAGGGGGAACTGCCCTTCCACGGAGGTGGAAGGGATAGTAGCCAACCCGGGAAGAACCAGCAGCAAACCCGGGGAGGGCCGAGCAGACAGAAAGAACAGCGCAGGGTTCAGTGTTGCTCCCCCACGAAGAGGGGGAGCGACAGCTTCCTGTTTCCTGCCTTTCTCTCAGTTTGCTCCTCTTGAAGGGGAGCAGTACCCCAGTTATGCTGTGGGGGTTCTCGGCTGCATGTGAGCCTAGCTAAGTCCTGTACCTGGGAACCCTGGTGCAGCTCCTTTCTAGAGGCTCCGGCCATCAGACTCTCCCTGGCTGGGGAAATTCCCACCCATTAGCTGTGGTCTACAGAATGACTTCATCTGTCCCTCTGATTCCAGAGTCAGCATGGGAATGAGGGTCTTGGGTGGGAAGTGTGTACCAGAAAGCATTTTCCCCGTTGGAGAAACCAGGAAGCGCTCTCCTTTATACCAATTTATGCCACAAATAACCTGCATAATCGAGTGGATACGCTGGGAAATGCTTACAGACGGGCATGTTCCTGAAGGTACGCACGAGAGGCTGTTGTGTTAACAAGGCTTAATGGAGTTAGGACTTGAGGAGTACTTTAAACCCATGCGCTGAAAGAAACCAACAGGCTGCCATGTCATCTGGCCTCAGTGCTACTGATATTTCTATGCAGAGAAAAACTTCTGTTTTCATTTCGGAAGGAGCTCAAAGTGAACCAAAATAGCTGTATTACTAAAACCAACAGCCTCCTAAGAAACAACCTCGTCAGCACAGCTAACTAGTGGTTCCATCCAGTCAAGTCCTCAGGCCTTGTCTGCTTCCCAGGTTCCATTTTCCATGACAGAATGGACTACCAGTAACTGTGACTTGGGACAATGGCTACAGGAAAACATTAATTTTGATATTAGAATTATTTCTGAAGAAATTAGAACAATCTTTTCTCCATGGAATTGGTTAAATATACCATGAAAACTTGATGCAGAAATCTTAAACTTGAGAGTCTTTAAAAATACATTTTTTTGGCACTTTTTATCTTACTCATGGAATCACAGGCATATGAAGCAAAGAACTAAATTTCTCAGGAAATTATAATGCTGTTAAAAAATCAAAGTTCTCTCAGTAGTAGGCCAGGTGTGAGGCTGGAGACAATATCACACGGCAAGTATTTTATCCAAACAAGTCTTTGTGCTATGAAGAGCTAAGAGCTAGCTGAGAGCCACTCAAAAAAGTGAAAACTGGAAATAAGCATTCATTTTCTGGCTACCATGACATAAAATGTCAAAGAAAGCCCGAGAGCTAGGGGACAGGAGTGAACTCCCCACGTCTGCGTGATGTTGAAGCAGAACCAGCGGTCTCTTCTCAGGCGTGCTGGCCCCCACAGCCAAACTGTGCCCCGCACCCTGCTCGCGGCTTGCCCTGGGGAGGACCTGCGAGTGTGCAGACTCGGGCCGACGCTGCTTTTGCTGAAGAAGCACAGGAGACTGCACTGGACGCCCATTAGGACTGGAACACTTCAGGGCTGGCAGCTGGGATGGAGGCAGGGCCTACCACACTGACAGTTATCGCTGTGTACCAGGGAGGTCCTTTTCTTCATAGGCCGATCCCAAAGGGACCAGGACAAGACTCCATCACCACTGATGATGGTGACATCACTGATCCAGAGATAAACACAGTATCAGACACAACCCACTACCACACTCATGGTAAATGCAAAAGCCTCTGGGATCTTAAACTTTATTCTAAATAATCTGAAAGAATCTCCTAACAACCCTACAGATGTATCATCTCAAATACTCACATTTTCAGAGTGCACTCTAGATTAGACACATTCAAATGAAACATCTGCCCAACAAGGAAGCCAAACATTAGAGTTTGTTTTATTGCATGACGTTTGCATAAGAAAAACTATTATTGAAAACTGTAAGGCATCATGCAATCACTGATAAGCTAATTATTAACTGTACACTTAAGAGAGGTGGACATATAATCTAAAATTTAAAAACTAGTTCCAAAAAAGTACATAAAAAATTTAACATGATGAGCCTTTAAATATGTATCTGTAGTTTCACGTTGTTAGAAAGTGCTTCAAATGTACTGCTGGAAAGACGTTCTTTATAAATGGTGCTGGGGTGATGTCAGATTATAAACTGTAAAAATTAATTATTTTCATGGAATTCGAAAGCTAATGTGATATTCAAACTTACTGCTGAATCAGTTTTCAATTCTCACTCAAATTAAGTTGATAGATTAATAAGCTACAAAACATCTGCTTTATAACCAACAAAAGTCTTGAATTCAAGTTATGCACGTTGAGTGATCAGATCTCTGGGAGCCTGACTGTGAGGCCCGGAAGCAGTGCAGGCTGGTGTTAATCAATGTACTGCGCCATCCAGCGGAAGCCTTCTCCATACCCTTGCCTTTTGAGCACACTGCACATGAAGACTTCTAAAGGGCGAGCATTCAGTTCTTTGAGAGACACGTTCCCCTAGGAGAGAACACGGACACTCAGTTCCACGCCCGCAGAATCACAGGTGCTACGTTAGAACACTGGGGACTGGGGAAGGCTATGGTTGCTTGACCTCCACGTTCCCACAACACACAGAAAGCTGCCTCCCCTCACAACACCTTGGGGCAGAATGGCCCTTCAGTGGGAAAGAGATGAGCCTGTAAGGCACGCAGAATAAAAGTAACATGACTTAGAAAAAAAAAATCCAAACTGGCCCCACTGATCTTAAAGACAAACTCTCTCTGAGCAAGTTTAGGACCAAATAAAGCACTTTCTCAAATGAATGTGGAGCTGACTTATTAAAAAGAAGACCGAGAGAACAGCTCTACCCTGAAGAACGATAATGCAAACCAAGGAAATGTTACCTATAAACTGAGGTTTTCCCATGGTTTACTTGGGATTTTTGAAAACTAATGCTAATACTAATACAAAGCCTAGTACATACGCACAAAAATAATGTATCCTAAAGCTTGTTATAAAGTATATGTTCAGAAAACTCTAAAACACTCCTGTTCTTAGGTCTTAAGTTTCTCTGGTCAACTTGGACCTAAACACACTATGGTATGTTTAAATACTCAAATATAGTATTTGGTGGCTAACTTTTTTCCTTCAATATTTATTTACTGCATTATTTGAAAGGCACAGTTACTGGGGGGAGAATGGGAGGTAGGTAGAGATCTTCCATTCTTCAGATCGTTCCCCAAATGGCCACAGTAGCCAGGGCTGAGGCGGGCTGAGGCTGGCTGAAGCCGGAAGCTTGGAATTTCATCCAGGTCTCTCATGTGGTGGGGCGGGGCCCAAACACTTGGGCCATCTGCTGCTTTCCCATGCAAATTAGCAAGGAGCTAGATCAGAAGTAGAGCAACTGAGACTTGAACTGGTGCTCCTATGGGATACTGGTGTTGAACACAGAGGCTTAACCTGCTGGAGCCCAACACCAGCCTCTTGGTGGCCAATTCTGATAATTTATGGTATGGAAAGCTTTCATTTCACTTCCTAAAAAGTACAAGCCTTAAGCAAAACGGGGCCCTGGTATTTTTGTCATCACCAAGAAAAGGTTTTGTTGAGGGGCCTGCACTGTGGCACAGTGGGTTACCACCCTGGCCTGAAGTGCCAGCATCCCACATGGGTGCTGGTTCTAGTCCCGGCTGCTCCTCTTCTGATCAAGCTCTCTCTTATAGCCTGGGAAAGCAGTGGAGGATGTCCCAAGTCCTTGGGCCCCTGCACCCACGTGGGAGACCCGGAGGAAGCTCCTGGCTCCTGGCTCCTGGCTTCGGATTGGCTCAGCTCCAGCCGTTGCAGCCAACTGGGGAGTGAACCATCAGATGGAAGACCTCTCTCTGTCTCTCCTCTCTCGGTGTAACTCTGACTTTCAAATAAATAAATAAATAAATATTTTAAAAGAAAAAAAAGATAATGAGCTTTATGAGGCTGGACAGTTGTAATTTAAGAAGACATCGGAGCCGGCGCCGTGGCTCAATAGGCTAATCCTCCACCTTGCGGCGCCGGCACACCGGGTTCTAGTCCCGGTTGGGGCGCCGGATTCTGTCCCGGTTGCCCCTCTTCCAGGCCAGCTCTCTGCTATGGCCAGGGAGTGCAGTGGAGGATGGCCCAGGTGCTTGGGCCCTGCACCCCATGGGAGACCAGGAAAAGCACCTGGCTCCTGGCTCCTGCCAGGATCAGCGCGGTGCGCCGGCTGCAGCGGCGGCCATTGGAGGGTGAACCAACGGCAAAGGAAGACCTTTCTCTCTCTGTCTCTCTCTCTCACTGTCCACTCTGCCTGTCAAAAAAAAAAAAAAAAAAAAAAAAAAAAAAAAAAATTTAAGAAGACATATGTACTGCAGAATCAAACTTGCTGGATTTTTTTTTTTTTTTTACCTTTCCAGTTGTGTGGCCATATAAACCAAACATCTCTCGTAACCTCTCTTCACTAATAGCTTCAGGTCTGTCGATCTTATTCCCAAGAATCAATATAGGCACATTAGCAATGGTTTCATCTGTCATTAGTGACTGAAAGAAACAATACAAACAATAAGAAACTGACATGAAGATATCTAAAAAGCCTATTTTGATGAGACACCATAATAGTCAACACAATAGTTCATTCTAGACCTGATCATGGAATGCCAACTCCCTATGGCAAACTCTGCCTACATCCTAATGTGCTTGATTAAACCATTACCACAACTCTGTTGCCTTCCTGGGGCTCCCGTAAAAGCTTACCCTGTTCACTACGTAAATCAGTGAGATCGAGCAGCAAGACCAGCACCCTGGAGGCAGACAGACCTGGTTTTGTTTCTGGTTCTGCTTCCAAGGTGTGACCTTGGGCAAGTTAACCTCATGGAAGCTCCGAGAACTGGGAACAGAAGCATTAAGTAATATGCAGTGTTTGGCATTCCCTGACCCTGTTTCATGGCCACAGAGTCTACTGGGACTTTGCCACATGAATAAACATTAGTTTGCCTGCTTTGACAGCGGAACAGATCACGGACTGGATTACTCTGTTGCCTCAGAACTGGAACCGGCCTTGCCTGTTTCTCCCAAGCCCTCTGGAGAAGAGAGGAGGTAACTACACAGGCCCCTGCTCACTCCTGGGAGTGGTGATAAAGACAGTATGTTGTACCAGTTCCAGGTTCTGGCCAACTCCTAAAGAAATGGCTTCTAGGAAACTAGGAACATAAGACCAGCCCACTCAAGGAATGCAGCAGACAGGAATATACCAGAAGATCATGCTTTGTGCAGGGCGTGCTCAAGGCTTCAGGAAGGGTGTCTAAATACTTTGTCAATAGCTACAATTACTCCGAGTTACTGCTTCTGTCCTCTTTGAGAAACCACTACTTAAAGCAATCACTGAACTTAGCTAATGGTCAGGAATTTCATAAGGGACAGCAAAAAAGTTGTATTCTGATACCTGTATCTCCAACCTATTTCTTTAGGTTTACCAGAATGATTTTTAAAATATGATTAATTTTAATTACTTACATCAAGTTCTTCTTTTGATTCTAACAGCCTCTCATGGTCTGCACAGTCCACCAGAAATACTATGCCATTGATAGCAGGAAGGTAGTTTTTCCACACTCTTCGAGCTAACAAAAGCAACCAGAGTTAGATATTATTTGCTGGTCAAACCCAGCAAATGGATTGCTGGAAGAGTCCAACAAGACAGCAAGTGAAGTTACTGCTTAGTTGCTTCTACTTCACTGTACAGCCAGGTAAATCTTTTCCCCAATAGTGCCAAAAACTTTCTATCAACCCAAAGAAATTTCAGGCTTTCCTTTATTGTAGGCAACTTAAATACTTTATTTTCTCTCCGTTTTCCCATGTGAAAACAGAATTGATATTTGCTTTCATAGGTCAAGGACACATGTTAAGTTCATTAGATAAATTACATAAATGTAACATATGAGCAGAAAGCTATTTTATAAACATACACAAAATTCATTTTTTGACACTGCCTGTTTATCAAGCTTTTTTGCCAAGGATAAATCTGAAGCTAGGACTAGGTACTAGCCTGTTAAGCTAAAATAATAAAAGCAAACCATTCTGTTCACAACAGAAAACAAGCTTAAGTGTTAATACATAATTAAAGTCTGTGAAACTGTAAGAGTGATTTTTCCAGGAGTCTTTCTGAGAGGACAGAAGCGCTTTTGGGGTACACCAGAATACTCTACTCTAACTTGAGTTTTCTGACATACCTCAAAAACAACACAAAACTGAAGTTTTAGACAAACTCCATTAGATTTCAGCTCACTCTAGTCATATTCCAGAAGTAAATATCCATGAATTATGACTTAGTGTGTTCCGACAATGCCAAATACTTAATGGTCTGGTCTGGTTGTAGTACAGAGAGCAGGAAGGAGAACAGCAGGAAACAAAGACCAGAAAAACAAAGTGGGCTTAGATCTCAAAGATCTTGGGTGCCAGGTCAATGAGTTTGGCTTGCATTTTCTAAGTAATGAGTTGGTTAATGAAGCCTTACAAAGTGGTAACATGTTCATAACCTGACTGTGATGGCAGGTGAAAGGCAGACTGAAGGGGAGACAGAATGGAAGCTAAATTGTACTCATACTTTATCACGCTAGGCAATTCTGACTTACATTGACCAAGAGTTATCAAGTTAGTTTTGTTTTTTCTTTACAAATTCTAATTTATTTTCATTTTATTGGAAAGTCAGACAGTAACAGACAAACATCTTCCATCCTCTGATTCACTCCCCAAATGCCCACAATATCCAGGGCTGGGCCACAGTGAAGCCAGGAGCCCAGAACTCAACCCAGCTCTCCCAGGTGAGTGGCGGGAACCCAAGTACTTGAGCCATGACCTGCCACCTACCATCCCAAACAGCATCTTCACTGCTGTGCCAAAAGCAGTTCCTCATTCCTTGTTTCCAAAGCATTTACCTAAGGACCGTAATTCTTAAATTGTAAGCCTACTCTGGCCTTGCTTGAACAGAATGAGATTTTATGGACTAGAATATAATGGTTGCATTTAAATTTTTTAAAATTTTTACTTTTTTTTTTAATTTTTAGATTTTATTTATTTCAGAGGCAGAGTTATAGAGAGGAAGAGACAGAGAAAGGTCTTCCTTCTGCTGGTTCACTCCCCAGATGGCTGTAACGGCTGTAGCTGGGCCAATCTGAAGCCAGGAGCTTCCTCCAGGTCTCCCACACTGGTACAGGGGCCAAAGGACTTGGGCCACTTGCACTGCATTTCTAGTCCATAAGCAGGGGACTGGATCAGAAGAGGAGCAGCTGAGACTTGAACCGGTGTCTACATGGGATGCTGGCGCCACGGGCAGAGGCTTAGCCTACTACACCATAGCGCCAGCCCCTCCATTTTTTTTTTTAATTAAGTTAAAATAAACAAAGCAAATATAATAATAATAATAGAATCTTACCTTGAACATGTCCACCCAGGTCAAAAGTTGTAAAGGTCATGCCAGCAATGGTGAGTTCTTCTGAAGCTAAATAACAATACAAAATATTTTCACAACATGAAACACATTAACCTATCCATGACATGTATTATTACTTAATGTTTGATTCTCTTTAATTGCAAATAAAATCAAACTGGACACTTAGGAATTGACAAAAGAGTCCTTAGATACATGCCAATTCAAATTAACAATATAATACAAATGACTGTCATAATCAATTTTGTTCTTTACTACCCATCATAAATAAAGTACTTATCTATTTTCCCTTCTCTGTTCTTTCTACTGAAAATATTAGTCGAAGTTATTTGCCATGAATTCAAATAATGTTTTGTGTAACTTCAATAATTTTCTCTTATGGATGACATGAGACAGATTTAGTAATATAAGCAATTATTAAACATTTTGGCAGTTATTTCTTCAAATATTTTTTCTGTTCCCTCTACTCTCCATCTGCAACTTCAACTACAGGTTTGTCAGACTGCTTGATATTGTCTGACAAGTCACTGAGGCTGTTTATTCTTCTTTGTCATTTCTCTCTCTCTGCTTCATTTTGTATAGTTTCTATTGCATTGACCTAAGCCTGTGGACTTTCCTTCTGCAGTGCTAGCACTAATGGTCTGTTAATCCCACCCCAAGAAAATTTCATTTCCGATATTTAGAAGTTCCATCTTTTTTTTTTAAAGAGTTATTTATTTATTTGAAAGGCAGAGATAGAGAAGCAGAGGCAGAAAGAGGGAAGTGTTCCCGTCCGCTGGTTCACTCCTCAAATGGCTGGAGCTTGGCCAATCTGAAGCCAGGAGCTTCTTCTGGGTCTCCAACATGGGTGCAGGAGTCCCAGGACTTGGCCCATCTCCTACTGCTGGATGGGAAGTGGAGCAGCTGGGCCTCAGACCGGTGCTCATTTGCTATGCCGGCACTGCAGGCAGTGGGCCCAGGTGCAGTTTCATATACTTTATTTCTCTTCTCATTATGTTCATGTTATCCTTTATCAGGGGTAGGGGCTCTTTTTTTCTGATGATCCATTTGCATATTCATAGGCCCCACAAAATTATTAACTTAAAGATTAGCTTGCTATATATTTATTGAATTTTGAGTCCCACCTGTGGTTGCCTTGACAGGGACAGAACACATGATTTCGCAGGCTTTACGTGGCCTGCAGGCTGTGCATTCCCTGAGTCCTTGAGTATATTTATTAACAGCGGCCTTAACCACCTTATTTGCTAATTCTATCATCTCTTTTCACTCCCAGTTGTGCTCCTATGGATTGATTTTTCTCCTGGTTATGGATCACATTTTACTGCTCCTATCAAGTCTAGTACTTTTATACTGGATGCTGCATTTTGTTGTATTGCTTTGAAGACTGGATTTTTCTGACAGTTAAGTTTCTGGCCAATGAATTTTTAAGTTCTGTTAGGGCAGATCTAGAGTAGCCTTCATTTTGGGGCTAGTTTTTCTCAATTATTAAGGCACGATCCTTCTGAATCTACTGAATGCCTTGTGTACCCAACCAACTATTCCTGTTCTGGCTGGTAGGAAGCTGAATGACTGCCAGCCCCACAATGAGTTCAAGTAATTATTTGATTATGAACTTATAATTGTTTTTTTCTCCAGCAATGGTTCTTTGATTGGCCTTGTGGAATGTCAGCTTTAGCATGTCTAGACTGGTTTTTAGTCACACAAATATCAGGAGTCCCTTCTCTTCAGGGCTCCCTCCTCTCTGCCATCCTGTCTGCCTAGCAAATTCTAATCACCTTGGCCTCCCCAAAGTCTGGTCTCTGTCTTAACTCAGCGAAACTACCGGGCTATATTTGGGTCCCCTCTCTTTGTAACACACCCTGAAAAACTACCTCCTGGCATAAAGCTAGAATAATGGAGTTTGTTTGCTTCTCAGAAATCACACTCTTGTGCTAGCTACTGCTCAGTATCTGAAAACAGTTATTATCTAATTTTTTTCATCCAGTTTTCTAGTCCTTTACAGTGAGAGAGTAATTCCAGACTCTGTTACCGCCTCATGGCCCAAAGAGGTCCCCTAAAATCATAATGAAAGATTCAGTGTAAATGCTCTGGCCCAGAATGTTAAGTCCTGTTAACCCTGTATATAGAATACCAACTGCTTAAAATACTGAATACAATCCACGTTCAAAGTTACTATCCACCAGGAGGAGACAATGCTTGGATGTGGTTGGCAAATGTTCAGGATGGTTACAATCACCAATATATCCCCTGCCTTATACGTAAAAGTCCCAGTGTGAATAACATATAGAACGCTGTTAACATTCCAGAAAGTTCCCTTTTAGCCTTTCCAAGATCAGTTCTCAGCTCCACCATCAGAGGCAACCAGTGATTTGAATTTGGTCTGCCTATTCTAGACTTTCATAAAAATGGCAGGTAATTTTTAGTGACCAGTTTATTCCATGTAGCATTAATATGACTGAATGTGGCAGCAGTTTATTTCCCTTTCTTGCTGAGTCCCAGTGTTCATTTGTTGTTTCTGAATTTTAATTAATTTATCTGGGGGGCCAGGGAGGGAAGGAGGGAACAGATAGAGTTGCCACCTGCTGGCTTATTCCCTAGCAATAGTCAGGATGGGCCACGCTTCTAGGGCAGGAGCTGGGGAATCCAATCCAGTTCTCACACATGGGTGGCAGGGACGAAATTCCTTGAGCCAACCAACACCTGCTGCTTCCTAAGCTGCATATTAGCAGGAAGCTGGACTCAGGAGCAGAGGCAGCACTCAATCCAGGCCCTCTGATATGGGATGCAGGCGGCCCCAGTGGCATCTTAACCACTAGGCCAGATGTTCAGTTCTCATTCCCCTTTTGACAGCCACGTGGTGTTTCCACACATGGTATGAACAGTCCTGTACAAGGCTCTTGGTTAATGTGTATTTTCATTGCTCCTGGATAAACGCCCAGGAGTAGAACTGCTAGATCCTAGGATTTCTCTATGCTACCTTTGATACTTTAGATTGAGAAACAGAAGGTGAACTGAGTGTGAGCTGTGGGACGGCTGAGAAAACATCTGCTTGGCGTCACTGCCCTAGCCCCAGCATGTAGAACAATGTCTGGCATAAAGAAGGGGCTCAGTAGATATTTGCTGAATAAATAAAAGAGAGCAACATCAAAAAGTAAAAAAATGACTTACACCTAATATAAGACCATGTAGTCTCTTCCAATTCTGCTGTCTTTGCAGACAATTTTATATATTCAATTTCATCATGATCATTTTTTCTTTAACAGTATTGATCTTGTATCAGAATCTTATTTGCCAAGCCCCACTCTTTTCTCCTAATATAAAAAAAGATTTATCAATTTTTTATGAAATCTTCCTTTTCCAACCTTACTAACAGTTTTACAAAATACTTTGTTTTGCTTTTCTTCTGTTCTATTCTCTTTCTTTGTTCTCTGAACATTTACTGAACTAAGTAACTTACAGTATCATATTTTTTGGTCTAGTTCTCAATTTTATACTTATTATTATGGCTATACTCATTTCATAATATGTATTCACTTGTCTTTAAACTTTGTATATCTTTGATTTACAATCTCTTCACTAGTAAAAATGAGGTCATAGGTATTTATATATTAGACTTCTATATATAACAATTTTGTTATTTTAACACCAATCATTTTCTTAAAACAGCAACCACTGTACAAGCATACATATAGAATGATAAATATTAGTGAATTTACAGAGTCATTACTAATGTTTTCAAGGTGGCCTTTCTAAAACAAAGAATACAAAATTATTTTTAAATTTTAAGATTTTCTACAAATCATTACATTCCCCATTTCTTGGATTAATTCCATAGTGCTGTTTATATTAGATACTGTTAAAGTTATCAAGATATGTATTTACCAATCATGTCACAATCTGTGAGATATAACTTTTTAATTCCTCTAGCTGCAGAAGGGAGGGTTAATTGATAAAAAGGTATGAGTATTATTTCAAAATCTAAATGGGAGCCAGGTCATGTATTATTATTATTATTTTTTTTTTTTTTTGACAGTGAGAGTGAGAGAGAGAGAGAGAGAGAGAGAAAGAAAGGTCTTCCTTTGCCGTTGGTTCACCCTCCAATGGTCACCGCGGCCGGCACGCTGTGGCAGATGGCAGGAGCCAGGTACTTATCCTGGTCTCCCATGAGGTGCAGGGCCCAAGGACTTTGGCCATCCTCCACTGCACTCCCTGGCCACAGCAGAGAGCTGGCCTGGAAGAGGGGTAAACGGGACAGAATCCGGCACCCCGGCCAGGACTAGAACGCGGTGTGCCGGCGCCGCAAGGCGGAGGATTAGCCTAGTGAGCCGCGGCGCCGGCCCAGGTCATGTATTATTTACTGCTTTAGGAATATGTCAAATAATCATATCATAATTTATATCTAAAAAAAAACAAAAACAAAAACAAAATACAAACCATTTTTGGTTAGTGCCGCCCATGATTCAGCACGAATGGATCAAGTATTATGTAATATGTTACATACTTACTGGGATGTAACGTTGGGACATGCTGTCCAAGTCTATCATCTTTTAGCATGTGTAGCAATGTTGTTTTTCCCGCATTATCCAATCCAAGAAATACCAATTTACCAGTTTTCTTATATAATCCTGTAGAGTAAAAGCTATGATTGGTCAAAGTAAATCTTACACAGATTATTCAAATGACTTTAAATTTGACCCAAATTAGCTTAATTTCTAAATTGTTTTTTTCCTCCCTCCCTCCCTTTTCTTTTCTTTTCTTTTCTTCTCTCTCTTTCTTAGATGTATTTATTTGAAAGGCAGTGTTAGAGAGAGCTATCTTCCATCTGCTGGTTCACCCCTCAAATGACCTGAACAGCTAGGGCTGGGCCAGGCGAAGCCAGGAGCTTCATCTGAGTCTCCCACATGGGTACAGGGGCCCAAGCACTTGGGCCATCCTCTGCAGCTTTCCCAGGAGCATAGGCAGGGAGCTGGATCAGAAGTGAAGCAGCTGGGACTTGAACCGGCGCCCATGTGTGATCCCAATGTCACTCACTACACCACAATGCCGGCCCCACCTATTTTAATTTTCTAAAGATCTATTCTTAATTTGTTCACTAGTTAGGACTTCAAATAATTATAAAACTAACTGTTAAGAGATTATTTAGTTAATAGATTACCTATGTTTCCAAAATATTTATGTTGCTAAAACATTAATTACCATGACAATGTAGGGGTGAATATCCGTGTGCTTTATTAGGAAAACATACATGAAATACTTGGCACCGTGTATTTATGAAGCTAGAGATTTTTCATGGATGAAAACAAGTTAAGCATTTTTGTCAATAAAAACCATGACAGTTTTTGGCCGGCACCGCGGCTCACTAGGCTAATCCTCCGCCTTGCAGCGCCGGCACACCGGGTTCTAGTCCCGGTCAGGGCGCCGGATTCTGTCCCGGCTGCCCCTCTTCCAGGCCAGCTCTCAGCTATGGCCAGGGAGTGCAGTGGAGGATGGCCCAAGTCCTTGGGCCCTGCACCTCATGGGAGACCAGGATAAGTACCTGGCTCCTGCCTTTGGATCAGCGTGGTGCGCCGGCTGCAGTGTGCAGGCCGCGGCGGCCATTGGAGGGTGAACCAACAGCAAAGGAAGACCTTTCTCTCTCTCTCTCTCACTGTCCACTCTGCCTGTCAAAAAAAAAAAAAAAAAAAAAGACACTTTTTATGTCAAAAAATTAAGTAGTTCATTGTCAAATTTCCCTGTGAATAAGTTTAAACTATTTATCATAGGATACATAAAACTCTACAACAACTACCAAAAGAAGCATATAATTTTAGACTTATCAACCAGATATTCATTAACTGAAATACAGAAAAATGCAGCTTGACCAGATTATAATAGAATGATATTTTATTGCTAAATTTGCTCCTGAACTTTATGTGTTCAGTTGTCTAATGTCCACATTATTTCACAGGACAGGAGACCTGTCTTGACTCACAGTAGGTCAAAAAATACTTACTCGGGCCTGGTGCTGTGGCACAGTGGATTAAAGCCCTGGCCTGCAGCACTGGCATTCTATATGGGTGCTGGTTAACATCCCGGCTGCTCCACTTACAATCCGGCTCTCTGCAAATATGCTTGGAAAGCATCAGAGGATGGCTCAAGTGCTTGGGCCCCTGAACCCATGTGGGAGACATGGAAGAAGCTCCTGGTTCCTTGCTTCAGTCATTGTGGCCATTTGGGGGAGTGAAACAGCTGATGGAAGACCTCTTTGTCTGTCTCTAACTCTCTCTCTGGAACTCTGCCTTTCAAATAAATAAAATTAATAAAATAAAAATTTTGAGCCAGTGCTGTGGTGTAGTGGGTAAAACTGCCACCTGCAGTGCCAGCATCCCATATGGGTGCTGGTTCGAGTCCTGGCTGCTCCACTTCTGATCCAGCTCTCTGCTAATGCACCTGGCAAAGCAGCAGAAGATAGCCCACGAGCTTGGGCCCCTGCCACCGATGTGGGAGACTGAGAGGAAGCTACTGGCTCCTAGCTTCAGCCTGGCTTATGCTGTTGTGGCCATTTGGGGAGCGAACCAGTGAACTGAAGATACCACTCTCTCTCTCTGCCTTTTAGATAAATAAACTAAATCTTTTTAAAAAGATATTAAACAATTATAGTTTCAGGCCATTTATTTCTACTAAATTCATACCAATAACACCTAATGCTTGACTCACACTTAAGTCTAAGAAGTGAATTGTTTGAAGACCTAATCTTTTTTTTTTTTTAAGACTTTGTTTATAGGAGAGTCAGAGTAACAAAGAGAGAAGGAGAGAAAGACAGCAACATCTTCTATGTGCTAGTTCACTCCCCAAATGGCTGCAACAGCCAGGCTGAGACCAGGCCAAAGCCAAGAGTCAGGAACTCCATGTTCTCCCACATGGTTGGCAGGGACCCAAGTACTTCATCATCTGCTGCCTTCCCAAGCACATTAGCAGGAAGCTGGATCAGAAACGGAGCAGCCAAGACCCAAACCAGTACTTCAGTGTGGCTGCCAGTGTCACAAGCAGCAGTCTACCTCACTGCCCCACAGTGTCAACACTCGTTTTAATGACTTTTTAATTGTTTTGAGAGGAGACAAATCTCCTGTCTGTTGATTCACTCCTCAAATGTCTGTCCCCGAATGTCTACAACAGCTGAAGCAAGTCTGAAGCCAAAGTCGGGAACTGGAAATCCAATCCAGGTCTCACCTTTCAGAAAAATATATACAATGATGTGAGGTATTTCATTTTAAAAAAAGAAAGCAATCAACATTGGTTTTTAAAAACTTACAAGGGCCAGTGTTGTGGCACAGTGAACAGAGCTGCTGTCAACAATGCCGTATCCCACATTGGGGTGTTGGTTTGAATCCTGGCTGCTCTGCTTCCAATTCAGCTCACTGCTGATGTGCCTGGGAAGGCAGCGGAAGATGACCCAAATACTTAGGTCCCTGCCACCCATGTGGGAGACCTGTATGGAGCTCTGTGTCCCTGGTTTTGCCTGGACCAGCCTTGGCTGTTGTGGCCATCTGGAGAGGAAACTAGTAGATTAAAGATCTTTTTCTCTTTCTCCCTCCATCTCTCTTTCTGCCTTTCAAATAAATACATCTTTTTTTCAAGATTTATTTTATTTATTTGAAAGTAGCATTACACAGAGAGAAAAAGAGAGAGGGAGGGAGGGAGGGAGGGAGGGAGGGAGGGAGAGAGAGAGAGAGAGAGAGAGAGAGAGAGAGAGAGATACTGATCGGTCTATCTTCCAGCTACTGGTTCACTCCCCAGATGGCTCCAATGACCAGGGCTGGCCCAGGCTGAAGCCAGGAGCCAGGAGCTTCTTTTGGGTTTCCACTGTGGGTACAGGGGCCCAAGCAGTTGGGTCATCTTCTGCTGCTTTCCCAGGCACATCAGCAGAGAGGTGGACTGGGAGTGGAGCAGCTGGGAATAGAACCAGCATCCATATAGGATGCTGGTGCTGCAGGTGGTGTCTTAACTACTATGCCACAATGCTGGCCTGCATAAATAAATCTTTAAAGAAAAACTTAAAAAATAAAAATTTTCTTTTTTTTCTTTTTTTTTGGACAGGCAGAGTGGACAGTGAGAGAGAGACACAGAGAGAAAGGTCTTCCATTACCGTTGGTTCACCCCACAATGGCTGCCGTGGCCAGCGCACTTCGGCCTGCATACCGCGCTGATCCAAACGCAGGAGCCAGGTACTTATCCTGATCTCCCCTGTCTCCCTCTCTCACTGTCTGTAACTCTACCTGTCAAATAAAAAAAAAAAAAAAAAAAAAAAAAAAAAAAGATTTATCTATTCACTTGAAAGTCAGAATTACGGAGAGAGAGAAGGAGAGGTGGAGAGAGAGAGAGAGAGAGAGAGGTCTTCCATCCACTGGTTCACTCCCCAGATGGTCACAATGGCTGGAGCTGTGCCAATCCAGGAGCCAGGAGCTTCCTCCAGGGTGCAGGGACCCAAGGACTCGGGCCATCTTCCACTGCTTTCCCAGGCCACAGCAGAGAGCCGGATCAGAAGTGGAGCAGCCGGGACTCGAACTGGTGCCCACATGGGATGCCGGCACTGCAGGCAGTGGCTTTATGTGAGCACATCAACAACCCCAGCACCTAGTTTGAATTCCTGGCTCAGCCTCATCATTCCAACTTCCTGTGGATGCAGACTCTGGGAGAAAGTGGTGATGATTCCAGAGACTGGGTTCTTCCTACCCACATGGGAGACACGGATTGAATTCCTGGTTCCCAGCTTTGGTATCTTCCACCTCCTCCCAATTCCCACTGCACAGGCAAATGGGAATTCCCCCCTTTTTAAGTTTTTACTATATGAAAATGCTTAAGTTATTTATTTTCCATTTATTTGAAAGAAAGAGAGACAGAGAGAGAAACAGAGCAAGATGTTTGATCCTGTGCTTTACTCCCCAAAGGCCCACAACAGACAGGGCTGGGTAAGGTAGAAGCCAGAAGCTTGGAACTTGCTCCAAGTCTCCTCCATGGGTGGCAGGGATCCAAGCAGCTGAGCCATCATCTTCTGCCTCCCAAGGTGCACATTAGTAGGAAGCTGAATCTTAAGTGGAGTAGCCAGAACACAAACCAGGCACTATGATGTGGGATGTGGGAATCCCAAGTGGCATTTTAACCACTGCGCCAAATGCCTGCCCCGTTGCCTATCTTGCTGTCTGACTCTCAAATAAATAAGTTAATGAAACAAAATCTTAAACAAGAGAGGAAAGTCACTGGTTAGAACTATTGAATAAATAATGCTTATTATAAATGATCATTTATGATGCACAATGCACTTCTGGAATATTTTTTTCCCAATCATTTGAAAGATGAGGGTGGGGAAGTAGAGAGAAGACAGAAAGCTCCTGTTTGCTGGTTCACTCCCCACATGCCTGCAGTGGCTAGGCCAAGCTGTGCCTGAAGCCAAGAACTCAATGCAGGTCTCCCATGTGACAAGAATCCAATTACTTGGGTCATTACCACTGTCTCCAAGGGTTTCCATTAGCAGAAAACTACAGTTAGGAGCTAGAGCTAGGAACTGAACTCAGATATCCCAATGCGGAATGTGGGCATCTTGATCGCCAGGCCAAGGCCTGCTCCCTGGAACATGCATTAAATAAGATAATTCATTAAAGTATGCACATACATTAATAAATGGTAGGTATTTTTTAGTAATATTCCTTTAATAATAAATTTAAAGAAGACAAAGAGTGAAAAAGAAAGCACTCTTGTCTGCTGGTTCACTCCCTAAATGCCAGTGACAGGTGGGACCAAACAGAATGCAAAGTTGGGAGCCAGGAGCCTGGAAATAATGCAGGCTCCCGCACAGGTGGTAGGAACCAATAACCTGAGCCTTCACCGCTGGCTCCCAGGATCTGCATTAGTGGGAAGCCGGAGTCAGGGGACAGAGGAAGACAATGAACCCAGGAACTCTGATGTGAGTCATGGTTGTCTTAAATCAGTGTCTTAACTGCTAGCCAAAGGCCAGCCTGTTAGCAATTTTTTTTTTTTTTTTGACAGGCAGAGTAGACAGTGAGAGAGAGAGAGATAGAGAGAAAGGTCTTCCTTTTCCGTTGGTTCACCCCTCAATGGCCTCTGTGGCCAGTGCACTGCGCTGATCTGAAGGCAGGAGCCAGGTGCTTCTCCTGGTCTCCCATGTGGGTGCAGGGCCCAAGCACTTGGGCCATCCTCCACTGCCTTCCCGGGCCACAGCAGAGAGCTGGACTGGAAGAGGAGCAACCGGGACAGAATCCAGCGCCCCGACTGGGACTAGAACCCAGGGTGCCGACACTGCAGGTGGAGGATTAGCCTAGTGAGCCGTGGCGCTGGCCCAGTAATATTTTTAACAACTACCCTAAGAAGTAGGAATTCTTGCGGCTGGTGCTGTGGTGTAGCGGGTAAAGCCACTGCCTTCAGGGCTGGCATCCCATACGGGCACTGGTTCAAGTCCTGGCTGCTCCACTTCCGATCGAGCTCTCTGCCATGGCGTGGGAAAAGCAGTAGAAGATGGCCCAAGTCCTTGGGCCCCTGCACCTATGTGAGAGATCAAAAAAAAACCTTCTGGCTCCTGGCTTCAGATCGGCACAGCTCCAGCTGTTGTTGCCAACTGGGGAGTGAACCAGAGGATGGAAGACTCTCTCTCTCTCTCTCTCTCTTTCTCTCTCTCTGTGTAACTCTGACTTTCAAATAAATAAATAAAAATCTTAAAAAAAATAGGAATTTATTGCCATTTTAAACATAAGGAAACTCGGGCTGAGGAAGAAAAATTAATTTGCATTTCTTTAAAGATTTATTTATTTGAAATGCAGAATCAGAGAGAGAAAGAGACTGACGCATCTTCTATCCACTAGTTAACTCCCCAAATGGCCGCAATGGCTGGGGCTGGACCAGGATGAAGCCAGGAGCAAGAACTGCACATCCTGGTCTCCCACGTGGGTGGCAGGGGCCCAGGCACTTGGGCCATCCTCTGCTACTTTCCTAGGCACATTAACAGGGAGCTGGATCTGAAATGCAGCAAGCCAGCGCTCATATGGGATGCTAGAGTTGCAGGCAGCAGCTTAACCTGCTGTGCCACAGTGTCAGCCCCAGGAGTCCATAATTTAAAACAGATGAGTTATTGGACATATTTTCAAAGCCCACATTCTTTTATTTTTAAAGACATTTATTTAATCATTCATTCATTCAAAAGGCAGAATGACAGAGATCTTCCATCACTGGGTTCACTCCCCAAATGCCTGTGATAGCCAGCACTGAGCAAAGCTAAAACCACAAACTTCATCTAGGTATCCTTTGTGAATTGCAAGGACTCAAGTACTGGAACTACCACCTGCCGCCTTCCCAGGTGTATTACCAAGAAGCTGGACTGGAAACAAAGTAGCTGGGACTTGAACTGGCTCTCTGATATGGATGTGAGTGTCCCAACAGGTAGATTAACCCATTGTGCCACTAATACCTACCCCACAAAACCCACATTCTTAATCCCTGTTTTATATATAAAGAGGATCTATAACTAATCACTGTTACATAAATAGGCTCAAGTGTGGAAATCTATAAAGAACAAAGAGACTACATTACCTAAAAACTGTAGCACGCTGCTGAAACCACTGTAAATCCAATCAAATATGAAGGACATGTCCAAATCTTATAGGGTCTGGAAAACAGAGTTTTGAATTTAGTAGTCAATAGTACACACTGTTTTAAATGCCAATTCTGAGTACATAATACCACCACAACCTTACTACAAAGTGTCAATAAACACTATTATCCAGAATGGCGTAAACTGATCTATACTTATGCCGGAAAAATAAAATGCCATCAAGATACCAAGTAGAGACAAATGTTGCCCATCAAAGTGGCAGAATGAAAAAAAGAATTATAAAAGCCAGAAATAGAAAGGATATGGTAAAAGAATGCAGTAGGTCAAAGTATAAACTGCTATAAATCTTTTTCAAAAGCAATTTGGCAATAATCTATCTTTTGACACCATTTGACTCAGAATTTTAGAAGATGTATATGTATATATGTATATAAAAGCTTTATGCATAAAGATGTGCATTACAGGTATTAAAAGATTTGGAAATGATCTATGATCAATCACAAAGGTAATTTAACTGAAAATCATCATAAATCAATGATAGATTATCTGGGTTGATGTCAACTTACTCTATGGTTATAAGACTTAAATAAATACAAAGGGAAAAAAAACCTGCCCATATTGCACAAATCACAATAAATAATGCATCAGGAAGGGGAATGTATGTCCACAAATGTACTTTATGTTAAGTATGAAAGAGGAGGCCAACATTGTAGAGCAGTGGTTTCTACACCAGCATCCCACGTAAGAGCACAGATCGGAGTCCCAGCTTCTCTGCTTCCCAGCCAGCTCCCTGCTAAAGCACATGGGAGTGCAGTGGAAGACAGCCAAAGTACCTGGGTCTCTGCCACCCATTTGGGAGACCAGCACGGTGTTCCAGGCTCCTGGCTTCTGCTTGGCCCGGCCCTGGCTGTTGCAGCCATTTGGGAGGTGAACCAGCAGATGTAACACCTCTATCAATCTGCCTTTCAAATAAGTAAATAAATATTTTTTTAAATAAAAAGAGGAGAAACCAGTCTAGCTATCTCTCTTCCCAGTGTCCTATTTCCACAGCTCTACAGAGGCAACAAGGTGCAGCTAGGGAAAAGCTTCTCAGATAATATTTGGCTTCGGTCTTGAAGAATGAGTAGGAGTCTGCTAGAAGCTTGTAAAGTGCATACCATGTTCAGAGGTGTGAAGCTGAACAGATATGGCAAAAAGCTAGTATTACTGAGTGATATGATTGCATTGAAGGTGCTGTGACCTGAGAATAAAAATCAATGACAGGGCCAGCACTGTGTTACAGTGGGTTAAAGCCCTGGCCTGCAGCACTGGCATCTCATATGGGTGCTGGTTTGAGTTCCGGCTGCTCCACTTCCAATCCAACTCTCTGCTAATGCACCTGGGAAAGCAGCAGAGGATGGCCCCAAACCTCCCCTGTGCCAACGTGGGAGACCCAGAAGAAGCTTCTGGCTCCAGGTTTCAGATCAGCTCACATTCGGCCGTTGCGGCCATTTGGGGAATGAACCAGCAGATGGAAGATCTCTCTCTGGCTCTCTCTCTCTCAAAAAATTAAAATAGGCCGGCGCCGTGGCTCACTAGGCTAATCCTCCACCTTGCGGCGCTGGCACACGGGGTTCTAGTCCCGGTCGGGGCGCCGGATTCTGTCCCGGTTGCCCCTCTTCCAGGCCAGCTCTCTGCTGTGGCCAGGGAGTGCAGTGGAGGATGGTCCAGGTACTTGGGCCCTGCACCCCATGGGAGACCAGGAGAAGTACCTGGCTCCTGTCATCGGATCAGCGCAGTGCGCCGGCCATGGTGGCCATTGGAGGGTGAACCAACGGCAAAGGAAGACCTTTCTCTCTGTCTCTCTCTCACTGTCCACTCTGCCTGTCAAAAAATAAATTAATTAATTAAATAAAATAAATCTTTTAAAAAAAATGACAGCTAATTTCCCTGGCAGGAGTCACAGTGATAAACAAATCTGAGACTAAATTTAGGCTTCTGAAATTTATGTCTGCCACCTATAATATACGGACAAAAGAAATAATACTGAATACTCCAATTTAATAAACAAAAAAACAACTGTCATTTATGGAATCCCTAGGAGCCTTTCAGTATAGAGATTAAGAGCAGGAGCTCTGGAACCAGGATTTTACCACTTACTGTCTACCTTAGCATGCTACCTCACTTTACTCATCTTGAAATGGAGATAAATACCTTAAATAGCTGATGTGAAGATGAAATAAATTAATATGCACAAAGCACTCAATATCTGGCATGGAGTAACACTTGTAATAATATTGCCTGCTGTTATTTCTTCTACTATAAGGTACACAGTACTAGTCCCCTTGCAGTTATCACCATTGAACCCTTCTAAGTAAATATATTTGTGTTTCTATTGTTCAGAATAAGAAATCGATGTCATAATAACAAGACCTCAACTGCTAATGATTGGCACTTCCACCTTTCAAACGTGGGTCTCTCTTGACTTCCATATACATGCCCTTTCCCTTATACTGCAGTGGCTCTCTAAAGATTTTTAACAAGCAGTTTTAAAAGTGTAACTCTGTTTACATGATTAAGTATAATTTTAATGGAATTTTTTCCCTCTTCATTAAAAAAATTTTTGGTTTTATTTATTGGAAAAGCAGAGTGACAAGGAGAGGGAGATACACAGAGAAAGACATCTTTTATCTGCTGGTTCACTCCCCAAGTGCTAACAACAGCTGGGGCTGGGTCAGGTTGAGGCCAGGAGCCAGGAACTTCATCTGAATCTCCCATATGGGAGGCAGGAACTGAGTACTTGAGTCACTACCTGCTGTCTCCCAGGATGCATTAGCAGGAAGCTGTACCCAGGACTCAAATGGGCACTCTGGAGATGGGATGTGCATATCCTAAGTGGTGACTTAACCTGCTATACCACAATGCCTGCTCCTAAGTAACATTTTTAAATCACTCCAGTTCAAGACTATGATAGATCATTCCTTCCTCTCCCTCACATCCCACATTCAGTTATTTCCTGATCCTATGATTACTTGCTTCCACAGAAACCACGTAGGCAAGAACCTTATGTCATAATCTAAACGGCTATCTTAATCTCAAGTAATTGGTCTCTAATCATCTAGTTCATTGCATCCAGAGTGGCTCTACCAAAGTGCAGCCTTGACCTTGACTTGTTGCACAGTCTAAGGAACTATGACTCTCAGTCTGCTGGGAGAGTCTGAGCTTATACCTGTTATGTCAGTATAATTATTAGTGGTGCTTTCTTCCACTCAAAAGTGTTCTGATGTAGGCAGTACATTCCTGGGCTACCCATACAGGTGGAGCTGAGAAATGATTTGACCACACTGCTGCTTGTATTCCTGATGTTCCACCTTTTCTTTTCTTTTTTCTTTTCCCTTCCTTCTTTTTCCCTCCCTTCCTCCCTTGTTTATTTTTTTGACAGGCAGAGTTAGACAGTGAGAGAGAGAGAGAAACAGAGAGAAAAGTGTTCCTTTTCCATTGGTTCACCCCCAAATGGCCACTACGGCTGGCATGCTGTGCCGATCCGAAGCCAGGAGCCAGGTGCTTCTTCTGGTCTCCCATGCGGGTGCAGGGCCCAAGCACTTGGGCCATCCTCTGCTGCACTCCCAGGCAACAGCAGAGAGCTGGACTGGAAGAGGAGCAACCGGGACAGAATCCGGCGCCCCAACCGGGACTAGACCCGGGGTGCCGGCGCCGCAGGTGGAGGATTAGCCTAGTGAGCCTCAGCGCTGGCCCCACCATTTCTTTCTTTCTTTCTTTCTTTCTTTCTTTCTTTCTTTCTTTCTTTCTTTCTTTCTTTCTTTCTTTCTTTCTTTCTTTCTTTCTCTCTCTCTCTCTCTCTCTCTCTCTCTCTCTCTCTCTCTCTCTCTCTCTCTCTCTCTCTCTCTCTTCCTTTCTCCCTTTCTCCCTTCCTTCCTTTCTTTCTCTCTTTCTTTCTTTCTTTCACAGGCAGAGTGGACAGTGAGAGAGAGAGAGAGACAGAGAGGAAGGTCTTCCTTTGCCGTTGGTTCACCCTCCAATTGCCACCGCGGCCAGCGTGTTGCGGCCGGCGCACCGCGCTGATCCAATGGCAGGAGCCAGGTACTTATCCTGGTCTCCCATGGGGTGCAGGGCCCAAGCACTTTGGCCATCCTCCACTGCACTCCCTGGCCACAGCAGAGAGCTGGCCTGGAAGAGGGGCAACCGGGACAGAATCCGGCGCCCCGACCGGGACTAGAACCCGGATTGCCAGCGCTGCAAGGCGGAGGATTAGCCTAGTGAGCCGCGGCGCCGGCCCCATTTATTTCTTAGCTACCTTTCCAAACTAAACAGCTCACTACTTGTAGCTTCCCCTGGGTCAAAGTAAACTGCTTGCCATTCACTGTAGTGACCCATACTTTGCCACTTGAAAACCTCTGCCTATTCACCTTCCCAGCAACAAAATGTCCTCCTGTCTTAGCTATCAGAATGCTATCCCCTGAGGTGGTCTTCAATGAACAGATGAGAATGAGAGAACTAATGAGTAGAAGAACTAGAAGCAAGAGTGACAGAAATGGGAAGGAAAGAAGTCAACAACATCCAATACAACTTGGAGGCCTGAACTGGCTTTGGTGACAAGGAACCAACTGCTTACAGCACGAGTAGACGGCCGTGCAGCCGTGCTGTAGCACAGTCTGTGGTGAGTGCTAACGTACAGAAGAACCAGCTCCATGATTCATAAACGGCCTGACCTTCAGCAGAAGTTTCTTCTAAAAAATCTCTCATGGCGTTGTAAAGATCAAATGAGATACAACGCACAAAGTAAGCCTCATTGCTGCCGTTACTGGGGAGCAGAGAGGTTCACAGGCAGAGAGGTCAGGAGAGACTCCTCTATCAGAAAGTCTGAAAAGGATGAGAGGAGAGAGATTTTCTTCTCCAAGAAGGCTGAGGCTTCAGTATGATGAGAAACAGAAAGGAAGGAGCCAACGCAAAGGGAGAGGTTAAAGTTAAGGAGGAGAAAGAAGGAATGAACCAAAACGGAGGGCCAGAGTCTCAAGAGGAGCTGGAAATGAGATTGTATCTTTTCCTCTAAGATGAGAAAGCAATCTGTTAGTTGTTAAGGATCAAATACAAAAGTGAAGAGGTGGAGAGAAATTTTAAGACACGGGGCAAGTATCAGAAGAGCTACTGTAGGGAATGGATCAAGTTAAAAGATCACCACGGATCCAAGGGCTCAGTCAGAATTAAAAAGCAAACAATCACAGTAGAGCAAGTGGACATGGATTTCTAATCTTCCCTCAACCCCCAGCAATGCTCAGCTTTCCAGAACACGGAGTAACTGGAGATCAGGGATTACGGCAATGAAAAAGGGCACTGGAACAGGACTTTGAGAGTTGCATGACGGGCTAAAGTGATCACACCGAGTAGATAAAAGTACAGGAGTAGGTAGTGTGTGTATGTGTGTGTGTGTGTGTGTGTGTGTGTGTGGAGGGGGGTTGTGATCAAAGGTAGGCTTCTAAAGAACAGAAGTGGGAGAATGGAGGAAAAGCCTATAAGCCATAGAAGGTATAGATGTAGTAAAAGGGTGAGAACTGTGCCAGTAAAGTGGAGGTGATAATGGGGTTGAAGAGTTCAAGAGAAGTTCAGGACTGGGTGGTGGCACGTTCCAAGGCCTGGCTCTGGTATGGACAGATGAAGGAAGTGGAGTGAGAGATACAGGAAACTAGGCAACAGGGTACACTGTCCACGCTGACATACAATGGAGTCACCTAGAAGAGGGGGCGACACTGCTGTAGAAAGTAGGCAAAGTGGTGAAGTCCTTGCTGCCGATGACTGTTGGTATACATGAGACCCATGAGTAATGGTGAGGAGTGGAACGGGGTGAGATTTGAAGGAAAAGAGGGGTTTCCACAGAAGGATGGTACAGTTTGCTGTTGTAACATTTATTCCAAGACAGATGATCTAATAACACATATGGAAAAACTCTGCTTTAGAAGCTAAGTGATATTTATATTTCTATAAAGTTAGGAGGCACTAGAAACAGACTTAACGTTTTGTTGTTGTTTTAAGAACAGGTGAACATATCCAACTAAGAATAAATGCTTCTTAGCTACAGACACCTGAGCCCTGGGAACAGGTTACATAACACCATGAACACACTATTCAGATATGTGAAGAGCAAAGGTCGAGAACAAGGAAACATATACACGTCAGCAGATTTATTTATTGCATGAAATGAACACCAAACAGGAAAAGTCCCCATGCAGATTTAAAAACTGATCTGCTCAAGTAACATGAAAATCAGTGCAAAGGACGTAATGGAATGGAAATTTCTCATATTAGTAACTTCTTAAAACCTTTTTCTATTAAACTTACACGGATGATTCCATTTACAGGAAATGGCATGAATAGGCAAATCCTTAAAATTAAGTTACTAGTGGCTGTTAGGCTAGGCAAAGGGAAAGAGGGAGTGATTGCTAATGGACCCTGGGTTTCACTGTGCGGTAATGAAAACGTCTTGGGAGAAGATAATGGTGATGGTTGCATAACACTATGTGGTAAAAACACTAAGTTATACACCTTAGGAGAGTAAATTTTACAGTATGTCACTTATAGTTCAATAGAGCTATTGTTAAAAATTAAAGAAAAGCAAATTTAAAATTTACATTAACATTTAATATTTACAACTGTTTTATTAATGAATTAAGCATTTAGATATGAACTTCTTAGAAGCTAACACAGGAAGACAAAATACAAATACTCAAAAAGTGCTACTGTGAAAAAATAAGAGATATAGTAGTTATCTAAAAAAGGCAAATATAGTATCAGAATATGATTGTAGAATCAATATATTAGTAACTTCAGGATGCAACACTTGCTAGACATGGATGGAGAATCTGTGCCAGGATTTAAAATGTACCTTTTTATATACTATTGTTTCATTCTCAGAAAGACAGTCTTTCTGAGCCCATTTCCTCTTGTGTGTAACAGGAATACCACTGCCTCACAGAGTGGCAAGCCTGATTAAATGTGAATACACACAAACATGTTTTGAATACTACACACACAGTAACTCATTCAGACAGAACCGATGTTGAGGACAAAAAATGTGAAATTCCTAATTGCAAATTAACTTCAATATTAACAACTTTGAAGACAAAAAAAATTCTCTAATGACATTCTGATTTTACTTTAAATATTTTTATGCAGTGTCACTGAGTATCCCAGGAAAAGGCACTAAATGAGCTTCCTCCAAATTCAGGTAAAGACATTTCACTATAAGAGATTAATAGTAATTTTTCTATCCAGTTATGTTTAATCAGGTTTATTATTAAAACAAGTAGGTTATCCCATCTGTAAACAGATTTATAAATGACTCCTTTCAACTAGAAATATAAAGGCGGCCAAACTATGCTTATTTTACAGGTTTTTCAGCACAGCCCCATAAACTATTAGATGGACATTTACAACACTAAAACTTTTTTTTTTTTTTGACAGGCAGAGTGGACAGTGAGAGAGAGAGACAGAGAGAAAGGTCTTCCTTTTGCCGTTGGTTCACCCTCCAATGGCTGGCACATCGCGCTGATCTGAAGCCAGGAGCCAGGTGCTTCTCCTGGTCTCCCATGCGGGTTCAAGGGCCCAAGGACTTGGGCCATCCTCCACTGCACTCCCGGGCCACAGCAGAGAGCTGGCCTGGAAGGGGGGCAACCGGGACAGAATCCGGCACCCTAACCGGGACTAGAACCCGGGGTGCCGGCACTGCAGGCGAAGGATTAGCCTACTGAGCCGTGGCGCCGGCCAACACTGAAACTTTTAATACTGCTGTTTTACACATTTTTCTCCTCCAAAATTGTTATATTTTCATACTATTAGCCTTTACAGCTTTAAAACTTTGATGCAAGTAAAAAAAAAAAGCAAGAAATACAATGGTGAAATGTATATCAATTATAATAAAATATAAGATTCTTCTTCAAATAATCAACAGAAAACACATTTTCAAGTTTCCTTCAGAGAGAAGTGACAATTAAGAGAGTTAAAATCAAAGAAAATACAAATAGGGCTTTTTAAAAGAGTGAGTCAAAGGGGAACACTCTCATATTCACAGGTTGTTTTTGAGTCTGAGGACTTGAACTTGCCAACAATGGGCCAAGAAAATGAAAACTGATATACGTGATGAAGAATTCAAACCTTAAAACACTCACTTTAAAAACACTGACTTAAGAATTATTTGCTTAGTAATAATTTTTTTTTTTTTTTTTTTTTGACAGAGTGGACAGTGAGAGAGAGACAGAGAGAGAAAGGTCTTCCTTTTGCCGTTGGTTCACCCTCCAATGGCCGCCGCTGCAGCCGGCGCACCGCGCTGATCTGATGTCAGGAGCCAGGAGCCAGGTGCTTTTCCTGGTCTCCCATGGGGTGCAGGGCCCAAGCACCTGGGCCATCCTCCACTGCACTCCCTGGCCATAGCAGAGAGCTGGCCTGGAAGAGGGGCAACCGGGACAGAATCCGGCGCCCCAACCGGGACTAGAACCCGGTGTGCCGGCGCCGCAAGGTGGAGGATTAGCCTATTGAGCCACGGCGCCGGCTTGCTTAGTAATAATTTTGCAGAGAAATAATTTAAATGAGTTTCAGCCAAGGGTGTATTTAAATAAGGGGGTGGAGAAATAGTGACTCACTACCACAGAGTGTGTAAGCCTGTGATGATGGGGCAGTTTTTTCAGTTCTGAAAGATGGACCTTTTGTCTCAATCTCCGCTTCGATTCCTACTCCAGCACAACAGTCCGCGCGCCTGGTTTCAACTACTGACCTTCGGAATCACGAACACGACCACAGCGCAGGCAACGCGCTCCTTCTCCACAAACTCACAAAGTGCCAATGACCTATCTTTAAAAAGTTTTGGGATCTTAACATACGTGGGTGGCAAGCACAATGTAGGACAGACAGGGCAGTAGATGAGGTGTAGCAGTGCTTCGCTGTCCTGGCATCACTGCCCATCTTCCTGCACCGCCCGGGTGGGCTGCTGCGTGCCCCCTTGCACAAAGCGGCCAGTAAACAGGTTCCTCTCCTCCCTTCGCTTCAATGTGACTTAATTGTAACCGACAATTTGGACACACAACCTCTTCAGAGTAAGACAGAGCCCCAGGAAGAACATGCAGATAGCAACGATGGTAGGTTTAATTTCTCAAGTTAAAAGGATTTCTTCACCTCTTTTCGCTCCATGGACCGAACACCTCAATTGCCTGACCAGTTCGGGTCTTTCGGCCCATGACGTCAGAGTTTTCGTTGTTTTGAAACAAATTCCTAAGGTGTTGGAAAACCCGGAAGGCTTTGGAAATCACGACAGGCTTCCCGACGGCGGCTCTCTCCGCCCCGCACCGGGGCCGCACGCGGGACCGGGCGAGTGGACAGCAGGACGCCGTCTCGCCCGCACCGGGGACGAAGCCCAGGCCCACCGGGCGGGAGTCGCGAGCAGCAGGAGCCGCGCTCCTTCCCGAAGGAATCCAGCATCCGACAGCGGCACCGTCCAGCCCCGGGGGCCACCAGGGCGTCCCCGCCCGGCACACAGCGGACCTGTCCTCTCCGGCGCCGCCACCTCCCGGGGGGGAAACAGGTACCCCCCTCCTCGCAGCGCCACAGACAGGGGCCCCGGGTGGGCGCAGGCCCTCAAAGGGCGCCTTCCCGGCGGCCCAAGGCTGCCACCCACCAGTGCTCCCGGGAGAAGGAACTGCCACTCACCTGCGACCGAAGAGAACGCGGTTCCCCGGCTGGCGTCAGCCCTACACCCTCTGAGCCCGACCTGCAAAGCGCGATGGCTGCCGCGGCCCGAGCTCCCGTCGGTCCCTTCCGGGCCGGCGGGTGCTTCACTGGCGACGGTCCGCGGGCTCCCAGCACCGCGCGTCCTCAGTTCCGCCTCCACCGAGTCCCGCCGCCGGTCCCCGAGGTCGCGCCCGGACTTTCCCATTCCCGCCCGAAAGCCTGGGAGAGATGATACACCCTTCTGGCGCTTGCAATAATTGTCGTCGGCTCCTGATTTTTTAAAAACAATTTTTTGAAAGTACACGTTTTTTGCATTCAGCAGTAATTTACAGAATGTAAGTATGAATCAAATAATGTGTGGATGCTGACTATTTAGCATTAAACAAGACTCTTTAAAAAATTATTTTCGTATTTGAAAGAGTTATGAGACAGGTTGTGGCTTGCCGGGTTGTGGCAAACCAGTTTGAGTCCCAGCTGCACTATTTCTGATCCAGCTCCCTGCTATGGCCTGGGAAAGCAGAGGGAGATGGTCCAAGTGTTGGGCCCCTGTACTCATTGGGAGACCCAGAAGAAGCTCCTGGCTTCCTCCTGGCCAACTAATACATGGAAGATTTCTTTTTGGGTGTGTCTCCCTGTCTCTGAACTCTGTCTTTCATTCTCAGCACCACCAGCCCTACCACCACCACCCCCCATTTATTTATTTGAAAGAGTTAACAGACAGACAGACAAACAGAAAGAGACATCTTCCACCCATTGATTATCTCCCCAGATGGCCAGAACAGCTGGACCTGGGCCAGAAGCAAGCCTGGAGCTTAGAACTCCATCTGGGTCTTCCACCTGGATGATAGGGCACCTGGGCCATCTTCCAGTGCTTTCCCAGGTACATCAGCAGGGAGCTGGATCAGAAGTGGAGCAGTATCCAGGACTGGAACCAGTGTCTCATATGACAATGCTGGTATTACAAGCTGCAGCTTAACCTGCTGTGCCACAATGCCAACCCCTAAACAATACTCTTGACTTCAGCATTCTCTGCTAATGGCTGGGAGTGCTTGCGTTTCTTGAATACAAGTGTGATGACTCTGGTTTTAGAACTACTCTCAGATTCTAGGTGACAGAACAGGCACAGTTGGGAGCTGAGGCAGACATTATTCAGTGCTTTTCCAGCACAGCCTGGCACTGACCTTGCCATTCTCCTCTCTTTCTGCTCCAGTCCAGGCAGTGCCTTCCTCTGGTTCCCTTCCTGGCACTTGCCTTTCCTCCCCACCTCTGCTCTTGGCCCAGCCAACAGCGACCCATTCTTCACATGTCAGCTCAGGTAGATCTTCCTCTGATTACAGATGGCTTCTGGTTTTCCCAGCCATCCTGCGATCTGCCTTAATGTTGAAGTTATCTTGCTTAGAACTGTATGGTTCCTTACATATGACTTTTGTTAAAAGACTCCCTCAATGTACATTCTCTAATCTTCCTGAGGTTATGAACCATATCTGTCTTTTTCCCCTCCTAAATCTATTTTCAATGCTTGGCACATAATAGTTGCTTAATATGAGCAAGTGATTCATTTGTAACATGCAGAGGACTCCTAGGAACATTTTTGGCTTCTAGAGGTTGTACAGTTTCCTTAGTGTTCCTTGGTCTGAATTGGAAGAGCAGATAGTTTCAAGCTGAGTTCTCTGCTGCCCCTTTCTCAGACTCCCCAGTCTTGAATTCAGGTGGTTTCATAAACACTTCCAAGTAGCCTGTCAGGACTACAGCTATTGGTCTGGATGGCCTTTCTTTTTGGCTAGTCCGTTAAAATTTAAATTATGATTGTTGCTTCAGCAACAAAAGTAACTAGGAATAGGGAAATGGGACAATAACTATGACATAGTCTCTTTCCTGAAGATGGGGAGATGTGTAAGCTCACAACTAATTGTAAATGAGGGCAGACGGAGAGAAACGATGACAGTGTACAAAATGATGGCAGAGGTGGGCAGTGGAGGGGCTGGAGAAGCTGGTGTCTGAGGACAATCTTAAAACATACAGAGGATATTCCCTGTGAGCTTTATTGTTTTCCAATTTTCTTTTGCTGTGGCAAAGTACTCATGCCATTGATCATCTAAGTCATTTTTTTTTTAAATTTTTTTTTTTAACAGGCAGAGTGGACAGTGAGAGAGAGAGACAGAGAGAAAGGTCTTCCTTTGCCGTTGGTTCACCCTCCAATGGCCGCCGCAGCCAGCGCGCTGCGGCCGGCGCACCGCGCTGATCTGATGGCAGGAGCCAGGTGCTTTTCCTGGTCTCCCATGGGGTGCAGGGCCCAAGCACCTGGGCCATCCTCCACTGCACTCCCAGGCCACAGCAGAGAGCTGGCCTGGAAGAGGGGCAACCGGGACAGAATCCGGTGCCCCAACCGGGACTAGAACCCGGTGTGCCGGCGCCGCTAGGCGGAGCATTAGCCTAGTGAGCCGCGGCGCCGGCCCATCTAAGTCATTTTTTTATTTTTTTTTTATTTTTTTATTTTTTTTATTTTTTTATTTTTATTTTATTTTATTTTTTTTTTTATTTTTGACAGGCAGAGTGGACAGTGAGAGAGAGAGACAGAGAGAGAAAGGTCTTCCTTTGCCGTTGGTTCACCCTCCAATGGCCGCCGCTGCAGCCGGCGCACCGCGCTGATCCGATGGCAGGAGCCAGGATCCAGGTGCTTTTCCTGGTCTCCCATGGGGTGCAGGGCCCAAGCACCTGGGCCATCCTCCACTGCACTCCCTGGCCATAGCAGAGAGCTGGCCTGGAAGAGGGGCAACCGGGACAGAATCCGGCGCCCCGACCGGGACTAGAACCCGGTGTGCCGGCGCCGCAAGGTGGAGGATTAGCCTATTGAGCCACGGCGCCGGCTCCCATCTAAGTCATTTTTTAAAAAACATTTCATTTATTTATTTGAAAGGCAGAGTTACAGAGGCAGAGGCAGAACAAGAAAGAGGGAGGTCTTCCATCTGTTGGTTTACTTCCCAAATGGCGGCAAGGGCTGAAGATGCGCCAATCTGAAGCCAGGAGCCAGGAGCTTCTTCCGGATCTCCAATGTTGTGCAGGGGCCCAAGCACTTGGGCCATCCTCTACTGCTTTCTCAGGCCATAGCAGAGAGCTGGATTGGAAGTGGAGCAGCTGGGGCTGAAACCGGCACCCATATGGGATGCTGGCACTGCAGGCCATGCCTTAGCCTACTAAACTGCAGCGCCAGCCCCTGAAGCTCTTCTTATAAAACTGAAACTTTTGAACCAGCTTTGTTGTATAGCAGGTTAAGCCACTACCTGCAGCACCAACATCCCGTATGGGTGCTGGTTCTAGTCCTGGCTGCTCCTCTTCCAATTCAGCTCTCTGCTGTGGCCTGGGAAATCAGTAGAAGATGGCCCAAGACCTTGGGCCCCTGCACCCACGTGGGAGACCTGAAAGAAGCTCCTGGCTCCTGGGTTTGGATCAGCTCAACTCCAGCCATTGCAGCCATTTGGGGAGTGAACCAGTAGATTGAAGACTTCTCTCTCTCTGCCTCTGCCTCTCTGTAACTCTGCCTTTCAAGTAAATAAATAAATAAATCTTAAAAAAAAAAAAAGCCATAGGGCTTAAAAAAAAAAAACTCTCTCTGTCTCTCCCTCTCTCTCTGTACCTCTGCCTTTCAAATAAATGAAAAATAAATCTTAAAAAAAAAAAAACCCTGAAAGTCTAAACCAACGACACAGTAACCCCATTTCTCCCTCTCCCAGCCTCTGGCAATCACCATTCTCTTTTCAGTCTCTATGCTTTTGATGACTCTTAAGTAACTCGTGTAAGGAGAACCACACAGTATTTGTTCCTTTGTAACTTTGAAGTGCAAAGCACAAGGATTATGCTTTCACTTAAACATACTATCCTCAGGGCCATCTGTGGTATAATATAGATCAGAATTTCCTTCTGGGGGTGTGTGGTGCAATGTTTAAGGCTCCACATCCTCTATAGGAGTGCCTGGATTCAAATCTGGCTCTGTGTCTGATTCCAGCTTCCTGCTAATGCTCATGCTTGGTGCAGATGATGGTTTAAACAATTGGTTCCCTCTCACCCACATAGGAGACCCAGATGGAGTTTCTGGTTCTTGGCTTCAGCCCGGCCCAGCTTCTGTTGTTGTGGACATTTAGGGAACAAACCAGAACATGTAAGATATCTTTCTCTCTCTTTCCTCTCTCACTTTCAAATATATAAAAAGAAATAAAAAGAAAGATTTTAAAGAAAAAAATAGAATTTTCTTTAAGACCAAATCCCCCAAAAAGATGTCTTTATTATTATGTTAAAGATTGATTGATTGATTTGAAAGGCAGAGTAGCCTCAAGTGTGTGGACCACCTTCTACTGCCTTCCCAGGCACATTCACAGGAAGCTGGATCTGAAGTAGTATAGTTGGGACTCGAATCGGCACTCCAGTACGGGATGTGGCGTCCCAAGCACTGACTGCACCTGCCGCATCACAACCCCAACCTTACCCCCCCAGCTTTTTGTTTATCGTTATGGTTGCTACAAGAGTAGTACACAGCAATTGTAAGATCCAGAAAAATGTAATGAACTAAAAATCACCCTCAAACTGCACAAGACTAACCAGATTTATTTATTTATTTGAAAGGATATAGCGGGTGTCTCTCTCTTTTTTAAAAAAGATTTATTTATTTATTTATTTGAAAGTCAGAGTTGCACAGAGAGAGGAGAGGCAGAGAGAGAGAGAGAGGTCTTCAATTTGCTGGTTCACTCCCCAATTGGCCGCAACAGCTGGAGCTGCGGCTATCAGAAGCCAGGAGCTTCCTTTGGGTCTTCCCATGCGTGTGCAGGGGCCCAAGGACTTGGGGCCATCTTCTACTGCTTTCTCAGGTCATAGCAGAGAATTGGATTGGAAGTGGAGCAGCCAGATGTGAACCAGAGCCCATATGGGATGTTGGCATTGCAGGCAGCGACTTTTCCCACTACGCCACAGCGCCAGCCGCTATAATCATACATTTTAGAAAATATTTAAAATTAAAACCTTAATCTAACTGCAGATGATCATTCAAAGACACCAGTCCCTTGAAGTTTTACTTCCTGCCTCTGTAAAATGGGGACTAATATCGAGAAGGAATGATATGTCATAAAATGTGAGAATAACATGCAAAATGGAATAGATAGGGAAAAGCACCAGGCAAGTGTGTGTGTTATGGTTCACTTGGGTAGAATTGGCCTGGACCAGTGGTGACCTCCACTCTCAAGCTACAGAACCTTTTAGGAGTTTTAAGCAGCACTGGAACATGGTCAGAATTGGTTTTGAAAGTTTCCTCTGGCAGCCGTGTTGTATTGGAACAAGCCAAGACTGAAAGCCAAGATCACTGTAGCAATGAGGCTGTTGTGGTCAGGCAGGTGAGAGGTAACAAGGGCCTGGGGTGTGTCAGGAGGACCAGAGAATTAGGGAGTCATGTGAAAACCTGTAAAGGTTGGAATCTGTAAGATTTCAGGATTCATTGCATGTGACTAGCAAAAGAAAGAGATATCAAATCCCAAAGTTTTAAGCCGGCGCCACGGCTCACTAGGCTAATCCTCCGCCTTGCGGCGCCGGCACACTGGGTTCTAGTCCCGGTCGGGGCGCCGGATTCTGTCCCGGTTGCCCCCCTTCCAGGCCAGCTCTCTGCTGTGGCCCGGGAAGGCAGTGGAGGATGGCCCAAGTACTTGGGCCTTGCACCCCATGGGAGACCAGGAGAAGTACCTGGCTCCTGCCATTGGATCAGCGCGGTGCGCTGGTTACAGTGCACTGGCCGCGGCGGCCACTGGAGGGTGAACCAATGGCAAAAGGAAGACCTTTCTCTCTGTCTCTCTCTCTCACTGTCCACTCTGCCTGTCAAAAAAAAAAAAAAATCCCAAAGTTTTAACTTGGGTTAATAAGTCCACTTCTGCCTCCACTACAACCACCCCACTGTAGGCCACCATCCTCTCTGGTGTGCAGTTACAGCAACAACCCTGCTCTTTCTCCTTCAATCAGTTATCCTCACAGCAGCTGGATTTATACATTAAACATTTGTCAATTATGAGACATTGAGCAAGAGCGAGTGAGCATTCCCACCTGCTGGTTTACTCCCCAAATGCCTGTAATGGCTGGGCCTGGGGTCAGGCCAAAGGTTGCAGCCAGGAACCCAATTTAAGTTTCCTGTATGGGTAGCAGGGATCCAACTAGTTGAGCCATCACCTGCTACTTCCCTGGGTGCACATTAGCAGGGAGCTGCAATCAGGAACACAGTGGGAACTCCAGGCACTTGGGTAAAGGGTGCTGATGTCCCAAAGGGTGTCTTAGGTGGGAGTCCGAATGGCCATCCGTGTTTTTAAAGGGTTCCTCTAAAAGCATGAATGGGATCAAGTTACTCCCATGTCTATAATGGTTGAATTGCTTCCCAAAGCCTCTGAACTCCTTCAGTGACTTACCAGACTCGTTGCTCTGGCATCCTCTGCGCTTTTAGTCTCATATTGTGCCACGGTGGCTTGCTCCCCACGGCGAGCTCATTTCTGTCTCTGGCGTTTGCAGGTGCTGCTCCTGTGCCTGGGGTGTCTCTTGGTATACCTAGCTTTTCCATGTTTTAGAACATAGCTTAAATGCCACTCACCTCCGGTACTAACCATCCCAATCAAGGCCAGGCCCCTGCTTGCTGTTCTGTCGTAGCAATGATTCCTCAAAAGCACTAACAAATTTGAAACTTTAAAATTCGTGTCTATTTGCATTTTAGTTTTCTGTCTCCTGCAACTGGGAACCGCACAGAGGGAAGAGATTCTGTCTGTCCTCTCTGGTTTTGCTTTGTGCCTGGCGCATGGAAGTCATTGCATAAATATTTTTTCAATGAATGAGTCAGTTAGTGAATGAAGGAGTTGATGAGGTCATGAGAAAGAGAAGTTTAGAGAGGAAGTTGCATCCTACCTCTCTGGTACTACAGCATCAGGATGTGTGTAGAGGGGATGAGGTGAGGGGGAGGTATTTGGATTACAAAAGGGAAAGGGAATGTTGCCATTTGATGCTGTGTCTTCACCCCAGCCAAAAGCTGACATCATTTCAGCTACACTATTAGGCCTGTATCAGATGGGATACAATATAGCATTAATAGTTAAGAACCTAAAAGAACTAGAGGCTAACAATTTAGAAACAATTGCTAATGATGTGGTTTAGGCTATAAGTGCAATAGGAACTTGCAGTAGAGAATTAATGAGAGTCAAAAGTCAGAACAGAGTATTGGAAGAACTGTCATTTAAAATTTATTCATTCAAAAAATGTTTAAACTGTTGAATGTAAGCCCAAGCCAAGTACTGAGAATACACAGATTAATAAGACTTAGTCCCACCGTTTCTGATCCAGCTCCCTGCTGATACACCTGGGAAAGCAGCAGCAGATGGCCCAAGTGCTTAGGCCTCTGCCACCCAAATGGGAGACTCAGATGGAATTCCTGCCTTCTGGCTTCTGCCTGGCTAAGACCTGGCTTTTGCAGTCATTTGGGGACTGAATCAGTAGACGGATGATCTCTTTCTGTTGTTCTGCCTTTCACAGCAATCAGTCGGTCAGTTCTTTTTCTTTCCTTAAAGGCATTGTCTCTGGTCTCTCTTATGACCAGAGACAGACTTGATTATCTTAGAATTGAGAAGACATGTATAGACATATAGTCTATTAGCGAAAGGTTAACAGTCACAAACACATAGCAATGGCAGGGCGAAAGGGACAGGGAGAGTATGTTGTTCAGGGTGCTCAGAAAAGGCCTGTTTAGTAAGGTCCCATTTGATCATGGACCTGTGGATGTCCTAGGGAAGAGTATCCTAAGTGATGGTAGTGATTATAGAGGGTGCTTGTGCTTGGATACCTAGAGAATAGCATATATGTGTGTGGGGGAGGGACAGGGAATTCAGAGAAGACGGGGGTTAGTGAGGCGGCAAGGCCATGTCATGTGAGGCCTTGAAGGCCATGCATGGGACTTTAGATTTTACTGATCATGGGATGAAAAAAGCATGGAGAGAACACGTTATTACAGGTTTTGCAGGAAAATAAAAATGGAATCAGTATTTTAGGAGTTCAGTTGATATATAGGATGGGTTGGAGAGAGGGAATCCAGAAAGACTGTTTGAGTAGTTCAAGGACAAGATGATCAAAACTCACCAGAGTGGGCAGTGAGAATGGTAAGGGCTACATAAAGATGCAGGCTTTTCAAAGGAAGGGATGGGTTTACTGGCTTGGTGTGGGGTGAGTGTACTTGTGACGCAGCTTCAGAGCTGCTGACTTCAGATCCAAATGGACGTCCTGCCAGAGGCACACAAGGCCGTAGGAACTGCTGCCCAAATGGGATCTGGTTCTGGTGAATGAAACTGTCAAACAAACTTGTGGATGAAACCGGGTTTTGTTTGAAATAGAAACAGAACTTTTATTTTATTAACAGTTAAAGGACCTAAAATAATTTTCTCCTTCCTGAAACATAAACCAAAACGATCGTGTTTATCAGATGACAATGCAAGTCATGAACAAGCTGGCAAGGGGGCTCTGGTGGGAGTTGAAGTCCACTTCTGCGTGTCAGAAAAAAAAAAAATTACTTGGAAGGCAGAGGGATAGAGACAGATCCTAGCCACTGTGGGCCAGGCCAAAGTCAGGAGCCAGAAAGTCAGTCTAGTTCTGTTAGACCATCACAAGCACTGGAGTAAGGGAAAGGGTAAGGCTGGTGCCGCAGCTCAATAGGCTAATCCTCCGCCTGTGGCGCCGGCACACCAGGTTCTAGTCCTGGTCGGGGCGCTGGATTCTGTCCCGGTTGCCCCTCTTCCAGGCCAGCTCTCTGCTGTGGCCCGGGAGTACAGTGGAGGATGGCCCAAGTGCTTGGGCTGCATGGGAGACCAGGAGAAGCACCTGGCTCCTGCCATCGGATCAGCGCGGTGCGCTGGCCGCAGTGCGCTGGCTGCAGCGGCCACTGGGGGGTGAACCAACGGCAAAGGAAGACCTTTATCTCTCTGTCTCTCTCTCTTTCCACTCTGTCAAAAAAAAAAAAAAAAGGGTTTATTGGGGGAAAACCCAGCAGACCGGAGGGAAGAGGTGAAGAAGGAGAAAGAGAGAGAGAAGAGCAGAGAGAAGAGAGAGAACAGAGATGAGAGGGGGAGAGAAGAGAGCAAGACAGCCACATGTTCAGGAACAGGTCCTTTTGAAACTTTGCCAGAGGTGGGCAGGGAAGCAGGAGCAGTGAATCCCATTAGCATGGGTGTGGAGCTTGATAATGGTGGTTGGGCCATGTGGCCACCTGGCTTCCAGCAATGGCGGTGGGGGCTAGAGCCTGGGATGGTGTCAGGGTGTAGATCGCGCCGTAGATAAAACTGCGCCGTTTTCCCAACAAGTTCTTCCATGTAGGTGACAGGGACCCAAGTACTTGAGCCATCAACTGCTTCCTCCCAGGGTACACGCTAGCAAGAAGATGGAATCACGAGTGGAGCTGGGACCAGAACCACACACTCTGATACAGGATGCAAGCACCAAGCCAAACAGTGTATTAACTGCTGTGCCCAATGCCTGGCCATGTTAGCAAATTCTATTAAGCATACTTGCCTTCCTCTTCAGAATCTAAAAACCTAATCAAATGTAACGGAGTATTTTTTATATAGTGCTTTTCTCCTTACTGGAAGGTTTTTTTTTTTAAAGCAGGAATAGTGTTTAAAAATTATCTACTTTATTTATTTATTTGAAAGAGAGACATGAGATAAATCACAGAGAGCTACCATCTTCTGGTTGACTCCTCAAATGACTGCAACAGCCAAGGCTGGACCAGGCCAGAGCCAGGAGCCAAGAACTCGATTCAGGTGTCCCACATGTGGGTGGCAGGACCCAGTGATGTGAGCCACCACTGCTGCCTCCTGAGGTGTACATTACAAGGAAGCTGGAAACGAGAGTGAGCAGAGTGGAGGCCTTAAACCCAAGCACTCGGACAGGAGATGTGGGCTTCCGAAGCAGTAGCTTAACTACTGTGCTGAACACCTTCCCCTGTAACTTTCTTACCACTTACTTCTTTAAGCAGGGTTGAAGGTCTGGAAATAATATGCAAAAAATCTTACAGTGGATCAAGGGAGAAGTTTAACAACTGGTAACAGTACTGATAATATTTCTATGATATTTAAGTAACTACACTTTAAAGAGGTCAGAAAAAGAAAAGAGCCAGTAGGCTTCGAATGAAGAAAAGATAAGGAAATGGGAAGGTTAATTGCCTGGTTTGATCAGCTTACTGGGTACATATTGTAAGGCTGCCACAAAACACACCAAACACCTGAGTAAGGGAGAGTTTATTGGGGGAAACCTGACGGGCCGGAGGAAGAGAGCAGAGAGATCAGGAAACAGAGAGACACATGTTCAGGAACAGGTCCTTTTAAAACTTCGCCGGGGCGGGGGGGGGGGGGGGGTAGGAGCAGTGAATCCAATTAGGATGGGGGTGGGGCTGACACTGGTGGTTGGGCCATGTGGCCACCTGGCTTCCAGCAATGGCGGTGGGGGCTAGAGCCTAGGATGGTGTCAGGATGTAGTTCACGCCATAGATAAGACTGTGCCATTTTACTAACACATGTTGAAATATTATCGCATAAATATGTACAAATATTATATGTTCAAAAAATTAAACACCACATATATCTTTTAAAAAACAAAAAAGGATGATATCATCTGGATAATAATATGAAAATGACAACTTTTAAAATAAGATTAATTTATTTGAAAGAACAACGGAAGAGGGAAGGACAGAGGGATTTTACATCTGCTGCCTCACTCCCCAAATGCCCACAACAGCCAGGTCTGGGCCAGGAATCTCATCGTGTTCTCCACAGGGCTTGCAGAGGCCCAAGCACATGAGCGTCTTTTGCTGCCTTCCCCGCACATTAGCAGGGAACTGGTTCAGGAGCGGAGCAGCTGGGACTCCAACTGGCACTCCCATGTGGGATGCATTCAGACCAGGCTTAACTTGCTGTGCCACAACACTGCCCTCTGACCTATTTTATATGTTGTCCTACCTCAGTTACTTATACTTCTCCTCATACAATCCCTAAGGGTGACAAATATTGTTTTTTTTGTTTTTTTTTTTTTTTTTTTTTTTTTTTGACAGGCAGAGTGGACAGTGAGAGAGAGAGACAGAGAGAAAGGTCTTCCTTTGCCGTTGGTTCACCCTCCAATGGCCGCCGCGGCCGGCGCGCTGTGGCCAGCGCACCGCGCTGATCCGATGGCAGGAGCCAGGAGCCAGGTGCTTTTCCTGGTCTCCCATGGGGTGCAGGGCCCAAGCACCTGGGCCATCCTCCACTGCACTCCCTGGCCACAGCAGAGGGCTGGCCTGGAAGAGGGGCAACCGGGACAGAATCCGGCGCCCCAACCGGGACTAGAACCCGGTGTGCCGGCGCCGCTAGGCGGAGGATTAGCCTAGTGAGCCGTGGCGCCGGCCAAATATTGTTTTTTTCATCAGTATTATTTAAAGGCAACTATATTGACAATGTAAAAAAAATCTGAAATAATTTTTGGGAGGAATAATAGCAAGAGAGAAGCTTAGCAGAGCAACAAATTTTAGAAAAAAGCACTGTTTACTTATTCGCAGTTACGTTATTTAACCTCACATAATCAATGAGTTTGTGTACTTTTAAATCTCTGAACACACAGATATTGCTTAAACAGAACAAAGTTCAAAGAAAGCTTGATTTAACCAAATCAAACCTCTGTGCCAAGGTCAACAAATCTCGATAATTCTAAAAGAGTTGCATAAAAAGAAAATTAAACAAAGGCAAGTTTGAGTCAAGACCTAAGCATCTGCTTCTTTGAAGGCTGACCCTGATTTTCTGAACTCAGTTTCTTTCTGAAGGCAATCTCTCTACAACAGTGAGACACACAGCACCACCTTTGTGTATGCTTTTAAGTGTTTTTGGATACATGATTTGGAATTCTCTAACAGGGGCTCTAAGCTGAAAACAGTTTGACCAAAAGTATCATTTTCATCCAGAAGTCGTTATATTTTCATCTTGTACAAAGGAGTTTGTCGACTTCAACTCATAGAAAATACATTTTCAGTAAGGTTTTGAGGTAAATGATGACAAAAACAGGATTAGAGTACAATTTAACATCTAGTAGTTTGAATCTGTACAGCTTATTTTTCAGGCCTGACACAGAGGTTAAGATCTTGGCTGTTTTTGTATGTAACACAACACTTTGTAGCAGGCATTTAATATTAAACGAATTGGGCAAGATGTACTTCAGCCTGAGGTTGCAAAACCTGTGGCCTGCGGTTGCAGCCAGCAGTCCCAATCTGGAAGGGACTTTATCATCAGCCCAGAGCAGGAAGAAACCAGGCAGAAGAGAGGCAGCCAGGGCGACTGAGATCAGTAATTAGCTGTGTTCTAGTCACCCCAGTTTCTGCTAACCTTTGGCCTCAAAACTCAAAAAAGTCTACTTAAAAAAAGCCTGCTTGCTCAGGAAGCTGGACTTGGTCACCTTACTGTGCACTCTCAGAAGAGGAAAGGAAACTGCCATTCGAATGTGCGGTGACGAGGCCATGAATCAGCGAGTTTCAGAATTAAAACGACCTCCACATCTAAAGGCCTCCTCCTCGCCCCATGCCCTTTTAAACAAGCATTCCTGTTTCTCCACCTCTTTCCAAAACTCCCTTGCACTCTACACCTAGAGACGGCGACCTGTGAAATGAAACAATGCGATGAACATGAACCGGTTCAGCTGCCAGTGGCGGCCCAATCACCACAGAGCACCGGGTCTTCTGTCGCCTCAGGTCATCTTCACAAACCCGGGGAGAGGAACCGTCGGTCCCGCCTCAGCCAGCGGCCGCTGCAGCCCGGAATGCCTTCGGATCCCGGGCCCGCCGGCTAGGCGACGCGCACGACGGCGGGGGTTTCCACAGCAGGGACCCACGCCATTTCCGGCCGGCAGTGAGAGCCGGTGACGTGGCAGGTGAGTCCGGGCTCGGTCTTCGGAGCCGGGACGTCCGGTGCTGTCAGGTGGCCTCCGGGCAGCCCCACGGGGAGTCGGGAGTGCGGCTACGGCTACTGCGACTGCGACGGCCAGCCCGGAGCCGGAAGTGCCACGTGTCCCGAGTGCGCCTGCGCGGCCGGCGGCTGACAGGCACTTCCGGCCGGGGCCTCCCTCTTCTCCGGGTTGGTTTGGCTGCCGCCCGCCTGCCCGGCGTTCGCGGCCCCATCGGCCCGACCCCTACGCCTCGACTCCCAGTCCAGGCCGTGGCCGCCGGCGGGCTGGGGAGAGTGAGGCGCCATGCCTCGGCCTTGATGCGCGCCGTCCTCTCCTCTCTCCGTCGTCAGTGCTCAGTCCGTAGCCTCCTCCCTCCGCTTTGAGCAGTCGCCGTTCAGCTCTCGGCTTGGCGCTGCTCTCGACCCCGACCAGCCCCTTCCCACCCGGAGGACCGCTGCCGTCATGTCCCAGCCGGGGATTCCCGCCTCCGGCGCCGCCCCGACCGGCCTGCAGGCACAGAACGGGGCCGCCTCGGCCTCGGGGTCTCCCTACGCCAACGGTGAGTGCTGCACGGGGGCGGGCTCGCACTGACCTTTGGGTGCTGCCGCCGCTTCAGGCCACCGAGGAGGAGAGGGTGACCTCCATCCAGGCAGGGGTCCCCCGCTGGTGGTGGTGGGAGGCTGGGTCGCGGAACCAGGGGCGGACGTGCGCCCGCAACCCCGGGCTCCAGTGTTTCGCCAGCAAACAGTGCGAGAGCACCTGCTGTATGCGTCGCCTCGGGCGGGAGACCTCGGAGATCGCGTATCGGGGTCATTTGTGCTGTACGCCTTGGCCCTCGGCGCACCTCGCCCAGGCTCCTAGCGAGCAGGTGTGGAGCTGGCTCGCGGCTCTGCGGGCCCCGCGGCGGGGCGGGAGGGTCGTACCCGGTGTGACTTTTCGGAGAGGAATGAGTGATTCTGCTTTTGGGAGACCCTTTTCGGGCCGGTTCATCTCTCCCAGAGTCTTACGGGAACGACACCTAGGCCCACCTGTTAAGATCTCGAGTTTGATTTCCAAAGGTTTTCCCACCACTTGGTCAGTGGTAGGCCGCGACTCTGAGCTTCTGAGGAGAGTGTACCTGTGGCACTACAATTTGTCATTTGACGTGAGATTGTCATAATTTTATGTCTGTTTTAGAATTGCTCAGGTTGTGATTTGTTGAGCTTTTTTTTTTTTTTTTGAGCTTATAATTGCCAAGACATTTTCTGCCCATAGCTTGACTAATTTACCAACAAGTTTTTGGTTTATGGAAATACGACTAGTAGAATAATACCGAAGTATTTACGTTGCTCATCGGGAGCTAAGATTACCGTGTAGCTGGAGAAAATGGCTAACGACTAAAATTGCTAATTTGCATTGTTTTTTATAGAAAACTGCTGTTTCTTTCTTTACAAAGAAGTCTGTAAAAGACTTTTAAAAATGTCCCTAAGTAGGCAGCTCTGTGGGCAGAAGTAAGAATAAGTGGGGGAAAGGCACTGAAAGGGTGTTAGGTAGAATCATTTGTTTGCCAAGTTCATGGTCACAGTTTATGTTTACTGCGCTCTGTTCTAGGATACTTAGTAACATTCACACTGAGGATATAATCACTTTAAGACATTCCCTTTTTAAAAAGTATGTATTTGAGAGGCAGAGAGACACAGAGAGCTCCCATCAGCCTTGTTCACCAGATGCCTGCAGTGTCAGTGCTGGGCTGAGTGAAAGCCAGCAGCCAGGAACTCAGTGCAGGTCTCCTGAGTGGGTGGCAGGAACCTGGTCACTTCAGTCATCCCTGCTGCCTCCCAGGGTCTGCACTTGCAGAAAGCTGGGACCAGAGCAGGTGTCAAACCCAGGTACTCTGATACAGAATGTGAATGTGTTAACCAGAGTGCCACCCCAAGCCATTCACTTTAAGGTGGAAAAAACTTAAGCGAGATGTCATGTGGCTGTGGGTTTTTCTTATAATCCATGAATTGCAATTTTACATGAATTTTAAAAGGCTGCAGATAAGTTTGTAAGTTTATGTGTAAGTGTGGTCGACATAGTTTTGAAATGTTAAAGGAGTTTAACAGCTGTTATATGCTTTACTGTAGATGTCACAATATTGATTTGACCTAGTCCAACAAACATTTGTTACACTTCTTCTAAGTTCTTTGCTTGGGGTTATAAAAGGGGAAAAGAAAATACTCCCTGTAAATAGGTTGTCCAGGTGGGAACTAAGGTAACTGGGGACTGCAGCTGGAGGAGGGTGAGTGCCCTGCTGGAGGCCCAGCTGTCCTGCCTCCCCTCGAGCTCCCTGCTGATGCACCTGGGAAAGCAGCAGAGGCTCTGAGCACTTGGGCCTCTGCCACCCACTTAGGAGACCTTGGCTGTTGTGGCCATTTGGGGAGTGAACCAACAGATGGAAGTATGCTCTCTGCCCCTCCCTCTCTCTCTGTAACTCTGCATTTCAGATACAGAAATAAGTAAATTGTCGCTCCCCCTCTTCGTGGAGGAACGACACAGGACCCTACGCTGTTCTTTCGTCTGCTCGGCCCTCCCCGGGTTTGCTGCTGGTTCTTCCCGGGTTGGCTACTATCCCTTCCACCTCCGTGGAAGGGCAGTTCCCCCTGGCCGCATTCCCCACTTCCGCAGGGGAGCGGCACACCGCCGGCCGGCTCTCTGGGGGCTGCACGGGTTCCCTTAGATGTTCCCCATAGATGTTCCCCGGTGCATGCCGTCTCTCTCCTCCCCCACAGTCCTCCTCCGCCAATCCCAACTCGGCTGAGTACGCTGCTCTCCAATCAGGAGCAAGTCCTACAGTTAATTGGTTGAACTGGAGGCAGCTGTGCGGAAGCTGTTTACTTCTCTCCCAGCGCCATACTGTGGGAGAGCAGATGCACAGAACAAGTCCCAATTCGAGCAACTTAGTCTAGTCCGGATTGCTCCCCACAGTAAATCTTGGAAAGATGAAAGTTTTGACAGTCTTTTAATCTCATTCCCTTTTTCTTTTATTTATTGAAAGGTAGAATTAGAGGGGGGTCTTTCATATGTTGGTTCACTTCCCCACAATGGCCCAAAGCCAGGAGCCAGGAATTCTTCCAGGTCTCCCATGTGGATGCAGGAGCCCAATCACTTGGGTCATCTTCTGCTGCTTTCCCAGGTGCATTATTAGCAGGAAGCTAGATTGGAAGTGGAGCAGCTGGGTCTTGAACCAGTGCCAATATGGGGTAATGGCATTGCCGACGGTGCCTTAACTTGCTGTGCCACAGATTGACTTACTTGAAAGTCACAGTTACAGAGAGAGAGCAAAGGAGAGAGAGAGAGAATCTTCCATCCACTGGTTCACTCTCTAAATGGCTACAACAGCTGGAGCTCTGTCAAGCTGAACACAGGAGCCAGGAACTCCATCTGTGGCTTAATGTGCTGTGCCACAATACCGTCCTCTAAGCTTTAGATTTAATGTAGCTTTTATAAATTACATGTTACAGTGCATTTTGATCTTCAGGTATTTTTTAGATACAATCAAATGTAATAGTGACTTTTTTCATGTTTCTATAACTTGTTTTCACATTGTATGATGTCATATTACAGAGTTCCTCAAACACTGACATTTCTCACTGATAGTTTCATTGCCTTGTAACCTAAAGTTGTCTAGACAGGTTTTTCTAAGTCTTTGTGTAGACTTATGCATACATATTTCCTTGGCAGAAATTGATAGTGAGGCTGTAAGACTACTTGAACTAACAGATCTTAATCTGATTATCATGTAATAAGGCTAAAGGCAAATACTGACTGCTACAGATTGATAGCTACTTTGGTGACCATTTGAGTCAGCTTGACAGGACAGTTAGAAATTGCAGTTTTATGAATTTCTTTCTTTTTTTTTTTTTTTTAAAGATGTATTTATTTATTAGAAAGGCAGAGAGAAAGAGAACAGGTCCTCCATCAGCTGGTTGACTGCTCTAGTGTCTGCAGTAGCCAGAGCTGGGCTGATCCACAGCCAGGAGCCCAACAGGAGCTTCTTGCTGGGTCTCCCACAGGGGTACAGGGGCCCAAGGACTGGGGCCATCTTCTGCTGCTCTCCCAAGCCACAGCAGAGAGCTGGATTGGAAGTCAAGTGGCCCATATGGGATTCTAGCACTGAAGGCAGCAGCTTTACCCGCTATGCCATAGCACCGGCCCCATATTAATTTCATTTTTGAAAAATATTTATGCAAAAATAATTTTTATGTATAGAATTCAAAGTTGAAAGGTTATTCACTTCCCTCATTCTCCCTGCCCCCATTATATTGTAATTATATAGAATAATATCTGATTTTTCTCTAGAGTATAAACGCTGTGAAGGCAAGAATATCTGCTTTTCCATATCATTCTCTAACCCTCTGCAGTATCTACATGTTAAGGAGTTTTCAGTTTTGCTTAACAAAAATTTTAAAATTGGATATTTTGCAATTCAGATCATTAAATGTGAATTGATTTATTCATAAGTAGATTAGACCTCACTCATAACTTCATTTTCTGTGGCTTTTTGCACAACAGTTTCATTCAAACGAGAATATGTGGAATTTTTTGGACATAAGTTTAAATGCTAGACTTAGGCTAGTGTCTATTTAAGGAGTGATGAGAATGTAGAGCTTTTGGTTTCATTCTGATGTAAATCATGTTCATGATTGTGTATTTAATATAGGAAGTCTTTAGTCAGAATCAAAGCATGCTGTGAATAAAAAATGGCACGTGGTCCACAACACTGATTGTTGTGGCTGAATTCAGTGGGGGCAGTAACTCTGAATTCCTGTAATATTCTCTGCATATTTCCATTAGAATTGATAAAAAAAATTGGTAAGAAACCATTGAGTATCTTATTTTTGCCTTCTGATACACTGAGAGCTCCTGAAAGACAGCAATAGTAACATTAAGAAGTAACATTTTTTATTTACTGTGTCCCAGACACTGTGCTAGGTTACATTATATGCATCATCTCTTACAGTTCTGGGGAGGGGCTTCTAAGGGAAGAACTGTTATGTTTGCTGACAGCAGAACTGACGTGATTGGTTAAGCTACCAGCTCAAGGACATATAGCAGTGAATTTTGGAATCCAGATTTAAATCCAGCCAGTGTTATTTAACCACTGTTCTACCTCTGTGACTATTATTTGTGGATTCCAGGACCTACCACTTTGAGTGTCTGAATCGAGGATCAGAACCTGTTTGTTTGTTTGTTTTTCAGAGATTGATTTACTTACTAGAGAGGCAGAGTGACAGAGAGAGAGAGAGAGGTGACCTTCTGTATACTGATTGACTCCCCAAATGCCCAGAACAGCCAGGGCTGACCTGGGCTGGGCCAGGCAGAAGCTGGGAGCTGGAAATTCCAGGTCTCCCGTGAGAGTGGCAGGCATCCAGTGACTTGAGGCATTGTCTGCTACCTGCCCGGGTACGCACACACAGGAAGCTGGGATAGGAGCACAGCTGGGACTTGACCGCAGCTACAGTGATACGGAATGTGGATCTTTCAAGCAGCATCTTAACCACCATCCTAAACACTGCTGCTGCTGTGTTCTTAAAGCTTTTATTTTAGTGACTGACCCAACAGTTGTACATAGAAATTAGACACTTGTCTGAAATGTGGTATTATTCGAATACTTGGCTACTTTTCTGTGACTTTCATTTATATTTTCACATAGGACACCAAAATTTATGGAATTAACTTAAAACTGGTCATTCAGTTGGATTGGTGCAACATAGGTGGAAAGTGAACTGTGCCTGGCAAATAGTAACTCAGTGTATTTAATGTATCAATGAATAGCTTAAGGATAAAAAAAAAGTTTTTAAAAGAAGTTCATTTATTTTGATCTAGAAAGAAAGAGCAGCACAAAGAGTTAGAGAGTGATCTTCCATCTGCTGGTTCCCTCTCCAAATTCCTACAAACCCCAGGGCTGGATTAGGTCAGAGCCAGGAGCACAGAACTCCGTTCCAGGTCTGTTGTGTGGGAGATTGAAACTAGCACTTAGATATGGATGTGAGAATCCCAAGTGGCAGCTTAGTATGTTGTGCCACAACACCCACCCCAGTAACAAAGATCTTGAGTTTTTACCTTACCTGTAATTTTAGGGGAAACCATTTTGGGACAGATCTTTGTCATTTATATTTGAATTTGTGAAAAAGGGGTAGTTTATTTGTTGTGTTTTGTGACTGTTCTGTAAGCTTACTTAAAGAAACTGGTTGGTCGATGCCGCCGCTCACTTGGCTAATAATCCGCCGCCTGCGGCACCAGCACCCCGGGTTCTAGTCTTGGTTGGGGTGCCGGATTCTGTCCCAGTTGCTTCTCTTCCAGTCCAGCTCTCTGCTGTGGCCCGGGAGTGCAGTGGAGGATGGCCCAAGTCCTTGGGCCCTGCACCCACATGGGAGACCAGGAGGAAGCACCTGGCTCCTGGCTTCAGATCAGCGCAGTGCGCCAGCCGTAGTGGCCATTTGGGGGTGAACCAACAGAAAAGGAAGACCTTTCTCTCTCTCTCTCTCTCTCTCTCACTGTCTAACTCTGCCTGTCCAAAAAAACAAAACAAAACCAAAACAAAACAAAAACCAAAACAAAACAAAACAAAAAAAACTTTGTTAAGTTATTTTACTTTTTTTTTTTTTTTTGACAGGCAGAGTGGACAGTGAGAGAGAGAGACAGAGAGAAAGGTCTTCCTTTGGTGCTGGTTCACCTTCCAATGGCTGCCGCAGCCAGCGCACTGCGGCCGGCGCACCGCGCTGATCCGATGGCAGGAGCCAGGTACTTATCCTGGTCTCCCATGGGTTGCAGGGCCCAAGCACCTGGGCCATCCTCCACTGCACTCCCTGGCCACAGCAGAGGGCTGGCCTGGAAGAGGGGCAACCGGGACAGAATCCAGCGCCCCAACCGGGACTAGAACCCGGTGTGCCAGCGCCGCAAGGCAGAGGATTAGCCTAGTGAGCCGCGGCGCCGGCCAAGTTATTTTACTTTGTATTAGCTGAGGTATACCGTCAGAAGTATCTGATTTTTCTATGCTTGACTTAATGAGTAGTGATACTATAGCAGTCATTATGAAAGTTACTTGGAAGAAAAAAGGTATGAAATCCATGGCTTCTAAATTCCTGTCTCACTAGTCATAGAGAAGAGCAACTTAAGAAGGGAAACCTGGATTTTTATTTATTTGAGAGGTATAGTTATAGACAGAGAGGGAGAGACAGAAATGGCTTCCATCCGCTGATTCACTTCCCAGATGGCCACAATGGCTTGAGCTGGGCCAATTTGAAGCCAGGATCCAGGAGCTTATTCTGGATCTCCCACATGGGTGCAGGGGTCCAAACACTTGGGCCATTTTCCACTGCTCTCCCAGGCCATAGCAGAGAGCTGGATTGGAAGAGGAGCAGCTGAGACAGGAACCGGTGCCCATATGGGATGCCAGAGCCACAGGCAGAAGCTTAACCTACTCTGCCACAGCAGCGGCCCCCTTGTATGGCTTTTAAAAATATAGTTGTTTATTTGAAAGGCAGGGTGACAGAGAAAGAGAGGGAAACTGGAGAGAGAGAGAAACTGATCTTTTGTCCACTGGTTCATTTCCCAAATACCTGGGAACGTCCAGGCTGATGCCAGGAGTCAGGAACTCCATCTGGGTCACCCATATTGGTGACAGGAACTCAGGTACTTGGGCCATCATCTGCTGCCTCCCAGGGAAATTGCATCAGAAGTGGAGGCAGAACTTGATTGCAGATGCTTCAATATGGACTGTGGGTGCCCGAAGCAGCAACTTAATCTGTTGGGCTTCTGTGCCATCCCCACAAGTAAGACATTACTTAAGATGCAACCCATTTCTTTGGTGGCTGCAAATCAATATCCTGTTGGGTAAGTCCGCTTAGATTCTCGGTGCATGTGAGAGATAGTGTGTTTAAAGTAACACCAGGGGCACATTTAGCCTCGTGATTAAACTCCCCTTGTGACTCTTGTGTCGTATCATAGTGCTACAGAACCTAAAATCAGGTTCTCTTCAGAAGAGAAGCCAGTGACTCAGAAAATGAGGATTTGAGGAGAAAGATAGAAAGTTTATTTACTTGGTTTGCAACATGGGGGTCCCGGGTCACAGCTGGGTCACTCAGGTCTTTAGTCCTCAGAATGGCGCATGGTTAGCCTCTGTCATAGGAGTGTCTGGGTGTGAGTCCTGGCTGTGCTGCAGATTGCATCTCCGAGCTAATGTGTGCTCTGGAGGGCAGCAGTGATGCTTCAAGCTGTGGGTCCCTACTACCCACCTGGGAAACCTGCCTTCAGTTCCTGATTCCTGGCTTTGGCCTGGGCCAACCCCACCTGTTGAGGACATTTGGGGAACGATCCAGCGGATGGGAGCACTATCTGTCTTTCTCTTTTTCTCTCTCTGCCTCTCAAATAAATAAATAAATGCAATTAAAAAAAAAAACACAAAAGGTAAAATAACTCTTAAGTGTCTTTTTTCTTTGCCGTTCTATTTTCTTTCCTTTTGACCCAGTAATAGCACTGCATTTCACCTGGTTGCTCAGGTCAGAACTACTTGTTACCTCGAGTCTTTACTCTCTTTATTAGCTAAATTTAAATCCATATCAAACCCTTCAGTTCTGTTTCCTCAGTTTTGTTTTTAAGTATGTAACGTGCCATGTGTTTTCTCTGTCAGCCTAGTGTTATTTTTATTGAATGTATGTACAGACACAAAATGAAGTATAAACTCCCTATTTGTATAGCTGTTGTGCCATTGCAAAATGAAAATATTAAAACATCTAAGGCTGACATTGTGGTGTAGTGGATATAGCCACCGCCTGCCACACCGGCATCCATTATGGGCACTGGTTGTTCTGCTTCTGGTATGGCTCCCTGCTGGTGTGCCTGGGAAAGCAACAGAGAATGGGCCAGGTCCTTGGGCCCCTGCACCTATGAGGGAGACCCAGAGGAAGCTTCTGGCTGCTGGCTTCCGTCTGGCCTGGCCCTGGCTGTTGTGGCCATTTGGGGAGTGAACCAGCAGATGAAAGATCTCTCTTGTCTCTCTAACTCTGCCTTTCAAATAAATAAAAATAAATCTTTTTAAAAAATCTAATTTAAAAAATGCAATTTAAAATATTTAATTATTTGAAAGGTAGAGTGTCAGAGAGAGAGAGAGAGAGAGGGAGAGGGCACCATTTAGTGGTTTAATCTCCAAATACCTGCAAAAGCCAGGGCTGAGCCAGGCGGAAGTCAGGAGCTTAGAACATCTTTTAGGTGGCAGGGACCTACATGGATGGCAGGGACCCAAGGGCTAGAGCCATTACCTGCTGTTTTCCCCACATTGTATCAGTAGGAAGCTGGGTCAGAAGCTGAGCAGCAAGGACTAACTGGTACTCTGATAGGGGATAGTGATCTCACAAGCAGTGGCCACACCACCATCCCAGCCTCCACAATTCAAATTTTTTAAAAAGATTTATTTAGTTATTTGAAAAGTGGAGTTACACAGAGAGAGAGAGAGAGGCAGAGACAGAGACAGAGAGATCTTCTATCTGCTGGTTCACTCCCCAAATGGCCACAATGGATTAGGCTGTGCCAGGCTGAAGCCAGGAGCCAGGAGCTTCATCGAGGTCCAAACACTTAGGCTATGTTCTGCCGCTTTCTCAGATGCATTAGCAAGGAGCTGGATTAGAAGTGGGACAACTGGGATTCAAACTGGTGCTCATATGGGATGCTGGTGTTGCAGGTGGTAGCTTAACCCACTGAATCACAGTGCCGGCCCCCATAATTTTAAAGCACTAAATAATGTGATAGATGTTTGGCTGAAGCCACAGTGATTTGGTTGTATTAGGTTTGAATCTTTCGGAATATATCCTGAGTGAGTATCATCATTACTGTTATTGCTTTTTAAAGATAAAACTTATTTTTAGCTGTTGGAGAGCAAAAATTTTTCTCATGTTGCTTGAAGTTCAGTGGTTGGGGACCTGAAATTAAAGTAATACAAGAGGGCCGGTGCTGTGGCTTAGCGGGAAAGCCTCCACCTGCAGTGCTGGCATCTCATATAGGCTCTGGTTTGTGTCCTAGCTGTTTCACTTCTGATCTGACTCTATACTATGGCCTGGGAAAGCAGTGGAAGATAACCCACGTCCTTGGGCCCTTACACTCATGTGGGAAACCTGGAGGTAGCTCCAGGCTCCTGGCTTCGGATCTGTCCAGCTCTGGCAGTTGGAGCCACTTGGAGTGTGAACCAATGGATCTTTTTCTACCTCTGCCTCTGTTTCTTTAACTCCGCATTTCAAATAAATAAATCTTTTTTTAAAAAAAATAATGTGATGGGCCGGCGCCGCGGCTCAATAGGCTAATCCTCCGCCTAGCGGCGCCGGCACACCGGGTTCTAGTCCCGGTCGGGGCGCCGGATTCTGTCCCGGTTGCCCCTCTTCCAGGCCAGCCCTCTGCTGTGGCCAGGGAGTGCAGTGGAGGATGGCCCAGGTGCTTGGGCCCTGCACCCCATGGGAGACCAGGAAAAAGCACCTGGCTCCTGGCTCCTGCCATCGGATCAGCGCGGTGCGCCGGCCACAGCGCGCCGGCCGCAGCGGCCATTGGAGGGTGAACCAACGGCAAAGGAAGACCTTTCTCTCTATCTCTCTCTCACTGTCCACTCTGCCTGTCAAAAAAAAAAAAAAAAAATAATGTGATGTGACAGATTAGCAAGAGAAATATAAAATTTAATCATATACATAAGGGATTTTATAACAATGAGTCTGAACAAAGGGGTTAGAATCTGAGTCTTTTTTTTTGGACAGGCAGAGTTAGACAGAGACAGAGAGAAAGGTCTTCCTTCCGTTGGTTCACCCCCAAAAGCCAGGTGCTTCCTCCTGGTCTCCCATGTGGGTGCAGGGCCCAAGGACCTGGGCCATCCTCCACTGCCTTCCCAGGCCACAGCAGAGAGCTGGCCTGGAAGAGGAGTAACCGGGACAGAATCCGGCTCCCCAACCAAGACTAGAACCCGGGGTGCTGGTGCTGCAGGCAGAGGATGAGCCAATTGAGCTGCGGCGCCGGCCAGAATCTGAGTCTTATATATGATTTTAATAGGGGAAGGGGAGAGGGAGTAAAGGTACAGATGAGGAAACATGAATTTTAGGTTATGGGCCCGTAGGAGAATAGATGCGATGGTTTTGTGACTATGTCTGCTTAGCTGTGGTGTGGAGACGTCCTCTTCCAGTTGATGATAGTCTTCCCTGGCTGCTCTAGGGAAGAAGATTGTGACAGTTGAGATCTTTGGGGAGATTGCTTTTAGACAGATGAGAGACTCCAGGAACTCAGATACCTTCCACTCAAAATATTTATGCCATAGTCGTGTGGGTCACTTAAAATCACTAACCTATGGTTTCACAGATTGCTTACTTTAATGACTTCAGAATAAACAAAGTATAATCCATTTGGTATAAGCATCATTATGTATTTACTACCTCACAGTAGAATTGCTGCAAATTGGTACTTAGATTTTTTTTTTGGCACTTACATTTTATAGTTATTTGCAATGAGTCTGTAATGATGGCTGTTACAAAGCAAGTTCTCAAATTTGTTCTTTTTCAGGTGACCTTATAGTTACATATTCTTCTCATTTTATTTATTGACCTACTATGAAACTTTTGCATGCTTTGTACAATTTGTTCATATCTGGCTTTTACTTGACTATACCTGGCTTGAAAGTAACTAGGTTTTTTTTTGTTTAGTTTGTTTATACCTTTAGAAAATTTACTGATGTACAAAAAATGGAAAAGTATAACATTGACAGCATATAAAATCCTGTGATTGAAAGTCTCATTGGTAAACATGCACTTGTCCACACATCCGCGGGTGTGGAAACATAAACCAGTCCAAACCATTGGGAGCCAACATGCGAGTTCTTCATTCTGCAAATCACAGACCAATTTCTTTTCCAAAGATTCAGGAAAACGGTACATCATCTTCCTAGAGTTAGCAAGACAAACTTTTTTTTTTTTTGCGATGTATTTACTTATTTATTTGAAAGCAAGAGTTACAGAGAGAGGAGAGACAGATGGAGGCAGGGGGAGAGAGACAGAGAAAGAGAAAGAGATCTTCGATCTGCTGGTTTATTTCCTGCCTGGCTGCGGCAGCCAGGGCTGGGCCAGCCACGAGACAGGAGCTTCTTCCTTGTCTCCCACATGCATACAGAGGCCCACTTGGGCCATTCTCCGCTGCTTTCCCAGGCACATGAGCAGGGAGCTGCATCAGAAGTGGAGCAGCCTAGACTCAAATCAGGGCCCATATGGGCCCATATGTGCTACACCACAGCACAGGCCTCAGACAGACTTCTTATTCAGGATACTAAAGGAGTAGTTAAGATGCTGCTTGGGATGCCTGCCTCTTATTTTGGAGAGCCTGGTTCTGATGCATTTTCTGCTAATCTGCACCCTTGGAAGCAACAAATGATGGCTCAAGTACTTCGGTCAGTGCTTCTCGCATGGGAGACCTGGATTGGGTTCCAGCCCTCTTGCTTCAGCCTGGCTCAGCACTGACTGTTGTGTGCAAATGGAAGACCTCTCTGTCAAGTAAAATAGAAAATAAATAGAAATCAAGAAAAAATAAGAGAGGCCAGCATTGTGGTGCAAAGGGTTCAGCTGCTGCCTGCAGTGCTGGCATCCCATATGAGTGCTGGTTTAAGCACTCCAGTCCAATTCCCTGCTAATGTGCCTGGGAAAGCAGTGGAGGATGGCCCAAGTGCTTAGACCTCTGCTACCCATGTTGAAGACTCAGATGAAGCTCTGGGTTCCTGGCTTTATCCTGGCCCAGCCCTGGCTATGGATGCCATTTGGGGAATGACCAGCGGCTGGAAGATCTCTCTATCTGTCTCTCCCTCTCTCTCTCTATATATATATATGGGCCTTTTTTTTTTTTTTTAAGATTTATTTATTTATTTGAAAGTCAGAGTTACACAGAGAGAGGAAAGGCAGAGACAGAGGAAGAGATCTTCCATCCGCTGGTCTCCCCAGTTGGCCTCAACAGTCGGAACTGCACTGATCAGGAGCCAGAAGCCAGGAGCTTCTTCCGGGTCTCCCACGAGGTTGCAGGGGCCCAAGGACTTAGGCCATCTTCTGCTTTCCCAGGCTGTAGCAGAGAGCTGGATCGGAAGTGGAGCAGCCGGGACTCGAACCTGTGCCCATGTGGGATGCCAATACTGCAGGCGGCTTTACCCGCTATGCCTCAGCGCCAGCCCTATATATCTGCCTTTCAAATAAATCTTTTAAAAAGTTTTTGCATACTTAGAGTAGTCATTGATGAAGATCACAATTCCATCTCTCAGTGGTACCTTTTTTCTCCATCCAGTGTTATTTATAGAAGCCTTGGTCGTCAACTGCATTATTATCTCCTTTAGTCACAAATTTGATATGCCCATATTGCTTTTCATTAATCTCAGACTCAGGGAAATATAGAAATCTTTTTTTTCTCTTCAAACATGATTTCTCCTACTAGTGTGGGTTGTTTGACTGTTTGCTATAAAGGGAGCATCTGTTGGAAATGCAGATTCCACTCTGCTACTGCCTTTTTCTCTTCTGCTGCATTGCCCAGAAAGTCTGGAGACTGACTGTCAGGACCAGTGAGCAAGCCATGGGCAGGAGAGTGGTGTGACATGACCAGCAGCGGAATGCCTGGCGGGGGCCATCTTTAGTATATTAGCCTGTGACAAGATTGTAACTACAAATGCGAAATGGGGGCATGAAATCTTAGGCAGTAGTAGGCTGTGAGGTGATCTGGTTTTGTTTTGTTTTGTTTTGTTTTTGAGAAAGAGAAAACTTAAATTTCCTGTGTAGCTCCCCAAATACCTGTCAGCGACTGAGGCTGGAACTGGTCTGAAGCCAGGAACTGGGATTCAGTCTAGCTTTCCCATGCAGGTGGCAGGAACTCAACTGTTTGGGCCATCACCACTGCCTCCTATGGTCTGTGTTAACACGAAGCTAGGGTCAGGAGCCTGGGAATTGAACCTAGACATTCTGGTGAGGAATATGGGCATTTTAACCACTAGGGTAGACGCCTGACTTGCTTTTATTCAAATGACAAAAAATATGCTTTAAATTAAGTTCTTATGAATGTCATTTATTCAGACACTTCTGTATTCCCATTACTCTTAATTAGTTCATCATTTTTTACTTGAATTGCTACTGTAGACTTCTGTGGTCTCTAAACTCCCAATACCAAGAAGTTCTCTCAACTTTTTATTTGAAAAACACAGATCTCCCATCCACTGGTACAACCCCTTTCCCCTAATGCCTGCAAATGCAGGGGCTGGACCAGGCCCAAATGAGTGCTAGGAACTTGATCTACATCTTTCAAGGAGTGGCAGAAGCTTATTTGTTTGAGCCATCACCACTGACTCCACACATCCGCATTGGTGGAAAGCTGCAGCTGGGTATTGAACCTAGGCACACGATAGGGGTTGGGGGTGCATCAAGCTTTGATTTAACCACTGGTCAAACACTCCCACCCACAGGCTTTATTAAATACAGATTTATAGTGACGTAAAGGTAACCTTTAAAGCCTTTGCCTTTGGCTCAAAGGCAAACTTGTTAAGGGTGTGGTCCTAAACTCCTTCACTGCAGGCAGTTGTTAACACCTGGGTCTTGTCATGCCAAAGTTTTTTTCAGAATGCCTTTTAATGACCACAGCTGTTGCACCTGCTGTTTCCTTTACTGGAAACAGCCTTTGAAGAAAACAAAATTACTAATTTGAGAGGTACAGAGTGGCTATTGGCTGGTTAACTCCTGAGATTTCCATGAGAGCCATGGTTCGCAGCGCAGTTCTCCCATATGGGTGGCATGAAATCAATCACTGGAGCCATCGTCACTGCTTCCCAGAGTCTGCACTGGCGGAAAACTGGGGACAGAGTGAAAAGAAATATGGAACTCAGCCCTCTGGTATGGATGCAGGTGTTGTAACAACTAGGGTAAACATCTCCTCCTCCTCCCTTTTTTTTTTTTTAAGAAAAGATTTTATTTATTTATTTGAAAGTCAGAATTACACACACACAGAGAAGGAGAGAGCTGTGCCAATTGGAAGCCAGGAGCTTTTTCCGGGTCTTCCCAGGTGGTTCCAGGGGCCCAAGGATTTGGGCCATCCTCTGCTGCTTTATCAGGCCATAGCAGAGAGCTGGATCGGAAGTGGAGCAGCCAGGCCTCCGATGAGCACCCATAGGGGATGCTGGCACTGCAGGCGGCGGCTTTACCCGCTACAACACAGAGCTGGCCCCCTCCTCCTCCTCCTTTTTAAAGATTTATTTATTTGAAAGGCAGAGTTAGAGAACATTTCCATACACTGGTTCACTGTAACTGTGGGAATGTGCAGCCTGGTCCTTGACTTCTTTAGATATAGAAATAAGAGTCTGGGCTGGCGCCGCGGCTCAATAGGCTAATCCTCCGCTTAGTGGCGCCAGCACACCGGGTTCTAGTCCCGGTCGGGGCGCCGGATTCTGTCCCGGTTGCCCCTCTTCCAGGCCAGCTCTCTGCTGTGGCCCAGGAGTGCAGTGGAGGATGGCCCAAGTGCTTGGGCCCTGCACCCACATGGGAGACCAGGAAAAGCACCTGGCTTCTGCATTCTGATCAGCGCGGTGCGCCGGCCGCAGCGCACCAGCCGCGGCGGCCATTGGAAGGTGAACCAACGGCAAAGGAAGACCTTTCTCTCTGTCTCTCTCTCTCACTGTCCACTCTGCCTGTAAAAAAAAAAAAAAAAAAAAAAAAGAAAAAAGAAAAAGAAATAAGAGTCTGGGTTGGAGTGAGAGTATTGTATTAGGCAAATGAGAGAGCGAAGGAAAGCACTAGAAAGCAACAGCAGAGCTCTCTGGTTGTAAGACACGGAGAGGGGACCCCAGAGCTGGATGTTCAGTGGGAAAGTGGGTTCCTCCATCTTTTTTTTTTTTTTTTTTTTTTTTTTTACAGGCAGAGTGGACAGTGAGAGAGAGAGACAGAGAGAAAGGTCTTCCTTTTGCTGTTGGTTCACCCTCCAATGGCTGCTACGGCCGGCGCGTTGCGGCTGGCGCACCACGCTGATCCAATGGCAGGAGCCAGGTGCTTCTCCTGGTCTCCCATGGGGTGCAGGGCCCAAGCACTTGGGCCATCCTCCACTGCACTCCCTGGCCACAGCAGAGAGCTGGCCTGGAAGAGGAGCAACCGGGACAGAATCGGGCGCCCCGACCGGGACTAGAACCCGGTGTGCCGGCGCTGTAAGGTGGAGGATTAGCCTATTGAGCCACGGTGCCGGCCCCTCCATCTTTAATAGGTACTCTAACTCCCTTTCATCTACATCACTTGCCACCTGGTGTGGCAGCCCAGACATAGGGTGTAGGGCCATTGTTGATTGAGCTGCGGTCCATCCAGGAGCCTGGAGGGAGTTGAGGATGGAGGGGTCTAGCTGTTCACGAACACTGTCCAGCATGGAAAGGGGCATGATTGGCCATGTCCTGGCAGGCATGCTCAGTGGGAGGTGCAGGAAATGAGGGAGAAGGAGTGGGAAGTTGATCATCTTTCTGGAGCACGCCTATCCCTGCTTGTATCCCCTTTTCCCTAAAACCCCCAGGTAGTCTCAATAGCCAGGGCTGGGCTGGGCTGAGCCAGGCCGAAATTAGGAGCATCTTCCAGGTCTCCCACATGGGTGCAGTGCTTAAGCACTTGGTCCATCTTCCGCTGCTTTCCCAGGTGCATCAGCAGGAAGCTGGATTGGAAGTGGACCAGCCCAACTGGTGCCCTTATACGATACTGGTGTTGCAGGCAGCAGCTTAACCTGCCATGCAACGGTGCTGGCTCCTGTCTTTGGAAATTTTACCTGAAGACTTCATTTTTTAAAAAATTACTTATTTGAGAGGCAGAGTGAGCGAGTGAGAGCGCCCATCTGCTGGTTCACTCCTCAGATGCCCCCAGTGGCTAGTAATGTTTAGAGACAAAACTGGGAAAAGGAACTTGATCTAGGTCCCCATGAGTAGGAAAGGAAGCCAGTTACTTGATCCATGAGTGCTGCATCCTCCAGTCTGAAGTAGCAGGAAGCTGGAGTCAGGAGCCTGAGCGGGGTGTCAGACGCAGGTACTCTGATGGGAACTGTGCATATTAACTTCTAGGCTAAACACCCATAAACACCACTAAGTTTTTATTTAGCCTTTTTTGTTTATTAAGTAGGTGTGATTTGTAGTCCCTATAATATAACCACTTATTATTGGCTTTAGATTTTATTTTAGAACAGTCCTGGAATCATAGACAGTTGCAAATTGGGGTCAAAGATCTTTTGTTTTACCCAGAATATTTTGAGAGTAAGCTGCCAACGTGATGGCCCATCACTTCTCAATACTTTTTAGTTTGTTCTTCTTCAGTAAGAAACATAACCACAATACAGGTACCAAAATGAAGATACTAACATTAATGTATTATTGCCTCCTAGTCCTCAAACTCCATTCAGACTTCACCAATTCTCTCATTAAAACCTTGTAGAGAGGCTACACTATGGTGTAGTGGGTAAAGCTGCTGCCTGCAGTGCTGGCATTCCATATGGGTGCCAGTTCAAATCCTGGCTGCTCCGCTTTCAATCCAGCTTTCTGCTATGGCCTGGCAAAGCAGTAGAGGATGGCCCAAGTCTTTGGGTCCTTGCACCAATGTGGGAGACCTGGAAGGAACTCCAGGCTCCTGGCTTCAGATCAGCTCAGCTCCAGCTGTTGAGGCCATTTGGGGAGTTAACCGGTGGATGAAAATCTTTCTCTCTCTCTCTCTCTCTCTCTCTTTTTTTTTTTTTTTTTTTTTTAAGAATTATTTATGTGGAAGTCAGAGTTACACAGAGAGGAGAGACAGAGAGAGGTCTTCCATCTGTTGGTTCACTGTTCAACTGGCCGCAACAGCTGGAGCCATGCTGATCCGAAGCCAGGAGTCAGTAGCCTCCCCCTGCCGCCGATCTCCTACACGCGTGCAGGGGCCCAAGGACCCGGGCCATCTTCCACTGCCTTCCCAGGCCACAGCAAAGATTTAGATCAGAAGTGGAGCAGCCGGGCCTCAAACTGGCGCCCATATGGGATGCCGACGCCTCAGGTCAGGGTGTTAACCCACTGTACCACCGTGCCACAGCGCTGTCCCTCCCCCCACTCTCTTTCTCTACCTCCACCTCTCTCTGTAACTTTGTCTTACAAATAAATAAAATAAATCTTAAAGAATAAAACAAAATAGGGTAGCATCAGATAAAGACTTAAGGTAACTTTAAAAAACAAACCTTGTAGGTAACTTTAAAAAACAAACCTTGTAGAACAAAAAAAATTAAAGTAATATTTGGCATTTAACTGATTTTCTTTATTCTTCCTTCTGGGACAATTCCTCAATATCCTTGACTTTCTTTTTTTAAAAGGTTTATTTATTTATTTGAAAGGCAGAGTTACAGAGAGGCAGAGGCAGAGAGAGAGAGAGTCTTCCAGCTCCTGGGTCACTCCCCAGATGGCGGCAGCGGCTGGAGCTGTGCTGATCTGAAGCTAGGAGCCAGGAGCCTCTTCCGGGTCTCCCATGTAGGTGTAGAGGGCCGTCTTCCACTGCTTTCCTAGGCCATAGCAGAGAGCTGGGCCAGAAGTGGAGCAGCCAGGACTTGAAGCAGCGCCCATATGGGATGTTGGCACTGCAGGTGGCAGCTTTACCTGCTACACTGCAGCATTGGCCCCTCCTTGACTTTCAGGACACGAATGCTTCTGAAAAATACTATCCAGTTATTTTCTAGTATATCCCTTATTTTCAGTTCATGTGATATCTTCTCAGATTGAGAGGATTCATCTATAACAGAACTGTTAGAGAAGAGATACATATTCTTCTCACATCTGGTGGAGAGGGAACATCATGTCATTTTTCCCCATTATTGGTAATACTTAAATCATTTGTTAAGATGGTATCTGCCAAGCTTCTCCACTGTGAAGTTACTCCTTTTCCCTTTGTAGTTGAGAAGTATTTTGTGGGAATGTATCTTGAGATCAGTTAAATGTCTCTTTCTTTACTAGACTTTCAATTTGTTCATTTATTTATACCGAAGTAGACTATTCAATGGGTTGTAATACATTAAAGTCATTATTTTAAAAAATATTTTGTTATTTATTTGAAAGGTGGAGAAAGAGGAAGAGAGAGATCTTCTACCCTCTTGTTTACTCCTCACATACCTGCAACATTCATTATCATATATATCTATATTTATTTGGTCAGTTCCCCTGTGTGTAACCCTTCGCTCTTTTCTGGTGCTACCTACTCACTGTCTCCTCCCCCCACTCAAACAATGACCCTCTTTAATATCGTTAGGATGGATTTTTCAGGAAGGGTTTATTTAAAAGTCTTTGCTTACAGTAATATCCAACATTGTCATGTCATATCCTGGAATAAATTTTTACCTTTATTTTATTTTTTAAAGAGAGAAATAGAGGGGCCACTGGTGTGGTGCAGTAGGCTAAGCCTATGCCTGTGGTGCTGGCATCTCATATGGGCCCCGGTTTGTGTCCTAGCTGCTCCATTGCTGATATAGCTCTCTGCTATGGCCTGGGAAAGCAGTACCGGGTGGCCCAAGTGCTTGGACTCCTGTACCCACGTGGGAGACCTGGAAGAAACTCCTGGCTCCTGGCTTCAAATCTCCTGAGCTCTAGACATTGTGACCATTTGGGAAGTGAACCAGCAGATAGAAGACCTTTCTCTCTGTCTCTCCCTCTCTCTGTAACTCTACCTCTCAAATAAATAAAATTTAAAAAATAAAAAATGAGAAATAGATATATTCCCTCTGCTGGTTCTCTCCCCAAATGGCCGCAATAGCCAGGGCTGGGCTTGGCCTAAGCCAAGAACAAGGAGCTTCATCTGGTTCTCCCATGTGAGTGCAGGGGCCCAAATACTTAGGCCATTTTCCTGCTTTCCCAGGTGCACATCACGGACCTAGATTAGAAGTGAAGTAGCAGGCCGGCGCCACAGCTCACTAGGCTAATCCTCTGCCTTGCGGTGCTGGCACACTGGGTTCTAGTCCCGGTTGGGGCTCTGGATTCTGTCCCGGTTGCCCCTCTTCCAGGCTAGCTCTCTGCTGTGGCCAGGGAGTGCAGTGGAGGATGGCCCAAGTGCTTGGGCCCTGCAACCCATGGGAGACCAGGATAACTACCTGGCTCCTGCCATTGGATCAGCGTGGTGCACCGACTGCAGCGCGCTGGCCGCAGCAGCCATTGGAGGGTGAACCAACAGCAAAGGAAGACCTTTCTCTCTGTCTCTCTCTCTCACTGTCCACTCTGCCTGTCAAAAAAAAAAAAAAAAGAAGAAGAAGAAGTGGAGTAGCCAAGCCAAGACTTTTAACAGATGATCAGATGCATTGCTGGTGTTGTAGGCAGCAGCTTACCCCATAGCATCACAATGCTGGCCTCAATTTTATCTTTATTTTAAAGGATTCCATTGGGGGCTAGCACTGTGATGTAGTTGGCTAAGCATCCCCCGTGGTGCCAGTATCCCGTATGGGTGCCAGCTAGTGTCTCAGCTGCTCCTCTTCCAATCCAGCTCCCTGCTTCTAGCCTGGGAAAGCAGTGGAAGATGGCTCAAGTGCTTGGGCCTTTGCATCTGTGTGGGAGACCTGGAAGAAGCTCCTGGTTCCTGGCTCCTGGCTTTGGATCAGCTCAGTTCTGGCCATTGTGGCCATTTGGGGAGTTAATCAGAAGATGGAATACATTTGTCTCTGTCTCTTCCTCTTCCTGTCTGTAACTCCACATCTCAGATCAATCAATAAAATCTTACAAAAAAAAGGGAGGGGGCCAGCGCTGTGGTGTAGTGGGTAAAGCCACCACCTACAGCACCGGCATCCCATACGGGCGCCTGTTCAAGTCTTGGCTGCTCCACTTCCAATTCAGCTTTTTACTATGTCCTGGGAAAGCAGTAGAAGATGGCCCAAGTCCTTGGGCCCCTGAACCCATGTGGGAGACCTGGAAGAAGCTCCTGGCTTTGGATCTGCACAGCTCTGGCCGTTCCAGCCCTTTGGGGAGTGCACCAGTGGATGGAAGATCTCTGTCTCTCCCTCTCTGTAACTCTGCCTTTCACATAAATAAATAAATCTTAAAAAAAAAAAAAAAGGACTCCATTAAGTGATCAGTATAGCAATCAAATTAGCCTATTTTAAAATGTTACTTATTTGTCTTCCATAAATAACTTTTCTAGCATTTTATTGGCTAGAATATTTATTTATGTATTTATTTTAAAATTTACTTAAAAGGCAGATTAGTGAGAGGGAGAGACAGAGAGAGAGGTCTTCAATCTGCTAGTTCACTCCCCACATGACTGCAACTGCTGAGGCGGAAGCCAGGAGCCAGGAGCTTCACTGGGGTCCCCCAGGTGGGTGCAGGGGCCCAGGCACTTGAGGCATTTTGTGCTGCTTTCACAGGTGCATTATCAGGGAGCTGGTTTGAAAGTGGAGCAGCCAGGATATGAACTGTTGCTCATTTGGATATTATGAATGATGTTGCTATGAACATTGCTTTACAAATTCTTGTGTAAACTTGGACTAGAACTGCTGATTCATGTGATAACAATGTTTAACATTTGGTGGGAACCCCCAAACTGTTTTCCAATGTAATTGTACCATTCTACAATGCTACTAGTCATGTATGAGGGTTCAGATTTCTGCACATCCTTGCCAACACTTTTTTTTTTTTTTTTTGACAGGCAGAGTGGACAGTGAGAGAGAGAGACAGAGAGAAAGGTCTTCCTTTGCCGTTGGTTCACCCTCCAATGGCCGCCGCGGCTGGCGCGCTGCGGCTGGCGCACCGCGCTGATCTGATGGCAGGAGCCAGGAGCCAGGTGCTTTTCCTGGTCTCCCATGGGGTGCAGGGCCCAAGCACTTGGGCCATCC